>NC_074686.1:1234370-1909121 GCF_029448725.1 Salvelinus fontinalis | reverse complement strand
TAGAGTGCTTGCTTAGCATGCGAGAGGTAGTGGGATCGATGCCCACATTCTCCAAAAAACATTTTTTTTTTGTGCATCCAAGAAAGCTCCAGTTCACACTTCATGCAGTTTTGTCTAACTACAACCTACTGTCATGTAACAATGACAAGCAACTTTCATGTAACACTGATGTCACAATGTCAGATGAAAACGAATGACATGACTTACTATCAGAGGAGCAGCGTAGCACACACAATTGATGCCCACAAACAAAGCTGTGGGAAGTTTCCTTGAAGCCAATGCAGAGGGTAAAGAAAAACAACAACTTAAAATGTACCTCATGGCCAGTACGGGTATCGAACCCACGACCTTGGTGTTATTAGCACCAAGCTCTAACCAACGGAGCTAACCAGCCGCTTGTAAAGGAGCAACATTTGTAGGATGCACAGAGCCTCGGCCAGTGCTGGCGCGTAAACGAGCAAGTCCACCAACAGCATAGCCTGACAAGACTGGACCCTCTTGGTTGCTCCTTGTGGAAAATCATACAGGCTGGTGAATTAGCTCAAATGGTAAAGTGCTTGCTTAGCATGCGAGAGGTAGTGGGATCGATGCCCACATTCTCCAAAAAACACAATTTTTTTGTGGATCCACGAAAGCTCCAGTTCACACTTCATGCAGTTTTGTCTAACGACAACCTACTGTCATGTAACAATGACAAGCAACTTTCATGTAACACTGATGTCACAATGTCAGATGAAAACGAATGACATGACTTACTTTCAGAGGAGCAGCGTAGCACACACAATTGATGCCCACAAACAAAGGTGTGGGAAGTTTTCTTGAAGCCAATGCAGAGGGTAAAGAAAAACATTAAGTTAAAATGTACCTCATGGCCAGTACGGCGATCGAACCCACGACCTTGGCGTTATTAGCACCACACTCTAACCAACTGAGCTAACCGGCCGCTTGCAAAGGAGCAACATTTTTAGGATGCACAGAGCCTCGGCCAGTGCTGGCGCGTAAACGAGCAAGTCCACCAACAGCATAGCCTGACAAGACTGGACCATCTTGGTTGCTCCTTGTGGCAAATCATAAAGGCTGGGGAATTAGCTCAAATGGTAGAGTGCTTGCTTAGCATGCGAGAGGTAGTGGGATCGATGCCCACATTCTCCAAAAAACAATTTTTTTTTGTGCATCCAAGAAAGCTCCAGTTCACACTTCATGCAGTTTTGTCTAACTACAACCTACTGTCATGTAACAATGACAAGCAACTTTCAGGTAACACTGATGTCACAATGTCAGATGAAAACGAATGACATGACTTACTATCAGAGGAGCAGCGTAGCACACACAATTGATGCCCACAAACAAAGCTGTGGGAAGTTTCCTTGAAGCCAATGCAGAGGGTAAAGAAAAATAACAACTTAAAATTACCTCATGGCCAGTACGGGTATCGAACCCACGACCTTGGCGTTATTAGCACCATGCTCTAACCAACGTGGTAACCGGCCGCTTGTAAAGGAGCAACATTTTTAGGATGCACAGAGCCTCGGCCAGTGCTGGCGCGTAAACGAGCAAGTCCACCAACAGCATAGCCTGACAAGACTGGACCCTCTTGGTTGCTCCTTGTGGCAAATCTTACAGGCTGGGGAATTAGCTCAAATGGTAGAGTTCTTGCTTAGCATGCGAGAGGTAGTGGGATCGATGCCCACATTCTCCAAAAAACATTTTTTTTTTGTGCATCCAAGAAAGCTCCAGTTCACACTTCATGCAGTTTTGTCTAACTACAACCTACTGTCATGTAACAATGACAAGCAACTTTCATGTAACACTGATGTCACAATGTCAGATGAAAACGAATGACATGACTTACTTTCAGAGGAGCAGCGTAGCACACACAATTGATGCCCACAAACAAAGGTGTGGGAAGTTTTCTTGAAGCCAATGCAGAGGGTAAAGAAAAACAACAACTTAAAATGTACCTCATGGCCAGTACGGGAATCGAACCCACGACCTTGGCGTTATTAGCACCATGCTCTAACCAACGGAGCTAACTGGCCGCTTGTAAAGGAGCAACATTTTTAGGATGCACAGAGCCTCGGCCAGTGCTGGCGCGTAAACGAGCAAGTCCACCAACAGCATAGCCTGACAAGACTGGACCATCTTGGTTGCTCCTTGTGGCAAATCACAAAGGCTGGGGAATTAGCTCAAATGGTAGAGTGCTTGCTTAGCATGCGAGAGGTAGTGGGATCGATGCCCACATTCTCCAAAAAACATTTTTTTTTTGTGCATCCAAGAAAGCTCCAGTTCACACTTCATGCAGTTTTGTCTAACTACAACCTACTGTCATGTAACAATGACAAGCAACTTTCATGTAACACTGATGTCACAATGTCAGATGAAAACGAATGACATGACTTACTATCAGAGGAGCAGCGTAGCACACACAATTGATGCCCACAAACAAAGCTGTGGGAAGTTTCCTTGAAGCCAATGCAGAGGGTAAAGAAAAACAACAACTTAAAATGTACCTCATGGCCAGTACGGGTATCGAACCCACGACCTTGGCGTTATTAGCACCATGCTCTAACCAACGGAGCTAACCGGCCGCTTGTAAAGGATCAACATTTTTAGGATGCACAGAGCGTAGGCCAGTGCTGGCGCGTAAACGAGCAAGTCCACCAACAGCATAGCCTGACAAGACTGGACCGTCTTGGTTGCTCCTTGTGGCAAATCATAAAGGCTGGGGAATTAGCTCAAATGGTAGAGTGCTTGCTTAGCATGCGAGAGGTAGTGGGATCGATGCCCACATTCTCCAAAAAAACATTTTTTTTTGTGCATCCAAGAAAGCTCCAGTTCACATTTCATGCAGTTTTGTCTAACTACAACCTACTGTCATGTAACAATGACAAGCAACTTTCATGTAACACTGATGTCACAATGTCAGATGAAAACGAATGACATGACTTACTATCAGAGGAGCAGCGAAGCACACACAATTGATGCCCACAAACAAAGCTGTGGGAAGTTTCCTTGAAGCCAATGCAGAGGGTAAAGAAAAACAACAACTTAAAATGTACCTCATGTCCAGTACGTGTATCGAACCCACGTCCTTGGCATTATTAGCACCATGCTCTAACCAACGGAGCTAACCGGCCGCTTGTAAAGGAGCAACATTTTTAGGATGCACAGAGCCTCGGCCAGTGCTGGCGCGTAAACGAGCAAGTCCACCAACAGCATAGCCTGACAAGACTGGACCCTCTTGGTTGCTCCTTGTGGCAAATCATACAGGCTGGGGATTTAGCTCAAATGGTAGTGTGCTTGCTTAGCATGCGAGAGGTAGTGGGATCGATGCCCACATTCTCCAAAAAACAATTTTTTTTTGTGCATCCAAGAAAGCTCCAGTTCACATTTCATGCAGTTTTGTCTAACGACAACCTACTGTCATGTAACAATGACAAGCAACTTTCATGTAACACTGATGTCACAATGTTAGATGAAAACGAATGACATGACTTACTTTCAGAGGAGCAGCGTAGCACACACAATTGATGCCCACAAACAAAGGTGTGGGAAGTTTTCTTGAAGCCAATGCAGAGGGTAAAGAAAAACAACAACTTAAAATGTACCTCATGGCCAGTACGGGGATCCAACCCACGAGCTTGGCGTTATTAGCACCACGCTCTAACCAACTGAGCTAACCGGTCGCTTGCAAAGGAGCAACATTTTTAGGATGCACAGAGCCTCGGCCAGTGCTGGCGCGTAAACGAGCAAGTCCGCCAACAGCATAGCCTGACAAGACTGGACCATCTTGGTTGCTCCTTGTGGCAAATAATAAAGGCTGGGGAATTAGCTGAAATGGTAGAGTGCTTGCTTAGCATGCGAGAGGTAGTGGGATCGATGCCCACATTCTCCAAAAAACATTTTTTTTTTGTGCATCCAAGAAAGCTCCAGTTCACACTTCATGCAGTTTTGTCTAACGACAACCTACTGTCATGTAACAATGACAAGCAACTTTCATGTAACACTGATGTCACAATGTCAGATGAAAACGAATGACATGACTTACTTTCAGAGGAGCAGCGTAGCACACACAATTGATGCCCACAAACAAAGGTGTGGGAAGTTTTCTTGAAGCCAATGCAGAGGGTAAAGAAAAACATTAAGTTAAAATGAACCTCATGGCCAGTACGGGGATCGAACCCACGACCTTGGCGTTATTAGCACCACCTTGTAACCAACTGAGCTAACCGGCCGCTTGCAAAGGAGCAACATTTTTAGGATGCACAGAGCCTCGGCCAGTGCTGGCGCGTAAACGAGCAAGTCCACCAACAGCATAGCCTGACAAGACTGGACCCTCTTGGTTGCTCCTTGTGGCAAATCTTACAGGCTGGGGAATTAGCTCAAATGGTAGAGTTCTTGCTTAGCATGCGAGAGGTAGTGGGATCGATGCCCACATTCTCCAAAAAACATTTTTTTTTTGTGCATCCAAGAAAGCTCCAGTTCACACTTCATGCAGTTTTGTCTAACTACAACCTACTGTCATGTAACAATGACAAGCAACTTTCATGTAACACTGATGTCACAATGTCAGATGAAAACGAATGACATGACTTACTTTCAGAGGAGCAGCGTAGCACACACAATTGATGCCCACAAACAAAGGTGTGGGAAGTTTTCTTGAAGCCAATGCAGAGGGTAAAGAAAAACAACAACTTAAAATGTACCTCATGGCCAGTACGGGAATCGAACCCACGACCTTGGCGTTATTAGCACCATGCTCTAACCAACGGAGCTAACTGGCCGCTTGTAAAGGAGCAACATTTTTAGGATGCACAGAGCCTCGGCCAGTGCTGGCGCGTAAACGAGCAAGTCCACCAACAGCATAGCCTGACAAGACTGGACCATCTTGGTTGCTCCTTGTGGCAAATCACAAAGGCTGGGGAATTAGCTCAAATGGTAGAGTGCTTGCTTAGCATGCGAGAGGTAGTGGGATCGATGCCCACATTCTCCAAAAAACATTTTTTTTTTGTGCATCCAAGAAAGCTCCAGTTCACACTTCATGCAGTTTTGTCTAACTACAACCTACTGTCATGTAACAATGACAAGCAACTTTCATGTAACACTGATGTCACAATGTCAGATGAAAACGAATGACATGACTTACTATCAGAGGAGCAGCGTAGCACACACAATTGATGCCCACAAACAAAACTGTGGGAAGTTTCCTTGAAGCCAATGCAGAGGGTAAAGAAAAACAACAACTTAAAATGTACCTCATGGCCAGTACGGGTATCGAACCCACGACCTTGGCGTTATTAGCACCATGCTCTAACCAACGGAGCTAACCGGCCGCTTGTAAAGGATCAACATTTTTAGGATGCACAGAGCGTAGGCCAGTGCTGGCGCGTAAACGAGCAAGTCCACCAACAGCATAGCCTGACAAGACTGGACCGTCTTGGTTGCTCCTTGTGGCAAATCATAAAGGCTGGGGAATTAGCTCAAATGGTAGAGTGCTTGCTTAGCATGCGAGAGGTAGTGGGATCGATGCCCACATTCTCCAAAAAAACATTTTTTTTTGTGCATCCAAGAAAGCTCCAGTTCACATTTCATGCAGTTTTGTCTAACTACAACCTACTGTCATGTAACAATGACAAGCAACTTTCATGTAACACTGATGTCACAATGTCAGATGAAAACGAATGACATGACTTACTATCAGAGGAGCAGCGAAGCACACACAATTGATGCCCACAAACAAAGCTGTGGGAAGTTTCCTTGAAGCCAATGCAGAGGGTAAAGAAAAACAACAACTTAAAATGTACCTCATGTCCAGTACGTGTATCGAACCCACGACCTTGGCATTATTAGCACCATGCTCTAACCAACGGAGCTAACCGTCCGCTTGTAAAGGAGCAACATTTTTAGGATGCACAGAGCCTCGGCCAGTGCTGGCGCGTAAACGAGCAAGTCCACCAACAGCATAGCCTGACAAGACTGGACCCTCTTGGTTGCTCCTTGTGGCAAATCATACAGGCTGGGGATTTAGCTCAAATGGTAGTGTGCTTGCTTAGCATGCGAGAGGTAGTGGGATCGATGCCCACATTCTCCAAAAAACAATTTTTTTTTGTGCATCCAAGAAAGCTCCAGTTCACATTTCATGCAGTTTTGTCTAACGACAACCTACTGTCATGTAACAATGACAAGCAACTTTCATGTAACACTGATGTCACAATGTTAGATGAAAACGAATGACATGACTTACTTTCAGAGGAGCAGCATAGCACACACAATTGATGCCCACAAACAAAGGTGTGGGAAGTTTTCTTGAAGCCAATGCAGAGGGTAAAGAAAAACAACAACTTAAAATGTACCTCATGGCCAGTACGGGGATCCAACCCACGAGCTTGGCGTTATTAGCACCACGCTCTAACCAACTGAGCTAACCGGTCGCTTGCAAAGGAGCAACATTTTTAGGATGCACAGAGCCTCGGCCAGTGCTGGCGCGTAAACGAGCAAGTCCGCCAACAGCATAGCCTGACAAGACTGGACCATCTTGGTTGCTCCTTGTGGCAAATCATAAAGGCTGGGGAATTAGCTGAAATGGTAGAGTGCTTGCTTAGCATGCGAGAGGTAGTGGGATTGATGCCCACATTCTCCAAAAAACATTTTTTTTTTGTGCATCCAAGAAAGCTCCAGTTCACACTTCATGCAGTTTTGTCTAACGACAACCTACTGTCATGTAACAATGACAAGCAACTTTCATGTAACACTGATGTCACAATGTCAGATGAAAACGAATGACATGACTTACTTTCAGAGGAGCAGCGTAGCACACACAATTGATGCCCACAAACAAAGGTGTGGGAAGTTTTCTTGAAGCCAATGCAGAGGGTAAAGAAAAATAACAACTTAAAATTACCTCATGGCCAGTACGGGTATCGAACCCACGACCTTGGCGTTATTAGCACCATGCTCTAACCAACGTGGTAACCGGCCGCTTGTAAAGGAGCAACATTTTTAGGATGCACAGAGCCTCGGCCAGTGCTGGCGCGTAAACGAGCAAGTCCACCAACAGCATAGCCTGACAAGACTGGACCCTCTTGGTTGCTCCTTGTGGCAAATCTTACAGGCTGGGGAATTAGCTCAAATGGTAGAGTTCTTGCTTAGCATGCGAGAGGTAGTGGGATCGATGCCCACATTCTCCAAAAAACAATTTTTTTTTGTGCATCCAAGAAAGCTCCAGTTCACACTTCATGCAGTTTTGTCTAACTACAACCTACTGTCATGTAACAATGACAAGCAACTTTCATGTAACACTGATGTCATAATGTCAGATGAAAACGAATGACATGACTTACTTTCAGAGGAGCAGCGTAGCACACACAATTGATGCCCACAAACAAAGGTGTGGGAAGTTTTCTTGAAGCCAATGCAGAGGGTAAAGAAAAACAACAACTTAAAATGTACCTCATGGCCAGTACGGGAATCGAACCCACGACCTTGGCGTTATTAGCACCATGCTCTAACCAACGGAGCTAACTGGCCGCTTGTAAAGGAGCAACATTTTTAGGATGCACAGAGCCTCGGCCAGTGCTGGCGCGTAAACGAGCAAGTCCACCAACAGCATAGCCTGACAAGACTGGACCATCTTGGTTGCTCCTTGTGGCAAATCACAAAGGCTGGGGAATTAGCTCAAATGGTAGAGTGCTTGCTTAGCATGCGAGAGGTAGTGGGATCGATGCCCACATTCTCCAAAAAACATTTTTTTTTTGTGCATCCAAGAAAGCTCCAGTTCACACTTCATGCAGTTTTGTCTAACTACAACCTACTGTCATGTAACAATGACAAGCAACTTTCATGTAACACTGATGTCACAATGTCAGATGAAAACGAATGACATGACTTACTATCAGAGGAGCAGCGTAGCACACACAATTGATGCCCACAAACAAAGCTGTGGGAAGTTTCCTTGAAGCCAATGCAGAGGGTAAAGAAAAACAACAACTTAAAATGTACGTCATGGCCAGTACGGGTATCGAACCCACGACCTTGGCGTTATTAGCACCATGCTCTAACCAACGGAGCTAACCGGCCGCTTGTAAAGGATCAACATTTTTAGGATGCACAGAGCGTAGGCCAGTGCTGGCGCGTAAACGAGCAAGTCCACCAACAGCATAGCCTGACAAGACTGGACCGTCTTGGTTGCTCCTTGTGGCAAATCATAAAGGCTGGGGAATTAGCTCAAATGGTAGAGTGCTTGCTTAGCATGCGAGAGGTAGTGGGATCGATGCCCACATTCTCCAAAAAAACATTTTTTTTTGTGCATCCAAGAAAGCTCCAGTTCACATTTCATGCAGTTTTGTCTAACTACAACCTACTGTCATGTAACAATGACAAGCAACTTTCATGTAACACTGATGTCACAATGTCAGATGAAAACGAATGACATGACTTACTATCAGAGGAGCAGCGAAGCACACACAATTGATGCCCACAAACAAAGCTGTGGGAAGTTTCCTTGAAGCCAATGCAGAGGGTAAAGAAAAACAACAACTTAAAATGTACCTCATGTCCAGTACGTGTATCGAACCCACGACCTTGGCATTATTAGCACCATGCTCTAACCAACGGAGCTAACCGGCCGCTTGTAAAGGAGCAACATTTTTAGGATGCACAGAGCCTCGGCCAGTGCTGGCGCGTAAACGAGCAAGTCCACCAACAGCATAGCCTGACAAGACTGGACCCTCTTGGTTGCTCCTTGTGGCAAATCATACAGGCTGGGGATTTAGCTCAAATGGTAGTGTGCTTGCTTAGCATGCGAGAGGTAGTGGGATCGATGCCCACATTCTCCAAAAAACAATTTTTTTTTGTGCATCCAAGAAAGCTCCAGTTCACATTTCATGCAGTTTTGTCTAACGACAACCTACTGTCATGTAACAATGACAAGCAACTTTCATGTAACACTGATGTCACAATGTTAGATGAAAACGAATGACATGACTTACTTTCAGAGGAGCAGCGTAGCACACACAATTGATGCCCACAAACAAAGGTGTGGGAAGTTTTCTTGAAGCCAATGCAGAGGGTAAAGAAAAACAACAACTTAAAATGAACCTCATGGCCAGTACGGGGATCCAACCCACGAGCTTGGCGTTATTAGCACCATGCTCTAACCAACGTGGTAACCGGCCGCTTGTAAAGGAGCAACATTTTTAGGATGCACAGAGCCTCGGCCAGTGCTGGCGCGTAAACGAGCAAGTCCACCAACAGCATAGCCTGACAAGACTGGACCCTCTTGGTTGCTCCTTGTGGCAAATCATACAGACTGGGGAATTAGCTCAAATGGTAGCGTGCTTGCTTAGCATGCGAGAGGTAGTGCGATCGATGCCCACATTCTCCAAAAAACATTTTTTTTTTGTGCATCCAAGAAAGCTCCAGTTCACACTTCATGCAGTTTTGTCTAACTACAACCTACTGTCATGTAACAATGACAAGCAACTTTCATGTAACACTGATGTCACAATGTCAGATGAAAACGAATGACATGACTTACTATCAGAGGAGCAGCGTAGCACACACAATTGATGCCCACAAACAAAGCTGTG
Source organism: Salvelinus fontinalis (assembly GCF_029448725.1). NCBI lineage: Eukaryota > Metazoa > Chordata > Actinopteri > Salmoniformes > Salmonidae > Salvelinus > Salvelinus fontinalis. Next base: position 1,899,534 of record NC_074686.1, on the reverse strand, counting down.
GGAAGTTTCCTTGAAGCCAATGCAGAGGGTAAAGAAAAACAACAACTTAAAATGTACCTCATGGCCAGAACGGGTATTGAACCCACGACCTTGGCGTTATTAGCACCATGCTCTAACCAACGGAGCTAACCGGCCGCTTGTAAAGGATCAACATTTTTAGGATGCACAGAGCGTAGGCCAGTGCTGGCGCGTAAACGAGCAAGTCCACCAACAGCATAGCCTGACAAGACTGGACCCTCTTGGTTGCTCCTTGTGGCAAATCATAAAGGCTGGGGAATTAGCTCAAATGGTAGAGTGCTTGCTTAGCATGCGAGAGGTAGTGGGATCGATGCCCACATTCTCCAAAAAAACATTTTTTTTTGTGCATCCAAGAAAGCTCCAGTTCACATTTCATGCAGTTTTGTCTAACTACAACCTACTGTCATGTAACAATGACAAGCAACTTTCATGTAACACTGATGTCACAATGTCAGATGAAAACGAATGACATGACTTACTATCAGAGGAGCAGCGAAGCACACACAATTGATGCCCACAAACAAAGCTGTGGGAAGTTTCCTTGAAGCCAATGCAGAGGGTAAAGAAAAACAACAACTTAAAATGTACCTCATGTCCAGTACGTGTATCGAACCCACGACCTTGGCATTATTAGCACCATGCTCTAACCAACGGTGCTAACCGGCCGCTTGTAAAGGAGCAACATTTTTAGGATGCACGGAGCCTCGGCCAGTGCTGGCGCGTAAACGAGCAAGTCCACCAACAGCATAGCCTGACAAGACTGGACCCTCTTGGTTGCTCCTTGTGGCAAATCATACAGGCTGGGGATTTAGCTCAAATGGTAGTGTGCTTGCTTAGCATGCGAGAGGTAGTGCGATCGATGCCCACATTCTCCAAAAAACATTTTTTTTTTGTGCATCCAAGAAAGCTCCAGTTCACACTTCATGCAGTTTTGTCTAACTACAACCTACTGTCATGTAACAATGACAAGCAACTTTCATGTAACACTGATGTCACAATGTCAGATGAAAACGAATGACATGACTTACTATCAGAGGAGCAGCGTAGCACACACAATTGATGCCCACAAACAAAGCTGTGGGAAGTTTCCTTGAAGCCAATGCAGAGGGTAAAGAAAAACAACAACTTAAAATGTACCTCATGGCCAGTACGGGTATTGAACCCACGACCTTGGCGTTATTAGCACCATGCTCTAACCAACGGAGCTAACCGGCCGCTTGTAAAGGAGCAACATTTTTAGGATGCACAGAGCCACGGCCAGTGCTGGCGCGTAAACGAGCAAGTCCACCAACAGCATAGCCTGACAAGACTGGACCCTCTTGGTTGCTCCTTGTGGCAAATCATACAGCCTGGGGAATTAGCTCAAATGGTAGAGTGCTTGCTTAGCATGCGAGCGGTAGTGGGATCGATGCCCACATTCTCCAAAAAACATTTTTTTTTTGTGCATCCAAGAAAGCTCCAGTTCACACTTCATGCAGTTTTGTCTAACGACAACCTACTGTCATGTAACAATGACAAGCAACTTTCATGTAACACTGATGTCACAATGTCAGATGAAAACGAATGACATGACTTACTATCAGAGGAGCAGCTTAGCACACACAATTGATGCCCACAAACAAAGCTGTGGGAAGTTTCCTTGAAGCCAATGCAGAGGGTAAAGAAAAACAACAACTTAAAATGTACCTCATGGCCAGTACGGGTATCGAACCCACGACCTTGGCATTATTAGCACCATGCTCTAACCAACGGAGCTAACCGGCCGCTTGTAAAGGATCAACATTTTTAGGATGCACAGAGCGTAGGCCAGTGCTGGCGCGTAAACGAGCAAGTCCACCAACAGCATAGCCTGACAAGACTGGACCCTCTTGGTTGCTCCTTGTGGCAAATCATAAAGGCTTGGGAATTAGCTCAAATGGTAGAGTGCTTGCTTTGCATGCGAGAGGTAGTGGGATCGATGCCCACATTCTCCAAAAAAACATTTTTTTTTGTGCATCCAAGAAAGCTCCAGTTCACATTTCATGCAGTTTTGTCTAACTACAACCTACTGTCATGTAACAATGACAAGCAACTTTCATGTAACACTGATGTCACAATGTCAGATGAAAACGAATGACATGACTTACTATCAGAGGAGCAGCGAAGCACACACAATTGATGCCCACAAACAAAGCTGTGGGAAGTTTCCTTGAAGCCAATGCAGAGGGTAAAGAAAAACAACAACTTAAAATGTACCTCATGTCCAGTACGGGTATCGAACCCACGAACTTGGCATTATTAACACCATGCTCTAACCAACGGAGCTAACCGGCCGCTTGTAAAGGAGCAACATTTTTAGGATGCACAGAGCCTCGGCCAGTGCTGGCGCGTAAACGAGCAAGTCCACCATCAGCATAGCCTGACAAGACTGGACCCTCTTGGTTGCTCCTTGTGGCAAATCATACAGGCTGGTGAATTAGCTCAAATGGTACAGTGCTTGCTTAGCATGCGAGAGGTAGTGGGATCGATGCCCACATTCTCCAAAAAACACAATTTTTTTGTGGATCCAAGAAAGCTCCAGTTCACACTTCATGCAGTTTTGTCTAACGACAAGCTACTGTCATGTAACAATGACAAGCAACTTTCATGTAACACTGATGTCACAATGTCAGATGAAAACGAATTACATGACTTACTTTCAGAGGAGCAGCGTAGCACACACAATTGATGCCCACAAACAAAGCTGTGGGAAGTTTCCTTGAAGCCAATGCAGAGGGTAAAGAAAAACAACAACTTAAAATGTACCTCATGGCCAGTACGGGGATCGAACCCACGACCTTGGCGTTATTAGCACAACACTCTAACCAACTGAGCTAACCGGCCGCTTGCAAAGGAGCAACATTTTTAGGATGCACAGAGCCTCGGCCAGTGCTGGCGCGTAAACGAGCAAGTCCACCAACAGCATAGCCTGACAAGACTGGACCCTCTTGGTTGCTCCTTGTGGCAAATCATAAAGGCTGGGGAATTAGCTCAAATGGTAGAGTGCTTGCTTTGCATGTGAGAGGTAGTGGGATCGATGCCCACATTCTCCAAAAAACATTTTTTTTTGTGCATCCAAGAAAGCTCCAGTTCACATTTCATGCAGTTTTGTCTAACTACAACCTACTGTCATGTAACAATGACAAGCAACTTTCATGTAACACTGATGTCACAATGTCAGATGAAAACGAATGACATGACTTACTATCAGAGGAGCAGCGAAGCACACACAATTGATGCCCACAAACAAAGCTGTGGGAAGTTTCCTTGAAGCCAATGCAGAGGGTAAAGAAAAACAACAACTTAAAATGTACCTCATGTCCAGTACGGGTATCGAACCCACGAACTTGGCATTATTAGCACCATGCTCTAACCAACGGATCTAACCGGCCGCTTGTAAAGGAGCAACATTTTTAGGATGCACAGAGCCTCGGCCAGTGCTGGCGCGTAAACGAGCAAGTCCACCATCAGCATAGCCTGACAAGACTGGACCCTCTTGGTTGCTCCTTGTGGCAAATCATACAGGCTGGTGAATTAGCTCAAATGGTAAAGTGCTTGCTTAGCATGCGAGAGGTAGTGGGATCGATGCCCACATTCTCCAAAAAACACAATTTTTTTGTGGATCCAAGAAAGCTCCAGTTCACACTTCATGCAGTTTTGTCTAACGACAACCTACTGTCATGTAACAATGACAAGCAACTTTCATGTAACACTGATGTCACAATGTCAGATGAAAAAGAATTACATGACTTACTTTCAGAGGAGCAGCGTAGCACACACAATTGATGCCCACAAACAAAGCTGTGGGAAGTTTCCTTGAAGCCAATGCAGAGGGTAAAGAAAAACAACAACTTAAAATGTACCTCATGGCCAGTACGGGGATCGAACCCACGACCTTGGCGTTATTAGCACCACACTCTAACCAACTGAGCTATCCGGCCGCTTGGAAAGGAGCAACATTTTTAGGATGCACAGAGCCTCGGCCAGTGCTGGCGCGTAAACGAGCAAGTCCACCAACAGCATAGCCTGACAAGACTGGACCATCTTGGTTGCTCCTTGTGGCAAATCATAAAGGCTCGGGAATTAGCTCAAATGGTAGAGTGCTTACATAGCATGCGAGAGGTAGTGGGATCGATGCCCACATTCTCCAAAAAACAATTTTTTTTTGTGCATCCAAGAAAGCTCCAGTTCACACTTCATGCAGTTTTGTCTAACTACAACCTACTGTCATGTAACAATGACAAGCAACTTTCATGTAACACTGATGTCACAATGTCAGATGAAAACGAATGACATGACTTACTATCAGAGGAGCAGCATAGCACACACAATTGATGCCCACAAACAAAGCTGTGGGAAGTTTCCTTGAAGCCAATGCAGAGGGTAAAGAAAAACAACAACTTAAAATGTATCGCATGACCAGTACGGGTATCGAACCCACGACCTTGGCGATATTAGCACCATCCTCTAACCAAAGGAGCTAACCGGCAGCTTGTAAAGGAGCAACATTTTTAGGATGCACAGAGCCTCGGCCAGTGCTGGCGCGTAAACGAGCAAGTCCACCATCAGCATAGCCTGACAAGACTGGACCCTCTTGGTTGCTCCTTGTGGCAAATCTTACAGGCTGGTGAATTAGCTCAAATGGTAAAGTGCTTGCTTAGCATGCGAGAGGTAGTGGGATCGATGCCCACATTCTCCAAAAAACACAATTTTTTTGTGGATCCAAGAAAGCTCCAGTTCACACTTCATGCAGTTTTGTCTAACGACAACCTACTGTCATGTAACAATGACAAGCAACTTTCATGTAACACTGATGTCACAATGTCAGATGAAAACGAATTACATGACTTACTTTCAGAGGAGCAGCGTAGCACACACAATTGATGCCCACAAACAAAGCTGTGGGAAGTTTCCTTGAAGCCAATGCAGAGGGTAAAGAAAAACAACAACTTAAAATGTACCTCATGGCCAGTACGGGGATCGAACCCACGACCTTGGCGTTATTAGCACCACACTCTAACCAACTGAGCTATCCGGCCGCTTGGAAAGGAGCAACATTTTTAGGATGCACAGAGCCTCGGCCAGTGCTGGCGCGTAAACGAGCAAGTCCACCAACAGCATAGCCTGACAAGACTGGACCATCTTGGTTGCTCCTTGTGGCAAATCATAAAGACTCGGGAATTAGCTCAAATGGTAGAGTGCTTACATAGCATGCGAGAGGTAGTGGGATCGATGCCCACATTCTCCAAAAAACATTTTTTTTTTGTGCATCCAAGAAAGCTCCAGTTCACACTTCATGCAGTTTTGTCTAACTACAACCTACTGTCATGTAACAATGACAAGCAACTTTCATGTAACACTGATGTCACAATGTCAGATGAAAACGAATGACATGACTTACTATCAGAGGAGCAGCATAGCACACACAATTGATGCCCACAAACAAAGCTGTGGGAAGTTTCCTTGAAGCCAATGCAGAGGGTAAAGAAAAACAACAACTTAAAATGTATCGCATGGCCAGTACGGGTATCGAACCCACGACCTTGGCTTTATTAGCACCATGCTCTAACCAAAGGAGCTAACCGGCAGCTTGTAAAGGAGCAACATTTTTAGGATGCACAGAGCCTCGGCCAGTGCTGGCGCGTAAACGAGCAAGTCCACCAACAGCATAGCCTGACAAGACTGGACCATCTTGGTTGCTCCTTGTGGCAAATCACAAAGGCTGGGGAATTAGCTCAAATGGTAGAGTGCTTGCTTAGCATGCGAGAGGTAGTGGGATCGATGCCCACATTCTCCAAAAAACATTTTTTTTTTGTGCATCCAAGAAAGCTCCAGTTCACACTTCATGCAGTTTTGTCTAAGTACAACCTACTGTCATGTAACAATGACAAGCAACTTTCATGTAACACTGATGTCACAATGTCAGATGAAAACGAATGACATGACTTACTATCAGAGGAGCAGCGTAGCACACACAATTGATGCCCACAAAGAAAGATGTGGGAAGTTTCCTTGAAGCCAATGCAGAGGGTAAAGAAAAACAACAACTTAAAATTTACCGCATGGCCAGTACGTGTATCGAACCCACGACCTTGGCGTTATTAGCACCATGCTCTAACCAACGGAGCTAACCGGCCGCTTGTAAATGAGCAACATTTTTAGGATGCACAGAGCCTCGGCCAGTGCTGGTGCGTAAACGAGCAAGTCCACCAACAGCATAGCCTGACAAGACTGGACCCTCTTGGTTGCTCCTTGTGGCAAAACATACACGCTGGGGAATTAGCTCATATGGTAGAGTGCTTGCTTGGCATGCGAGAGTTAGTGGGATCGATGCCCACATTCTCCAAAAAAACTATTTTTTTTTGTGCATCCAAGAAAGCTCCAGTTCACACTTCATGCATTTTTGTCTAACGACATCCTACTGTCATGTAACAATGACAAGCAACTTTCATGTAACACTGATGTCACAATGTCAGATGAAAACGAATGACATGACTTACTTTCAGAGGAGCAGCGTAGCACACACAATTGATGCCCACAAACAAAGCTGTGGGAAGTTTCCTTGAAGCCAATGCAGAGGGTAAAGAAAAACAACAGCTTAAAATGTACCTCATGGCCAGTACGGGGATCGAACCCACAACCTTAGCGTTATTAGCACCACGCTCTAACAAACTAATCTTACCAGCCGCTTGTGAAGGAGCAACATTTTTAGGATGCACAGAGGCTCGGCCAGTGCTGGCGCGTAAACGAGCAAGTCCACCAACAGCATAGCCTGACAAGACTGGACCCTCTTGGTTGCTCCTTGTGGCAAATCATACAGGCTGGGGAATTAGCTCAAATGGTAGAGTGCTTGCTTAGCATGCGAGAGGTAGTGGGAGCGCTGCCCACATTCTCCAAAAAACAATTTTTTTTTGTGCATCCAAGAAAGCTCCAGTTCACACTTCATGCAGTTTTGTCTAACTACAACCTACTGTCATGTAACAATGACAAGCAACTTTCATGTAACACTGATGTCACAATGTCAGATGAAAACGAATGACATGACTTACTATCAGAGGAGCAGCATAGCACACACAATTGATGCCCACAAACAAAGCTGTGGGAAGTTTCCTTGAAGCCAATGCAGAGGGTAAAGAAAAACAACAACTTAAAATGTATCGCATGGCCAGTACGGGTATCGAACCCACGACCTTGGCGTTATTAGCACCATGCTCTAACCAAAGGAGCTAACCGGCAGCTTGTAAAGGAGCAACATTTTTAGGATGCACAGAGCCTCGGCCAGTGCTGGCGCGTAAACGAGCAAGTCCACCAACAGCATAGCCTGACAAGACTGGACCATCTTGGTTGCTCCTTGTGGCAAATCACAAAGGCTGGGGAATTAGCTCAAATGGTAGAGTGCTTGCTTAGCATGCGAGAGGTAGTGGGATCGATGCCCACATTCTCCAAAAAACAATTTTTTTTTGTGCATCCAAGAAAGCTCCAGTTCACACTTCATGCAGTTTTGTCTAAGTACAACCTACTGTCATGTAACAATGACAAGCAACTTTCATGTAACACTGATGTCACAATGTCAGATGAAAACGAATGACATGACTTACTATCAGAGGAGCAGCGTAGCACACACAATTGATGCCCACAAAGAAAGATGTGGGAAGTTTCCTTGAAGCCAATGCAGAGGGTAAAGAAAAACAACAACTTAAAATTTACCGCATGGCCAGTACGTGTATCGAACCTACGACCTTGGCGTTATTAGCACCATGCTCTAACCAACGGAGCTAACCGGCCGCTTGTAAATGAGCAACATTTTTAGGATGCACAGAGCCTCGGCCAGTGCTGGCGCGTAAACGAGCAAGTCCACCAACAGCATAGCCTGACAAGACTGGACCCTCTTGGTTGCTCCTTGTGGCAAAACATACAGGCTGGGGAATTAGCTCATATGGTAGAGTGCTTGCTTGGCATGCGAGAGTTAGTGGGATCGATGCCCACATTCTCCAAAAAACACAATTTTTTTGTGCATCCAAGAAAGCTCCAGTTCACACTTCATGCAGTTTTGTCTAACTACAACCTACTGTCATGTAACAATGACAAGCAACTTTCATGTAACACTGATGTCACAATGTCAGATGAAAACGAATGACATGACTTACTTTCAGAGGAGCAGCGTAGCACACACAATTGATGCCCACAAACAAAGGTGTGGGAAGTTTTCTTGAAGCCAATGCAGAGAGTAAAGAAAAACAACAACTTAAAATGTACATCATTGCCAGTACGGGTATCGAACCGACGACCTTGGCGTTATTAGCACCACGCTCTAACCAACTGAGCTAACCGGCCGCTTGAAAAGGAGCAATATTTTTAGGATGCACAGAGCCTCGGCCAGTGCTGGCGCGTAAACGAGCAAGTCCACCAACAGCATAGCCTGACAAGACTGGACCCTCTTGGTTGCTCCTTGTGGCAAATCATAAAAGCTGGGTAATTAGCTCAAATGGTAGAGTGCTTGCTTAGCATGCGAGAGGTAGTGGGATCGATGCCCACATTCTCCAAAAAAACTATTTTTTTTTGTGCATCCAAGAAAGCTCCAGTTCACACTTCATGCATTTTTGTCTAACGACATCCTACTGTCATGTAACAATGACAAGCAACTTTCATGTAACACTGATGTCACAATGTCAGATGAAAACGAATGACATGACTTACTTTCAGAGGAGCAGCGTAGCACACACAATTGATGCCCACAAACAAAGCTGTGGGAAGTTTCCTTGAAGCCAATGCAGAGGGTAAAGAAAAACAACAGCTTAAAATGTACCTCATGGCCAGTACGGGGATCGAACCCACAACCTTAGCGTTATTAGCAGCACGCTCTAACAAACTAATCTTACCAGCCGCTTGTGAAGGAGCAACATTTTTAGGATGCACAGAGGCTCGGCCAGTGCTGGCGCGTAAACGAGCAAGTCCACCAACAGCATAGCCTGACAAGACTGGACCCTCTTGGTTGCTCCTTGTGGCAAATCATACAGGCTGGGGAATTAGCTCAAATGGTAGAGTGCTTGCTTAGCATGCGAGAGGTAGTGGGAGCGCTGCCCACATTCTCCAAAAAACACAATTTTTTTGTGGATCCAAGAAAGCTCCAATTCACACTTCATGCAGTTTTGTCTAACGACAACCTACTGTCATGTAACAATGACAGGCAACTTTCATGTAACAGTGATGTCACAATGTCAGATGAAAACGAATGACATGACTTACTATCAGAGGAGCAGCGTAGCACACACAATTGATGCCCACAAACAAAGCTGTGGGAAGTTTCCTTGAAGCCAATGCAGAGGGTAAAGAAAAACAACAACTTAAAATGTACCTCATGGCCAGTACGGGTATTGAACCCACGACCTTGGCGTTATTAGCACCATGCTCTAACCAACGGAGCTAACCGGCCGCTTGTAAAGGAACAACATTTTTAGGATGCACAGAGCCTCGGCCAGTGCTGGCGCGTAAACGAGCAAGTCCACCAACAGCATAGCCTGACAAGACTGGACCCTCTTGGTTGCTCCTTGTTGCAAATCATACAGGCTGGGGAATTAGCTCAATTGGTAGAGTGCTTGCTTAGCATGCGAGAGGTAGTGGGATCGATGCCCACATTCTCCAAAAAACACAAATTTTTTGTGGATCCAAGAAAGCTCCAGTTCACACTTCATGCAGTTTTGTCTAACGACAACCTACTGTCATGTAACAATGACAGGCAACTTTCATGTATCACTGATGTCACGATGTCAGATGAAAACGAATGACATGACTTACTTTCAGAGGAGCAGCGTAGCACACACAATTGATGCCCACAAACAAAGCTGTGGGAAGTTTTCTTGAAGCCAATGCAGAAGGTAAAGAAAAACAACAACTTAAAATGTACCTCATGGCCAGCACGGGGATCGAACCCACGACCTTAGCGGTATTAGCACCACGCTCTAACCAACTGAGCTAACCGGCCGCTTGCAAAGGAGCAACATTTTTAGGATGCACAGAGGCTCGGCCAGTGCTGGCGCGTAAACGAGCAAGTCCACCAACAGCATAGCCTGACAAGACTGGACCCTCTTGGTTGCTCCTTGTGGCAAATCATACAGGCTGGGGAATTAGCTCAAATGGTAGAGCGCTTGCTTAGCATGCGAGAGGTAGTGGGATCTATGAACCCATTCTCCAAAAAACATTTTTTTTTGTGCATCCAAGAAAGCTCCAGTTCACACTTCATGCAGTTTTGTCTAACGACAACCTACTGTCATGTAACAATGACAAGCAACTTTCATGTAACACTGATGTCACAATGTCAGATGAAAACGAATGACATGACTTACTTTCAGAGGAGCAGCGTAGCACACACAATTGATGCCCACAAACAAAGCTGTGGGAAGTTTCCTTGAAGCCAATGCAGAGGGTAAAGAAAAACAACAGCTTAAAATGTACCTCATGGCCAGTACTGGGATCGAACCCACGACCTTAGCGTTATTAGCACCACGCTCTAACCAACTAATCTAACCAGCCGCTTTATGAAGGAGCAACATTTTTAGGATGCACAGAGGCTCGGCCAGTGCTGGCGCGTAAACGAGCAAGTCCACCAACAGCATAGCCTGACAAGACTGGACCCTCTTGGTTGCTCCTTGTGGCAAATCATACAGGCTGGGGAATTAGCTCAAATGGTAGAGTGCTTGCTTAGCATGCGAGAGGTAGTGGGATTGATGCCCACATTCTCCAAAAAAACAATTTTTTTGTGGATCCAAGAAAGCTCCAGTTCATACTTCATGCAGTTTTGTTCAACGACAACCTACTGTCATGTAACAATGACAGGCAACTTTCATGTAACAGTGATGTCACAATGTCAGATGAAAACGAATGACATGACTTACTATCAGAGGAGCAGCGTAGCACACACAATTGATGCCCACAAACAAAGCTGTGGGAAGTTTCCTTGAAGCCAATGCAGAGGGTAAAGAAAAACAACAACTTAAAATGTACCTCATGGCCAGTACGGGGATCGAACCCACGACCTTGGCGTTATTAGCACCACACTCTAACCAACTGAGCTATCCGGCCGCTTGGAAAGGAGTAACATTTTTAGGATGCACAGAGCCTCGGCCAGTGCTGGCGCGTAAACGAGCAAGTCCACCAACAGCATAGCCTGACAAGACTGGACCATCTTGGTTGCTCCTTGTGGCAAATCATAAAGACTCGGGAATTAGCTCAAATGGTAGAGTGCTTACATAGCATGCGAGAGGTAGTGGGATCGATGCCCACATTCTCCAAAAAACAATTTTTTTTTGTGCATCCAAGAAAGCTCCAGTTCACACTTCATGCAGTTTTGTCTAACTACAACCTACTGTCATGTAACAATGACAAGCAACTTTCATGTAACACTGATGTCACAATGTCAGATGAAAACGAATGACATGACTTACTATCAGAGGAGCAGCATAGCACACACAATTGATGCCCACAAACAAAGCTGTGGGAAGTTTCCTTGAAGCCAATGCAGAGGGTAAAGAAAAACAACAACTTAAAATGTATCGCATGGCCAGTACGGGTATCGAACCCACGACCTTGGCGTTATTAGCACCATGCTCTAACCAAAGGAGCTAACCGGCAGCTTGTAAAGGAGCAACATTTTTAGGATGCACAGAGCCTCGGCCAGTGCTGGCGCGTAAACGAGCAAGTCCACCAACAGCATAGCCTGACAAGACTGGACCATCTTGGTTGCTCCTTGTGGCAAATCACAAAGGCTGGGGAATTAGCTCAAATGGTAGAGTGCTTGCTTAGCATGCGAGAGGTAGTGGGATCGATGCCCACATTCTCCAAAAAACATTTTTTTTTTGTGCATCCAAGAAAGCTCCAGTTCACACTTCATGCAGTTTTGTCTAAGTACAACCTACTGTCATGTAACAATGACAAGCAACTTTCATGTAACACTGATGTCACAATGTCAGATGAAAACGAATGACATGACTTACTATCAGAGGAGCAGCGTAGCACACACAATTGATGCCCACAAAGAAAGATGTGGGAAGTTTCCTTGAAGCCAATGCAGAGGGTAAAGAAAAACAACAACTTAAAATTTACCGCATGGCCAGTACGTGTATCGAAACCACGACCTTGGCGTTATTAGCACCATGCTCTAACCAACGGAGCTAACCGGCCGCTTGTAAATGAGCAACATTTTTAGGATGCACAGAGCCTCGGCCAGTGCTGGTGCGTAAACGAGCAAGTCCACCAACAGCATAGCCTGACAAGACTGGACCCTCTTGGTTGCTCCTTGTGGCAAAACATACACGCTGGGGAATTAGCTCATATGGTAGAGTGCTTGCTTGGCATGCGAGAGTTAGTGGGATCGATGCCCACATTCTCCAAAAAAACTATTTTTTTTTGTGCATCCAAGAAAGCTCCAGTTCACACTTCATGCATTTTTGTCTAACGACATCCTACTGTCATGTAACAATGACAAGCAACTTTCATGTAACACTGATGTCACAATGTCAGATGAAAACGAATGACATGACTTACTTTCAGAGGAGCAGCGTAGCACACACAATTGATGCCCACAAACAAAGCTGTGGGAAGTTTCCTTGAAGCCAATGCAGAGGGTAAAGAAAAACAACAGCTTAAAATGTACCTCATGGCCAGTACGGGGATCGAACCCACAACCTTAGCGTTATTAGCACCACGCTCTAACAAACTAATCTTACCAGCCGCTTGTGAAGGAGCAACATTTTTAGGATGCACAGAGGCTCGGCCAGTGCTGGCGCGTAAACGAGCAAGTCCACCAACAGCATAGCCTGACAAGACTGGACCCTCTTGGTTGCTCCTTGTGGCAAATCATACAGGCTGGGGAATTAGCTCAAATGGTAGAGTGCTTGCTTAGCATGCGAGAGGTAGTGGGAGCGCTGCCCACATTCTCCAAAAAACAATTTTTTTTTGTGCATCCAAGAAAGCTCCAGTTCACACTTCATGCAGTTTTGTCTAACTACAACCTACTGTCATGTAACAATGACAAGCAACTTTCATGTAACACTGATGTCACAATGTCAGATGAAAACGAATGACATGACTTACTATCAGAGGAGCAGCATAGCACACACAATTGATGCCCACAAACAAAGCTGTGGGAAGTTTCCTTGAAGCCAATGCAGAGGGTAAAGAAAAACAACAACTTAAAATGTATCGCATGGCCAGTACGGGTATCGAACCCACGACCTTGGCGTTATTAGCACCATGCTCTAACCAAAGGAGCTAACCGGCAGCTTGTAAAGGAGCAACATTTTTAGGATGCACAGAGCCTCGGCCAGTGCTGGCGCGTAAACGAGCAAGTCCACCAACAGCATAGCCTGACAAGACTGGACCATCTTGGTTGCTCCTTGTGGCAAATCACAAAGGCTGGGGAATTAGCTCAAATGGTAGAGTGCTTGCTTAGCATGCGAGAGGTAGTGGGATCGATGCCCACATTCTCCAAAAAACAATTTTTTTTTGTGCATCCAAGAAAGCTCCAGTTCACACTTCATGCAGTTTTGTCTAAGTACAACCTACTGTCATGTAACAATGACAAGCAACTTTCATGTAACACTGATGTCACAATGTCAGATGAAAACGAATGACATGACTTACTATCAGAGGAGCAGCGTAGCACACACAATTGATGCCCACAAAGAAAGATGTGGGAAGTTTCCTTGAAGCCAATGCAGAGGGTAAAGAAAAACAACAACTTAAAATTTACCGCATGGCCAGTACGTGTATCGAACCCACGACCTTGGCGTTATTAGCACCATGCTCTAACCAACGGAGCTAACCGGCCGCTTGTAAATGAGCAACATTTTTAGGATGCACAGAGCCTCGGCCAGTGCTGGCGCGTAAACGAGCAAGTCCACCAACAGCATAGCCTGACAAGACTGGACCCTCTTGGTTGCTCCTTGTGGCAAAACATACAGGCTGGGGAATTAGCTCATATGGTAGAGTGCTTGCTTGGCATGCGAGAGTTAGTGGGATCGATGCCCACATTCTCCAAAAAACACAATTTTTTTGTGCATCCAAGAAAGCTCCAGTTCACACTTCATGCAGTTTTGTCTAACTACAACCTACTGTCATGTAACAATGACAAGCAACTTTCATGTAACACTGATGTCACAATGTCAGATGAAAACGAATGACATGACTTACTTTCAGAGGAGCAGCGTAGCACACACAATTGATGCCCACAAACAAAGGTGTGGGAAGTTTTCTTGAAGCCAATGCAGAGAGTAAAGAAAAACAACAACTTAAAATGTACATCATTGCCAGTACGGGTATCGAACCGACGACCTTGGCGTTATTAGCACCACGCTCTAACCAACTGAGCTAACCGGCCGCTTGAAAAGGAGCAATATTTTTAGGATGCACAGAGCCTCGGCCAGTGCTGGCGCGTAAACGAGCAAGTCCACCAACAGCATAGCCTGACAAGACTGGACCCTCTTGGTTGCTCCTTGTGGCAAATCATAAAAGCTGGGTAATTAGCTCAAATGGTAGAGTGCTTGCTTAGCATGCGAGAGGTAGTGGGATCGATGCCCACATTCTCCAAAAAAACTATTTTTTTTTGTGCATCCAAGAAAGCTCCAGTTCACACTTCATGCATTTTTGTCTAACGACATCCTACTGTCATGTAACAATGACAAGCAACTTTCATGTAACACTGATGTCACAATGTCAGATGAAAACGAATGACATGACTTACTTTCAGAGGAGCAGCGTAGCACACACAATTGATGCCCACAAACAAAGCTGTGGGAAGTTTCCTTGAAGCCAATGCAGAGGGTAAAGAAAAACAACAGCTTAAAATGTACCTCATGGCCAGTACGGGGATCGAACCCACAACCTTAGCGTTATTAGCACCACGCTCTAACAAACTAATCTTACCAGCCGCTTGTGAAGGAGCAACATTTTTAGGATGCACAGAGGCTCGGCCAGTGCTGGCGCGTAAACGAGCAAGTCCACCAACAGCATAGCCTGACAAGACTGGACCCTCTTGGTTGCTCCTTGTGGCAAATCATACAGGCTGGGGAATTAGCTCAAATGGTAGAGTGCTTGCTTAGCATGCGAGAGGTAGTGGGAGCGCTGCCCACATTCTCCAAAAAACACAATTTTTTTGTGGATCCAAGAAAGCTCCAATTCACACTTCATGCAGTTTTGTCTAACGACAACCTACTGTCATGTAACAATGACAGGCAACTTTCATGTAACAGTGATGTCACAATGTCAGATGAAAACGAATGACATGACTTACTATCAGAGGAGCAGCGTAGCACACACAATTGATGCCCACAAACAAAGCTGTGGGAAGTTTCCTTGAAGCCAATGCAGAGGGTAAAGAAAAACAACAACTTAAAATGTACCTCATGGCCAGTACGGGTATTGAACCCACGACCTTGGCGTTATTAGCACCATGCTCTAACCAACGGAGCTAACCGGCCGCTTGTAAAGGAACAACATTTTTAGGATGCACAGAGCCTCGGCCAGTGCTGGCGCGTAAACGAGCAAGTCCACCAACAGCATAGCCTGACAAGACTGGACCCTCTTGGTTGCTCCTTGTGGCAAATCATACAGGCTGGGGAATTAGCTCAAATGGTAGAGCGCTTGCTTAGCATGCGAGAGGTAGTGGGATCTATGAACCCATTCTCCAAAAAACATTTTTTTTTGTGCATCCAAGAAAGCTCCAGTTCACACTTCATGCAGTTTTGTCTAACGACAACCTACTGTCATGTAACAATGACAAGCAACTTTCATGTAACACTGATGTCACAATGTCAGATGAAAACGAATGACATGACTTACTTTCAGAGGAGCAGCGTAGCACACACAATTGATGCCCACAAACAAAGCTGTGGGAAGTTTCCTTGAAGCCAATGCAGAGGGTAAAGAAAAACAACAGCTTAAAATGTACCTCATGGCCAGTACTGGGATCGAACCCACGACCTTAGCGTTATTAGCACCACGCTCTAACCAACTAATCTAACCAGCCGCTTTATGAAGGAGCAACATTTTTAGGATGCACAGAGGCTCGGCCAGTGCTGGCGCGTAAACGAGCAAGTCCACCAACAGCATAGCCTGACAAGACTGGACCCTCTTGGTTGCTCCTTGTGGCAAATCATACAGGCTGGGGAATTAGCTCAAATGGTAGAGTGCTTGCTTAGCATGCGAGAGGTAGTGGGATTGATGCCCACATTCTCCAAAAAAACAATTTTTTTGTGGATCCAAGAAAGCTCCAGTTCATACTTCATGCAGTTTTGTTCAACGACAACCTACTGTCATGTAACAATGACAGGCAACTTTCATGTAACAGTGATGTCACAATGTCAGATGAAAACGAATGACATGACTTACTATCAGAGGAGCAGCGTAGCACACACAATTGATGCACACAAACAAAGCTGTGGGAAGTTTCCTTGAAGCCAATGCAGAGGGTAAAGAAAAACAACAACTTAAAATGTACCTCATGGCCAGTACGGGTATTGAACCCACGACCTTGGCGTTATTAGCACCATGCTCTAACCAACGGAGCTAACCGGCCGCTTGTAAAGGAACAACATTTTTAGGATGCACAGAGCCTCGGCCAGTGCTGGCGCGTAAACGAGCAAGTCCACCAACAGCATAGCCTGACAAGACTGGACCCTCTTGGTTGCTCCTTGTTGCAAATCATACAGGCTGGGGAATTAGCTCAATTGGTAGAGTGCTTGCTTAGCATGCGAGAGGTAGTGGGATCGATGCCCACATTCTCCAAAAAACACAAATTTTTTGTGGATCCAAGAAAGCTCCAGTTCACACTTCATGCAGTTTTGTCTAACGACAACCTACTGTCATGTAACAATGACAGGCAACTTTCATGTATCACTGATGTCACGATGTCAGATGAAAACGAATGACATGACTTACTTTCAGAGGAGCAGCGTAGCACACACAATTGATGCCCACAAACAAAGCTGTGGGAAGTTTTCTTGAAGCCAATGCAGAAGGTAAAGAAAAACAACAACTTAAAATGTACCTCATGGCCAGCACGGGGATCGAACCCACGACCTTAGCGGTATTAGCACCACGCTCTAACCAACTGAGCTAACCGGCCGCTTGCAAAGGAGCAACATTTTTAGGATGCACAGAGGCTCGGCCAGTGCTGGCGCGTAAACGAGCAAGTCCACCAACAGCATAGCCTGACAAGACTGGACCCTCTTGGTTGCTCCTTGTGGCAAATCATACAGGCTGGGGAATTAGCTCAAATGGTAGAGCGCTTGCTTAGCATGCGAGAGGTAGTGGGATCTATGAACCCATTCTCCAAAAAACATTTTTTTTTGTGCATCCAAGAAAGCTCCAGTTCACACTTCATGCAGTTTTGTCTAACGACAACCTACTGTCATGTAACAATGACAAGCAACTTTCATGTAACACTGATGTCACAATGTCAGATGAAAACGAATGACATGACTTACTTTCAGAGGAGCAGCGTAGCACACACAATTGATGCCCACAAACAAAGCTGTGGGAAGTTTCCTTGAAGCCAATGCAGAGGGTAAAGAAAAACAACAGCTTAAAATGTACCTCATGGCCAGTACTGGGATCGAACCCACGACCTTAGCGTTATTAGCACCACGCTCTAACCAACTAATCTAACCAGCCGCTTTATGAAGGAGCAACATTTTTAGGATGCACAGAGGCTCGGCCAGTGCTGGCGCGTAAACGAGCAAGTCCACCAACAGCATAGCCTGACAAGACTGGACCCTCTTGGTTGCTCCTTGTGGCAAATCATACAGGCTTGGGAATTAGCTCAAATGGTAGAGTGCTTGCTTAGCATGCGAGAGGTAGTGGGATTGATACCCACATTCTCCAAAAAACACAATTTTTTTGTGGATCCAAGAAAGCTCCAGTTCATACTTCATGCAGTTTTGTTCAACGACAACCTACTGTCATGTAACAATGACAAGCAACTTTCATGTAACACTGATGTCACAATGTCAGATGAAAACGAATGACATGACTTACGATCAGAGGAGCAGCGTAGCACACACAATTGATGCCCACAAACAAAGCTGTGGGAAGTTTCCTTGAAGCCAATGCAGAGGGTAAAGAAAAACAACAACTTAAAATGTACCTCATGGCCAGTACGGGGATCGAACCCACGACCTTGGCGTTATTAGCACCACACTCTAACCAACTGAGCTATCCGGCCGCTTGGAAAGGAGCAACATTTTTAGGATGCACAGAGCCTCGGCCAGTGCTGGCGCGTAAACGAGCAAGTCCACCAACAGCATAGCCTGACAAGACTGGACCCTCTTGGTTGCTCCTTGTGGCAAATCATAAAAGCTCGGGAATTAGCTCAAATGGTAGAGTGCTTACATAGCATGTGAGAGGTAGTGGGATCGATGCCCACATTCTCCAAAAAACACAAATTTTTTGTGGATCCAAGAAAGCTCCAGTTCACACTTCATGCAGTTTTGTCTAACGACAACCTACTGTCATGTAACAATGACAGGCAACTTTCATGTATCACTGATGTCACGATGTCAGATGAAAACGAATGACATGACTTACTTTCAGAGGAGCAGCGTAGCACACACAATTGATGCCCACAAACAAAGCTGTGGGAAGTTTTCTTGAAGCCAATGCAGAAGGTAAAGAAAAACAACAACTTAAAATGTACCTCATGGCCAGCACGGGGATCGAACCCACGACCTTAGCGGTATTAGCACCACGCTCTAACCAACTGAGCTAACCGGCCGCTTGCAAAGGAGCAACATTTTTAGGATGCACAGAGCCTCGGCCAGTGCTGGCGCGTAAACGAGCAAGTCCACCAACAGCATAGCCTGACAAGACTGGACCCTCTTGGTTGCTCCTTGTGGCAAATCATACAGGCTGGGGAATTAGCTCAAATGGTAGAGCGCTTGCTTAGCATGCGAGAGGTAGTGGGATCTATGAACCCATTCTCCAAAAAACATTTTTTTTTGTGCATCCAAGAAAGCTCCAGTTCACACTTCATGCAGTTTTGTCTAACGACAACCTACTGTCATGTAACAATGACAAGCAACTTTCATGTAACACTGATGTCACAATGTCAGATGAAAACGAATGACATGACTTACTTTCAGAGGAGCAGCGTAGCACACACAATTGATGCCCACAAACAAAGCTGTGGGAAGTTTCCTTGAAGCCAATGCAGAGGGTAAAGAAAAACAACAGCTTAAAATGTACCTCATGGCCAGTACTGGGATCGAACCCACGACCTTAGCGTTATTAGCACCACGCTCTAACCAACTAATCTAACCAGCCGCTTTATGAAGGAGCAACATTTTTAGGATGCACAGAGGCTCGGCCAGTGCTGGCGCGTAAACGAGCAAGTCCACCAACAGCATAGCCTGACAAGACTGGACCCTCTTGGTTGCTCCTTGTGGCAAATCATACAGGCTTGGGAATTAGCTCAAATGGTAGAGTGCTTGCTTAGCATGCGAGAGGTAGTGGGATTGATACCCACATTCTCCAAAAAACACAATTTTTTTGTGGATCCAAGAAAGCTCCAGTTCATACTTCATGCAGTTTTGTTCAACGACAACCTACTGTCATGTAACAATGACAAGCAACTTTCATGTAACACTGATGTCACAATGTCAGATGAAAACGAATGACATGACTTACGATCAGAGGAGCAGCGTAGCACACACAATTGATGCCCACAAACAAAGCTGTGGGAAGTTTCCTTGAAGCCAATGCAGAGGGTAAAGAAAAACAACAACTTAAAATGTACCTCATGGCCAGTACGGGGATCGAACCCACGACCTTGGCGTTATTAGCACCACACTCTAACCAACTGAGCTATCCGGCCGCTTGGAAAGGAGCAACATTTTTAGGATGCACAGAGCCTCGGCCAGTGCTGGCGCGTAAACGAGCAAGTCCACCAACAGCATAGCCTGACAAGACTGGACCCTCTTGGTTGCTCCTTGTGGCAAATCATAAAGGCTCGGGAATTAGCTCAAATGGTAGAGTGCTTACATAGCATGTGAGAGGTAGTGGGATCGATGCCCACATTCTCCAAAAAACAATTTTTTTTTGTGCATCCAAGAAAGCTCCAGTTCACACTTCATGCAGTTTTGTCTAACTACAACCTACTGTCATGTAACAATGACAAGCAACTTTCATGTAACACTGATGTCACAATGTCAGATGAAAACGAATGACATGACTTACTATCAGAGGAGCAGCGTAGCACACACAATTGATGCCCACAAAGAAAGCTGTGGGAAGTTTCCTTGAAGCCAATGCAGAGGGTAAAGAAAAACAACAACTTAAAATGTATCGCATGGCCAGTACGGGTATCGAACCCACGACCTTGGCGATATTAGCACCATGCTCTAACCAAAGGAGCTAACCGGCAGCTCGTAAAGGAGCAACATTTTTAGGATGCACAGAGCCTCGGCCAGTGCTGGCGCGTAAACGAGCAAGTCCACCATCAGCATAGCCTGACAAGACTGGACCCTCTTGGTTGCTCCTTGTGGCAAATCATACAGGCTGGTGAATTAGCTCAAATGGTAAAGTGCTTGCTTAGCATGCGAGAGGTAGTGGGATCGATGCCCACATTCTCCAAAAAACACAATTTTTTTGTGGATCCAAGAAAGCTCCAGTTCACACTTCATGCAGTTTTGTCTAACGACAACCTACTGTCATGTAACAATGACAAGCAACTTTCATGTAACACTGATGTCACAATGTCAGATGAAAACGAATTACATGACTTACTTTCAGAGGAGCAGCGTAGCACACACAATTGATGCCCACAAACAAAGCTGTGGGAAGTTTCCTTGAAGCCAATGCAGAGGGTAAAGAAAAACAACAACTTAAAATGTACCTCATGGCCAGCACGGGGATCGAACCCACGACCTTGGCGTTATTAGCACCACACTCTAACCAACTGAGCTATCCGGCCGCTTGGAAAGGAGCAACATTTTTAGGATGCACAGAGCCTCGGCCAGTGCTGGTGTAGCGTGGTTCGTTCTGCGTTGTGTAATTCTTAATGAAGACGCTGCCACAACTGATGGTCTGCTCGTTGAAATCTTTTTATTTGCCCTGCACACGAAGAGACAACACACACGTTACCCTTGGTGCAGTCACAGCTATCCGGCACCTTGCTAGCCGAGGGTCAGGCAAAAGAGCGCCAAAAGGAATTAACAGGTGCTGCGTGCACACTCGCTGCACAACAGCATATACAAGTAAAACTATACAGAACATAATTCTGACAAAATAAAAGACATACCTGCACACGAAGAGACAACACACACGTTACCCTTGGTGCAGTCACAGCTATCCGGCACCTGCGCGAGCACATGTACACTCACTCAACCACTGTCACAAGTACTTAGAAGTTACAACAGATACCCCAGTCAGTGAGCTCTGTGAAACTTGTTAACATAAATTCCTACACTGTCCACACTATAACAAACGTATGGTTGCAAAACAGTACATTGTATAACCTTATGACGGTTTTATATTAAACAGTTTCGGAGCCAAGGACAACATACCTTGCTAGCCGAGGGTCAGGCAAAAGAGAATGATAAAGTGGTATGGGGATACAGATAACCCGCGATGGGCCAAACCAAAATATACAAAACTTTTACAATCACTTGTATGTACAATATTGGTATGAAAAAGTGTTTGTACACCAAATAAAAACATTAGCTATGCAGCTGTAATTAAATAAAAAAATACACTGAATTATTATTATTATTACCAGATTATTAACATCCCCTCTTGACCTGGCCTATTTGAATTGGTCCTTGTGTGCAATTTGGTGCGTAATCTAGGGGAACAACATCACACTGCTACATTCACCCCCACTGTTTTACACTAGATTATAGACCCAAAACAAAACACATTACCTCAAAGGTAACAAAGCAAAGAAAGAAAAAAAATTCACACCCACAGGGCGACAGAGTAACCCAGTGTAGTCCCTTAATTCTAGACCCACAAATGGTCGATCAGCTGAAAAGCTATCCCGCGAAGGATTAGGAAAAATAAGGGGTAGCTAATCCCTTATTCAACCGTATACGAAAAATGCCATATACATTTTATGCCGATGGACTACACACAAAGTTACATGAATTGTCAAATATATTAGACAAACCCACAAATCATTCTAAGACATGCTTAGATTTCCTACATTCCTACAAAAGAAAAGGTAGGCAATATCCTACCGTCACTGAGAAAACAAGAACTGTTTCATTTCCTGTGTAGACATAGTTTGGATTAACCTATCCACTGGCTTAATAAGTCTACCCAGTCTAGTCCGAACACCCTCACCCACAAACCTAGCAGGAATGTCACAGACAGCACTAACCCTGCTCAGAGGTCTAACCTCAGGATGGGGAGTACTACAGATCCGCATCTCCGGAGCCAGCACACTTTCAGTTACCGACTCAACACTAGTAGTGTCAGACGACTGATCAGAATCCTGGTAGATTGTCACAGACCACACTGACGAAGCATCTTCAACCAAGGTAACATCATCCACACTGAATGGAGTTTCGCAATCAGAACTCTTGTAGGCTTCGGGGATATCTCTCTGGTCCACTTCTGCTGAGCACACCTCACTTAAGGGGACTTCATACGGTTGTTCCACCTCACTTCCATCAGCCGGGACTTCACCATCCTCTTGGAGTATCCTCCCAGAAGACTCAGGAAGGCCTGCTACCCAGTGGACAGTCCTGGCGTCACTCCCATCCATTTGGCTGGACATTGCAGACATCTCAGAGATCACGTCACCACTCGATAGAGATCCGTGACCCTCAGGTTCCTCCCACGAAGGTAAAGGCAGAAAGTTGACTGGCATAATCAGGTTCCTATGCACAGTTTTGATGCGTCCAGTGGTAGGGTGTTGGATACGATATGTGTTCAGTGAGCTGTTCTTTGCAACCACTATGTACACCACACTCTCCCAGCGATCAGCCAGTTTCTTCTTGCCCCTCTCCCCCTTGTTAGCAAGTAGAACTCTATCTCCCTTCTGCACCGAGTGACCCTTAGACCGTCTGTTGTAGACCTCGGCTTGTCTCTTTTGTTGCTTACTGGCATGCTGCTGGGCCAATGTCATGGCCTCTCTCAGATCCTCACCCAGAGACTGGACATACTTATCCACATCTACTGTGTCCCCATCCAACAGCACACTTTCAAACATAACATCTACCGGCAACCTAGGGGTGCGTCCGAACATCAAGAAGAAGGGTGGAAACCCAGTAGTCTCATGAACAGTGCAGTTATAGGAGAATGTCAATGTGTTCAACATCTGAGGCCATTTAGCCTTAGACCTAGCTGGCAGAGCTCTAATCATCCCACCCAGTGTGCGATTCAGACGTTCTGCTTGACCGTTACCCATGGGATGATAAGGTGTGGTGTGGGACTTTTCAACACCAGATAACTGAAGTAATTCTGCAATAAGTAAACTCTCGAAGTTTGCACCCCTGTCAGAATGGATGCAATCAGCGAACCCATAAATGCAGAAGAAATTATTCCAGAGAACACGAGCAACAGTCTTAGCAGACTGGTTTGGACATGGATACGCACAGGCCAGCTTAGTAAAGTGATCAGTCACTACTAACACATCAATAGACTTGTTGTTTGAATCTTCGGCAGTCCAGAAATCAATACACACAAGTTCTAAAGGTGCCGTTGTCACAATGGAGACAAGTGGGGCTCTCGCTTCAGGCTCAGGTGCTTTACTCAACACACATCTCTTACAGTGGGCCACATATTCCTTGACATCCTTCTCCATAGATTCCCAGTAAAACCGCTGTCTCGTGAGCCACAATGTGCGCTGCTGACCCTGATGACCAGCATCATCATGAACTCCCTTCAACACAAGGCCTCTCAAAGACACAGGTACGACATACTGGAATATTTTCTTCTTACTCACTGGGTGTTTTGAGACACGATACAGAATCCCTAACCGCGTGGTGAGTTTCCCCCACTGTCTTAGAGTATAAACTGTTTCTTTAGCTTCAAAGACTCGCTCTCTCCTAGATGGGCGCCGGCCTCTATCTACAAAGAACATTACTCTGCTGATGATAGGATCCAGTGACTGGTTATCATACAGCTCCTTGTGTGTAAGGACAGGTAAAGGGCTCTGACCCATGGACATCAACTTCTCAAGGTGCTGCACATGTGAAACGGACCTCACTGTGGCACCATCATCCCATCGGCGATGGGCTTGAAGGACAGCAGACACCTCTTCACAGGAAACCAACCCACTGACATCGTCTCCAGCTCTACTCAACTCACTCCCAGGAGCCATAGACGTTCCACAGCCAGCCTCGGGCTGCTCACAGGAGAGACGGAACATGTCTTGTACATCATCCAGTCGAAGACCTCTGGCTTCCTCCAGCAGGACATCATATGGAATTCTTGTCAGTCGGTGCAGAACTTTGGGGCGGACAAATGGCTCTCTGCTCAAAGCATCAGCAACGACATTCTTGGGCCCTGGTATGTACTGGATATCAAAATCAAAAGGTGCCAGCTTTGCAACCCATCTCTGCTCACATGCATCAAGTCTCGGCTTTGTAAGAATATATTTGAGTGGATTGTTGTCGGTCCACACCGTAAACTTATGCCCTCGCAGCCAATGGCTGAACTTATCATGAATGGCCCATTTCATGGCTAGAAATTCCAGCCGGTGAGCAGGATACTTGGATTGTGCATGATTAAGAGATTTACTAGCAAAAGCTATTGGCCTGGCTATGGCCTTCCCATCTTGCACTTGGGATAGTACCGCTCCCAAACCACTAGTAGATGCATCAACAGAAAGCAAAAATGGCTGAGAAAAATCTGGATGAGCCAGCAGTGCCTGGTCAACTAGTGCTGCTTTCAAAGCTTCAAAAGCGAGTTGACACTCGGCAGTCCAGTCTGCAGCAGTGAGCCTGCGAGAGGGACCAGGCCTCTTTCTGCCCTTGCCTCTCCTAGGCTTCTTCTGACCTGTAGTCAGCTGAAACAATGGCCTAGCAACCATGGAACAATTCTCAATGTAGTGTTGATAGTATACTACCATACCAAGGAAAGAACGGATTTTGCTAGGAGACGGAGTGACACCATCAGCTTCCATCATCTCACTCTCAGTCACATTCAAAATGGTTTGAATCTTAGCAGGATCAGTGGCTACGCCCTCCTGAGAAATGATGTGGCCCAAAAACTTAACAGACCTCCTCAAAAACTTGCACTTAGACGGAGACAGTTTAAGATTGTGCTCCTGCAACCGCTGGAAAACCATCTCAAGTCTCTGCAGACTCTCTTCCTCCGTCTTAGCAAAAACCATCAGATCATCCAAATAGCAAAGGAGACTTAGAAAGTTTTGGTCCCCAAAGATGGTCAGCATCATTCTCATAAACGTAGCCGGGCTGTTGCAAAGGCCCTGAGGCAAACGATTGTACTCGTGCAGACCTAAAGGAGAGGAAAAGGCAGTGTATTTCTTATCCTCTTCATGCAGTGGCACATTGTAGTACCCTGATGTCAAGTCCATTGTGCTGAAGAAGGCATTACCTCCCAGCGCCGCCAGTACATCAGCCTGATGAGGCAGGGGATGAGCATCCTTCACTGTGCGGGCGTTTAACCACCTAAAGTCAGTACATAGACGCAAGTCCCCATTCTTTTTCCATACCAGCACCAATGGTGAGGCATACTCGCTGCTGGATTTTCTGACGATTTCCTTTTCCTCCATATCATCCAGTGTTTCCCTGAGTTTTTGGTAATCAGCTGGAGAAAGCCTACGATAAGGTAATCGAAATGGGCGGTCATCAGTCAGCCGTATGCGATGGCAGAACTCTTTTGCCTCTCCACAATCCAGGCTATGTCTAGAGAACACCGTGTCATACTTCTCAATTAAACCGACAAGTTTGTCTTTCCAGAACTGTGAGACTGGACACTCCTCAACCGACAGGCCTTGAAGTCCAAGATTGCTCAGTGTACTGTTTCCATTAACTACACTGCCATCAACTGAACTCTTGGCTGTAAGACTGCCATGTGAGCTGTCACATTGTGCTTTTGCCACGTTCTGGTAAGCAGCTTTCTGCTTGACATCATCAAAATCCTCCAATGCAATACAAGGGTACACATCTGCCACTTTAGCATTTCGTCTCAGGGTAACTGGCGAGGTTGTTGGATTCACAATCTTCACAGGGAGCCATCCATCCCCCCACAGAGGCGTAACTACTCTCCCTACTAGTATGTGTCGATTCACACAACGAGACGTGCTGGGTTCGACAACAACAGTACTGCCCACAGAGAGTTTTGTCTTTGGGGGTAAGCGGCCCCACACAAGATGCTCACTCATGGGTTGGAGCGTTACTGCCCTCTTCAACTTAATGGTGCCCACTTTATCTGGGATGGAGTCTCCTCTCCATCTCTCCAGATTTGATAGGAGACGCAGGAACTGGCTGTCCTCACACTGTCCAGAGGGACCTGGCGTACCCACCACCTGCCAGTAGCTGTCATTTGATTTGAACTGTCTAATCAGAGACTTCAACACGTTAGTGCCAACAATGAGTTCATCAACCTGCCCATCTACAATCAGCACTGGGACTACATAACTGAAGCCATAAAGCTGTAGTTTCAAGTCACACATGCCCACTGGGCTAGTTTGCGTCCCACCACAACCCACCAGTATGATGTCTGAAGGAGCTAGAAAGTTCCCCTCTACCACTCCTGCCTCCCTCAACCGAGGTACAATATCTGCGCGCAGAGTAGTAGCCATGGACCCACTATCTAACATCCCCTTCAGCTCAACTTTATCCTGTACTAGCACGGTGGTGTAAAACAAACTGTCATTCTGAGAAATTCTCATTGTGTTCTGAAAAATTACTGTGTTGTTCTTGGGTACTGACTCACAAAAATAAGAATAAACAGATTGGATATCATCATCAGTGGAGGAAAAATTAGACTGCCTCACATTGCCCTCCTCAGAATGGAGACTTTCTAGTTTTCCTGAGACCTGCCAGTCTGCCCACATACAGGGCTCTTTCGCTTCCCAGTCTCACTACAGTCAAAGCTCATGTGGCCAGGAGAGAAGCACTTGAAACACAGCTGGTGCATCTGACAGTGAGCTTTGGTCCAGTGATTAGTGCTTCCACAGACAGCGCACTCACGCTCACGTTTGGGGAACTGTTTACGGGGCCCTCTGTTCACAGACTGAGTATTGCTGACAAGAGCCTTCTCTAGCATACTCAAAACCTTCTCTAATGTCCCACCCTCAGATACAGATTGGGCCTGTTCTGGTTCACGGCCACATCGAGAAAAAGATGACACATTAGGTCTGCTCTCAGGATCCACTTCCTCCTGGGGGGAGTCGAAGACAGCAGCCACCTGCTGTGAAAGTTGTGTTCTACATGCTTTACGCTCCCTTAACAGTTCATCCAAACGATCCTGTACCTCACTGGCTGTCCAGTCACGAAGGGGTTTGCATTTGAACACTTGGGCCAACTCTTTATCAGGACAGTTACGTACAAACATGACTGCCAACTCTGAGCACTGATTGGGCAAGGTTCTACCCTCACTTACAAGGTACTGTTCAGCTGCTTCTGCAGCTTTGTTAAGCCTAATCCAGAAATCTAGTGGACCCTCATTAGCATATGGTCTCATTGAATAGAAGTCAGCTAATGGCATACCTGAGTAGACAGTATCCCCAAAGTGTTGCTTGAGAACACTGAACACTGCCTTAACATCTGTGACAACAGGGTTGTTACGCATCCAGACTTTGGTCACATCCCGTGCCCTCCCCATGAGCCTAGACATCACCTCCCCAACATTCTCAGACCCAGTGTAACCCCTCTTCTCTAGGTAGACTCCCATTAGCTCCTCCCACTCCAGGACAGAGTACTTATCTGAGCCATCACCCCTGAAGAAAGGTGGAGCACTAACCTCTGACTTCACAACCAGATTCAGCTTGGACGCATCAATTAAAGTTGACCCACATTGTTGAGGCAGGGGAAACTGCTGGGATTGGTCAGGGGAATGGGCAGGAGAAAGACTTGAAGCCCCAGGCTGCAGTAAACTCGCTCTGATAGATTCTCCTATCTCTGAACCAATCTGCTTAATAAGGTCACTAAGCTGACTCGGTGTCCCATTATTACTGAGGACTGGGGACAATGGTACATCAAGAGACAGAGGTGGGATACCCTGGTCAGGTGGAGTAAACAGCCTACCCCTCCCAGTGCTTGTAAACTCAGGACTAGCAGCCACTCTACTCCCAGGAGCTGACTGTACCAATGGTGTAAATGCATGGACACCCCTCCCTCTACCCACACTAACCACACCAAAATCCCCAGCATAACTCATCTTATGGACTTGAGAGACTTCCATGGCTCAATAGAGAACTAAACTACAATGTAATTTACTGCATACAAATACAAAAAAAAATGCAATAAACAAATTCCCTCAAAACATGCAAATAAACGCCAATACAATTATCTAGTGAATATGCTACATTCACCTTCACTATTTACAGTATACATTCACTTATAGCAAACCATCAACAAGTGCGCATGCGCGGGTCGCGCATCTCCTCCACATGCACAGCTCCGGTGGTCAGCTTGAGCTAACCAGTCGGCAGGTCGCGGCACCAGTTTGTAGCGTGGTTCGTTCTGCGTTGTGTAATTCTTAATGAAGACGCTGCCACAACTGATGGTCTGCTCGTTGAAATCTTTTTATTTGCCCTGCACACGAAGAGACAACACACACGTTACCCTTGGTGCAGTCACAGCTATCCGGCACCTTGCTAGCCGAGGGTCAGGCAAAAGAGCGCCAAAAGGAATTAACAGGTGCTGCGTGCACACTCGCTGCACAACAGCATATACAAGTAAAACTATACAGAACATAATTCTGACAAAATAAAAGACATACCTGCACACGAAGAGACAACACACACGTTACCCTTGGTGCAGTCACAGCTATCCGGCACCTGCGCGAGCACATGTACACTCACTCAACCACTGTCACAAGTACTTAGAAGTTACAACAGATACCCCAGTCAGTGAGCTCTGTGAAACTTGTTAACATAAATTCCTACACTGTCCACACTATAACAAACGTATGGTTGCAAAACAGTACATTGTATAACCTTATGACGGTTTTATATTAAACAGTTTCGGAGCCAAGGACAACATACCTTGCTAGCCGAGGGTCAGGCAAAAGAGAATGATAAAGTGGTATGGGGATACAGATAACCCGCGATGGGCCAAACCAAAATATACAAAACTTTTACAATCACTTGTATGTACAATATTGGTATGAAAAAGTGTTTGTACACCAAATAAAAACATTAGCTATGCAGCTGTAATTAAATAAAAAAATACACTGAATTATTATTATTATTACCAGATTATTAACATCCCCTCTTGACCTGGCCTATTTGAATTGGTCCTTGTGTGCAATTTGGTGCGTAATCTAGGGGAACAACATCACACTGCTACACTGGCGCGTAAACGAGCAAGTCCACCAACAGCATAGCCTGACAAGACTGGACCATCTTGGTTGCTCCTTGTGGCAAATCATAAAGGCTCGGGAATTAGCTCAAATGGTAGAGTGCTTACATAGCATGCGAGAGGTAGTGGGATCGATGCCCACATTCTCCAAAAAACAATTTTTTTTTGTGCATCCAAGAAAGCTCCAGTTCACACTTCATGCAGTTTTGTCTAACTACAACCTACTGTCATGTAACAATGACAAGCAACTTTCATGTAACACTGATGTCACAATGTCAGATGAAAACGAATGACATGACTTACTATCAGAGGAGCAGCATAGCACACACAATTGATGCCCACAAACAAAGCTGTGGGAAGTTTCCTTGAAGCCAATGCAGAGGGTAAAGAAAAACAACAACTTAAAATGTATCGCATGGCCAGTACGGGTATCGAACCCACGACCTTGGCGTTATTAGCACCATGCTCTAACCAAAGGAGCTTACCGGCAGCTTGTAAAGGAGCAACATTTTTAGGATGCACAGAGCCTCGGCCAGTGCTGGCGCGTAAACGAGCAAGTCCACCAACAGCATAGCCTGACAAGACTGGACCCTCTTGGTTGCTCCTTGTGGCATAACATACAGGCTGGGGAATTAGCTCATATGGTAGAGTGCTTGCTTGGCATGCGAGAGTTAGTGGGATCGATGCCCACATTCTCCAAAAAACACAATTTTTTTGTGCATCCAAGAAAGCTCCAGTTCACACTTCATGCAGTTTTGTCTAACGACAACCTACTGTCATGTAACAATGACAAGCAACTTTCATGTAACACTGATGTCACAATGTCAGATGAAAACGAATGACATGACTTACTTTCAGAGGAGCAGCGTAGCACACACAATTGATGCCCACAAACAAAGGTGTGGGAAGTTTTCTTGAAGCCAATGCAGAGAGTAAAGAAAAACAACAACTTAAAATGTACATCATGGCCAGTACGGGTATCGAACCGACGACCTTGGCGTTATTAGCACCACGCTCTAACCAACTGAGCTAACCGGCCGCTTGAAAAGGAGCAATATTTTTAGGATGCACAGAGCCTCGGCCAGTGCTGGCGCGTAAACGAGCAAGTCCACCAACAGCATAGCCTGACAAGACTGGACCCTCTTGGTTGCTCCTTGTGGCAAATCATAAAAGCTGGGTAATTAGCTCAAATGGTAGAGTGCTTGCTTAGCATGCGAGAGGTAGTGGGATCGATGCCCACATTCTCCAAAAAAACATTTTTTTTTTGTGCATCCAAGAAAGCTCCAGTTCACACTTCATGCATTTTTGTCTAACGACATCCTACTGTCATGTAACAATGACAAGCAACTTTCATGTAACACTGATGTCACAATGTCAGATGAAAACGAATGACATGACTTACTTTCAGAGGAGCAGCGTAGCACACACAATTGATGCCCACAAACAAAGCTGTGGGAAGTTTCCTTGAAGCCAATGCAGAGGGTAAAGAAAAACAACAGCTTAAAATGTACCTCATGGCCAGTACGGGGATCGAACCCACAACCTTAGCGTTATTAGCACCACGCTCTAACAAACTAATCTTACCAGCCGCTTGTGAAGGAGCAACATTTTTAGGATGCACAGAGGCTCGGCCAGTGCTGGCGCGTAAACGAGCAAGTCCACCAACAGCATAGCCTGACAAGACTGGACCCTCTTGGTTGCTCCTTGTGGCAAATCATACAGGCTGGGGAATTAGCTCAAATGGTAGAGTGCTTGCTTAGCATGCGAGAGGTAGTGGGAGCGCTGCCCACATTCTCCAAAAAACACAATTTTTTTGTGGATCCAAGAAAGCTCCAATTCACACTTCATGCAGTTTTGTCTAACGACAACCTACTGTCATGTAACAATGACAGGCAACTTTCATGTAACAGTGATGTCACAATGTCAGATGAAAACGAATGACATGACTTACTTTCAGAGGAGCAGCGTAGCACACACAATTGATGCCCACAAACAAAGCTGTGGGAAGTTTTCTTGAAGCCAATGCAGAAGGTAAAGAAAAACAACAACTTAAAATGTACCTCATGGCCAGCACGGGGATCGAACCCACGACCTTAGCGGTATTAGCACCACGCTCTAACCAACTGAGCTAACCGGCCGCTTGCAAAGGAGCAACATTTTTAGGATGCACAGAGGCTCGGCCAGTGCTGGCGCGTAAACGAGCAA
This sequence comes from Salvelinus fontinalis, assembly GCF_029448725.1. Taxonomy (NCBI): domain Eukaryota; kingdom Metazoa; phylum Chordata; class Actinopteri; order Salmoniformes; family Salmonidae; genus Salvelinus; species Salvelinus fontinalis. Next base: position 1,867,804 of record NC_074686.1, on the reverse strand, counting down.
GTCCACCAACAGCATAGCCTGACAAGACTGGACCCTCTTGGTTGCTCCTTGTGGCAAATCATACAGGCTGGGGAATTAGCTCAAATGGTAGAGCGCTTGCTTAGCATGCGAGAGGTAGTGGGATCTATGAACCCATTCTCCAAAAAACATTTTTTTTTGTGCATCCAAGAAAGCTCCAGTTCACACTTCATGCAGTTTTGTCTAACGACAACCTACTGTCATGTAACAATGACAAGCAACTTTCATGTAACACTGATGTCACAATGTCAGATGAAAACGAATGACATGACTTACTTTCAGAGGAGCAGCGTAGCACACACAATTGATGCCCACAAACAAAGCTGTGGGAAGTTTCCTTGAAGCCAATGCAGAGGGTAAAGAAAAACAACAGCTTAAAATGTACCTCATGGCCAGTACTGGGATCGAACCCACGACCTTAGCGTTATTAGCACCATTCTCTAACCAACTAATCTAACCAGCCGCTTTATGAAGGAGCAACATTTTTAGGATGCACAGAGGCTCGGCCAGTGCTGGCGCGTAAACGAGCAAGTCCACCAACAGCATAGCCTGACAAGACTGGACCCTCTTGGTTGCTCCTTGTGGCAAATCATACAGGCTGGGGAATTAGCTCAAATGGTAGAGTGCTTGCTTAGCATGCGAGAGGTAGTGGGATCGATGCCCACATTCTCCAAAAAACATTTTTTTTTTGTGCATCCAAGAAAGCTCCAGTTCACATTTCATGCAGTTTTGTCTAACTACAACCTACTGTCATGTAACAATGACAAGCAACTTTCATGTAACACTGATGTCACAATGTCAGATGAAAACTAATGACATGACTTACAATCAGAGGAGCAGCGTAGCACACACAATTGATGCCCACAAACAAAGCTGTGGGAAGTTTCCTTGAAGCCAATGCAGAAGGTAAAGAAAAACAACAACTTAAAATGTACCTCATGGCCAGCACGGGGATCGAACCCACGACCTTAGCGGTATTAGCACCACGCTCTAACCAACTGAGCTAACCGGCCGCTTGCAAAGGAGCAACATTTTTAGGATGCACAGAGGCTCGGCCAGTGCTGGCGCGTAAACGAGCAAGTCCACCAACAGCATAGCCTGACAAGACTGGACCCTCTTGGTTGCTCCTTGTGGCAAATCATACAGGCTGGGGAATTAGCTCAAATGGTAGAGCGCTTGCTTAGCATGCGAGAGGTAGTGGGATCTATGAACCCATTCTCCAAAAAACATTTTTTTTTGTGCATCCAAGAAAGCTCCAGTTCACACTTCATGCAGTTTTGTCTAACGACAACCTACTGTCATGTAACAATGACAAGCAACTTTCATGTAACACTGATGTCACAATGTCAGATGAAAACGAATGACATGACTTACTTTCAGAGGAGCAGCGTAGCACACACAATTGATGCCCACAAACAAAGCTGTGGGAAGTTTCCTTGAAGCCAATGCAGAGGGTAAAGAAAAACAACAGCTTAAAATGTACCTCATGGCCAGTACTGGGATCGAACCCACGACCTTAGCGTTATTAGCACCATTCTCTAACCAACTAATCTAACCAGCCGCTTTATGAAGGAGCAACATTTTTAGGATGCACAGAGGCTCGGCCAGTGCTGGCGCGTAAACGAGCAAGTCCACCAACAGCATAGCCTGACAAGACTGGACCCTCTTGGTTGCTCCTTGTGGCAAATCATACAGGCTGGGGAATTAGCTCAAATGGTAGAGTGCTTGCTTAGCATGCGAGAGGTAGTGGGATCGATGCCCACATTCTCCAAAAAACATTTTTTTTTTGTGCATCCAAGAAAGCTCCAGTTCACATTTCATGCAGTTTTGTCTAACTACAACCTACTGTCATGTAACAATGACAAGCAACTTTCATGTAACACTGATGTCACAATGTCAGATGAAAACTAATGACATGACTTACAATCAGAGGAGCAGCGTAGCACACACAATTGATGCCCACAAACAAAGCTGTGGGAAGTTTCCTTGAAGCCAATGCAGAGGGTAAAGAAAAACAAGAACTTAAAATGTACCTCATGGCCAGTACGGGTATCGAACCCACGTCCTTGGCGTTATTAGCACCATGCTCTAACCAATGGAGCTAACCGGCCGCTTGTAAAGGAACAACATTTTTAGGATGCACAGAGCCTCGGCCAGTGCTGGCGCATAAACGAGCAAGTCCACCAACAGCATAGCCTGACAAGACTGGACCCTCTTGGTTGCTCCTTGTGGCAAATCATACAGGCTGGGGAATTAGCTCAAATGGTAGAGTGCTTGCTTAGCATGCGAGAGGTAGTGGGAGCGATGCCCACATTCTCCAAAAAACACCATTTTTTTGTGGATCCAAGAAAGCTCCAATTCACACTTCATGCAGTTTTGTCTAACGACAACCTACTGTCATGTAACAATGACAGGCAACTTTCATGTAACAGTGATGTCACAATGTCAGATGAAAACGAATGACATGACTTACTTTCAGAGGAGCAGCGTAGCACACACAATTGATTCCCACAAACAAAGCTGTGGGAAGTTTCCTTGAAGCCAATGCAGAGGGTAAAGAAAAACAACAGCTTAAAATGTACCTCATGGCCAGTACGGGGATCGAACCCACAACCTTAGCGTTATTAGCACCACGCTCTAACAAACTAATCTTACCAGCCGCTTGTGAAGGAACAACATTTTTAGGATGCACAGAGGCTCGGCCAGTGCTGGCGCGTAAACGAGCAAGTCCACCAACAGCATAGCCTGACAAGACTGGACCCTCTTGGTTGCTCCTTGTGGCAAATCATACAGGCTGGGGAATTAGCTCAAATGGTAGAGTGCTTGCTTAGCATGCGAGAGGTAGTAGGAGCGCTGCCCACATTCTCCAAAAAACACAATTTTTTTGTGGATCCAAGAAAGCTCCAATTCACACTTCATGCAGTTTTGTCTAACGACAAACTACTGTCATGTAACAATGACAGGCAACTTTCATGTAACAGTGATGTCACAATGTCAGATGAAAACGAATGACATGACTTACTATCAGAGGAACAGCGTAGCACACACAATTGATGCCCACAAACAAAGCTGTGGGAAGTTTCCTTGAAGCCAATGCAGAGGGTAAAGAAAAACAACAACTTAAAATGAACCTCATGGCCAGTACGGGTATTGAACCCACGACCTTGGCGTTATTAGCACAATGCTCTAACCAACGGAGCTAACCGGCCGCTTGTAAAGGAACAACATTTTTAGGATGCACAGAGCCTCGGCCAGTGCTGGCGCGTAAACGAGCAAGTCCACCAACAGCATAGCCTGACAAGACTGGACCCTCTTGGTTGCTCCTTGTGGCAAATCATACAGGCTGGGGAATTAGCTCAAATGGTAGAGTGCTTGCTTAGCATGCGAGAGGTAGTGGGATCGATGCCCACATTCTCCAAAAAACACAAATTTTTTGTGGATCCAAGAAAGCTCCAGTTCACACTTCATGCAGTTTTGTCTAACGACAACCTACTGTCATGTAACAATGACAGGCAACTTTCATGTAACACTGATGTCACAATGTCAGATGAAAACGAATGACATGACTTACTTTCAGAGGAGCAGCGTAGCACACACAATTGATGCCCACAAACAAAGCTGTGGGAAGTTTTCTTGAAGCCAATGCAGAAGGTAAAGAAAAACAACAACTTAAAATGTACCTCATGGCCAGCACGGGGATCGAACCCACGACCTTGGCGGTATTAGCACCACACTATAACCAACTGAGCTAACCGGCCGCTTGCAAAGGAGCAAAATTTTTAGGATGCACAGAGGCTCGGCCAGTGCTGGCGCGTAAACGAGCAAGTCCACGAACAGCATAGCCTGACAAGACTGGACCCTCTTGGTTGCTCCTTGTGGCAAATCATACAGGCTGGGGAATTAGCTCAAATGGTAGAGCGCTTGCTTAGCATGCGAGAGGTAGTGGGATCGATGCCCACATTCTCCAAAATAACATTTTTTTTTTGTGCATCCAAGAAAGCTCCAGGTCACACTTCATGCATTTTTGTCTAACGACATCCTACTGTCATGTAACAATGACAAGCAACTTTCATGTAACACTGATGTCACAATGTCAGATGAAAACGAATGACATGACTTACTTTCAGAGGAGCAGCGTAGCACACACAATTGATGCCCACAAACAAAGCTGTGGGAGGTTTCCTTGAAGCCAATGCAGAGGGTAAAGAAAAACAACAGCTTAAAATGTACCTCATGGCCAGTACGGGGATCGAACCCACAACCTTATCGTTATTAGCACCACGCTCTAACCAACTAATCTTACCAGCCGCTTGTGCAGGAGCAACATTTTTAGGATGCACAGAGGCTCGGCCAGTGCTGGCGCGTAAACGAGCAAGTCCACCAACAGCATAGCCTGACAAGACTGGACCCTCTTGGTTGCTCCTTGTGGCAAATCATACAGGCTGGGGAATTAGCTCAAATGGTAGAGTGCTTGCTTAGCATGCGAGAGGTAGTGGGAGCGATGCCCACATTCTCCAAAAAACACCATTTTTTTGTGGATCCAAGAAAGCTCCAATTCACACTTCATGCAGTTTTGTCTAACGACAACCTACTGTCATGTAACAATGACAGGCAACTTTCATGTAACAGTGATGTCACAATGTCAGATGAAAACGAATGACATGACTTACTATCAGAGGAGCAGCGTAGCACACACAATTGATGCCCACAAACAAAGCTGTGGGAAGTTTCCTTGAAGCCAATGCAGAGGGTAAAGAAAAACAACAACTTAAAATGTACCTCATGGCCAGTACGGGTATTGAACCCACGACCTTGGCGTTATTAGCAACATGCTCTAACCAACGGAGCTAACCGGCCGCTTGTAAAGGAACAACATTTTTAGGATGCACAGAGCCCCGGCCAGTGCTGGCGCGTAAACGAGCAAGTCCACCAACAGCATAGCCTGACAAGACTGGACCCTCTTGGTTGCTCCTTGTGGCAAATCATACAGGCTGGGGAATTAGCTCAAATGGTAGAGCTCTTGCTTAGCATGCGAGAGGTAGTGGGATCTATGACCACATTCTCCAAAAAACATTTTTTTTTGTGGATCCAAGAAAGCTCCAGTTCACACTTCATGCAGTTTTGTCTAACGACAACCTACTGTCATGTAACAATGACAGGCAACTTTCATGTAACACTGATGTCACAATGTCAGATGAAAACGAATGACATGACTTACTTTCAGAGGAGCAGCGTAGCACACACAATTGATGCCCACAAACAAAGCTGTGGGAAGTTTTCTTGAAGCCAATGCAGAAGGTAAAGAAAAACAACAACTTAAAATGTACCTCATTGCCAGTACGGGGATCGAACCCAAGACCTTGGCATTATTAGCACCACACTCTAACAACTGAGCTAACCTGCCGCTTGTAAAGGAGAGACATTTTTAGGATCCACAGAGGCTCGGCCAGTGCTGGCGCGTAAACGAGCAAGTCCACCAACAGCATAGCCTGACAAGACTGGACCCTCTTGGTTGCTCCTTGTGGCAAATCATAAAGGCTGGGGAATTAGCTCAAATGGTAGAGTGCTTGCTTAGCATGCGAGAGGTAGTGGGATCGATGCCCACATTCTCCAAAAAACAATTTTTTTGTGCATCCAAGAAAGCTCCAGTTCACATTTCATGCAGTTTTGTCTAACTACAACCTACTGTCATGTAACAATGACAAGCAACTTTCATGTAACACTGATGTCACAATGTCAGATGAAAACGAATGACAAGACTTACTTTCAGAGGAGCAGCGTAGCACACACAATTGATGCCCACAAACAAAGCTGTGGGAAGTTTCCTTGAAGCCAATGCAGAGGGTAAAGAAAAACAACAAATTAAAATGTACCTCATGGCCAGTACGGGTATCGAACCCACGTCCTTGGCGTTATTAGCACCATGCTCTAACCAACGGTGCTAACCGGTCGCCTGTAAAGGAACAACATTTTTAGGATGCACAGAGCCTCGGCCAGTGCTGGCGCGTAAACGAGCAAGTCCACCAACAGCATAGCCTGACAAGACTGGACCCTCTTGGTTGCTCCTTGTGGCATATCATACAGGCTGGGGAATTAGCTCAAATGGTAGAGTGCTTGCTTAGCATGCGAGAGGTAGTGGGAGCGATGCCCACATTCTCCAAAAAACACAATTTTTTTGTGGATCCAAGAAAGCTCCAATTCACACTTCATGCAGTTTTGTCTAACGACAACCTACTGTCATGTAACAATGACAGGCAACTTTCATGTAACACTGATGTCACAATGTCAGATGAAAACGATTGACATGACTTACTTTCAGAGGAGAAGCGTAGCACACACAATTGATGCCCACAAACAAAGCTGTGGGAAGTTTCCTTGAAGCCAATGCAGAGGGTAAAGAAAAACAACAGCTTAAAATGTACCTCATTGCCAGTACGGGGATCGAACCCACGACCTTGGCGTTATTAGCACCACACTCTAACCAACTGAGCTAACCGGCCGCTTGTGAAGGAGCAACATTTTTAGGATGCACAGAGGCTCGGCCAGTGCTGGCCCGTAAACGAGCAAGTCCACCAACAGCATAGCCTGACAAGACTGGACCCTCTTGGTTGCTCCTTGTGGCAAATCATACAGGCTGGGGAATTAGCTCAAATGGTAAAGCGCTTGCTTAGCATGCGAGAGGTAGTGGGATCTATGACCACATTCTCCAAAAAACATTTTTTTTTTGTGCATCCAAGAAAGCTCCAGTTCACACTTCATGCAGTTTTGTCTAACTACAACCTACTGTCATGTAACAATGACAAGCAACTTTCATGTAACACTGATGTCACAATGTCAGATGAAAACGAATGACATGACTTACTTTCAGAGGAGCAGCGTAGCACACACAATTGATGCCCACAAACAAAGCTGTGGGAAGTTTCCTTGAAGCCAATGCAGAGGGTAAAGAAAAACAACAACTTAAAATGTACCTCATTGCCAGTACGGGGATCGAACCCAAGACCTTGGCATTATTAGCACCACACTCTAACAACTGAGCTAACCTGCCGCTTGTAAAGGAGAGACATTTTTAGGATCCACAGAGGCTCGGCCAGTGCTGGCGCGTAAACGAGCAAGTCCACCAACAGCATAGCCTGACAAGACTGGACCCTCTTGGTTGCTCCTTGTGGCAAATCATAAAGGCTGGGGAATTAGCTCAAATGGTAGAGTGCTTGCTTAGCATGCGAGAGGTAGTGGGATCGATGCCCACATTCTCCAAAAAACAATTTTTTTGTGCATCCAAGAAAGCTCCAGTTCACATTTCATGCAGTTTTGTCTAACTACAACCTACTGTCATGTAACAATGACAAGCAACTTTCATGTAACACTGATGTCACAATGTCAGATGAAAACGAATGACAAGACTTACTTTCAGAGGAGCAGCGTAGCACACACAATTGATGCCCACAAACAAAGCTGTGGGAAGTTTCCTTGAAGCCAATGCAGAGGGTAAAGAAAAACAACAAATTAAAATGTACCTCATGGCCAGTACGGGTATCGAACCCACGTCCTTGGCGTTATTAGCACCATGCTCTAACCAACGGTGCTAACCGGTCGCCTGTAAAGGAACAACATTTTTAGGATGCACAGAGCCTCGGCCAGTGCTGGCGCGTAAACGAGCAAGTCCACCAACAGCATAGCCTGACAAGACTGGACCCTCTTGGTTGCTCCTTGTGGCATATCATACAGGCTGGGGAATTAGCTCAAATGGTAGAGTGCTTGCTTAGCATGCGAGAGGTAGTGGGAGCGATGCCCACATTCTCCAAAAAACACAATTTTTTTGTGGATCCAAGAAAGCTCCAATTCACACTTCATGCAGTTTTGTCTAACGACAACCTACTGTCATGTAACAATGACAGGCAACTTTCATGTAACACTGATGTCACAATGTCAGATGAAAACGATTGACATGACTTACTTTCAGAGGAGAAGCGTAGCACACACAATTGATGCCCACAAACAAAGCTGTGGGAAGTTTCCTTGAAGCCAATGCAGAGGGTAAAGAAAAACAACAGCTTAAAATGTACCTCATTGCCAGTACGGGGATCGAACCCACGACCTTGGCGTTATTAGCACCACACTCTAACCAACTGAGCTAACCGGCCGCTTGTGAAGGAGCAACATTTTTAGGATGCACAGAGGCTCGGCCAGTGCTGGCCCGTAAACGAGCAAGTCCACCAACAGCATAGCCTGACAAGACTGGACCCTCTTGGTTGCTCCTTGTGGCAAATCATACAGGCTGGGGAATTAGCTCAAATGGTAAAGCGCTTGCTTAGCATGCGAGAGGTAGTGGGATCTATGACCACATTCTCCAAAAAACATTTTTTTTTTGTGCATCCAAGAAAGCTCCAGTTCACACTTCATGCAGTTTTGTCTAACTACAACCTACTGTCATGTAACAATGACAAGCAACTTTCATGTAACACTGATGTCACAATGTCAGATGAAAACGAATGACATGACTTACTTTCAGAGGAGCAGCGTAGCACACACAATTGATGCCCACAAACAAAGCTGTGGGAAGTTTCCTTGAAGCCAATGCAGAGGGTAAAGAAAAACAACAGCTTAAAATGTACCTCATGGCCAGTACGGGGATCGAACCCACGACCTTGGCTTAATTAGCACCACGCTCTAACCAACTGAGCTAACCAGCCGCTTGTGAAGGAGCAACATTTTTAGGATGTACAGAGGCTCGGCCAGTGCTGGCGCGTAAACGAGCAAGTCCACCAACAGCATAGCCTGACAAGACTGGACCCTCTTGGTTGCTCCTTGTGGCAAATCATACAGGCTGGGGAATTAGCTCAAATGGTAGAGTGTTTGCTTAGCATGCGAGAGGTAGTGGGAGCGATGCCCACATTCTCCAAAAAACACAATTTTTTTGTGGATCCAAGAAAGCTCCAGTTCACACTTCATGCAGTTTTGTCTAACGACAACCTACTGTCATGTAACAATGACAGGCAACTTTCATGTAACACTGATGTCACAATGTCAGATGAAAACGAATGACATGACTTACTTTCAGAGGAGAAGCGTAGCACACACAATTGATGCCCACAAACAAAGCTGTGGGAAGTTTCCTTGAAGCCAATGCAGAGGGTAAAGAAAAACAACAGCTTAACATGTACGTCATTGCCAGTACGGGGATCGAACCAACGACCTTGGCGTTATTAGCACCACACTCTAACCAACTGAGCTAACCGGCCGCTTGTGAAGGAGCAACATTTTTAGGATGCACAGAGGCACGGCCAGTGCTGGCCCGTAAACGAGCAAGTCCACCAACAGCATAGCCTGACAAGACTGGACCCTCTTGGTTGCTCCTTGTGGCAAATTATACAGGTTGGGGAATTAGCTCAAATGGTAGAGTGCTTGCTTAGCATGCGAGAGGTAGTGGGATCGATGCCCACATTCTCCAAAAAACATTTTTTTTTTTTGCATCCAAGAAAGCTCCAGTTCACACTTCATGCAGTTTTGTCTAACGACAACCTACTGTCATGTAACAATGACAAGCAACTTTCATGTAACACTGATGTCACAATGTCAGATGAAAACGAATGACATGACTTACTTTCAGAGGAGCAGCGTAGCGCACACAATTGATGCCCACAAACAAAGCTGTGGGAAGTTTTCTTGAAGCCAATGCAGAAGGTAAAGAAAAACAACAACTTAAAATGTGCCTCATGGCCAGTACGGGGATCGAACCCACAACCTTGGCGCTATTAGCACAAAGCTCTAACCAACTGAGCTAACCGTCCGCTTGCAAAGGAGCAACATTTTTAGGATGCACAGAGCCTCGGCCAGTGCTGGCGCGTAAACGAGCAAGTCCACTAACAGCATAGCCTGACAAGACTGGACCATCTTGGTTGCTCCTTGTGGCAAATCATAAAGGCTGGGGAATTAGCTCAAATGGTAGAGTGCTTGCTTAGCATGCGAGAGGTAGTGGGATTGATGCCCACATTCTCCAAAAAACACAATTTTTTTGTGGATCCAAGAAAGCTCCAGTTCACACTTCATGCAGTTTTGTCTAACGTCAACCTACTGTCATGTAACAATGACAAGCAACGTTCATGTAACACTGATGTCACAATGTCCGATGAAAACGAATGACATGACTTACTTTCAGAGGAGCAGCGTAGCACACACAATTGATGCCCACAAACAAAGCTGTGGGAAGTTTCCTTGAAGCCAATGCAGAGGGTAAAGAAAAACAACAGCTTAAAATGTACCTCATGGCCAGTAAGGGGATCGAACCCACGACCTTGGCGTTATTTGCACCACAATCTAACCAACTGAGCTAACCAGACGCTTGTAAATGAGCAACATTTTTAGGATGTACAGAGGCTCGGCCAGTGCTGGCGCGTAAACGAGCAAGTCCACCAACAGCATAGCCTGACAAGACTGGACCCTCTTGGTTGCTCCTTGTGGCAAATCATACAGGCTGGGGAATTAGCTCAAATGGTAGAGTGTTTGCTTAGCATGCGAGAGGTAGTGGGAGCGATGCCCACATTCTCCAAAAAACACAATTTTTTTGTGGATCCAAGAAAGCTCCAGTTCACACTTCATGCAGTTTTGTCTAACGACAACCTACTGTCATGTAACAATGACAAGCAACTTTCATGTAACACTGATGTCACAATGTCAGATGAAAACGAATGACATGACTTACTTTCAGAGGAGCAGCGTAGCACACACAATTGATGCCCACAAACAAAGCTGTGGGAAGTTTCCTTGAAGCCAATGCAGAGGGTAAAGAAAAACAACAGCTTAAAATGTACCTCATGGCCAGTACGGGGATCGAACCCGCGACCTTGGCTTAATTAGCACCACTCTCTAACCAACTGAGCTAACCAGCCGCTTGTGAAGGAGCAACATTTTTAGGATGTACAGAGGCTCGGCCAGTGCTGGCGCGTAAACGAGCAAGTCCACCAACAGCATAGCCTGACAAGACTGGACCCTCTTGGTTGCTCCTTGTGGCAAATCATACAGGCTGGGGAATTAGCTCAAATGGTAGAGTGCTTGCTTAGCATGCGAGAGGTGGTGGGATCGATGCCCAAATTCTCCAAAAAACAATTTTTTTTTGTGCATCCAAGAAAGCTCCAGTTCACACTTCATGCAGTTTTGTCTAACGACAACCTACTGTCATGTAACAATGACAAGCAACTTTCATGTAACACTGATGTCACAATGTCAGATGAAAACGAATGACATGACTTACTTTCAGAGGAGCAGCGTAGCACACACAATTGATGCCCACAAACAAAGCTGTGGGAAGTTTTCTTGAAGCAAATGCAGAAGGTAAAGAAAAACAACAACTTAAAATGTGCCTCACGGCCAGTACGGGGATCGAACCCACAACCTTGGCACTATTAGCACAAAGCTCTAACCAACTGAGCTAACCGTCCGCTTGCAAAGGAGCAACATTTTTAGGATGCACAGAGCCTCGGCCAGTGCTGGCGCGTAAACGAGCAAGTCCACCAACAGCATAGCCTGACAAGACTGGACTATCTTGGTTGCTCCTTGTGGCAAATAATAAAGGCTGGGGAATTAGCTCAAATGGTAGAGTGCTTGCTTAGCATGCGAGAGGTAGTGGGATTGATGCCCACATTCTCCAAAAAACACAATTTTTTTGTGGATCCAAGAAAGCTCCAGTTCACACTTCATGCAGTTTTGTTCAACGACAACCTACTGTCATGTAACAATGACACGCAACTTTCATGTAACACTGATGTCACAATGTCAGATGAAAACGAATGACATGACTTACGATCAGAGGAGCAACGTAGCACACACAATTGATGCCCACAAACAAAGCTGTGGGAAGTTTCCTTGAAGCCAATGCAGAGGGTAAAGAAAAACAACAGCTTAAAATGTACCTCATGGCCAGTACGGGGATCGAACCCACGACCTTGGCGTTATTAGCACCACCCTCTAACCAACTGAGCTAACAGGCCACTTGTGAAGGAGCAACATTTTTAGGATGCACAAAGGCTCGGCCAGTGCTGGCGCGTAAACGAGCAAGTCCACCAACAGCATAGCCTGACAAGACTGGACCCTCTTGGTTGCTCCTTGTGGCAAATCATACAGGCTGGGGAATTAGCTCAAATGGTAGAGCGCTTGCTTAGCATGCGAGAGGTAGTGGGATCAATGACCACATTCTCCAAAAAACATTTTTTTTTTGTGCATCCAAGAAAGCTCCAGTTCACACTTCATGCAGTTTTGTCTAACGACAACCTACTGTCATGTAACAATGACAAGCAACTTTCATGTAACACTGATGTCACAATGTCAGATGAAAACGAATGACATGACTTACTTTCAGAGGAGCAGCGTAGCACACACAATTGATGCCCACAAACAAAGCTGTGGGAAGTTTCCTTGAAGCAAATGCAGAAGGTAAAGAAAAACAACAACTTAAAATGTGCCTCACGGCCAGTACGGGGATCGAACCCACAACCTTGGCACTATTAGCACAAAGCTCTAACCAACTGAGCTAACCGTCCGCTTGCAAAGGAGCAACATTTTTAGGATGCACAGAGCCTCGGCCAGTGCTGGCGCGTAAACGAGCAAGTCCACCAACAGCATAGCCTGACAAGACTGGACTATCTTGGTTGCTCCTTGTGGCAAATAATAAAGGCTGGGGAATTAGCTCAAATGGTAGAGTGCTTGCTTAGCATGCGAGAGGTAGTGGGATTGATGCCCACATTCTCCAAAAAACACAATTTTTTTGTGGATCCAAGAAAGCTCCAGTTCACACTTCATGCAGTTTTGTTCAACGACAACCTACTGTCATGTAACAATGACACGCAACTTTCATGTAACACTGATGTCACAATGTCAGATGAAAACGAATGACATGACTTACGATCAGAGTAGCAACGTAGCACACACAATTGATGCCCACAAACAAAGCTGTGGGAAGTTTCCTTGAAGCCAATGCAGAGGGTAAAGAAAAACAACAGCTTAAAATGTACCTCATGGCCAGTACGGGGATCGAACCCACGACCTTGGCGTTATTAGCACCACCCTCTAACCAACTGAGCTAACAGGCCGCTTGTGAAGGAGCAACATTTTTAGGATGCACAGAGGCTCGGCCAGTGCTGGCGCGTAAACGAGCAAGTCCACCAACAGCATAGCCTGACAAGACTGGACCCTCTTGGTTGCTCCTTGTGGCAAATCATACAGGCTGTGGAATTAGCTCAAATGGTAGAGCGCTTGCTTTGCATGCGAGAGGTAGTGGGATCAATGACCACGTTCTCCAAAAAACTTTTTTTTTTTGTGCATCCAAGAAAGCTCCAGTTCACACTTCATGCAGTTTTGTCTAACGACAACCTACTGTCATGTAACAATGACAAGCAACTTTCATGTAACACTGATGTCACAATGTCAGATGAAAACGAATGACATGACTTACTTTCAGAGGAGCAGCGTAGCACACACAATTGATGCCCACAAACAAAGCTGTGGGAAGTTTCCTTGAAGCCAATGCAGATGGTAAAGAAAAACAACAGCTTAAAATGTACCTCATGGACAGTACGGGGATCGAACCCACGAACTTAGCGTTATCAGCACCACGCTCTAACCAACTGAGCTAACCGGCTGCTAGCAAAGGAGTAACATTTTTAGGATGCACAGAGCCTCGGCCAGTGCTGGCGCGTAAACGAGCAAGTCCACCAACAGCATAGCCTGACAAGACTGGACCATCTTGGTTGCTCCTTGTGGCAAATCATAAAGGCTGTGGAATTAGCTCAAATGGTAGAGTGCTTGCTTAGCATGCGAGAGGTAGTGGGATTGATGCCCACATTCTCCAAAAAACACAATTTTTTTGTGGATCCAAGAAAGCTCCAGTTCACACTTCATGCAGTTTTGTCTAACGACAACCTACTGTCATGTAACAATGACAAGCAACTTTCATGTAACACTGATGTCACAATGTCAGATGAAAACGAATGACATGACTTACTTTCAGAGGAGCAGCGTAGCACACACAATTGATGCCCACAAACAAAGCTGTGGGAAGTTTTCTTGAAGCCAATGCAGAGGGTAAAGAAAAACAACAGCTTAAAATGAACCTCATGGCCAGTACGGGGATCGAACCCACGTCCTTGGCGTTATTTGCACCACGCTCTAACCAACTGAGCTAACAAGCCACTTTTGAAGGAGCAACATTTTTAGGATGCACAGAGGCTCGGCCTGTGCTGGCGCGTAAACGAGCAAGTCCACCAACAGCATAGCCTGACAAGACTGGACCCTCTTGGTTTCTCCTTGTGGCAAATCATACAGGCTGGGGAATTAGCTCAAATGGTAGAGCGCTTGCTTAGCATGCGAGAGTTAGTGGCATCTATGACCACATTCTCCAAAAAACATTTTTTTTTTGTGTATCCAAGAAAGCTCCAGTTCAGACTTCATGCAGTTTTGTCTAACGACAACCTACTGTCATGTAACAATGACAAGCAACTTTCATGTAACACTGATGTCACAATGTCAGATGAAAACGAATGACATGACTTACTTTCAGAGGAGCAGCGTAGCACACACAATTGATGCCCACAAACAAAGCTGTGGGAAGTTTTCTTGAAGCCAATGCAGAAGGTAAAGAAAAACAACAACTTAAAAAGTACCTCATGGCCAGTACGGGGATCGAACCCACGACCTTGGCGTTATTAGCACCACGCTCTAACCAACTGAGCTAACCGGCCGCTAGCAAAGGACTAACATTTTTAGGATGCACAGAGCCTCGGCCAGTGCTGGCGCGTAAACGAGCAAGTCCACCAACAGCATAGCCTGACAAGACTGGACCATCTTGGTTGCTCCTTGTGGCAAATCATAAAGGCTGGGGAATTAGCTCAAATGGTAGAGTGCGTACTTAGCATGCGAGAGGTAATGGGATTGATGCCCACATTCGCCAAAAAACACAATTTTTTTGTGGATCCAAGAAAGCTCCAGTTCACACTTCATGCAGTTTTGTCTAACGACAACCTACTGTCATGTAACAATGACAAGCAACTTTCATGTAAGACTGATGTCACAATGTCAGATGAAAACGAATGACATGACTTACTTTCAGAAGAGCAGCGTAGCACACACAATTGATGCCCACAAACAAAGCTGTGGGAAGTTTTCTTGAAGCCAATGCAGAGGGTAAAGAAAAACAACAGCTTAAAATGTACCTCATGGCCAGTACGGGGATCGAAATCGCGACCTTGGCGTTATTAGCACCACGCTCTAACCAACTGAGCTAACCAGCCGCTTGTGAAGAAGCAACATTTTTAGGATGTACAGAGGCTCGGCCAGTGCTGGCGCGTAAACGAGCAAGTCCACCAACAGCATAGCCTGACAAGACTGGACCCTCTTGGTTGCTCCTTGTGGCAAATCATACAGGCTGGGGAATTAGCTCAAATGGTAGTTTGCTTGCTTAGCATGCGAGAGGTAGTGGGAGCGATGCCCACATTCTCCAAAAAACACAATTTTTTTGTGGATCCAAGAAAGCTCCAGTTCACACTTCATGCAGTTTTGTCTAACGACAACCTACTGTCATGTAACAATGACAGGCAACTTTCATGTAACACTGATGTCACAATGTCAGATGAAAACGAATGACATGACTTACTTTCAGAGGAGCAGCGCAGCACACACAATTGATGCCCACAAACAAAGCTGTGGGAAGTTTCCTTGAAGCCAATGCAGAGGGTAAAGAAAAACAACAGCTTAAAATGTACCTCATGGCCAGTAAGAGGATCGAACCCACGACCTTGGCGTTATTAGCACCAAGCTCTAACCAACTGAGCTAACCGGCCGCTTGCAAAGGAGCAACATTTTTAGGATGCACAGAGCCTCGGCCAGTGCTGGCGCGTAAACGAGCAAGTCCACCAACAGCATAGCCTGACAAGACTGGACCATCTTGGTTGCTCCTTGTGGCAAATCATAAAGGCTGGGGAATTAGCTCAAATGGTAGAGTGCTTGCTTAGCATGCGAGAGGTAGTGGGATCGATGTCCACATTCTCCAAAAACATTTTTTTTTTGTGCATCCAAGAAAGCTCCAGTTCACACTTCATGCAGTTTTGTCTAACGACAACCTACTGTCATGTAACAATGACAAGCAACTTTCATGTAACACTGATGTCACAATGTCAGATGAAAACGAATGACATGACTTACTTTCAGAGGAGCAGCGTAGCACACACAATTGATGCCCACAAACAAAGCTGTGGGAAGTTTTCTTGAAGCCAATGCAGAGGGTAAAGAAAAACAACAACTAAAAATGTACCTCATGGCCAGTACAGGGATCGAACCCACGACCTTGGCGTTATTAGCACCACACTCTAACCAACTGAGCTAACCGTCCGCTTGCAAAGGAGTAACATTTTTAGGATGCACAGAGCCTCGGCCAGTGCTGGCGCGTAAACGAGCAAGTCCACCAACAGCATAGCCTGACAAGACTGGACCATCTTGGTTGCTCCTTGTGGCAAATCATAAATGCTGGGGAATTAGCTCAAATGGTAGAGTGCTTGCTTAGCATGCGAGAGGTAGTGGGATTGATGCCCACATTCTCCAAAAAACACAATTTTTTTGTGGATCCAAGAAAGCTCCAGTTCACACTTCATGCAGTTTTGTTCAACGACAACCTACTGTCATGTAACAATGACACGCAACTTTCATGTAACACTGATGTCACAATGTCAGATGAAAACGAATGACATGACTTACGATCAGAGTAGCAACGTAGCACACACAATTGATGCCCACAAACAAAGCTGTGGGAAGTTTCCTTGAAGCCAATGCAGAGGGTAAAGAAAAACAACAGCTTAAAATGTACCTCATGGCCAGTACGGGGATCGAACCCACGACCTTGGCGTTATTAGCACCACCCTCTAACCAACTGAGCTAACAGGCCGCTTGTGAAGGAGCAACATTTTTAGGATGCACAGAGGCTCGGCCAGTGCTGGCGCGTAAACGAGCAAGTCCACCAACAGCATAGCCTGACAAGACTGGACCCTCTTGGTTGCTCCTTGTGGCAAATCATACAGGCTGTGGAATTAGCTCAAATGGTAGAGCGCTTGCTTTGCATGCGAGAGGTAGTGGGATCAATGACCACATTCTCCAAAAAACTTTTTTTTTTGTGCATCCAAGAAAGCTCCAGTTCACACTTCATGCAGTTTTGTCTAACGACAACCTACTGTCATGTAACAATGACAAGCAACTTTCATGTAACACTGATGTCACAATGTCAGATGAAAACGAATGACATGACTTACTTTCAGAGGAGCAGCGTAGCACACACAATTGATGCCCACAAACAAAGCTGTGGGAAGTTTCCTTGAAGCCAATGCAGATGGTAAAGAAAAACAACAGCTTAAAATGTACCTCATGGACAGTACGGGGATCGAACCCACGAACTTAGCGTTATCAGCACCACGCTCTAACCAACTGAGCTAACCGGCTGCTAGCAAAGGAGTAACATTTTTAGGATGCACAGAGCCTCGGCCAGTGCTGGCGCGTAAACGAGCAAGTCCACCAACAGCATAGCCTGACAAGACTGGACCATCTTGGTTGCTCCTTGTGGCAAATCATAAAGGCTGTGGAATTAGCTCAAATGGTAGAGTGCTTGCTTAGCATGCGAGAGGTAGTGGGATTGATGCCCACATTCTCCAAAAAACACAATTTTTTTGTGGATCCAAGAAAGCTCCAGTTCACACTTCATGCAGTTTTGTCTAACGACAACCTACTGTCATGTAACAATGACAGGCAACTTTCATGTAACACTGATGTCACAATGTCAGATGAAAACGAATGACATGACTTACTTTCAGAGGAGCAGCGCAGCACACACAATTGATGCCCACAAACAAAGCTGTGGGAAGTTTCCTTGAAGCCAATGCAGAGGGTAAAGAAAAACAACAGCTTAAAATGTACCTCATGGCCAGTAAGAGGATCGAACCCACGACCTTGGCGTTATTAGCACCAAGCTCTAACCAACTGAGCTAACCGGCCGCTTGCAAAGGAGCAACATTTTTAGGATGCACAGAGCCTCGGCCAGTGCTGGCGCGTAAACGAGCAAGTCCACCAACAGCATAGCCTGACAAGACTGGACCCTCTTGGTTGCTCCTTGTGGCAAATCATACAGGCTGGGGAATTAGCTCAAATGGTAGAGTGCTTGCTTAGCATGCGAGAGGTAGTGGGAGCGATGCCCACATTCTCCAAAAAACACAATTTTTTTGTGGATCCAAGAAAGCTCCAATTCACACTTCATGCAGTTTGGTCTAACGACAACCAACTGTCATGTAACAATGACAGGCAACTTTCATGTAACACTGATGTCACAATGTCAGATGAAAACGAATGACATGACTTACTTTCAGAGGAGCAGCGTAGCACACACAATTGATGCCCACAAACAAAGCTGTGGGAAGTTTCCTTGAAGCCAATGCAGAGGGTAAAGAAAAACAACAGCTTAAAATGTACCTCATTGCCAGTACGGGGATCGAACCCACGACCTTGGCTTTCTTAGCACCACACTCTAACCAACTGAGCTAACCGGCCACTTGTGAAGGAGCAACATTTTTAGGATGCACAGAGGCTCGGCCAGTGCTGGCGCGTAAATGAGCAAGTCCACCAACAGCATAGCCTGACAAGACTGGACCCTCTTGGTTGCTCCTTGTGGCAAATCATACAGGCTGGGGAATTAGCTCAAATGGTAGAATGCTTGCTTAGCATGCGAGAGGTAGTGGGATCGATGCCCACATTCTCCAAAAAACAATATTTTTTTTTGCATCCAAGAAACTCCAGTTCACACTTCATGCAGTTTTGTCTAACGACAACCTACTGTCATGTAACAATGACAAGCAACTTTCATGTAACACTGATGTCACAATGTCAGATGAAAACGAATGACATGACTTACTTTCAGAGGAGCAGCGTAGCACACACAATTGATGCCCACAAACAAAGCTGTGGGAAGTTTCCTTGAAGCCAATGCAGAGGGTAAAGAAAAACAACAGCTTAAAATGTACCTCATGGCCAGTACGGGGATCGAACCCACGACCTTGGCGTTATTAGCACCACTCTCTAACCAACTAAGCTAACCAGCCGCTTGCGAAGGATCAACATTTTTAGGATGCACAGAGGCTCGGCCAGTGCTGGCGCGTAAACGAGCAAGTCCACCAACAGCATAGCCTGACAAGACTGGACCCTCTTGGTTGCTCCTTGTGGCAAATCATACAGGCTGGGGAATTAGCTCAAATGGTAGAGTGCTTGCTTAGCATGCGAGAGGTAGTGGGATTGATGCCCACATTCTCCAAAAAACACAATTTTTTTGTGGATCCAAGAAAGCTCCAGTTCATACTTCATGCAGTTTTGTTCAACGACAACCTACTGTCATGTAACAATGACAAGCAACTTTCATGTAACACTGATGTCACAATGTCAGATGAAAACGAATGACATGACTTACGATCAGAGGAGCAGCGTAGCACACACAATTGATGCCCACAAACAAAGCTGTGGGAAGTTTCCTTGAAGCCAATGTAGAGGGTAAAGAAAAACAACAGCTTAAAATGTACCTCATGGCCAGTACGGGGATCGAACCAA
Source organism: Salvelinus fontinalis (assembly GCF_029448725.1). Lineage (NCBI taxonomy): Eukaryota > Metazoa > Chordata > Actinopteri > Salmoniformes > Salmonidae > Salvelinus > Salvelinus fontinalis. The sequence goes on along the minus strand of NC_074686.1, from coordinate 1,848,166 downwards.
CGACCTTAGCGGTATTAGCACCACGCTCTAACCAACTAATCTAACCAGCCGCTTGTGAAGTAGCAACATTTTTAGGATGCACAGAGTGCTGGCGCGTAAACGAGCAAGTGCACCAACAGCATAGCCTGACAAGACTGGACCCTCTTGGTTGCTCCTTGTGGCAAATCATACAGGCTGGGGAATTAGCTCAAATGGTAGAGTGCTAGCTTAGCATGCGAGAGGTAGTGGGATCGATGCCCACATTCTCCAAAAAACTATTTTTTTTTGTGCATCCAAGAAAGCTCCAGTTCACACTTCATGCAGTTTTGTCTAACGACAACCTACTGTCATGTAACAATGACAAGCAACTTTCATGTAACACTGATGTCACAATGTCAGATGAAAACGAATGACATGACTTACTTTCAGAGGAGCAGCGTAGCACACACAATTGATGCCCACAAACAAAGGTGTGGGAAGTTTCCTTGAAGCCAATGCAGAGGGTAAAGAAAAACAACAGCTTAAAATGTACCTCATGGCCAGTACGGGGATCGAACCCACGACCTTGGCGTTATTAGCACCACGCTCTAACCAACTAAGCTAACCAGCCGCTTGCGAAGGAGCAACATTTTTAGGATGCACAGAGGCTCGGCCAGTGCTGGCGCGTAAACGAGCAAGTCCACCAACAGCATAGCCTGACAAGACTGGACCCTCTTGGTTGCTCCTTGTGGCAAATCATACAGGCTGGGGAATTAGCTCAAATGGTAGAGTGCTTGCTTAGCATGCGAGAGGTAGTGGGAGCGATGCCCACATTCTCCAAAAAACACAATTTTTTTGTGGATCCAAGAAAGCTCCAATTCACACTTCATGCAGTTTGGTCTAACGACAACCAACTGTCATGTAACAATGACAGGCAACTTTCATGTAACACTGATGTCACAATGTCAGATGAAAACGAATGACATGACTTACTTTCAGAGGAGCAGCGTAGCACACACAATTGATGCCCACAAACAAAGCTGTGGGAAGTTTCCTTGAAGCCAATGCAGAGGGTAAAGAAAAACAACAGCTTAAAATGTACCTCATTGCCAGTACGGGGATCGAACCCACGACCTTGGCTTTCTTAGCACCACACTCTAACCAACTGAGCTAACCGGCCACTTGTGAAGGAGCAACATTTTTAGGATGCACAGAGGCTCGGCCAGTGCTGGCGCGTAAATGAGCAAGTCCACCAACAGCATAGCCTGACAAGACTGGACCCTCTTGGTTGCTCCTTGTGGCAAATCATACAGGCTGGGGAATTAGCTCAAATGGTATAATGCTTGCTTAGCATGCGAGAGGTAGTGGGATCGATGCCCACATTCTCCAAAAAACAATATTTTTTTTTGCATCCAAGAAACTCCAGTTCACACTTCATGCAGTTTTGTCTAACGACAACCTACTGTCATGTAACAATGACAAGCAACTTTCATGTAACACTGATGTCACAATGTCAGATGAAAACGAATGACATGACTTACTTTCAGAGGAGCAGCGTAGCACACACAATTGATGCCCACAAACAAAGGTGTGGGAAGTTTCCTTGAAGCCAATGCAGAGGGTAAAGAAAAACAACAGCTTAAAATGTACCTCATGGCCAGTACGGGGATCGAACCCACGACCTTGGCGTTATTAGCACCACGCTCTAACCAACTAAGCTAACCAGCCGCTTGCGAAGGAGCAACATTTTTAGGATGCACAGAGGCTCGGCCAGTGCTGGCGCGTAAACGAGCAAGTCCACCAACAGCATAGCCTGACAAGACTGGACCCTCTTGGTTGCTCCTTGTGGCAAATCATACAGGCTGGGGAATTAGCTCAAATGGTAGAGTGCTTGCTTAGCATGCGAGAGGTAGTGGGATTGATGCCCACATTCTCCAAAAAACACAATTTTTTTGTGGATCCAAGAAAGCTCCAGTTCATACTTCATGCAGTTTTGTTCAACGACAACCTACTGTCATGTAACAATGACAAGCAACTTTCATGTAACACTGATGTCACAATGTCAGATGAAAACGAATGACATGACTTACGATCAGAGGAGCAGCGTAGCACACACAATTGATGCCCACAAACAAAGCTGTGGGAAGTTTCCTTGAAGCCAATGTAGAGGGTAAAGAAAAACAACAGCTTAAAATGTACCTCATGGCCAGTACGGGGATCGAACCAACGACCTTAGCGGTATTAGCACCACGCTCTAACCAACTAATCTAACCCGCCGCTTGTGAAGTAGCAACATTTTTAGGATGCACAGAGTGCTGGCGCGTAAACGAGCAAGTGCACCAACAGCATAGCCTGACAAGACTGGACCCTCTTGGTTGCTCCTTGTGGCAAATCATACAGGCTGGGGAATTAGCTCAAATGTTAGAGTGCTAGCTTAGCATGCGAGAGGTAGTGGGATCGATGCCCACATTCTCCAAAAAACTATTTTTTTTTGTGCATCCAAGAAAGCTCCAGTTCACACTTCATGCAGTTTTGTCTAACGACAACCTACTGTCATGTAACAATGACAAGCAACTTTCATGTAACACTGATGTCACAATGTCAGATGAAAACGAATGACATGACTTACTTTCAGAGGAGCAGCGTAGCACACACAATTGATGCCCACAAACAAAGGTGTGGGAAGTTTCCTTGAAGCCAATGCAGAGGGTAAAGAAAAACAACAGCTTAAAATGTACCTCATGGCCAGTACGGGGATCGAACCCACGACCTTGGCGTTATTAGCACCACGCTCTAACCAACTAAGCTAACCAGCCGCTTGCGAAGGACCAACATTTTTAGGATGCACAGAGGCTCGGCCAGTGCTGGCGCGTAAACGAGCAAGTCCACCAACAGCATAGCCTGACAAGACTGGACCCTCTTGGTTGCTCCTTGTGGCAAATCATACAGGCTGGGGAATTAGCTCAAATGGTAGAGTGCTTGCTTAGCATGCGAGAGGTAGTGGGATTGATGCCCACATTCTCCAAAAAACACAATTTTTTTGTGGATCCAAGAAAGCTCCAGTTCATACTTCATGCAGTTCTGTTCAACGACAACCTACTGTCATGTAACAATGACACGCAACTTTCATGTAACACTGATGTCACAATGTCAGATGAAAACGAATGACATGACTTACGATCAGAGGAGCAGCGTAGCACACACAATTGATGCCCACAAACAAAGCTGTGGGAAGTTTCCTTGAAGCCAATGTAGAGGGTAAAGAAAAACAACAGCTTAAAATGTACCTCATGGCCAGTACGGGGATCGAACCAACTACCTTAGCGGTATTAGCACCACGCTCTAACCAACTAATCTAACCAGCCGCTTGTGAAGTAGCAACATTTTTAGGATGCACAGAGTGCTGGCGCGTAAACGAGCAAGTGCACCAACAGCATAGCCTGACAAGACTGGACCCTCTTGGTTGCTCCTTGTGGCAAATCATACAGGCTGGGGAATTAGCTCAAATGGTAGAGTATTAGCTTAGCATGCGAGAGGTAGTGGGATCGATGCCCACATTCTCCAAAAAACTATTTTTTTTTGTGCATCCAAGAAAGCTCCAGTTCACACTTCATGCAGTTTTGTCTAACGACAACCTACTGTCATGTAACAATGACAAGCAACTTTCATGTAACACTGATGTCACAATGTCAGATGAAAACGAATGACATGACTTACTTTCAGAGGAGCAGCGTAGCACACACAATTGATGCCCACAAACAAAGGTGTGGGAAGTTTCCTTGAAGCCAATGCAGAGGGTAAAGAAAAACAACAGCTTAAAATGTACCTCATGGCCAGTACGGGGATCGAACCCACGACCTTGGCGTTATTAGCACCACGCTCTAACCAACTAAGCTAACCAGCCGCTTGCGAAGGAGCAACATTTTTAGGATGCACAGAGGCTCGGCCAGTGCTGGCGCGTAAACGAGCAAGTCCACCAACAGCATAGCCTGACAAGACTGGACCCTCTTGGTTGCTCCTTGTGGCAAATCATACAGGCTGGGGAATTAGCTCAAATGGTAGAGTGCTTGCTTAGCATGCGAGAGGTAGTGGGATTGATGCCCACATTCTCCAAAAAACACAATTTTTTTGTGGATCCAAGAAAGCTCCAGTTCATACTTCATGCAGTTCTGTTCAACGACAACCTACTGTCATGTAACAATGACACGCAACTTTCATGTAACACTGATGTCACAATGTCAGATGAAAACGAATGACATGACTTACGATCAGAGGAGCAGCGTAGCACACACAATTGATGCCCACAAACAAAGCTGTGGGAAGTTTCCTTGAAGCCAATGTAGAGGGTAAAGAAAAACAACAGCTTAAAATGTACCTCATGGCCAGTACGGGGATCGAACAAACGACCTTAGCGGTATTAGCACCACGCTCTAACCAACTAATCTAACCAGCCGCTTGTGAAGGAGCAACATTTTTAGGATGCACAGAGTGCTGGCGCGTAAACGAGCAAGTCCACCAACAGCATAGCCTGACAAGACTGGACCCTCTTGGTTGCTCCTTGTGGCAAATCATAAAGGCTGGGGAATTAGCTCAAATGGTAGAGTGCTTGCTTAGCATGTGAGAGGTAGTGGGATCGATGCCCACATTCTCCAAAAAACATTTTTTTTTTGTGCATCCAAGAAAGCTCCAGTTCACATTTCATGCAGTTTTGTCTAACTACAACCTACTGTCATGTAACAATGACATGCAACTTTCATGTAACACTGATGTCACAATGTCAGATGAAAACGAATGACAAGACTTACTTTCAGAGGAGCAGCGTAGCACACACAATTGATGCCCACAAACAAAGCTGTGGGAAGTTTCCTTGAAGCCAATGCAGAGGGTAAAGAAAAACAACAGCTTAAAATGTACCTCATGGCCAGTACGGGGATCGAACCCACGACCTTGGCGTTATTAGCACCACGCTCTAACCAACTGAGCTAACCGGCCGCTTGTGAAGGAGCTACATTTTTAGGATGGACAGAGGCTCGGCCAGTGCTGGCGCGTAAACGAGCAAGTCCACCAACAGCATAGCCTGACAAGACTGGACCCTCTTGGTTGCTCCTTGTGGCAAATCATACAGGCTGGGGAATTAGCTCAAATGGTAGAGTGCTAGCTTAGTATGCGAGAGGTAGTGGGATCGATGCCCACATTCTCCAAAAAACTATTTTTTTTTGTGCATCCAAGAAAGCTCCAGTTCACACTTCATGCAGTTTTGTCTAACGACAACCTACTGTCATGTAACAATGACAAGCAACTTTCATGTAACATTGATGTCACAATGTCAGATGAAAACGAATGACATGACTTACTTTCAGAGGAGCAGCGTAGCACACACAATTGATGCCCACAAACAAAGCTGTGGGAAGTTTCCTTGAAGCCAATGCAGAGGGTCAAGAAAAACAACAACTTAAAATGTACCTCATGGCCAGTACAGGGATCGAACCCACGACCTTGGCATTATTAGCACCACGCTCTAACCAACTAAGCCAACCAGCCACTTGCGAAGGAGCAACATTTTTAGGATGCACAGAGGCTCGGCCAGTGCTGGCGCGTAAACGAGCAAGTCCACCAACAGCATAGCCTGACAAGACTGGACCCTCTTGGTTGCTCCTTGTGGCAAATCATACAGGCTGGGGAATTAGCTCAAATGGTAGAGTGCTTGCTTAGCATGCGAGAGGTAGTGGGAGCGATGCCCACATTCTCCAAAAAACACAATTTTTTTGTGGATCCAAGAAAGCTCCAATTCACACTTCATGCAGTTTGGTCTAACGACAACCTACTGTCATGTAACAATGACAGGCAACTTTCATGTAACACTGATGTCACAATGTCAGATGAAAACGAATGACATGACTTACTTTCAGAGGAGCAGCGTAGCACACACAATTGATGCCCACAAACAAAGCTGTGGGAAGTTTCCTTGAAGCCAATGCAGAGGGTAAAGAAAAACAACAGCTTAAAATGTACCTCATTGCCAGTACGGGGATCGAACCCACGACCTTGGCTTTCTTAGCACCACACTCTAACCAACTGAGCTAACCGGCCACTTGTGAAGGAGCAACATTTTTAGGATGCACAGAGGCTCGGCCAGTGCTGGCGCGTAAACGAGCAAGTCCACCAACAGCATAGCCTGACAAGACTGGACCCTCTTGGTTGCTCCTTGTGGCAAATCATACAGGCTGGGGAATTAGCTCAAATGGTAGAATGCTTGCTTAGCATGCGAGAGGTAGTGGGATCGATGCCCACATTCTCCAAAAAACAATATTTTTTTTTGCATCCAAGAAACTCCAGTTCACACTTCATGCAGTTTTGTCTAACGACAACCTACTGTCATGTAACAATGACAAGCAACTTTCATGTAACACTGATGTCACAATGTCAGATGAAAACGAATGACATGACTTACTTTCAGAGGAGCAGCGTAGCACACACAATTGATGCCCACAAACAAAGCTGTGGGAAGTTTCCTTGAAGCCAATGCAGAGGGTAAAGAAAAACAACAGCTTAAAATGTACCTCATGGCCAGTACGGGGATCGAACCCACGACCTTGGCGTTATTAGCACCACTCTCTAACCAACTAAGCTAACCAGCCGCTTGCGAAGGAGCAACATTTTTAGGATGCACAGAGGCTCGGCCAGTGCTGGCGCGTAAACGAGCAAGTCCACCAACAGCATAGCCTGACAAGACTGGACCCTCTTGGTTGCTCCTTGTGGCAAATCATACAGGCTGGGGAATTAGCTCAAATGGTAGAGTGCTTGCTTAGCATGCGAGAGGTAGTGGGATTGATGCCCACATTCTCCAAAAAACACAATTTTTTTGTGGATCCAAGAAAGCTCCAGTTCATACTTCATGCAGTTTTGTTCAACGACAACCTACTGTCATGTAACAATGACAAGCAACTTTCATGTAACACTGATGTCACAATGTCAGATGAAAACGAATGACATGACTTACGATCAGAGGAGCAGCGTAGCACACACAATTGATGCCCACAAACAAAGCTGTGGGAAGTTTCCTTGAAGCCAATGTAGAGGGTAAAGAAAAACAACAGCTTAAAATGTACCTCATGGCCAGTACGGGGATCGAACCAACGACCTTAGCGGTATTAGCACCACGCTCTAACCAACTAATCTAACCAGCCGCTTGTGAAGGAGCAACATTTTTAGGATGCACAGAGTGCTGGCGCGTAAACGAGCAAGTCCACCAACAGCGTAGCCTGACAAGACTGGACCCTCTTGGTTGCTCCTTGTGGCAAATCATAAAGGCTGGGGAATTAGCTCAAATGGTAGAGTGCTTGCTTAGCATGTGAGAGGTAGTGGGATCGATGCCCACATTCTCCAAAAAACATTTTTTTTTTGTGCATCCAAGAAAGCTCCAGTTCACATTTCATGCAGTTTTGTCTAACTACAACCTACTGTCATGTAACAATGACAGGCAACTTTCATGTAACACTGATGTCACAATGTCAGATGAAAACGAATGACAAGACTTACTTTCAGAGGAGCAGCGTAGCACACACAATTGATGCCCACAAACAAAGCTGTGGGAAGTTTCCTTGAAGCCAATGCAGAGGGTAAAGAAAAACAACAGCTTAAAATGTACCTCATTGCCAGTACGGGGATCGAACCCACGACCTTGGCTTTCTTAGCACCACACTCTAACCAACTGAGCTAACCGGCCACTTGTGAAGGAGCAATATTTTTAGGATGCACAGAGGCTCGGCCAGTGCTGGCGCGTAAACGAGCAAGTCCACCAACAGCATAGCCTGACAAGACTGGACCCTCTTGGTTGCTCCTTGTGGCAAATCATACAGGCTGGGGAATTAGCTCAAATGGTAGAATGCTTGCTTAGCATGCGAGAGGTAGTGGGATCGATGCCCACATTCTCCAAAAAACAATATTTTTTTTTGCATCCAAGAAACTCCAGTTCACACTTCATGCAGTTTTGTCTAACGACAACCTACTGTCATGTAACAATGACAAGCAACTTTCATGTAACACTGATGTCACAATGTCAGATGAAAACGAATGACATGACTTACTTTCAGAGGAGCAGCGTAGCACACACAATTGATGCCCACAAACAAAGCTGTGGGAAGTTTCCTTGAAGCCAATGCAGAGGGTAAAGAAAAACAACAGCTTAAAATGTACCTCATGGCCAGTACGGGGATCGAACCCACGACCTTGGCGTTATTAGCACCACTCTCTAACCAACTAAGCTAACCAGCCGCTTGCGAAGGAGCAACATTTTTAGGATGCACAGAGGCTCGGCCAGTGCTGGCGCGTAAACGAGCAAGTCCACCAACAGCATAGCCTGACAAGACTGGACCCTCTTGGTTGCTCCTTGTGGCAAATCATACAGGCTGGGGAATTAGCTCAAATGGTAGAGTGCTTGCTTAGCATGCGAGAGGTACTGGGATTGATGCCCACATTCTCCAAAAAACACAATTTTTTTGTGGATCCAAGAAAGCTCCAGTTCATACTTCATGCAGTTTTGTTCAACGACAACCTACTGTCATGTAACAATGACAAGCAACTTTCATGTAACACTGATGTCACAATGTCAGATGAAAACGAATGACATGACTTACGATCAGAGGAGCAGCGTAGCACACACAATTGATGCCCACAAACAAAGCTGTGGGAAGTTTCCTTGAAGCCAATGTAGAGGGTAAAGAAAAACAACAGCTTAAAATGTACCTCATGGCCAGTACGGGGATCGAACCAACGACCTTAGCGGTATTAGCACCACGCTCTAACCAACTAATCTAACCAGCCTCTTGTGAAGGAGCAACATTTTTAGGATGCACAGAGTGCTGGCGCGTAAACGAGCAAGTCCACCAACAGCGTAGCCTGACAAGACTGGACCCTCTTGGTTGCTCCTTGTGGCAAATCATAAAGGCTGGGGAATTAGCTCAAATGGTAGAGTGCTTGCTTAGCATGTGAGAGGTAGTGGGATCGATGCCCACATTCTCCAAAAAACATTTTTTTTTTGTGCATCCAAGAAAGCTCCAGTTCACATTTCATGCAGTTTTGTCTAACTACAACCTACTGTCATGTAACAATGACAGGCAACTTTCATGTAACACTGATGTCACAATGTCAGATGAAAACGAATGACAAGACTTACTTTCAGAGGAGCAGCGTAGCACACACAATTGATGCCCACAAACAAAGCTGTGGGAAGTTTCCTTGAAGCCAATGCAGAGGGTAAAGAAAAACAACAGCTTAAAATGTACCTCATGGCCAGTACGGGGATCGAACCCACAACCTTGGCGTTATTAGCACCACGCTCTAACCAACTGAGCTAACCGGCCGCTTGTGAAGGAGCTACATTTTTAGGATGGACAGAGGCTCGGCCAGTGCTGGCGCGTAAACGAGCAAGTCCACCAACAGCATAGCCTGACAAGACTGGACCCTCTTGGTTGCTCCTTGTGGCAAATCATACAGGCTGGGGAATTAGCTCAAATGGTAGAGTGCTAGCTTAGCATGCGAGAGGTAGTGGGATCGATGCCCACATTCTCCAAAAAACTATTTTTTTTTGTGCATCCAAGAAAGCTCCAGTTCACACTTCATGCAGTTTTGTCTAACGACAACCTACTGTCATGTAACAATGACAAGCAACTTTCATGTAACATTGATGTCACAATGTCAGATGAAAACGAATGACATGACTTACTTTCAGAGGAGCAGCGTAGCACACACAATTGATGCCCACAAACAAAGCTGTGGGAAGTTTCCTTGAAGCCAATGCAGAGGGTAAAGAAAAACAACAACTTAAAATGTACCTCATGGCCAGTACAGGGATCGAACCCACGACCTTGGCATTATTAGCACCACGCTCTAACCAACTAAGCTAACCAGCCGCTTGCGAAGGAGCAACATTTTTAGGATGCACAGAGGCTCGGCCAGTGCTGGCGCGTAAACGAGCAAGTCCACCAACAGCATAGCCTGACAAGACTGGACCCTCTTGGTTGCTCCTTGTGGCAAATCATACAGGCTGGGGAATTAGCTCAAATGGTAGAGTGCTTGCTTAGCATGCGAGAGGTAGTGGGAGCGATGCCCACATTCTCCAAAAAACACAATTTTTTTGTGGATCCAAGAAAGCTCCAATTCACACTTCATGCAGTTTGGTCTAACGACAACCTACTGTCATGTAACAATGACAGGCAACTTTCATGTAACACTGATGTCACAATGTCAGATGAAAACGAATGACATGACTTACTTTCAGAGGAGCAGCGTAGCACACACAATTGATGCCCACAAACAAAGCTGTGGGAAGTTTCCTTGAAGCCAATGCAGAGGGTAAAGAAAAACAACAACTTAAAATGTACCTCATGGCCAGTACGGGGATCGAACCCACGACCTTGGCGTTATTAGCACCACGCTCTAACCAACTGAGCTAACCGGCCGTTTGTGAAGGAGTTACATTTTTAGGATGGACAGAGGCTCGGCCAGTGCTGGCGCGTAAACGAGCAAGTCCACCAACAGCATAGCCTGACAAGACTGGACCCTCTTGGTGTCTCCTTGTGGCAAATCATACAGGCTGGGGAATTAGCTCAAATGGTAGAGTGCTTGCTTAGCATGCGAGAGGTAGTGGGAGCGATGCCCACATTCTCCAAAAAACACAATTTTTTTGTGGATCCAAGAAAGCTCCAATTCACACTTCATGCAGTTTGGTCTAACGACAACCTACTGTCATGTAACAATGACAGGCAACTTTCATGTAACACTGATGTCACAATGTCAGATGAAAACGAATGACATGACTTACTTTCAGAGGAGCAGCGTAGCACACACAATTGATGCCCACAAACAAAGCTGTGGGAAGTTTCCTTGAAGCCAATGCAGAGGGTAAAGAAAAACAACAGCTTAAAATGTACCTCATGGCCAGTACGGGGATCGAACCCACAACCTTGGCGTTATTAGCACCACGCTCTAACCAACTGAGCTAACCGGCCGCTTGTGAAGGAGCTACATTTTAAGAATGGACAGAGGCTCGGCCAGTGCTGGCGCGTAAACGAGCAAGTCCACCAACAGCATAGCCTGACAAGACTGGACCCTCTTGGTTGCTCCTTGTGGCAAATCATACAGGCTGGGGAATTAGCTCAAATGGTAGAGTGCTAGCTTAGCATGCGAGAGGTAGTGGGATCGATGCCCACATTCTCCAAAAAACTATTTTTTTTTGTGCATCCAAGAAAGCTCCAGTTCACACTTCATGCAGTTTTGTCTAACGACAACCTACTGTCATGTAACAATGACAAGCAACTTTCATGTAACATTGATGTCACAATGTCAGATGAAAACGAATGACATGACTTACTTTCAGAGGAGCAGCGTAGCACACACAATTGATGCCCACAAACAAAGCTGTGGGAAGTTTCCTTGAAGCCAATGCAGAGGGTAAAGAAAAACAACAACTTAAAATGTACCTCATGGCCAGTACAGGGATCGAACCCACGACCTTGGCATTATTAGCACCACGCTCTAACCAACTAAGCTAACCAGCCGCTTGCGAAGGAGCAACATTTTTAGGATGCACAGAGGCTCGGCCAGTGCTGGCGCGTAAACGAGCAAGTCCACCAACAGCATAGCCTGACAAGACTGGACCCTCTTGGTTGCTCCTTGTGGCAAATCATACAGGCTGGGGAATTAGCTCAAATGGTAGAGTGCTTGCTTAGCATGCGAGAGGTAGTGGGAGCGATGCCCACATTCTCCAAAAAACACAATTTTTTTGTGGATCCAAGAAAGCTCCAGTTCACACTTCATGCAGTTTGGTCTAACGACAACCTACTGTCATGTAACAATGACAGGCAACTTTCATGTAACACTGATGTCACAATGTCAGATGAAAACGAATGACATGACTTACTTTCAGAGGAGCAGCGTAGCACACACAATTGATGCCCACAAACAAAGCTGTGGGAAGTTTCCTTGAAGCCAATGCAGAGGGTAAAGAAAAACAACAACTTAAAATGTACCTCATGGCCAGTACGGGGATCGAACCCACGACCTTGGCGTTATTAGCACCACGCTCTAACCAACTGAGCTAACCGGCCGTTTGTGAAGGAGCTACATTTTTAGGATGGACAGAGGCTCGGCCAGTGCTGGCGCGTAAACGAGCAAGTCCACCAACAGCATAGCCTGACAAGACTGGACCCTCTTGGTGTCTCCTTGTGGCAAATCATACAGGCTGGGGAATTAGCTCAAATGGTAGAGTGCTTGCTTAGCATGCGAGAGGTAGTGGGAGCGATGCCCACATTCTCCAAAAAACACAATTTTTTTGTGGATCCAAGAAAGCTCCAATTCACACTTCATGCAGTTTGGTCTAACGACAACCTACTGTCATGTAACAATGACAGGCAACTTTCATGTAACACTGATGTCACAATGTCAGATGAAAACGAATGACATGACTTACTTTCAGAGGAGCAGCGTAGCACACACAATTGATGCCCACAAACAAAGCTGTGGGAAGTTTCCTTGAAGCCAATGCAGAGGGTAAAGAAAAACAACAACTTAAAATGTACCTCATGGCCAGTACAGGGATCGAACCCACGACCTTGGCATTATTAGCACCACGCTCTAACCAACTAAGCTAACCAGCCGCTTGCGAAGGAGCAACATTTTTAGGATGCACAGAGGCTCGGCCAGTGCTGGCGCGTAAACGAGCAAGTCCACCAACAGCATAGCCTGACAAGACTGGACCCTCTTGGTTGCTCCTTTTGGCAAATCATACAGGCTGGGGAATTAGCTCAAATGGTAGAATGCTTGCTTAGCATGCGAGAGGTAGTGGGATCGATGCCCACATTCTCCAAAAAACAATATTTTTTTTTGCATCCAAGAAAGCTCCAGTTCACACTTCATGCAGTTTTGTCTAACGACAACCTACTGTCATGTAACAATGACAAGCAACTTTCATGTAACACTGATGTCACAATGTCAGATGAAAACGAATGACATGACTTACTTTCAGAGGAGCAGCGTAGCACACACAATTGATGCCCACAAACAAAGCTGTGGGAAGTTTCCTTGAAGCCAATGCAGAGGGTAAAGAAAAACAACAGCTTAAAATGTACCTCATGGCCAGTACGAGGATCGAACCAACGACCTTAGCGTTATTAGCACCACTCTCTAACCAACTAATCTAACCAGCCGCTTGTGAAGGAGCAACATTTTTAGGATGCACAGAGTGCTGGCGCGTAAACGAGCAAGTCCACCAACAGCGTAGCCTGACAAGACTGGACCCTCTTGGTTGCTCCTTGTGGCAAATCATAAAGGCTGGGGAATTAGCTCAAATAGTAGAGTGCTTGCTTAGCATGTGAGAGGTAGTGGGATCGATGCCCACATTCTCCAAAAAACTATTTTTTTTTGTGCATCCAAGAAAGCTCCAGTTCACACTTCATGCAGTTTTGTCTAACGACAACCTACTGTCATGTAACAATGACAAGCAACTTTCATGTAACATTGATGTCACAATGTCAGATGAAAACGAATGACATGACTTACTTTCAGAGGAGCAGCGTAGCACACACAATTGATGCCCACAAACAAAGCTGTGGGAAGTTTCCTTGAAGCCAATGCAGAGGGTAAAGAAAAACAACAACTTAAAATGTACCTCATGGCCAGTACAGGGATCGAACCCACGACCTTGGCATTATTAGCACCACGCTCTAACCAACTAAGCTAACCAGCCGCTTGCAAAGGAGCAACATTTTTAGGATGCACAGAGGCTCGGCCAGTGCTGGCGCGTAAACGAGCAAGTCCACCAACAGCATAGCCTGACAAGACTGGACCCTCTTGGTTGCTCCTTGTGGCAGATCATACAGGCTGGGGAATTAGCTCAAATGGTAGAGTGCTTGCTTAGCATGCGAGAGGTAGTGGGAGCGATGCCCACATTCTCCAAAAAACACAATTTTTTTGTGGATCCAAGAAAGCTCCAATTCAGACTTCATGCAGTTTGGTCTAACGACAACCTACTGTCATGTAACAATGACAGGCAACTTTCATGTAACACTGATGTCACAATGTCAGATGAAAACGAATGACATGACTTACTTTCAGAGGAGCAGCGTAGCACACACAATTGATGCCCACAAACAAAGCTGTGGGAAGTTTCCTTGAAGCCAATGCAGAGGGTAAAGAAAAACAACAACTTAAAATGTACCTCATGGCCAGTACAGGGATCGAACCCACGACCTTGGCATTATTAGCACCACGCTCTAACCAACTAAGCTAACCAGCCGCTTGCGAAGGAGCAACATTTTTAGGATGCACAGAGGCTCGGCCAGTGCTGGCGCGTAAACGAGCAAGTCCACCAACAGCATAGCCTGACAAGACTGGACCCTCTTGGTTGCTCCTTTTGGCAAATCATACAGGCTGGGGAATTAGCTCAAATGGTAGAATGCTTGCTTAGCATGCGAGAGGTAGTGGGATCGATGCCCACATTCTCCAAAAAACAATATTTTTTTTTGCATCCAAGAAAGCTCCAGTTCACACTTCATGCAGTTTTGTCTAACGACAACCTACTGTCATGTAACAATGACAAGCAACTTTCATGTAACACTGATGTCACAATGTCAGATGAAAACGAATGACATGACTTACTTTCAGAGGAGCAGCGTAGCACACACAATTGATGCCCACAAACAAAGCTGTGGGAAGTTTCCTTGAAGCCAATGCAGAGGGTAAAGAAAAACAACAGCTTAAAATGTACCTCATGGCCAGTACGAGGATCGAACCAACGACCTTAGCGTTATTAGCACCACTCTCTAACCAACTAATCTAACCAGCCGCTTGTGAAGGAGCAACATTTTTAGGATGCACAGAGTGCTGGCGCGTAAACGAGCAAGTCCACCAACAGCGTAGCCTGACAAGACTGGACCCTCTTGGTTGCTCCTTGTGGCAAATCATAAAGGCTGGGGAATTAGCTCAAATAGTAGAGTGCTTGCTTAGCATGTGAGAGGTAGTGGGATCGATGCCCACATTCTCCAAAAAACTATTTTTTTTTGTGCATCCAAGAAAGCTCCAGTTCACACTTCATGCAGTTTTGTCTAACGACAACCTACTGTCATGTAACAATGACAAGCAACTTTCATGTAACATTGATGTCACAATGTCAGATGAAAACGAATGACATGACTTACTTTCAGAGGAGCAGCGTAGCACACACAATTGATGCCCACAAACAAAGCTGTGGGAAGTTTCCTTGAAGCCAATGCAGAGGGTAAAGAAAAACAACAACTTAAAATGTACCTCATGGCCAGTACAGGGATCGAACCCACGACCTTGGCATTATTAGCACCACGCTCTAACCAACTAAGCTAACCAGCCGCTTGCAAAGGAGCAACATTTTTAGGATGCACAGAGGCTCGGCCAGTGCTGGCGCGTAAACGAGCAAGTCCACCAACAGCATAGCCTGACAAGACTGGACCCTCTTGGTTGCTCCTTGTGGCAGATCATACAGGCTGGGGAATTAGCTCAAATGGTAGAGTGCTTGCTTAGCATGCGAGAGGTAGTGGGAGCGATGCCCACATTCTCCAAAAAACACAATTTTTTTGTGGATCCAAGAAAGCTCCAATTCAGACTTCATGCAGTTTGGTCTAACGACAACCTACTGTCATGTAACAATGACAGGCAACTTTCATGTAACACTGATGTCACAATGTCAGATGAAAACGAATGACATGACTTACTTTCAGAGGAGCAGCGTAGCACACACAATTGATGCCCACAAACAAAGCTGTGGGAAGTTTCCTTGAAGCCAATGCAGAGGGTAAAGAAAAACAACAGCTTAAAATTTACCTCATTGCCAGTACGGGGATCGAACCCACGACCTTGGCTTTATTAGCACCACACTCTAACCAACTGAGCTAACCGGCCACTTGTGAAGGAGCAACATTTTTAGGATGCACAGAGGCTCGGCCAGTGCTGGCGCGTAAACGAGCAAGTCCACCAACAGCATAGCCTGACAAGACTGGACCCTCTTGGTTGCTCCTTGTGGCAAATCATACAGGCTAGGGAATTAGCTCAAATGGTAGAATGCTTGCTTAGCATGCGAGAGGTAGTGTGATCGATGCCCACATTCTCCAAAAAACAATATTTTTTTTTGCATCCAAGAAAGCTCCAGTTCACACTTCATGCAGTTTTGTCTAACGACAACCTACTGTCATGTAACAATGACAAGCAACTTTCATGTAACACTGATGTCACAATGTCAGATGAAAACGAATGACATGACTTACTTTCAGAGGAGCAGCGTAGCACACACAATTGATGCCCACAAACAAAGCTGTGGGAAGTTTCCTTGAAGCCAATGCAGAGGGTAAAGAAAAACAACAGCTTAAAATGTACCTCATGGCCAGTACGGGGATCGAACCCACGACCTTGGCGTTATTAGCACCACTCTCTAACCAACAAAGCTAACCAGCCGCTTGCGAAGGAGCAACATTTTTAGGATGCACAGAGGCTCGGCCAGTGCTGGCGCGTAAACGAGCAAGTCCACCAACAGCATAGCCTGACAAGACTGGACCCTCTTGGTTGCTCCTTGTGGCAAAACATACAGGCTGGGGAATTAGCTCAAATGGTAGAGTGCTTACTTAGCATGCGAGAGGTAGTGGGAGCGATGCCCACATTCTCCAAAAAACACAATTTTTTTGTGGATCCAAGAAAGCTCCAGTTCACATTTCATGCAGTTTTGTCTAACTACAACCTACTGTCATGTAACAATGACAGGCAACTTTCGTGTAACACTGATGTCACAATGTCAGATGAAAACGAATGACAAGACTTACTTTCAGAGGAGCAGCGTAGCACACACAATTGATGCCCACAAACAAAGCTGTGGGAAGTTTCCTTGAAGCCAATGCAGAGGGTAAAGAAAAACAACAGCTTAAAATGTACCTCATGGCCAGTACGGGGATCGAACCCACGACCTTGGCGTTATTAGCACCACGCTCTAACCAACTGAGCTAACCGGCCGCTTGTGAAGGACCTACATTTTTAGGATGGACAGAGGCTCGGCCAGTGCTGGCGCGAAAACGAACAAGTCCACCAACAGCATAGCCTGACAAGACTGGACCCTCTTGGTTGCTCCTTGTGGCAAATCATACAGGCTGGGGAATTAGCTCAAATGGTAGAGTGCTAGCTTAGCATGCGAGAGGTAGTGGGATCGATGCCCACATTCTCCAAAAAACTATTTTTTTTTGTGCATTCAAGAAAGCTCCAGTTCACACTTCATGCAGTTTTGTCTAACGACAACCTACTGTCATGTAACAATGACAAGCAACTTTCATGTAACACTGATGTCACAATGTCAGATGAAAACGAATGACATGACTTACTTTCAGAGGAGCAGCGTAGCACACACAATTGATGCCCACAAACAAAGCTGTGGGAAGTTTCCTTGAAGCCAATGCAGAGGGTCAAGAAAAACAACAGCTTAAAATGTACCTCATGGCCAGTACGGGGATCGAACCCACGACCTTGGCGTTATTAGCACCACGCTCTAACCAACTAAGCTAACCAGCCGCTTGCGAAGGAGCAACATTTTTAGGATGCACAGAGGCTCGGCCAGTGCTGGCGCGTAAACGAGCAAGTCCACCAACAGCATAGCCTGACAAGACTGGACCCTCTTGGTTGCTCCTTTTGGCAAATCATACAGGCTGGGGAATTAGCTCAAATGGTAGAATGCTTGCTTAGCATGCGAGAGGTAGTGGGATCGATGCCCACATTCTCCAAAAAACAATATTTTTTTTTGCATCCAAGAAAGCTCCAGTTCACACTTCATGCAGTTTTGTCTAACGACAACCTACTGTCATGTAACAATGACAAGCAACTTTCATGTAACACTGATGTCACAATGTCAGATGAAAACGAATGACATGACTTACTTTCAGAGGAGCAGCGTAGCACAGACAATTGATGCCCACAAACAAAGCTGTGGGAAGTTTCCTTGAAGCCAATGCAGAGGGTAAAGAAAAACAACAGCTTAAAATGTACCTCATGGCCAGTACGAGGATCGAACCAACGACCTTAGCGTTATTAGCACCACTCTCTAACCAACTAATCTAACCAGCCGCTTGTGAAGGAGCAACATTTTTAGGATGCACAGAGTGCTGGCGCGTAAACGAGCAAGTCCACCAACAGCGTAGCCTGACAAGACTGGAACCTCTTGGTTGCTCCTTGTGGCAAATCATAAAGGCTGGGGAATTAGCTCAAATAGTAGAGTGCTTGCTTAGCATGTGAGAGGTAGTGGGATCGATGCCCACATTCTCCAAAAAACTATTTTTTTTTGTGCATCCAAGAAAGCTCCAGTTCACACTTCATGCAGTTTTGTCTAACGACAACCTACTGTCATGTAACAATGACAAGCAACTTTCATGTAACATTGATGTCACAATGTCAGATGAAAACGAATGACATGACTTACTTTCAGAGGAGCAGCGTAGCACACACAATTGATGCCCACAAACAAAGCTGTGGGAAGTTTCCTTGAAGCCAATGCAGAGGGTAAAGAAAAACAACAACTTAAAATGTACCTCATGGCCAGTACAGGGATCGAACCCACGACCTTGGCATTATTAGCACCACGCTCTAACCAACTAAGCTAACCAGCCGCTTGCGAAGGAGCAACATTTTTAGGATGCACAGAGGCTCGGCCAGTGCTGGCGCGTAAACGAGCAAGTCCACCAACAGCATAGCCTGACAAGACTGGACCCTCTTGGTTGCTCCTTGTGGCAGATCATACAGGCTGGGGAATTAGCTCAAATGGTAGAGTGCTTGCTTAGCATGCGAGAGGTAGTGGGAGCGATGCCCACATTCTCCAAAAAACACAATTTTTTTGTGGATCCAAGAAAGCTCCAATTCAGACTTCATGCAGTTTGGTCTAACGACAACCTACTGTCATGTAACAATGACAGGCAACTTTCATGTAACACTGATGTCACAATGTCAGATGAAAACGAATGACATGACTTACTTTCAGAGGAGCAGCGTAGCACACACAATTGATGCCCACAAACAAAGCTGTGGGAAGTTTCCTTGAAGCCAATGCAGAGGGTAAAGAAAAACAACAGCTTAAAATTTACCTCATTGCCAGTACGGGGATCGAACCCACGACCTTGGCTTTATTAGCACCACACTCTAACCAACTGAGCTAACCGGCCACTTGTGAAGGAGCAACATTTTTAGGATGCACAGAGGCTCGGCCAGTGCTGGCGCGTAAACGAGCAAGTCCACCAACAGCATAGCCTGACAAGACTGGACCCTCTTGGTTGCTCCTTGTGGCAAATCATACAGGCTGGGGAATTAGCTCAAATGGTAGAATGCTTGCTTAGCATGCGAGAGGTAGTGGGATCGATGCCCACATTCTCCAAAAAACAATATTTTTTTTTGCATCCAAGAAAGCTCCAGTTCACACTTCATGCAGTTTTGTCTAACGACAACCTACTGTCATGTAACAATGACAAGCAACTTTCATGTAACACTGATGTCACAATGTCAGATGAAAACGAATGACATGACTTACTTTCAGAGGAGCAGCGTAGCACACACAATTGATGCCCACAAACAAAGCTGTGGGAAGTTTCCTTGAAGCCAATGCAGAGGGTAAAGAAAAACAACAGCTTAAAATGTACCTCATGGCCAGTACGGGGATCGAACCCACGACCTTGGCGTTATTAGCACCACTCTCTAACCAACTAAGCTAACCAGCCGCTTGCGAAGGAGCAACATTTTTAGGATGCACAGAGGCTCGGCCAGTGCTGGCGCGTAAACGAGCAAGTCCACCAACAGCATAGCCTGACAAGACTGGACCCTCTTGGTTGCTCCTTGTGGCAAAACATACAGGCTGGGGAATTAGCTCAAATGGTAGAGTGCTTACTTAGCATGCGAGAGGTAGTGGGAGCGATGCCCACATTCTCCAAAAAACACAATTTTTTTGTGGATCCAAGAAAGCTCCAGTTCACATTTCATGCAGTTTTGTCTAACTACAACCTACTGTCATGTAACAATGACAGGCAACTTTCGTGTAACACTGATGTCACAATGTCAGATGAAAACGAATGACAAGACTTACTTTCAGAGGAGCAGCGTAGCACACACAATTGATGCCCACAAACAAAGCTGTGGGAAGTTTCCTTGAAGTCAATGCAGAGGGTAAAGAAAAACAACAGCTTAAAATGTACCTCATGGCCAGTACGGGGATCGAACCCACGACCTTGGCGTTATTAGCACCACGCTCTAACCAACTGAGCTAACCGGCCGCTTGTGAAGGACCTACATTTTTAGGATGGACAGAGGCTCGGCCAGTGCTGGCGCGAAAACGAGCAAGTCCACCAACAGCATAGCCTGACAAGACTGGACCCTCTTGGTTGCTCCTTGTGGCAAATCATACAGGCTGGGGAATTAGCTCAAATGGTAGAGTGCTAGCTTAGCATGCGAGAGGTAGTGGGATCGATGCCCACATTCTCCAAAAAACTATTTTTTTTTGTGCATCCAAGAAAGCTCCAGTTCACACTTCATGCAGTTTTGTCTAACGACAACCTACTGTCATGTAACAATGACAAGCAACTTTCATGTAACACTGATGTCACAATGTCAGATGAAAACGAATGACATGACTTACTTTCAGAGGAGCAGCGTAGCACACACAATTGATGCCCACAAACAAAGCTGTGGGAAGTTTCCTTGAAGCCAATGCAGAGGGTCAAGAAAAACAACAGCTTAAAATGTACCTCATGGCCAGTACGGGGATCGAACCCACGACCTTGGCGTTATTAGCACCACGCTCTAACCAACTAAGCTAACCAGCCGCTTGCGAAGGAGCAACATTTTTAGGATGCACAGAGGCTCGGCCAGTGCTGGCGCGTAAACGAGCAAGTCCACCAACAGCATAGCCTGACAAGACTGGACCCTCTTGGTTGCTCCTTGTGGCAAATCATACAGGCTGGGGAATTAGCTCAAATGGTAGAGTGCTTACTTAGCATGCGAGAGGTAGTGGGAGCGATGCCCACATTCTCCAAAAAACACAATTTTTTTGTGGATCCAAGAAAGCTCCAGTTCACATTTCATGCAGTTTTGTCTAACTACAACCTACTGTCATGTAACAATGACAGGCAACTTTCGTGTAACACTGATGTCACAATGTCAGATGAAAACGAATGACAAGACTTACTTTCAGAGGAGCAGCGTAGCACACACAATTGATGCCCACAAACAAAGCTGTGGGAAGTTTCCTTGAAGCCAATGCAGAGGGTAAAGAAAAACAACAGCTTAAAATGTACCTCATGGCCAGTACGGGGATCGAACCCACGACCTTGGCGTTATTAGCACCACGCTCTAACCAACTGAGATAACCGGCCGCTTGTGAAGGAGCTACATTTTTAGGATGGACAGAGGCTCGGCCAGTGCTGGCGCGAAAACGAGCAAGTCCACCAACAGCATAGCCTGACAAGACTGGACCCTCTTGGTTGCTCCTTGTGGCAAATCATACAGGCTGGGGAATTAGCTCAAATGGTAGAGTGCTAGCTTAGCATGCGAGAGGTAGTGGGATCGATGCCCACATTCTCCAAAAAACTATTTTTTTTTGTGCATCCAAGAAAGCTCCAGTTCACACTTCATGCAGTTTTGTCTAACGACAACCTACTGTCATGTAACAATGACAAGCAACTTTCATGTAACACTGATGTCACAATGTCAGATGAAAACGAATGACATGACTTACTTTCAGAGGAGCAGCGTAGCACACACAATTGATGCCCACAAACAAAGCTGTGGGAAGTTTCCTTGAAGCCAATGCAGAGGGTCAAGAAAAACAACAGCTTAAAATGTACCTCATGGCCAGTACGGGGATCGAACCCACGACCTTGGCGTTATTAGCACCACGCTCTAACCATCTAAGCTAACCAGCCGCTTGCGAAGGAGCAACATTTTTAGGATGCACAGAGGCTCGGCCAGTGCTGGCGCGTAAACGAGCAAGTCCACCAACAGCATAGCCTGACAAGACTGGACCCTCTTGGTTGCTCCTTGTGGCAAATCATACAGGCTGGGGAATTAGCTCAAATGGTAGAGTGCTTACTTAGCATGCGAGAGGTAGTGGGAGCGATGCCCACATTCTCCAAAAAACACAATTTTTTTGTGGATCCAAGAAAGCTCCAGTTCACACTTCATGCAGTTTTGTCTAACGACAACCTACTGTCATGTAACAATGACAAGCAACTTTCATGTAACACTGATGTCACAATGTCAGATGAAAACGAATGACATGACTTACTTTCAGAGGAGCAGCGTAGCACACACAATTGATGCCCACAAACAAAGCTGTGGGAAGTTTCCTTGAAGCCAATGCAGAGGGTCAAGAAAAACAACAGCTTAAAATGTACCTCATGGCCAGTACGGGGATCGAACCCACGACCTTGGCGTTATTAGCACCACGCTCTAACCATCTAAGCTAACCAGCCGCTTGCGAAAGAGCAACATTTTTAGGATGCACAGAGGCTCGGCCAGTGCTGGCGCGTAAACGAGCAAGTCCACCAACAGCATAGCCTGACAAGACTGGACCCTCTTGGTTGCTCCTTGTGGCAAATCATACAGGCTGGGGAATTAGCTCAAATGGTAGAGTGCTTACTTAGCATGCGAGAGGTAGTGGGAGCGATGCCCACATTCTCCAAAAAACACAATTTTTTTGTGGATCCAAGAAAGCTCCAGTTCACATTTCATGCAGTTTTGTCTAACTACAACCTACTGTCATGTAACAATGACAGGCAACTTTCGTGTAACACTGATGTCACAATGTCAGATGAAAACGAATGACAAGACTTACTTTCAGAGGAGCAGCGTAGCACACACAATTGATGCCCACAAACAAAGCTGTGGGAAGTTTCCTTGAAGCCAATGCAGAGGGTAAAGAAAAACAACAGCTTAAAATGTACCTCATGGCCAGTACGGGGATCGAACCCACGACCTTGGCGTTATTAGCACCACGCTCTAACCAACTGAGCTAACCGGCCGCTTGTGAAGGAGCTACATTTTTAGGATGGACAGAGGCTCGGCCAGTGCTGGCGCGAAAACGAGCAAGTCCACCAACAGCATAGCCTGACAAGACTGGACCCTCTTGGTTGCTCCTTGTGGCAAATCATACAGGCTGGGGAATTAGCTCAAATGGTAGAGTGCTAGCTTAGCATGCGAGAGGTAGTGGGATCGATGCCCACATTCTCCAAAAAACTATTTTTTTTTGTGCATCCAAGAAAGCTCCAGTTCACACTTCATGCAGTTTTGTCTAACGACAACCTACTGTCATGTAACAATGACAAGCAACTTTCATGTAACACTGATGTCACAATGTCAGATGAAAACGAATGACATGACTTACTTTCAGAGGAGCAGCGTAGCACACACAATTGATGCCCACAAACAAAGCTGTGGGAAGTTTCCTTGAAGCCAATGCAGAGGGTCAAGAAAAACAACAGCTTAAAATGTACCTCATGGCCAGTACGGGGATCGAAACCACGACCTTGGGGTTATTAGCACCACGCTCTAACCAACTAAGCTAACCAGCCACTTGCGAAGGAGCAACATTTTTAGGATGCACAGAGGCTCGGCCAGTGCTGGCGCGTAAACGAGCAAGTCCACCAACAGCATAGCCTGACAAGACTGGACCCTCTTGGTTGCTCCTTGTGGCAAATCATACAGGCTGGGGAATTAGCTCAAATGGTAGAGTGCTTGCTTAGCATGCGAGAGGTAGTGGGAGCGATGCCCACATTCTCCAAAAAACACAAGTTTTTTGTGGATCCAAGAAAGCTCCAATTCACACTTCATGCAGTTTGGTCTAACGACAACCTACTGTCATGTAACAATGACAGGCAACTTTCATGTAACACTGATGTCACAATGTCAGATGAAAACGAATGACATGACTTACTTTCAGAGGAGCAGCGTAGCACACACAATTGATGCCCACAAACAAAGCTGTGGGAAGTTTCCTTGAAGCCAATGCAGAGGGTAAAGAAAAACAACAGCTTAAAATGTACCTCATTGCCAGTACGGGGATCGAACCCAAAACCTTTGCTTTATTAGCACCACACTCTAACCAACTGAGCTAACCAGCCACTTGTGAAGGAGCAACATTTTTAGGATGCACAGTGGCTCGGCCAGTGCTGGCGCGTAAACGAGCAAGTCCACCAACAGCATAGCCTGACAAGACTGGACCCTCTTGGTTGCTCCTTGTGGCAAATCATACAGGCTGGGGAATTAGCTCAAATGGTAGAGTGCTAGCTTAGCATGCGAGAGGTAGTGGGATCGATGCCCACATTCTCCAAAAAACTATTTTTTTTTGTGCATCCAAGAAAGCTCCAGTTCACACTTCATGCAGTTTTGTCTAACGACAACCTACTGTCATGTAACAATGACAAGCAACTTTCATGTAACACTGATGTCACAATGTCAGATGAAAACGAATGACATGACTTACTTTCAGAGGAGCAGCGTAGCACACACAATTGATGCCCACAAACAAAGCTGTGGGAAGTTTCCTTGAAGCCAATGCAGAGGGTAAAGAAAAACAACAGCTTAAAATATACCTCATTGCCAGTACGGGGATCGAACCCACGACCTTGGCATTATTAGCACCACACTCTAACCAACTGAGCTAACCGGCCGCTTGTAAAGGAGCGATATTTTTAGGATCCACAGAGGCTCGGCCAGTGCTGGCGCGTAAACGAGCAAGTCCACCAACAGCATAGCCTGACAAGACTGGACCCTCTTGGTTGCTCCTTGTGGCAAATCATACAGGCTGGGGAATTAGCTCAAATGGTAGAGTGCTTGCTTAGCATGCGAGAGGTGGTGGGATCGATGCCCACATTCTCCAAAAAACAATTTTTTTTTTTGCATCCAAGAAAGCTCCAGTTCACACTTCATGCAGTTTTGTCTAACGACAACCTACTGTCATGTAACAATGACAAGCAACTTTCATGTAACACTGATGTCACAATGTCAGATGAAAACGAATGACATGACTTACTTTCAGAGGAGCAGCGTAGCACACACAATTGATGCCCACAAACAAAGCTGTGGGAAGTTTCCTTGAAGCCAATGCAGAGGGTAAAGAAAAACAACAGCTTAAAATGTACCTCATGGCCAGTACGGGGATCGAACCCACGACCTTTGCGTTATTAGCACCACGCTCTAACCAACTGAGCTAACCAGCCACTTGTGAAGGAGCAACATTTTTAGGATGCACAGTGGCTCGGCCAGTGCTGGCGCGTAAACGAGCAAGTCCACCAACAGCATAGCCTGACAAGACTGGACCCTCTTGGTTGCTCCTTGTGGCAAATCATACAGGCTGGGGAATTAGCTCAAATGGTAGAGTGCTAGCTTAGCATGCGAGAGGTAGTGGGATCGATGCCCACATTCTCCAAAAAACTATTTTTTTTTGTGCATCCAAGAAAGCTCCAGTTCACACTTCATGCAGTTTTGTCTAACGACAACCTACTGTCATGTAACAATGACAAGCAACTTTCATGTAACACTGATGTCACAATGTCAGATGAAAACGAATGACATGACTTACTTTCAGAGGAGCAGCGTAGCACACACAATTGATGCCCACAAACAAAGCTGTGGGAAGTTTCCTTGAAGCCAATGCAGAGGGTAAAGAAAAACAACAGCTTAAAATATACCTCATTGCCAGTACGGGGATCGAACCCACGACCTTGGCATTATTAGCACCACACTCTAACCAACTGAGCTAACCGGCCGCTTGTAAAGGAGCGATATTTTTAGGATCCACAGAGGCTCGGCCAGTGCTGGCGCGTAAACGAGCAAGTCCACCAACAGCATAGCCTGACAAGACTGGACCCTCTTGGTTGCTCCTTGTGGCAAATCATACAGGCTGGGGAATTAGCTCAAATGGTAGAGTGCTTGCTTAGCATGCGAGAGGTGGTGGGATCGATGCCCACATTCTCCAAAAAACAATTTTTTTTTTTGCATCCAAGAAAGCTCCAGTTCACACTTCATGCAGTTTTGTCTAACGACAACCTACTGTCATGTAACAATGACAAGCAACTTTCATGTAACACTGATGTCACAATGTCAGATGAAAACGAATGACATGACTTACTTTCAGAGGAGCAGCGTAGCACACACAATTGATGCCCACAAACAAAGCTGTGGGAAGTTTCCTTGAAGCCAATGCAGAGGGTAAAGAAAAACAACAGCTTAAAATGTACCTCATGGCCAGTACGGGGATCGAACC
Organism: Salvelinus fontinalis; assembly: GCF_029448725.1. Classification (NCBI taxonomy): domain Eukaryota; kingdom Metazoa; phylum Chordata; class Actinopteri; order Salmoniformes; family Salmonidae; genus Salvelinus; species Salvelinus fontinalis. The sequence continues at coordinate 1,821,909 of NC_074686.1, read as the reverse complement.
CACGACCTTTGCGTTATTAGCACCACGCTCTAACCAACTAAGCTAACCAGCCGCTTGCGAAGGAGCAACATTTTTAGGATGCACAGAGGCTCGGCCAGTGCTGGCGCGTAAACGAGCAAGTCCACCAACAGCATAGCCTGACAAGACTGGACCTTCTTGGTTGCTCCTTGTGGCAAATCATACAGGCTGGGGAATTAGCTCAAATGGTAGAGTGCTTGCTTAGCATGCGAGAGGTAGTGGGAGCGATGCCCACATTCTCCAAAAAACACAATTTTTTTGTGGATCCAAGAAAGCTCCAATTCACACTTCATGCAGTTTGGTCTAACGACAACCTACTGTCATGTAACAATGACAGGCAACTTTCATGTAACACTGATGTCACAATGTCAGATGAAAACGAATGACATGACTTACTTTCAGAGGAGCAGCGTAGCACACACAATTGATGCCCACAAACAAAGCTGTGGGAAGTTTCCTTGAAGCCAATGCAGAGGGTAAAGAAAAACAACAGCTTAAAATGTACCTCATTGCCAGTACGGGGATCGAACCCACGACCTTGGCTTTATTAGCACCACACTCTAACCAACTGAGCTAACCGGCCACTTGTAAAGGAGCAACATTTTTAGGATGCACAGAGGCTCGGCCAGTGCTGGCGCGTAAACGAGCAAGTCCACCAACAGCATAGCCTGACAAGACTGGACCCTCTTGGTTGCTCCTTGTGGCAAATCATACAGGCTGGGGAATTAGCTCAAATGGTAGAGTGCCTGCTTAGCATGCGAGAGGTATTGGGATCGATGCCCACATTCTCCAAAAAACATTTTTTTTTTTTGCATCCAAGAAAGCTCCAGTTCACACTTCATGCAGTTTTGTCTAACGACAACCTACTGTCATGTAACAATGACAAGCAACTTTCATGTAACACTGATGTCACAATGTCAGATGAAAACGAATGACATGACTTACTTTCAGAGGAGCAGCGTAGCACACACAATTGATGCCCACAAACAAAGCTGTGGGAAGTTTCCTTGAAGCCAATGCAGAGGGTAAAGAAAAACAACAGCTTAAAATGTACCTCATGGCCAGTATGGGGATCGAACCCACAAACTTAGCGTTATTAGCACCACGCTCCAACCAACTGAGCTAACCGGCCGCTAGCAAAGGAGTAACATTTTTCGGATGCACAGAGCCTCGGCCAGTGCTGGCGCGTAAACGAGCAAGTCCACCAACAGCATAGCCTGACAAGACTGGACCATCTTGGTGGCTCCTTGTGGCAAATCATAAAGGCTGGGGAATTAGCTCAAATGGTAGAGTGCTTGCTTAGCATGCGAGAGGTAGTGGGATTGATGCCCACATTCTCCAAAAAACACAATTTTTTTGTGGATCCAAGAAAGCTACAGTTCACACTTCATGCAGTTTTGTCTAACGACAACCTACTGTCATGTAACAATGACAAGCAACTTTTATGTAACACTGATGTCACAATGTCAGATGAAAACGAATGACATGACTTACTTTCAGAGGAGCAGCGTAGCACACACAATTGATGCCCACAAACAAAGCTGTGGGAAGTTTCCTTGAAGCCAATGCAGAGGGTAAAGAAAAACAACAGCTTAAAATGTACCTCATGGCCAGTACGGGGATCGAACCCACGACATTGGCGTTATTTGCACCACACTCTAACCAACTGAGCTAACCGGCCGCTAGCAAAGGAGTAACATTTTTAGGATGCACAGAGCCTCGACCAGTGCTGGCGCGTAAACGAGCAAGTCCACCAACAGCATAGCCTGACAAGACTGGACCATCTTGGTTGCTCCTTGTGACAAATCATAAAGGCTGGGGAATTAGCTCAAATGGTAGAGTGCTTGCTTAGCATGCGAGAGGTAGTGGGATTGATGCCCACATTCTCCAAAAAACACAATTTTTTTGTGGATCCAAGAAAGCTCCAGTTCACACTTCATGCAGTTTTGTCTAACGACAACCTACTGTCATGTAACAATGACAAGCAACTTTTATGTAACACTGATGTCACAATGTCAGGTGAAAACGAATGACATGACTTACTTTCAGAGGAGCAGCGTAGCACACACAATTGATGCCCACAAACAAAGCTGTGGGAAGTTTCCTTGAAGCCAATGCAGAGGGTAAAGATAAACAACAGCTTAAAATGTACCTCATGGCCAGTACGGGGATCGAACCCACGACCTTGGCGTTATTTGCACCACACTCTAACCAACTGAGCTAACCAGCCTCTTGTGAAGGAGCAACATTTTTAGGATGTACAGAGGCTCGGCCTGTGCTGGCGCGTAACCGAGCAAGTCCACCAACAGCATAGCCTGACAAGACTGGACCCTCTTGGTTGCTCCTTGTGGCAAATCATACAGGCTGGGGAATTAGCTCAAATGGTAGAGTGCCTGCTTAGCATGCGAGAGGTATTGGGATCGATGCCCACATTCTCCAAAAAACATTTTTTTTTTTTGCATCCAAGAAAGCTCCAGTTCACACTTCATGCAGTTTTGTCTAACGACAACCTACTGTCATGTAACAATGACAAGCAACTTTCATGTAACACTGATGTCACAATGTCAGATGAAAACGAATGACATGACTTACTTTCAGAGGAGCAGCGTAGCACACACAATTGATGCCCACAAACAAAGCTGTGGGAAGTTTCCTTGAAGCCAATGCAGAGGGTAAAGAAAAACAACAGCTTAAAATGTACCTCATGGCCAGTATGGGGATCGAACCCACAAACTTAGCGTTATTAGCACCACGCTCCAACCAACTGAGCTAACCGGCCGCTAGCAAAGGAGTAACATTTTTCGGATGCACAGAGCCTCGGCCAGTGCTGGCGCGTAAACGAGCAAGTCCACCAACAGCATAGCCTGACAAGACTGGACCATCTTGGTGGCTCCTTGTGGCAAATCATAAAGGCTGGGGAATTAGCTCAAATGGTAGAGTGCTTGCTTAGCATGCGAGAGGTAGTGGGATTGATGCCCACATTCTCCAAAAAACACAATTTTTTTGTGGATCCAAGAAAGCTACAGTTCACACTTCATGCAGTTTTGTCTAACGACAACCTACTGTCATGTAACAATGACAAGCAACTTTTATGTAACACTGATGTCACAATGTCAGATGAAAACGAATGACATGACTTACTTTCAGAGGAGCAGCGTAGCACACACAATTGATGCCCACAAACAAAGCTGTGGGAAGTTTCCTTGAAGCCAATGCAGAGGGTAAAGAAAAACAACAGCTTAAAATGTACCTCATGGCCAGTACGGGGATCGAACCCACGACATTGGCGTTATTTGCACCACACTCTAACCAACTGAGCTAACCGGCCGCTAGCAAAGGAGTAACATTTTTAGGATGCACAGAGCCTCGACCAGTGCTGGCGCGTAAACGAGCAAGTCCACCAACAGCATAGCCTGACAAGACTGGACCATCTTGGTTGCTCCTTGTGACAAATCATAAAGGCTGGGGAATTAGCTCAAATGGTAGAGTGCTTGCTTAGCATGCGAGAGGTAGTGGGATTGATGCCCACATTCTCCAAAAAACACAATTTTTTTGTGGATCCAAGAAAGCTCCAGTTCACACTTCATGCAGTTTTGTCTAACGACAACCTACTGTCATGTAACAATGACAAGCAACTTTTATGTAACACTGATGTCACAATGTCAGGTGAAAACGAATGACATGACTTACTTTCAGAGGAGCAGCGTAGCACACACAATTGATGCCCACAAACAAAGCTGTGGGAAGTTTCCTTGAAGCCAATGCAGAGGGTAAAGATAAACAACAGCTTAAAATGTACCTCATGGCCAGTACGGGGATCGAACCCACGACCTTGGCGTTATTTGCACCACACTCTAACCAACTGAGCTAACCAGCCTCTTGTGAAGGAGCAACATTTTTAGGATGTACAGAGGCTCGGCCTGTGCTGGCGCGTAACCGAGCAAGTCCACCAACAGCATAGCCTGACAAGACTGGACCCTCTTGGTTGCTCCTTGTGGCAAATCATACAGGCTGGGGAATTAGCTCAAATAGTAGAGTGCTTGCTTAGCATGCGAGAGGTAGTGGGAGCGATGCCCACATTCTCCAAAAAACACAATTTTTTTGTGGATCCAAGAAAGCTCCAGTTCACACTTCATGCAGTTTTGTCTAACGACAACCTACTGTCATGTAACAATGACAAGCAACTTTCATGTAACACTGATGTCACAATGTCAGATGAAAACGAATGACATGACTTACTTTCAGAGGAGCAGCGTAGCACACACAATTGATGCCCACAAACAAAGCTGTGGGAAGTTTCCTTGAAGCCAATGCAGAGGGTAAAGAAAAACAACAGCTTAAAATGTACCTCAGGGCCAGTACAGGGATCGAACCCACGACCTTGGCGTTATTAGCACCACGCTCTAACCAACTGAGCTAACCGGCCGCTTGTGAAGGAGCTACATTTTTAGGATGGACAGAGGCTCGGCCAGTGCTGGCGCGAAAACGAGCAAGTCCACCAACAGCATAGCCTGACAAGACTGGACCCTCTTGGTTGCTCCTTGTGGCAAATCATACAGGCTGGGGAATTAGCTCAAATGGTAGAGTGCTAGCTTAGCATGCGAGAGGTAGTGGGATCGATGCCCACATTCTCCAAAAAACTATTTTTTTTTGTGCATCCAAGAAAGCTCCAGTTCACACTTCATGCAGTTTTGTCTAACGACAACCTACTGTCATGTAACAATGACAAGCAACTTTCATGTAACACTGATGTCACAATGTCAGATGAAAACGAATGACATGACTTACTTTCAGAGGAGCAGCGTAGCACACACAATTGATGCCCACAAACAAAGCTGTGGGAAGTTTCCTTGAAGCCAATGCAGAGGGTCAAGAAAAACAACAGCTTAAAATGTACCTCATGGCCAGTACGGGGATCGAACCCACGACCTTGGCGTTATTAGCACCACGCTCTAACCAACTAAGCTAACCAGCCGCTTTCGAAGGAGCAACATTTTTAGGATGCACAGAGGCTCGGCCAGTGCTGGCGCGTAAACGAGCAAGTCCACCAACAGCATAGCCTGACAAGACTGGACCCTCTTGGTTGCTCCTTGTGGCAAATCATACAGGCTGGGGAATTAGCTCAAATGGTAGAGTGCTTGCTTAGCATGCGAGAGGTAGTGGGAGCGATGCCCACATTCTCCAAAAAACACAAGTTTTTTGTGGATCCAAGAAAGCTCCAATTCACACTTCATGCAGTTTTGTCTAACGACAACCTACTGTCATGTGACAATGACAGGCAACTTTCATGTAACACTGATGTCACAATGTCAGATGAAAACGAATGACATGACTTACTTTCAGAGGAGCAGCGTAGCACACACAATTGATGCCCACAAACAAAGCTGTGGGAAGTTTCCTTGAAGCCAATGCAGAAGGTAAAGAAAAACAACAGCTTAAAATATACCTCATTGCCAGTACGGGGATCGAACCCACGACCTTGGCATTATTAGCACCACACTCTAACCAACTGAGCTAACCGGCCGCTTGTAAAGGTGCGATATTTTTAGGATCCACAGAGGCTCGGCCAGTGCTGGCGCGTAAACGAGCAAGTCCACCAACAGCATAGCCTGACAAGACTGGACCCTCTTGGTTGCTCCTTGTGGCAAATCATAAAAGCTGGGGAATTAGCTCAAATGGTAGAGTACTTGCTTAGCATGTGAGAGGTAGTGGGATCGATGCCCACATTCTCCAAAAAACATTTTTTTTTTTTGCATCCAAGAAAGCTCCAGTTCACATTTCATGCAGTTTTGTCTAACTACAACCTACTGTCATGTAACAATGACAGGCAACTTTCATGTAACACTGATGTCACAATGTCAGATGAAAACGAATGACAAGACTTACTTTCAGAGGAGCAGCGTAGCACACACAATTGATGCCCACAAACAAAGCTGTGGGAAGTTTCCTTGAAGCCAATGCAGAGGGTAAAGAAAAACAACAGCTTAAAATGTACCTCATGGCCAGTACGGGGATCGAACACACGACCTTGGCGTTATTAGCACCACGCTCTAACCAACTGAGCTAACCAGCCGCTTGTGAAGGAGCTACATTTTTAGGATGGACAGAGGCTCGGCCAGTGCTGGCGCGTAAACGAGCAAGTCCACCAACAGCATAGCCTGACAAGACTGGACCCTCTTGGTTGCTCCTTGTGGCAAATCATACAGGCTGGGGAATTAGCTCAAATGGTAGAGTGCTAGCTTAGCATGCGAGAGGTAGTGGGATCGATGCCCACATTCTCCAAAAAACATTTTTTTTTTGTGCATCCAAGAAAGCTCCAGTTCACACTTCATGCAGTTTTGTCTAACGACAACCTACTGTCATGTAACAATGACAAGCAACTTTCATGTAACACTGATGTCACAATGTCAGATGAAAACAAATGACATGACTTACTTTCAGATGAGCAGCGTAGCACACACAATTGATGCCCACAAACAAAGCTGTGGGAAGTTTCCTTGAAGCCAATGCAGAGGGTAAAGAAAAACAACAGCTTAAAATGTACCTCATGGCCAGTACAGGGATCGAACCCACTACCTTGGCGTTATTATCACGACGCTCTAACCAACTGAGATAACCAGCCGCTTGTGAAGGAGCAACATTTTTAGGATGCACAGAGGCTCGGCCAGTGCTGGCGCGTAAACGAGCAAGTCCACCAACAGCATAGCCTGACAAGACTGGACCCTCTTGGTTGCTCCTTGTGGCAAATCATACAGGCTGGGGAATTAGCGCAAATGGTAGAGCGCTTACTTAGCATGCGAGAGGTAGTGGGATCTATGACCACATTCTCCAAAAAACAATTTTTTTATGTGCATCCAAGAAAGCTCCAGTTCACACTTCATGCAGTTTTGTCTAACGACAACCTACTGTCATGTAACAATGACAGGCAACTTTCATGTAACACTGATGTCACAATGTCAGATGAAAACGAATGACATGACTTACGATCAGAGGAGCAGCGTAGCACACACAATTGATGCCCACAAACAAAGCTGTGGGAAGTTTTCTTGAAGCCAATGCAGAAGGCAAAGAAAAACAACAACTTAAAATGTTCCTCATTGCCAGTACAGCGATCGAACCCACAACCTTGGCTCTATTAGCACAAAGCTCTAACCAACTGAGCTAACCGTCCGCTTGCAAAGGAGCAACATTTTTAGGATGCACAGAGCCTCGGCCAGTGCTGGCGCGTAAACGAGCAAGTCCACCAACAGCATAGCCTGACAAGACTGGACTATCTTGGTTGCTCCTTGTGGCAAGTCATAAAGGCTGGGGAATTAGCTCAAATGGTAGAGTGCTTGCTTAGCATGCGAGAGGTAGTGGGATTGATGCCCACATTCTCCAAAAAACACAATTTTTTTGTGGATCCAAGAAAGCTCCAGTTCACACTTCATGCAGTTTTGTCTAACGACAACCTACTGTCATGTAACAATGACACGCAACTTTCATGTAACACTGATGTCACAATGTCAGATGAAAACGAATGACATGACTTACGATCAGAGGAGCAGTGTAGCACACACAATTGATGCCCACAAAAAAAGCTGTGGGAAGTTTCCTTGAAGCCAATGAAGAGGGTAAAGAAAAACAACAGCTTAAAACGTACCTCATGGCCAGTACGGGGATCGAACCCACGACCTTGGCCTTATTAGCACCACGCTCTAACCAACTGAGCTAACCGGCCGCTTGTGAAGGAGCAACATTTTTAGGATGCACAGAGGCTCGGCCAGTGCTGGCGCGTAAACGAGCAAGTCCACCAACAGCATAGCCTGACAAGACTGGACCCTCTTGGTTGCTCCTTGTGGCAAATCATACAGGCTGGGGAATTAGCTCAAATTGTAGAGCGCTTGCTTAGCATGCGAGAGGTAGTGGGATCTATGACCACATTCTCCCAAAAACTTTTTTTTTTTGTGCATCCAAGAAAGCTCCAGTTCACACTTCATACAGTTTTGTCTAATGACAACCTACTGTCATGGAACAATGACAAGCAACTTTCATGTAACACTGATGTCACAATGTCAGATGAAAACGAATGACATGACTTACTTTCAGAGGAGCAGCGTAGCACACACAATTGATGCCCACAAACAAAGCTGTGGGAAGTTTCCTTGAAGCCAATGCAGAGGGTAAAGAAAAACAACAACTTAAAATGTACCTCATGGCCAGTACGGGGATTGAACCCACGACCTTGGCGTTATTAGCACCACGCTCTAACCAACTGAGCTAACCTGCCGCTTGAAAAGAAGTAACATTTTTAGGATGCACAGAGCCTCGGCCAGTGCTGGCGCGTAAACGAGCAAGTCCACCAACAGCATAGCCTGACAAGACTGGACCATCTTGGTTGCTCCTTGTGGCAAATCATAAAGGCTGGGGAATTAGCTCAAATGGTAGAGTACTTGCTTAGCATGCGAGTGGTAGTTGGATCGATGCCCACATTCTCCAAAAAACACAATTCTTTTGTGGATCCAAGAAAGCTCCAGTTCACACTTCATGCAGTTTTGTCTAACGACAACCTACTGTCATGTAACAATGACAAGCAACTTTCATGTAACACTGATGTCACAATGTCAGATGAAAACGAATGACATGACTTACTTTCAGAGGAGCAGCGTAGCACACACAATTGATGCCCACAAACAAAGCTGTGGGAAGTTTTCTTGAAGCCAATGCAGAGGGTAAAGATAAACAACAACTTAAAATGTACCTCATGGCCAGTACAGGGATCGAACCCACGACATTGGCTTTATTAGCACCATGCTCTAACCAACTGATCTAACCGGCCGCTTGCAAAGGAGCAACATTTTTAGGATACACAGAGCCTCGGCCAGTGCTGGCGCGTAAACGAGCAAGTCCACCAACAGCATAGCCTGACAAGACTGGACCATCTTGGTTGCTCCTTGTGGCAAATCATAAAGGCTGGGGAATTAGCTCAAATGGTAGAGTGCTTGCTTAGCATGCGAGAGGTAGTGGGATCGATGCCCACATTCTCCAAAAAACATTTTTTTTTTGTGCATCCAAGAAAGCTCCAGTTCACACTTCATGCAGTTTTGTCTAACTACAACCTACTGTCATGTAACAATGACAAGCAACTTTCATGTAACACTGATGTCACAATGTCAGATGAAAACGAATGACATGACTTACTATCAGAGGAGCAGCGTAGCACAAACAATTGATGCCCACAAACAAAAATGTGGGAAGTTTCCTTGAAGCCAATGCAGAGGGTAAAGAAAAACAACAACTTAAAATGTTACTCATGGCCAGTACGGGGATCAAACCCACGACCTTGGCGTTATTAGCACCACGCTCTGACCAACTGAGCTAACCGGCCACCTGTAAAGGAGCAACATTTTTAGGATGCACAGAGGCTCGGCCAGTGCTGGCGCGTAAACGAGCAAGTCCACCAACAGCATAGCCTGTCAAGACTGGACCCTCTTGGTTGCTCCTTGTGGCAAATCATACAGGCTGGGGAATTAGCTCAAATGGTAGAGTGCTTGCTTAGCATGCGAGAGGTAGTGCGATCGATGCCCACATTCTCCAAAAAACACAATTTTTTTGTGGATCCAAGAAAGCTCCAGTTCACACTTCATGCAGTTTTGTCTAACGACAACCTACTGTCATGTAACAATGAAAAGCAACTTTCATGTAACACTGATGTCACAATGTCAGATGAAAACGAATGACATGACTTACTTTCAGAGGAGCAGCGTAGCACACACAATTGAAGCCCACAAACAAAGCTGTGGGAAGTTTCCTTGAAGCCAATGCAGAGGGTAAAGAAAAACAACAACTTAAAATGTACCTCATGGCCAGTACGGGGATCGAACCCACGACCTTGGCGAAATTAGCACCACGCTCTAAACAACTGAGCTAACCGGCCGCTTGCAAAGGAGTAACATTTTTAGGATGCACAGAGGCACGGCCAGTGCTGGCGCGTAAACGAGCAAGTCCACCGACAGCATAGCCTGACAAGACTGGACCCTCTTGGTTGCTCCTTGTGGCAAATCATACAGGCTGGGGATTTAGTTCAAATGGTAGAGAGCTTGCTTAGCATGCGAGAGGTAGTGGGATCGATGCCCACATTCTCCAAAAAACACAATTTTTTTGTGGATCCAAGAAAGCTCCAGTTCACATTTCATGCAGTTTTGTCTAACGACAACCTACTGTCATGTAACAATGACAAGCAACTTTCATGTAACACTGATGTCACAATGTCAGATGAAAACCAATGACATGACTTACTTTCAGATGAGCAGCGTAGCACACGCAATTGATGCCCACAAACAAAGCTGTGGGAAGTTTCCTTGAAGCCAATGCAGAGGGTAAAAAAAAACAACAACTTAAAATGTACCTATTGGACAGTACAGTGATCGAACCCACGACCTTTGCGTTATTAGCACCACGCTCTAACCAACTGAGCTAACCAGCCGCTTGAAATGTAACAACATTTTTAGGATGCACAGAGGCTCGGCCAGTGCTGGCGCGTAAACGAGCAAGTCCACCAACAGCATAGCCTGACAATACTGGACCCTCTTGGTTGCTCCTTGTGGCAAATTACACAGGCTGGGGAATTAGCTCAAATGATAGAGTGCTTACTTATCATGCGAGAAGTAGTGGGATCGATGCCCACATTCTCCAAAAAACATTTTTTTTTGGTGAATCCAAGAAAGCTCCAGTTCACACTTCATGCAGTTTTGTCTAACGACAACCTACTGTCATGTAACAATGACAAGCAACTTTCATGTAACACTGATGTCACAATGTCAGATGAAAACGAATGACATGACTTACTTTCAGAGGATCAGCGTAGCACACACAATTGATGCCCACAAACAAAGCTGTGGGAAGTTTCCTTGAAGCCAATGCAGAGGGTAAAGAAAAACAACAACTTAAAATGTACCTCATGGCCAGTACAGGGATCAAACCCACGACCTTGGCGAAATTAGCACCACGCTCTAAACAACTGAGCTAACCGGCCGCTTGCAAAGGAGCAACATTTTTAGGATGCACAGAGGCTCGGCCAGTGCTGGCGCCTAAACGAGCAAGTCCACCAACAGCATAGCCTGACAAGACTGGACCCTCTTGGTTGCTCCTTGTGGCAAATCACACAGACTGGGGAATTAGCTCAAATGGTAGAGTGCTTGCTTAGCATGCGAGAAGTAGTGGGTTCGATGCCCACATTCTCCAAAAAACATTTTTTTTTGGTGAATCCAAGAAAGCTCCAGTTCACACTTCATGCAGTTTTGTCTAACGACAACCTACTGTCATGTAACAATGACAAGCAACTTTCATGTAACACTGATGTCACAATGTCAGATGAAAACGAATGACATGACTTACTTTCAGAGGATCAGCGTAGCACACACAATTGATGCCCACAAACAAAGCTGTGGGAAGTTTCCTTGAAGCCAATGCAGAGGGTAAAGAAAAACAACAACTTAAAATTTACCTCATGGCCAGTACGGGGATCGAACCCACGACCTTGGCGTTATTAGCACCACGCTCTAACCAACTGAGCTAATCGGCCGCTTGCAACGGAGCAAAATTTTTAGGATGCAAAGAGCCTCGGCCAGTGCTGGCGCGTAAACGAGCAAGTCCACCAACCGCACAGCCTGACAAGACTGAACCCTTTTGGTTGCTCCTTGTGGCAACACATACAGGCTGGCGGATTAGCTCATATGGTAGAGTGCTTGCTTAGCATGCGAGAGGTAGTGGGATCGATGCCCACATTCTCCAAAAAACACAATTTTTTTGTGGATCCAAGAAAGCTCCAGTTCACATTTCATGCAGTTTTGTCTAACGACAACCTACTGTCATGTAACAATGACAAGCAACTTTCATGTAACACTGATGTCACAATGTCAGATGAAAACAAATGACATGGCTTACTTTCAGAGTAGCAGCGTAGCACACACAATTGATGCCCACAAACAAAGCTGTGGGAAGTTTCCTTGAAGCCAATGCAGAGGGTAAAGAAAAACAACAACTTAAAATGTACCTCATGTCCAGTACGGGGATCGAACCCACGACCTTGGCGTTATTAGCACCATGCTCTAACCAACTGAGCTAACCGGCCACTTTCAAACGAGCAACATTTTTAGGATGCACAGAGGCTCGGCCAGTGCTGGCGCGTAAACGAGCAAGTCCACCAACAGCATAGCCTGACAAGACTGGACCCTCTTGGTTGCTCCTTTTGGCAAATCATACAGGGTGGGGAATTAGCTCAAATGGTAGAGTGCTTGCTTAGCATGCGAGAGGTAGTGGGATCGATGCCCACATTCTCCAAAAAACACAATTTTTTTGTGGATCCAAGAAAGCTCCAGTTCACACTTCATGCAGTTTTGTCTAACGACAACCTACTGTCATGTAACAATGACAAGCAACTTTCATGTAACACTGATGTCACAATGTCAGATGAAAACGAATGACATTACTTATTATCAGAGGAGCAGCGTAGCACACACAATTGATGCCCACAAACAAAGCTGTGGGAAGTTTCCTTGAAACCAATGTAGAGGGTAAAGAAAAACAACAACTTAAAATGTACCTCATGGCAAGTACGGGGATTGAACCCACGTCCTTGGCGTTATTAGCACCACGCTCTAACCAACTGAGCTAACCGGCCGCTTGCGAAGGAGCAACATTTTTAGGATGCACAGAGCCTCGGCCAGTGCTGGCGCGTAAACGAGCAAGTCCACCAACAGCATAGCCTGACAAGACTGGACCATCTTGGTTGCTCCTTGTGGCAAATCATAAAGGCTGGGGAATTAGCTCAAATGGTAGAGTGCTTGCTTAGCATGCCAGAGGTAGTGGGATCGATGCCCACATTCTCCAAAAAACAATTTTTTTTTGTGCATCCATGAAAGCTCCAGTTCACACTTCATGCAGTTTTGTCTAACTACAACCTACTGTCATGTAACAATGACAAGCAACTTTCATGTAACACTGATGTCACAATGTCAGATGAAAACGAATGACATGACTTACTATCAGAGGAGCAGCGTAGCACACACAATTGATGCCCACAAACAAAGCTGTGGGAAGTATCCTTGAAGCCAATGCAGAGGGTAAAGAAAAACAACAACTTAAAATGTACCTCATGGCCAGTACGGGGATCGAACCCACTACCTTGGCGTTATTAGAACCATGTTCTAACCAACTGAGCTAACCGCCCGCTTGCTATGGAGGAAAGTTTTTAGGATGCACAGAGCCTCGACCAGTGCTGGCGCGTAAACGAGCAAGTCCACCAACAGCATAGCCTGACAAGACTGGACCCTCTTGGTTGCTCCTTGTGGCAAATCATACAGGCTGGGGAATTAGCTCAAATGGTAGAGTGCTTGCTTAGTATGCGAGTGGTTGTTTGATCGATGCCCACATTCTCCAAAAAACACAATTCTTTTGTGGATCCAAGAAAGCTCCAGTTCACACTTCATGCAGTTTTGTCTAACGACAACCTACTGTCATGTAACAATGACAAGCAACTTTCATGTAACACTGATGTCACAATGTCAGATGAAAACGAATGACATGACTTACTTTCAGAGGAGCAGCGTAGCACACACAATTGATGCCCACAAACAAAAATGTGGGAAGTTTCCTTGAAGCCAATGCAGAGGGTAAAGAAAAACAACAACTTAAAATGTACCTCATGGCCAGTACAGTGATCGAACACACGACCTTGGCGAAATTAGCACGACGCTCTAAACAACTGAGCTAACCGGCCGCTTGCAAAGGAGCAACATTTTTAGGATGCACAGAGGCTCGGCCAGTGCTGGCGCGTAAACGAGCAAGTCCACCAACCGCACAGCCTGACAAGACTGGACCCTCTTGATTGCTCCTTGTGGCAGTTCATACAGGCTGGGGAATTAGCTCAAATGGTAGAGCGCTTGCTTTGCATGCGAGAAGTAGTGGGATCGATGCCCACATTCTCCCAAAAACGTTTTTTTTTGGTGAATCCAAGAAAGCTCCAGTTCACACTTCATAGAGTTTTGTCTAACGACAACCTACTGTCATGTAACAATGACAAGCAACTTTCATGTAACACTGATGTCACAATGTCAGATGAAAACGAATGACATGACTTACTTTCAGAGGAGCAGCGTAGCACACACAATTGATGCCCACAAACAAAGCTGTGGGAAGTTCCCTTGAAGCTAATGCAGAGGGTAAAGAAAAACAACAACTTAAATTGTACTTCATGGCCAGTACGGGGATCAAACCCACGACCTTGGCGTTATTAGAATCACGCTCGAACCAACTGAGCTAACCAGCCGCTTGAAATGTAACAACATTTTTAGGATGCACAGAGGCTCGGCCAAGTGCTGGCGCGTAAACGAGCAAGTCCACCAACAGCATAGCCTGACAAGACTGGACCCTCTTGGTTGCTCCTTGTGGCAAATCATACCGGCTGGGGAATTAGCTCAAATGGTAGAGTGCTTGCTTAGCATGCGAGAGGTAGTGGGATCGATGCCCACATTCTCCAAAAAACACAATTTTTTTGTGGATCCAAGAAAGCTCCAGTTCACATTTCATGCAGTTTTGTCTAACGACAACCTACTGTCATGTAACAATGACAAGCAACTTTCATGTAACACTGATGTCACAATGTCAGATGAAAACGAATGACATGACTTACTTTCAGAGGAGCAGCGTAGCACACACAATTGATGCCCACAAACAAAGCTGTGGGAAGTTTCCTTGAAGCTAATGCAGAGGGTAAAGAAAAACAATAACTTAAAATGTACCTCATGGCCAGTACGGGGATCGAACCCACGAACTTGGCTTTATTAGCATCACGCTCTCACCAACTGAGCTAACCACCCGCTTGCAATATAACAACATTTTTAGGATGCACAGAGGCTCGGCCAGTGCTGGCGCGTAAACGAGCAAGTCCACCAACAGCATAGCCTGACAAGACTGAACCCTCTTGGTTGCTCCTTGTGGCAAAGCGTACAGGCTGGGGAATTAGCTCAAAAGGTAGAGTGCTTGCTTAGCATGCGAGTGGTAGTGGGATCGATGCCCACATTCTCCAAAAAACAAAAAAAATTTGGTTGATCCAAGAAAGCTCCAGTTCACATTTCATGCAGTTTTGTCTAACGACAACCTACTGTCATGTAACAATGACAAGCAACTTTCATGTAACACTGATGTCACAATGTCAGATGAAAACGAATGACATGACTTACTTTCAGAGGAGCAGCGTAGCACACACAATTGATGCCCACAAACAAAGCTGTGGGAAGTTTCCTTGAAGCCAATGCAGAGGGTAAAGAAAAACAACAACTTAAAATGTACCTCATGCCCAGTACGGGGATCGAACCCACGAACTTACCGTTATTAGCATCACGCTCTCACCAACTGAGCTAACCAGCCGCTTGCAATATAACAACATTTTTAGGATGCACAGAGGCTCGGCCAGTGCTGGCGCGTAAACGAGCAAGTCCACCAACAGCATAGCCTGACAAGACTGAACCCTCTTGGTTGCTCCTTGTGGCAAATCATACATGCTGGGGAATTAGCTCAAATGGTAGAGTGCTTGCTTAGCATGCGAGAGGTAGTGGGATCGATGCCCACATTCTCCAAAAAAAAAAAAAAAAATTGTGGATCCAAGAAAGCTCCAGTTCACATTTCATGCAGTTTTGTCTAACGACAACCTACTGTCATGTAACAATGACAAGCAACTTTCATGTAACACTGATGTCACAATGTCAGATGAAAACGAATGACATGACTTACTTTCAGAGGAGCAGCGTAGCACACACAATTGATGCCCACAAACAAAGCTGTGGGAAGTTTCCTTGAAGCCAATGCAGAGGGTAAAGAAAAACAACAACTTAAAATGTACCTCATGGCCAGTACGGGGATCGAACCCACGACCTTTGCGTTATTATCACCACGCTCTAACCAACTGAGCTAACCAGCCGCTTGCAAAGGAGCAAAATTTTTAGGATTCACAGAGGCTCGGCCAGTGCTGGCGCGTAAACGAGCAAGTCCACGAACAGCATAGCCTGACAAGACTGGACCCTCTTGGTTGCTCCTTGTGGCAAATCATACAGGCTGGGGAATTAGCTCAAATGCTAGAGTGCTTGCTTAGCATGCGATGGGTAGTCGGATCGACACCCACATTCTCCAAAAAACAGACTTTTTTTGTGGATCCAAGAAAGCTCCAGTTCACATTTCATGCAGTTTTGTCTAACGACAACCTACAGTCATGTAACAATGACAAGCAACTTTCATGTAACACTGATGTCACAATGTCAGATGAAAACGAATGACATGACTTACTTTCAGAGGAGCAGCGTAGCACACACAATTGATGCCCACAAACAAAGCTGTGGGAAGTTTCCTTGAAGCCAATGCAGAGGGTAAAGAAAAACAACAACTTAAAATGTACCTCATGGCCAGTACGGGGATCGAACCCACGACCTTTGCGTTATTATCACCACGCTCTAACCAACTGAGCTAACCAGCCGCTTGCAAAGGAGCAACATTTTTAGGATTCACAGAGGCTCGGCCAGTGCTGGCGCGTAAACGAGCAAGTCCACGAACAGCATAGCCTGACAAGACTGGACCCTCTTGGTTGCTCCTTGTGGCAAATCATACAGGCTGGGGAATTAGCTCAAATGCTAGAGTGCTTGCTTAGCATGCGATGGGTAGTCGGATCGACACCCACATTCTCCAAAAAACAGACTTTTTTTGTGGATCCAAGAAAGCTCCAGTTCACATTTCATGCAGTTTTGTCTAACGACAACCTACAGTCATGTAACAATGACAAGCAACTTTCATGTAACACTGATGTCACAATGTCAGATGAAAACGAATGACATGACTTACTTTCAGAGGAGCAGCGTAGCACACACAATTGATGCCCACAAACATAGCTGTGGGAAGTTTCCTTGACGCCAATGCAGGGGGTAAAGAAAAACAACAACTTAAAATGTACCTCATGGCCAGTACGGGGATCGAACCCACGACCTTTGCGTTATTATCACCACGCTCTAACCAACTGAGCTAACCAGCCGCTTGCAAAGGAGCAACATTTTTAGGATTCACAGAGGCTCGGCCAGTGCTGGCGCGTAAACGAGCAAGTCCACGAACAGCATAGCCTGACAAGACTGGACCCTCTTGGTTGCTCCTTGTGGCAAATCATACAGGCTGGGGAATTAGCTCAAATGCTAGAGTGCTTGCTTAGCATGCGATGGGTAGTCGGATCGACACCCACATTCTCCAAAAAACAGACTTTTTTTGTGGATCCAAGAAAGCTCCAGTTCACATTTCATGCAGTTTTGTCTAACGACAACCTACAGTCATGTAACAATGACAAGCAACTTTCATGTAACACTGATGTCACAATGTCAGATGAAAACGAATGACATGACTTACTTTCAGAGGAGCAGCGTAGCACACACAATTGATGCCCACAAACAAAGCTGTGGGAAGTTTCCTTGAAGCCAATGCAGAGGGTAAAGAAAAACAACAACTTAAAATGTACCTCTTGGCCAGTACGGGGATCGAACCAACGACCTTGGCGTTATTAGCACCACGCTCTAACCACCTGAGCTTACCGGCCGCTTGCAATGGAGCAAAATTTTTAGGATGCACAGAGCCTCGGCCAGTGCTGGCGCGTAAACGAGCAAGTCCACCAACAGCATAGCCTGACAAGACTGGACCCTCTTGGTTGCTCCTTGTGGCAAATCATACAGGCTGGGAATTAGCTCAAATGGTAGAGTGCTTGCTTAGCATGCGAGAGGTAGTGGGATCGATGCCCACATTCTCCAAAAAACACAATTTTTTTGTGGATCCAAGAAAGCTCCAGTTCACATTTCATGCAGTTTTGTCTAACGACAACCTACTGTCATGTAACAATGACAAGCAACTTTCATGTAACACTGATGTCACCATGTCAGATGAAAACGAATGACATGACTTACTTTCAGAGGAGCAGCGTAGCACACACAATTGATGCCCACAAACAAAGCTGTGGGAAGTTTCCTTGAAGCCAATGCAGAGGGTAAAGAAAAACAACAACTTAAAATGTACCTCATGGCCAGTACGGGGATCGAACCAACGACCTTGGCGTTATTAGCACCACGCTCTAACCACCTGAGCTTACCGGCCGCTTGCAATGGAGCAAAATTTTTAGGATGCACAGAGCCTCGGCCAGTGCTGGCGCGTAAACGAGCAAGTCCACCAACAGCATAGCCTGACAAGACTGAACCCTCTTGGTTGCTCCTTGTGGCAAATCATACAGGCTGGGAATTAGCTCAAATGGTAGAGTGCTTGCTTTGCATGCGAGAGGTAGTGGGATCGATGCCCACATTCTCCAAAAAACACAATTTTTTTGTGGATCCAAGAAAGCTCCAGTTCACATTTCATGCAGTTTTGTCTAACGACAACCTACTGTCATGTAACAATGACAAGCAACTTTCATGTAACACTGATGTCACAATGTCAGATGAAAACGAATGACATGACTTACTTTCAGAGGAGCAGCGTAGCACACACAATTGATGCCCACAAACAAAGCTGTGGGAAGTTTCCTTGAAGCCAATGCAGAGGGTAAAGAAAAACAACAACTTAAAACGTACCTCATTGCCAGTACGGGGATCGAAACCACGACCTTGGCGTTATTAGCACCACGCTCTAACCAACTGAGCTAACCGGCCGCTTATGAAAGAGCAACATTTTTAGGATGCACAGAGGCTCGGCCAGTGCTGGCGCGTAAACGAGCAAGTCCACCAACAGCATAGCCTGACAAGACTGGACCCTCTTGGTTGCTCCTTGTGGCAAATCATACAGGCTGGGGAATTAGCTCAAATGGTAGAGTGCTTGCTTAGCGTGCGAAGGGTAGTCGGATCGATACCCACATTCTCCAAAAAACAGTCTTTTTTTGTGGATCCAAGAAAGCTCCAGTTCACATTTCATGCAGTTTTGTCTAACGACAACCTACAGTCATGTAACAATGACAAGCAACTTTCATGTAACACTGATGTCACAATGTCAGATGAAAACGAATGACATGACTTACTTTCAGAGGAGCAGCGTAGCACACACAATTGATGCCCACAAACAAAGCTGTGGGAAGTTTCCTTGAAGCCAATGCAGAGGGTAAAGAAAAGCAACAACTTAAAATGTACCTCATGGCCAGTACGGGGATCGAACCAACGACCTCGGCGTTATTAGCACCACGCTCAAACCACCTGAGCTTACCGGCCGCTTGCAATGAAGCAAAATTTTTAGGATGCACAGAGCCTCGGCCAGTGCTGGCGCGTAAACGAGCAAGTCCACCAACAGCATAGCCTGACAAGACTGGACCCTCTTGGTTGCTCCTTGTGGCAAATCATACAGGCTGGGAATTAGCTCAAATGGTAGAGTGCTTGCTTAGCATGCGAGAGGTAGTGGGATCGATGCCCACATTCTCCAAAAAACACAATTTTTTTGTGGATCCAAGAAAGCTCCAGTTCACATTTCATGCAGTTTTGTCTAACGACAACCTACTGTCATGTAACAATGACAAGCAACTTTCATGTAACACTGATGTCACCATGTCAGATGAAAACGAATGACATGACTTACTTTCAGAGGAGCAGCGTAGCACACACAATTGATGCCCACAAACAAAGCTGTGGGAAGTTTCCTTGAAGCCAATGCAGAGGGTAAAGAAAAACAACAACTTAAAATGTACCTCATGGCCAGTACGGGGATCGAACCAACGACCTTGGCGTTATTAGCACCACGCTCTAACCACCTGAGCTTACCGGCCGCTTGCAATGGAGCAAAATTTTTAGGATGCACAGAGCCTCGGCCAGTGCTGGCGCGTAAACGAGCAAGTCCACCAACAGCATAGCCTGACAAGACTGAACCCTCTTGGTTGCTCCTTGTGGCAAATCATACAGGCTGGGAATTAGCTCAAATGGTAGAGTGCTTGCTTAGCATGCGAGAGGTAGTGGGATCGATGCCCACATTCTCCAAAAAACACAATTTTTTTGTGGATCCAAGAAAGCTCCAGTTCACATTTCATGCAGTTTTGTCTAACGACAACCTACTGTCATGTAACAATGACAAGCAACTTTCATGTAACACTGATGTCACAATGTCAGATGAAAACGAATGACATGACTTACTTTCAGAGGAGCAGCGTAGCACACACAATTGATGCCCACAAACAAAGCTGTGGGAAGTTTCCTTGAAGCCAATGCAGAGGGTAAAGAAAAACAACAACTTAAAACGTACCTCATTGCCAGTACGGGGATCGAAACCACGACCTTGGCGTTATTTGCACCACGCTCTAACCAACTGAGCTAACCGGCCGCTTATGAAAGAGCAACATTTTTAGGATGCACAGAGGCTCGGCCAGTGCTGGCGCGTAAACGAGCAAGTCCACCAACAGCATAGCCTGACAAGACTGGACCCTCTTGGTTGCTCCTTGTGGCAAATCATACAGGCTGGGGAATTAGCTCAAATGGTAGAGTGCTTGCTTAGCGTGCGAAGGGTAGTCGGATCGATACCCACATTCTCCAAAAAACAGTCTTTTTTTGTGGATCCAAGAAAGCTCCAGTTCACATTTCATGCAGTTTTGTCTAACGACAACCTACAGTCATGTAACAATGACAAGCAACTTTCATGTAACACTGATGTCACAATGTCAGATGAAAACGAATGACATGACTTACTTTCAGAGGAGCAGCGTAGCACACACAATTGATGCCCACAAACAAAGCTGTGGGAAGTTTCCTTGAAGCCAATGCAGAGGGTAAAGAAAAGCAACAACTTAAAATGTACCTCATGGCCAGTACGGGGATCGAACCAACGACCTCGGCGTTATTAGCACCACGCTCAAACCACCTGAGCTTACCGGCCGCTTGCAATGGAGCAAAATTTTTAGGATGCACAGAGCCTCGGCCAGTGCTGGCGCGTAAACGAGCAAGTCCACCAACAGCATAGCCTGACAAGACTGGACCCTCTTGGTTGCTCCTTGTGGCAAATCATACAGGCTGGGAATTACCTCAAATGGTAGAGTGCTTGCTTAGCATGCGAGAGGTAGTGGGATCGATGCCCACATTCTCCAAAAAACACAATTTTTTTGTGGATCCAAGAAAGCTCCAGTTCACATTTCATGCAGTTTTGTCTAACGACAACCTACTGTCATGTAACAATGACAAGCAACTTTCATGTAACACCGATGTCACAATGTCAGATGAAAACGAATGACATGACTTACTTTCAGAGGAGCAGCGTAGCACACACAATTGATGCCCACAAACAAAGCTGTGGGAAGTTTCCTTGAAGCCAATGCAGAGGGTAAAGAAAAACAACAAGTTAAAAGGTACCTTATGGCCAGTACGGGGATCAAACCCAGGACCTTGGCGTTATTAGCACCACGCTCTAACCAACTGAGCTAACCGTCTGCTTGCAACGGAGCAACATTTTTAGGATGCACAGAGCCTCGGCCAGTGCTGGCGCGTAAACGAGCAAGTCCACCAACAGCATAGCCTGACAAGACTGGACCCTCTTGGTTGCTGCTTGTGGCAAATCATAAACGCTGGGGAATTAGCTCAAATGCTAGAGTGCTTGCTTAGCATGAGAGAGGTAGTGGGATCGATGCCCACATTCTCCAAAAAACACAATTTTTTTGTGGATCCAAGAAAGCTCCAGTTCACACTTCATGCAGTTTTGTCTAACGACAACCTACTGTCATGTAACAATGACAAGCAACTTTCATGTAACACTGATGTCACAATGTCAGATGAAAACGAATTACATGACTTACTATCAGAGGAGCAGCGTAGCACACACAATTGATGCCCACAAACAAAGCTGTGGGAAGTTTCCTTGAAGCCAATGCAGAGGGTAAAGAAAAACAACAACTTAAAATGTACCTCTTGGCCAGTACGGGGATCGAACCCACGACCTTGGCGTTATTAGCATCACGCTCTAACCAACTGAGCTAACCAGCCGCGTGCAACGGAGCAAAATTTTTAGGATGCACAGAGCCTCGGCCAGTGCTGGCACGTAAACGAGCAAGTCCACCAACAGCATAGCCTGACAAGACTGGACCCTCTTGGTTGCTCCTTGTGGCAAATCATAAACGCTGGGGAATTAGCTCAAATGGTAGAGTGCTTGCTTAGTATGTGAGAGGTAGTGGGATTGATGCACACATTCTCCAAAAAACACAATTTTTTTGTGGATCCAAGAAAGCTCCAGTTCACACTTCATGCAGTTTTGGTTTTGTTCAACGACAACCTACTGTCATGTAACAATGACAAGCAACTTTCATGTAACACTGATGTCACAATGCCAGATGAAAACGAATGACATGACTTACTTTCAGAGGAGCAGCGTAGCACACACAATTGATGCCCACAAACAAAGCTGTGGGAAGTTTCCTTGAAGCCAATGCAGAGGGTAAAGAAAAACAACTACTTAAAATGTACCTCTTGGCCAGTACGGGGATCATACCCAGGACCTTGGCGTTATTAGCACCACGCTCTAACCAACTGAGCTAACCGGCCGCTTGCGACGGAGCAACATTTTTAGGATGCACAGAGCCTCGGCCAGTGCTGGCGCGTAAACGAGCAAGTCCACCAACAGCATAGCCTGACAAGACTGGACCCTCTTGGTTGCTCCTTGTGGCAAATCATACAGGCTGGGGAATTAGCTCAAATGGTAGAGTGCTTGTTTAGCATGCGAGAGGTAGTGGGACTGATGCCCACATTCTCCAAAAAACACATTTTTTTTGTGGATCCAAGAAAGCTCCAGTTCACACTTCATGCAGTTTTGTCTAACGACAACCTACTGTCATGAAACAATGACAAGCAACTTTCATGTAACACTGATGTCACAATGTCAGATGAAAACGAATGACAAGACTTACTATCAGAGGAGCAGCGTAGCACACACAATTGATGCCCACAAACAAAGCTGTGGGAAGTTTCCTTGAAGCCAATGCAGAGGGTAAAGAAAAACAACAACTTAAAATGTACCTCAAGACCAGTACGGGTATTGAACCCACGACCTTTGCGTTATTTGCACCACGCTCTAACCAACTGAGCTAACCGGCCGCTTGCAATGTAGCAAAACTTTTAGGATGCACAGAGCCTCGGCCAGTGCTGGCGCGTAAACGAGCAAGTCCACCAACAGCATAGCCTGACAAGACTGGACCCTCTTGGTTGCTCCTTGTGGCAAATCATAAAGGCTGGGTAATTAGCTCAAATGGTAGAGTGCTTGCTTAGCATGCGAGACGAAATGGGATCGATGCCCACATTCTCGAAAAATCACAATTTTTTTGTGGATCCAAGAAAGCTCCAGTTCACAGTTCATGCAGTTTTGTCTAACGACAACCTACTGTCATGAAACAATGACAAGCAACTTTCATGTAACACTGATGTCACAATGTCAGATGAAAACGAATGACACGACTTACTACCAGAGGAGCAGCGTAGCACACACTATTGATGCCCAC
Source organism: Salvelinus fontinalis (assembly GCF_029448725.1). Classification (NCBI taxonomy): domain Eukaryota; kingdom Metazoa; phylum Chordata; class Actinopteri; order Salmoniformes; family Salmonidae; genus Salvelinus; species Salvelinus fontinalis. The sequence goes on along the minus strand of NC_074686.1, from coordinate 1,798,394 downwards.
AAACAAAGCTGTGGGAAGTTTCCTTGAAGCCAATGCAGAGGGTAAAGAAAAACAACAACTTAAAATGTAACTCAAGACCAGAACAGGGATTGAACACACGACCTTGGCGTTATTAGCACCACGCTCTAACCAACTGCGCTAACCGGCCGCTTGCAACGTAGCAAAACTTTTAGGATGCACAGAGCCTCGGCCAGTGCTGGCGCGTAAACGAGCAAGTCCACCAACAGCATAGCCTGACAAGACTGGACCCTCTTGGTTGCTCCTTGTGGCAAATCATACAGGCTGGGGAATTAGCTCAAATGGTAGAGTGCTTGTTTAGCATGCGAGAGGTAGTGGGACTGATGCCCACATTCTCCAAAAAACACATTTTTTTTGTGGATCCAAGAAAGCTCCAGTTCACACTTCATGCAGTTTTGTCTAACGACAACCTACTGTCATGAAACAATGACAAGCAACTTTCATGTAACACTGATGTCACAATGTCAGATGAAAACGAATGACACGACTTACTATCAGAGGAGCAGCGTAGCACACACAATTGATGCCCACAAACAAAGCTGTGGGAGGTTTCCTTGAAGCCAATGCAGAGGGTAAAGAAAAACAACAACTTAAAATGTACCTCAAGACCAGTACGGGGATTGAACCCACGACCTTGGCTTTATTTGCACCACGCTCTAACCAACTGAGCTAACCGGCCGCTTGCAATGTAGCAAAACTTTTAGGATGCACAGAGCCTCGGCCAGTGCTGGCGCGTAAACGAGCAAGTCCACCAACAGCATAGCCTGACAAGACTGGACCCTCTTGGTTGCTCCTTGTGGCAAATCATAAAGGCTGGGGAATTAGCTCAAATGGTAGAGTGCTTGCTTAGCATGCGAGACGAAATGGGATCGATGCCCACATTCTCCAAAAAACACAAATTTTTTGTGGATCCAAGAAAGCTCCAGTTCACAGTTCATGCAGTTTTGTCTAACGACAACCTACTGTCATGAAACAATGACAAGCAACTTTCATGTAACACTGATGTCACAATGTCAGATGAAAACGAATGACACGACTTACTACCAGAGGAGCAGCGTAGCACACACAATTGATGCCCACAAACAAAGCTGTGGGAAGTTTCCTTGAAGCCAATGCAGAGGGTAAAGAAAAACAACAACTTAAAATGTACCTCAAGACCAGTACGGGGATTGAACCCACAACCTTGGCGTTATTAGCACCACGCTCTAACCAACTGCGCTAACCGGCCGCTTGCAACGTAGCAAAACTTTTAGGATGCACAGAGCCTCGGCCAGTGCTGGCGCGTAAACGAGCAAGTCCACCAACAGCATAGCCTGACAAGACTGGACCCTCTTGGTTGCTCCTTGTGGAAAATCATAAACGCTGGGGAATTAGCTCAAATGGTAGAGTGCTTGCTTAGCATGCGAGAGGTAGTGGGATCGATGCCCACATTCTCCAAAAAACACAATTTTTTTGTGGATCCAAGAAAGCTCCAGTTCACACTTCATGCAGTTTTGTCTAACGACAACCTACTGTCATGTAACAATGACAAGCAACTTTCATGTAACACTGATGTCATAATGTCAGATGAAAACGAATGACATGACTTACTATCAGAGGAGCAGCGTAGCACACACAATTGATGCCCACAAACAAAGCTGTGGGAAGTTTCCTTGAAGCCAATGCAGAGGGTAAAGAAAAACAACAACTTAAAACGTACCTCATGGCCAGTCCGGGGATCGAACCCACGACCTTGGCGTTATTAGCACGAAGCTCTAACCAATTGAGCTAACCGGTCGCTTGCAATGAATGAAAATTTTTAGGATGCACAGAGCCTCGGCCAGTGCTGGCGCGTAAACGAGCAAGTCCACCAACAGCATAGCCTGACAAGACTGGACCCTCTTGGTTGCTCCTTGTGGCAAATCATACAGGCTGGGGAATTAGCTCAAATGGTAGACTGCTTGCTTAGCATGAGAGAGGTAATGGGATCGATGCCCACATTCTCCAAAAAACACTATTTTTTTGTGGATCCAAGAAAGCTCCAGTTCACACTTCATGCAGTTTTGTCTAATGACAACCTACTGTCATGTAACAATGACAAGCAACTTTCATGTAACACTGATGTCACAATGTCAGATGAAAACGAATGACATGACTTACTTTCAGAGTAGCAGTGTAGCACACACAATTGATGCCCACAAACAGAGCTGTGGGAAGTTTCCTTGAAGCCAATGCAGAGGGTAAAGAAAAACAACAACTTAAAATGTATCTCATGGCCAGTACAGGGATCGAACCCACGACCTTGGCGTTATTAGCACCACGCTCTAACCAACTGAGCTAACCGGCCGCTTGCAACAGAGCCAAATTTTTAGGATGCACAGAGCCTCGGCCAGTGCTGGCGCGTAAACGAGCAAGTCCACCAACAGCATAGCCTGACAAGACTGGACCCTCTTGGTTGCTCCTTGTGGCAAATCATAAAGGCTGGGGAATTAGCTCAAATGGTAGAGTGCTTGTTTAGCATGCGAGAGGTAGTGGGACTGATGCCCACATTCTCCAAAAAACACATTTTTTTTGTGGATCCAAGAAAGCTCCAGTTCACACTTCATGCAGTTTTGTCTAACGACAACCTACTGTCATGAAACAATGACAAGCAACTTTCATGTAACACTGATGTCACAATGTCAGATGAAAACGAATGACACGACTTACTATCAGAGGAGCAGCGTAGCACACACAATTGATGCCCACAAACAAAGCTGTGGGAGGTTTCCTTGAAGCCAATGCAGAGGGTAAAGAAAAACAACAACTTAAAATGTACCTCAAGACCAGTACGGGGATTGAACCCACGACCTTGGCTTTATTTGCACCACGCTCTAACCAACTGAGCTAACCGGCCGCTTGCAATGTAGCAAAACTTTTAGGATGCACAGAGCCTCGGCCAGTGCTGGCGCGTAAACGAGCAAGTCCACCAACAGCATAGCCTGACAAGACTGGACCCTCTTGGTTGCTCCTTGTGGCAAATCATAAAGGCTGGGGAATTAGCTCAAATGGTAGAGTGCTTGCTTAGCATGCGAGACGAAATGGGATCGATGCCCACATTCTCCAAAAAACACAAATTGTTTGTGGATCCAAGAAAGCTCCAGTTCACAGTTCATGCAGTTTTGTCTAACGACAACCTACTGTCATGAAACAATGACAAGCAACTTTCATGTAACACTGATGTCACAATGTCAGATGAAAACGAATGACACGACTTACTACCAGAGGAGCAGCGTAGCACACACAATTGATGCCCACAAACAAAGCTGTGGGAAGTTTCCTTGAAGCCAATGCAGAGGGTAAAGAAAAACAACAACTTAAAATGTACCTCAAGACCAGTACGGGGATTGAACCCACAACCTTGGCTTTATTAGCACCACGCTCTAACCAACTGCGCTAACCGGCCGCTTGCAACGTAGCAAAACTTTTAGGATGCACAGAGCCTCGGCCAGTGCTGGCGCGTAAACGAGCAAGTCCACCAACAGCATAGCCTGACAAGACTGGACCCTCTTGGTTGCTCCTTGTGGAAAATCATAAACGCTGGGGAATTAGCTCAAATGGTAGAGTGCTTGCTTAGCATGCGAGAGGTAGTGGGATCGATGCCCACATTCTCCAAAAAACACAATTTTTTTGTGGATCCAAGAAAGCTCCAGTTCACACTTCATGCAGTTTTGTCTAACGACAACCTACTGTCATGTAACAATGACAAGCAACTTTCATGTAACACTGATGTCATAATGTCAGATGAAAACGAATGACATGACTTACTTTCAGAGGAGCAGCGTAGCACACACAATTGATGCCCACAAACAAAGCTGTGGGAAGTTTCCTTGAAGCCAATGCAGAGGGTAAAGAAAAACAACAACTTAAAATGTACCTCGTTGCCAGTCCGAGGATCGAACCCACGACCTTGGCGTTATTAGCACGAAGCTCTAACCAATTGAGCAAACCGGTCGCTTGCAATGAATGAAAATTTTTAGGATGCACAGAGCCTCGGCCAGTGCTGGCGCGTAAACGAGCAAGTCCACCAACAGCATAGCCTGACAAGACTGGACCCTCTTGGTTGCTCCTTGTGGCAAATCATACAGGCTGGGGAATTAGCTCAAATGGTAGACTGCTTGCTTAGCATGAGAGAGGTAATGGGATCGATGCCCACATTCTCCAAAAAACACTATTTTTTTGTGGATCCAAGAAAGCTCCAGTTCACACTTCATGCAGTTTTGTCTAATGACAACCTACTGTCATGTAACAATGACAAGCAACTTTCATGTAACACTGATGTCACAATGTCAGATGAAAACGAATGACATGACTTACTTTCAGAGTAGCAGTGTAGCACACACAATTGATGCCCACAAACAGAGCTGTGGGAAGTTTCCTTGAAGCCAATGCAGAGGGTAAAGAAAAACAACAACTTAAAATGTATCTCATGGCCAGTACGGGGATCGAACCCACGACCTTGGCGTTATTAGCACCACGCTCTAACCAACTGAGCTAACCGGCCGCATGCAACAGAGCCAAATTTTTAGGATGCACAGAGCCTCGGCCAGTGCTGGCGCGTAAACGAGCAAGTCCACCAACAGCATAGCCTGACAAGACTGGACCCTCTTGGTTGCTCCTTGTGGCAAATCATAAAGGCTGGGGAATTAGCTCAAATGGTAGAGTGCTTGCTTAGCATGCGAGACGAAATGGGATCGATGCCCACATTCTCCAAAAAACACAATTTTTTTGTGGATCCAAGAAAGCTTCAGTTTACAGTTCATGCAGTTTTGTCTAACGACAACCTACTGTCATGAAACAATGACAAGCAACTTTAATGTAACACTGATGTCACAATGTCAGATGAAAACGAATGACACGACTTACTACCAGAGGAGCAGCGTAGCACACACAATTGATGCCCACAAACAAAGCTGTGGGAAGTTTCCTTGAAGCCAATGCAGAGGGTAAAGAAAAACAACAACTTAAAATGTACCTCAAGACCAGTACGGGGATTGAACCCACGACCTTGGCGTTATTAGCACCACGCTCTAACCAACTGCGCTAACCGGCCGATTGCAACGTAGCAAGACTTTTAGGATGCACAGAGCCTCGGCCAGTGCTGGCGCGTAAACGAGCAAGTCCACCAACAGCATAGCCTGACAAGACTGGACCCTCTTGGTTGCTACTTTTGGCAATTTAAAAAGGCTGGGGAATTAGCTCAAATGGTAGAGTGCTTGCTTAGCATGTGAGAGGTAGTGGGATTGATGCCCACATTCTCCAAAAAATACATTTTTTTTGTGGATCCAAGAACGCTCCAGTTCACACTTCATACAGCTTTGTCTAAGGACAACCTACTGTCATGTAACAATGACAAGCAACTTTCATGTAACACTGATGTCACAATGTCAGATGAAAACAAATGACATGACTTACTTTCAGAGGAGCAGCATAGCACACACAATTGATGCCAACAAACAAAGCTGTGGGAAGTTTCCTTGAAGCCAACAAAGAGGATAAAGAAAAACAAAAACTCAAGATAAACCTCATGGCCTGTACAGGGATCGAAACAACGACCTTGCCGTTATTAGCAGCACGCTCTAACCAACTGAGCTAACCAGGCACTTGCAATGGAGCAAAATGTTTAGGATGCACAGAGCCTCGGCCAGTGCTGGCGCGTAAACGAGCAAGTCCACCAACAGCATAGCCTGACAAGACTGGACCCTCTTGGTTGCTCCTTGTGGCAACTCATAAAGGCTGGGGAATTAGCTCAAATGGTAGAGTGCTTGCTTAGCATGCGAGATGTAGTGGGATCGATGCCCACATTCTCCAAAAAACATTTTTTTTTTGTGGATCCAAGAAAGCTCCAGTTCACACTTCATGCAGTTTTGTCTAACGACAACCTACTGTCATGTAACAATGACAAGCAACTTTCATGTAACACTGATGTCACAATGTCAGATGAAAACGAATGACATGACTTACTTTCAGAGGAGCAGCGTAGCACACACAATTGATGCCCAAAAACAAAGCTGTGGGAAGTTTCCTTGAAGCCAATGCAGAGGGTAAAGAAAAACAACAACTTAAAATGTACCTCATGGCCAGTACAGGGATCAAACCCACAACCTTGGCGTTTTTAGCACCACGCTCTAAACAACTGAGCTAACAAGCCTCTTGCACTGGAACAACATTTTTAGGATGCACAGAGGCTCGGCCAGTGCTGACGCGTAAACGAGCAAGTCCACCAACAGCATAGCCTGACAAGACTGGACCCTCTTGGTTGCTCCTTGTGGCAAATCATAAACGCTGGGGAATTAGCTCAAATGGTAGAGTGCTTGCTTAGCATGCGAGAGGTAGTGGGATCGATGCCCACATTCTCCAAAAAACACAAATTTTTTGTGGATCCAAGAAAGATCCAGTTCACACTTCATGCAGTTTTGTCTAACGACAACCTACTGTCATGTAACAATGACAAGCAAATTTCATGTAACACCGATGTCACAATGTCAGATGAAAACGAATGACATGACTTACTTTCAGAGGAGCAGCGTAGCACACACAATTGATGCCCACAAACAAAGCTGTGGGAAGTTTCCTTGAAGCCAATGCAGAGGGTAAAGAAAAACAACAACTTAAAATGTACCTCAAGACCAGTACGGGGATTGAACCCACAACCTTGGCGTTATTAGCACCACGCTCTAACCAACTGCGCTAACCGGCCGCTTGCAACGTAGCAAAACTTTTAGGATGCACAGAGCCTCGGCCAGTGCTGGCGCGTAAACGAGCAAGTCCACCAACAGCATAGCCTGACAAGACTGGACCCTCTTGGTTGCTCCTTGTGGAAAATCATAAACGCTGGGGAATTAGCTCAAATGGTAGAGTGCTTGCTTAGCATGCGAGAGGTAGTGGGATCGATGCCCACATTCTCCAAAAAACACAATTTTTTTGTGGATCCAAGAAAGCTCCAGTTCACACTTCATGCAGTTTTGTCTAACGACAACCTACTGTCATGTAACAATGACAAGCAACTTTCATGTAACACTGATGTCATAATGTCAGATGAAAACGAATGACATGACTTACTATCAGAGGAGCAGCGTAGCACACACAATTGATGCCCACAAACAAAGCTGTGGGAAGTTTCCTTGAAGCCAATGCAGAGGGTAAAGAAAAACAACAACTTAAAATGTACCTCATGGCCAGTCCGGGGATCGAACCCACGACCTTGGCGTTATTAGCACGAAGCTCTAACCAATTGAGCTAACCGGTCGCTTGCAATGAATGAAAATTTTTAGGATGCACAGAGCCTCGGCCAGTGCTGGCGCGTAAACGAGCAAGTCCACCAACAGCATAGCCTGACAAGACTGGACCCTCTTGGTTGCTCCTTGTGGCAAATCATACAGGCTGGGGAATTAGCTCAAATGGTAGACTGCTTGCTTAGCATGAGAGAGGTAATGGGATCGATGCCCACATTCTCCAAAAAACACTATTTTTTTGTGGATCCAAGAAAGCTCCAGTTCACACTTCATGCAGTTTTGTCTAATGACAACCTACTGTCATGTAACAATGACAAGCAACTTTCATGTAACACTGATGTCACAATGTCAGATGAAAACGAATGACATGACTTACTTTCAGAGTAGCAGTGTAGCACACACAATTGATGCCCACAAACAGAGCTGTGGGAAGTTTCCTTGAAGCCAATGCAGAGGGTAAAGAAAAACAACAACTTAAAATGTATCTCATGGCCAGTACAGGGATCGAACCCACGACCTTGGCGTTATTAGCACCACGCTCTAACCAACTGAGCTAACCGGCCGCTTGCAACAGAGCCAAATTTTTAGGATGCACAGAGCCTCGGCCAGTGCTGGCGCGTAAACGAGCAAGTCCACCAACAGCATAGCCTGACAAGACTGGACCCTCTTGGTTGCTCCTTGTGGCAAATCATAAAGGCTGGGGAATTAGCTCAAATGGTAGAGTGCTTGTTTAGCATGCGAGAGGTAGTGGGACTGATGCCCACATTCTCCAAAAAACACATTTTTTTTGTGGATCCAAGAAAGCTCCAGTTCACACTTCATGCAGTTTTGTCTAACGACAACCTACTGTCATGAAACAATGACAAGCAACTTTCATGTAACACTGATGTCACAATGTCAGATGAAAACGAATGACACGACTTACTATCAGAGGAGCAGCGTAGCACACACAATTGATGCCCACAAACAAAGCTGTGGGAGGTTTCCTTGAAGCCAAAGCAGGGTAAAGAAAAACAACAACTTAAAATGTACCTCAAGACCAGTACGGGGATTGAACCCACGACCTTGGCTTTAGTTGCACCACGCTCTAACCAACTGAGCTAACCGGCCGCTTGCAATGTAGCAAAACTTTTAGGATGCACAGAGCCTCGGCCAGTGCTTGCGCGTAAACGAGCAAGTCCACCAGCAGCATAGCCTGACAAGACTGGACCCTCTTGGTTGCTCCTTGTGGCAAATCATAAAGGCTGGGGAATTAGCTCAAATGGTAGAGGGCTTGCTTAGCATGCGAGACGAAATGGGATCGATGCCCACATTCTCCAAAAAACACAAATTGTTTGTGGATCCAAGAAAGCTCCAGTTCACAGTTCATGCAGTTTTGTCTAACGACAACCTACTGTCATGAAACAATGACAAGCAACTTTCATGTAACACTGATGTCACAATGTCAGATGAAAACGAATGACACGACTTACTACCAGAGGAGCAGCGTAGCACACACAATTGATGCCCACAAACAAAGCTGTGGGAAGTTTCCTTGAAGCCAATGCAGAGGGTAAAGAAAAACAACAACTTAAAATGTACCTCAAGACCAGTACGGGGATTGAACCCACAACCTTGGCGTTATTAGCACCACGCTCTAACCAACTGCGCTAACCGGCCGCTTGCAACGTAGCAAAACTTTTAGGATGCACAGAGCCTCGGCCAGTGCTGGCGCGTAAACGAGCAAGTCCACCAACAGCATAGCCTGACAAGACTGGACCCTCTTGGTTGCTCCTTGTGGAAAATCATAAACGCTGGGGAATTAGCTCAAATGGTAGAGTGCTTGCTTAGCATGCGAGAGGTAGTGGGATCGATGCCCACATTCTCCAAAAAACACAATTTTTTTGTGGATCCAAGAAAGCTCCAGTTCACACTTCATGCAGTTTTGTCTAACGACAACCTACTGTCATGTAACAATGACAAGCAACTTTCATGTAACACTGATGTCATAATGTCAGATGAAAACGAATGACATGACTTACTATCAGAGGAGCAGCGTAGCACACACAATTGATGCCCACAAACAAAGCTGTGGGAAGTTTCCTTGAAGCCAATGCAGAGGGTAAAGAAAAACAACAACTTAAAATGTACCTCATTGCCAGTCCGGGGATCGAACCCACGACCTTGGCGTTATTAGCACGAAGCTCTAACCAATTGAGCTAACCGGTCGCTTGCAATGAATGAAAATTTTTAGGATGCACAGAGCCTCGGCCAGTGCTGGCGCGTAAACGAGCAAGTCCACCAACAGCATAGCCTGACAAGACTGGACCCTCTTGGTTGCTCCTTGTGGCAAATCATACAGGCTGGGGAATTAGCTCAAATGGTAGACTGCTTGCTTAGCATGAGAGAGGTAATGGGATCGATGCCCACATTCTCCAAAAAACACTATTTTTTTGTGGATCCAAGAAAGCTCCAGTTCACACTTCATGCAGTTTTGTCTAATGACAACCTGCTGTCATGTAACAATGACAAGCAACTTTCATGTAACACTGATGTCACAATGTCAGATGAAAACGAATGACATGACTTACTTTCAGAGTAGCAGTGTAGCACACACAATTGATGCCCACAAACAGAGCTGTGGGAAGTTTCCTTGAAGCCAATGCAGAGGGTAAAGAAAAACAACAACTTAAAATGTATCTCATGGCCAGTACGGGGATCGAACCCACGACCTTGGCGTTATTAGCACCACGCTCTAACCAACTGAGCTAACCGGCCGCTTGCAACAGAGCCAAATTTTTAGGATGCACAGAGCCTCGGCCAGTGCTGGCGCGTAAACGAGCAAGTCCACCAACAGCATAGCCTGACAAGACTGGACCCTCTTGGTTGCTCCTTGTGGCAAATCATAAAGGCTGGGGAATTAGCTCAAATGGTAGAGTGCTTGCTTAGCATGCGAGACGAAATGGGATCGATGCCCACATTCTCCAAAAAACACAATTTTTTTGTGGATCCAAGAAAGCTTCAGTTTACAGTTCATGCAGTTTTGTCTAACGACAACCTACTGTCATGAAACAATGACAAGCAACTTTCATGTAACACTGATGTCACAATGTCAGATGAAAACGAATGACACGACTTACTACCAGAGGAGCAGCGTAGCACACACAATTGATGCCCACAAACAAAGCTGTGGGAAGTTTCCTTGAAGCCAATGCAGAGGGTAAAGAAAAACAACAACTTAAAACGTACCTCAAGACCAGTACGGGGATTGAACCCACGACCTTGGCGTTATTAGCACCACGCTCTAACCAACTGCGCTAACCGGCCGATTGCAACGTAGCAAGACTTTTAGGATGCACAGAGCCTCGGCCAGTGCTGGCGCGTAAACGAGCAAGTCCACCAACAGCATAGCCTGACAAGACTGGACCCTCTTGGTTGCTACTTTTGGCAATTTAAAAAGGCTGGGGAATTAGCTCAAATGGTAGAGTGCTTGCTTAGCATGTGAGAGGTAGTGGGATTGATGCCCACATTCTCCAAAAAATACATTTTTTTTGTGGATCCAAGAACGCTCCAGTTCACACTTCATACAGCTTTGTCTAAGGACAACCTACTGTCATGTAACAATGACAAGCAACTTTCATGTAACACTGATGTCACAATGTCAGATGAAAACAAATGACATGACTTACTTTCAGAGGAGCAGCATAGCACACACAATTGATGCCAACAAACAAAGCTGTGGGAAGTTTCCTTGAAGCCAACAAAGAGGATAAAGAAAAACAAAAACTCAAGATAAACCTCATGGCCTGTACAGGGATCGAAACAACGACCTTGCCGTTATTAGCAGCACGCTCTAACCAACTGAGCTAACCAGGCACTTGCAATGGAGCAAAATGTTTAGGATGCACAGAGCCTCGGCCAGTGCTGGCGCGTAAACGAGCAAGTCCACCAACAGCATAGCCTGACAAGACTGGACCCTCTTGGTTGCTCCTTGTGGCAACTCATAAAGGCTGGGGAATTAGCTCAAATGGTAGAGTGCTTGCTTAGCATGCGAGATGTAGTGGGATCGATGCCCACATTCTCCAAAAAACATTTTTTTTTTGTGGATCCAAGAAAGCTCCAGTTCACACTTCATGCAGTTTTGTCTAATGACAACCTACTGTCATGTAACAATGACAAGCAACTTTCATGTAACACTGATGTCACAATGTCAGATGAAAACGAATGACATGACTTACTTTCAGAGGAGCAGCGTAGCACACACAATTGATGCCCAAAAACAAAGCTGTGGGAAGTTTCCTTGAAGCCAATGCAGAGGGTAAAGCAAAAACAACAACTTAAAATGTACCTCATGGCCAGTACGGGATCAAACCCACAACCTTGGCTTTATTAGCACCACGCTCTAAACAACTGAGCTAACACGCCTCTTGCAATGGAACAACATTTTTAGGATGCACAGAGGCTCGGCCAGTGCTGGCGGGTAAACGAGCAAGTCCACCAACAGCATAGCCTGACAAGACTGGACCCTCTTGGTTGCTCCTTGTGGCAAATCATGAAGGCTGGGGAATTAGCTCAAATGGTAGAGTGCTTGCTTAGCATGCGAGAGGTAGTGGGATCGATCCCCACATTCTCCAAAAAACACAATTCTTTTGTGGATCCAAGAAAGATCCAGTTCACACTTCATGCAGTTTTGTCTAATGACAACCTACTGTCATGTAACAATGACAAGCAAATTTCATGTAACACCGATGTCACAATGTCAGATGAAAACGAATGACATGACTTACTTTCAGAGGAGCAGCGTAGCACACACAATTGATGCCCACAAACAAAGCTGTGGGAAGTTTCCTTGAAGCCAATGCAGAGGATAAAGAAAAACAACAACTTAAAATGTACCTCATGGCCAGTACGCGGATCAAACCCACAACCTTGGCTTTATTAGCACCACGCTCTAACCAACTGAGCTAACCATCCGCTTGCAATGTAACAAAATGTCTAGGATGCACAGAGGCTCGGCCAGTGCTGGCGCGTAAACGAGCAAGTCCACCAACAGCATAGACTGACAAGACTGAACCCTCTTGGTTGCTCCTTGTGGCAAATCATAAAGGCTGGGGAATTAGCTCAAATGGTAGAGTGCTTGCTTAGCATGCCAGAGGTAGTGGGATCGATACCGACATTCTCCAAAAAACATTTTTTTTTTGTGGATCCAAGAAAGCTCCAGTTCACACTTCATGCATTTTTGTCTAACGACAACCTACTGTCATGTAACAATGACAAGCAACTTTCATGTAACACTGATGTCACAATGTCAAGAGAAAATGAATGACCTGACTTACTTTCAGAGGAGCAGCATAGCCTGACAAGACTGGACCCTCTTGGTTGCTCCTTGTGGCAAATTAAATAGTCTGGGGAATTGGCTCAAATGTTAAAATGATTGCTTAGCATGTGAGAGGTAGTGGGATCGATGCCCACATTCTCCAAAAAACAATTTTTTTTTGTGGATCCAAGAACGCTACAGTTCACACTTCATGCAGTTTTGTCTAACGACAACCTACTGTCATGTAACAATGACCATCAACTTTCATGTAACACTGATGTCACAATCTCAAAAGAAAACGAATGACCTGACTTACTTTCAGAGGAGCAGCATAGCCTGACAAGACTGGACCCTCTTGGTTGCTCCTTGTGGCAAATCATAATTGCTGGGGAATTAGCTCAAATGGTAGAGTGCTTGATTCGCATGCGAGAGGTAGTGGGATCGATGCCCACATTCTCCAAAAAAACAATTTTTTTTGTGGATCCAAGAACGCTCCAGTTCACACTTCATGCAGCTTTGTCTAACGACAACCTACTGTCATGTAACAATGACAAGCAACTTTCATGTTACACTGATGTCACAATGTCAGATGAAAACGAATGACATGACTTGCTTTTAGAGGAGCAGCGTAGCACACACAATTGATGCCAACAAACAAAGCTGTGGGAAGTTTCCTTGAAGCCAATGCAGAGGATAAAGAAAAACAACAACTTAAAATGTAGCTCATGGCCAGTACGGAGATCGAACCCACGACCTTGGCGTTATTTGCACCACGCTCTAACCAACTGAGCTTACCGGGAACTTGCAACATACTAAAATTTTTAGGATGCACAGAGCCTCGGCCAGTGCTGGCGCGTAAACGAGCAAGTCCACCAACAGCATAGCCTGACAAGACTGGACCCTCTTGGTTGCTTCTTGTGGCAAATTATAAATGCTGGGGAATTAGCTCAAATGGTAGAGTGCTTGCTTAGCATGCGAGAGGTAGTGGGATCGATGACCACATTGTCCAAATAACACTTTTTTTGTGGATCCAAGAACGCTCCAGTTCACACTTCATGCAGCTTTGTCTAACGACAACCTACTGTCATGTAACAGTGACAAGCAACTTTCATGTAACACTGATGTCACAATGTCAGATGAAAACGAATGACATGACTTACTTTCAGAGGAGCAGCGTAGCACACACAATTGATGCCGACAAACAAAGCTGTGGGAAGTTTCCTTGAAGCCAATGCAGAGGATAAAGAAAAACAACAACTTAAAATGTATCTCATGTCCAGTACGGAGATCGAACCCACGACCTTGACGAAGTTAGCACCACGCTCTAACCAACTGAGCTAACCGGGAACTTGCAACATACTACAATTTTTAGGATGCACAGAGCCTCGGCCAGTGCTGGCGCGTAAACGAGCAAGTCCACCAACAGCATAGCCTGACAAGACTGGACCCTCTTGGTTGCTCCTTGTGGAAAATCATACAGGCTGGGGAATTAGCTCAAATGGTAGAGTGCTTGCTTAGCATGCGAGAGGTAGTGGGATCGATGCCCACATTCTCCAAAAAACACAATTTTTTGTGGATCCAAGAACGCTCCAGTTCACACTTCATGCAGTTTTGTCTAACGACAACCTACTGTCATGTAACAATGACAAGCAACGTTCATGTTACACTGATGTCACAATGTCAGATGAAAACGAATGACATGACTTGCTTTCAGAGGAGCAGCGTAGCACACACAATTGATGCCAACAAACAAAGCTGTGGGAAGTTTCCTTGAAGCCAATGCAGAGGATAAAGAAAAACAACAACTTAAAATGTAGCTCATGGCCAGTACGGAGATCGAACCCACGACTTTGCCGTTGTTAGCACCACGCTCTAACCAACTGAGCTAACCGGGAACTTGCACCATACTCAAATATTTAGGATGTACAGAGCCTCGGCCAGTGCTGGCGCGTAAACGAGCAAGTCCACCAACAGCATAGCCTGACAAGACTGGACCCTCTTGGTTGCTCCTTGTGGCAAATCATAAACGCTGGGGAATTAGCTCAAATGGTATAGTGCTTGCTTCGCATGCGAGAGGTAGTGGGATCGATGCCCACATTCTCCAAAAAAACAATTTTTTTTGTGGATCCAAGAACGCTCCAGTTCACACTTCATGCAGCTTTGTCTAACGACAACCTACTGTCATGTAACAATGACAAGCAACTTTCATGTTACACTGATGTCACAATGTCAGATGAAAACGAATGACATGACTTGCTTTCAGAGGAGCAGCGTAGCACACACAATTGATGCCAACAAACAAAGCTGTGGGAAGTTTCCTTGAAGCCAATGCAGAGGATAAAGAAAAACAACAACTTAAAATGTAGCTCATGGCCAGTACGGAGATCGAACCCACGAACTAGGTGTTATTAGCACCATGCTCTAACCAACTGAGCTAACCGGGAACTTGCATGATACTAAAATTTTTAGGATGCACAGAGCCTCGGCCAGTGCTGGCGCGTAAACGAGCAAGTCCACGAACAGCATAGCCTGACAAGACTGGACCCTCTTGGTTGCTTCTTGTGGCAATTTATAAATGCTGGGGAATTAGCTCAAATGGTAGAGAGCTTGCTTAGCATGCGAGAGGTAGTGGGATCGATGCCCACATTCTCCAAAAAACACTTTTTTTGTGGATCCAAGAACGCTCCAGTTCACACTTCATGCAGCTTTGTCTAACGACAACCTACTGTCATGTAAGAGTGACAAGCAACTTTCATGTAAGACTGATGTCACAATGTCAGATGAAAACGAATGACATGACTTACTTTCAGAGGAGCAGCGTAGCACACACAATTGATGCCGACAAACAAAGCTGTGGGAAGTTTCCTTGAAGCCAATGCAGAGGATAAAGAAAAACAACAACTTAAAATGTACCTCCTGTCCAGTACGGCGATCGAACCCACGAACTTGGCATTATTAGCACCACACTCTAACCAAGTGAGCTAACCGGCCGCTTGCAAAATAGCAACATTTTCAGGATGCACAGAGCCTCGGCCAGTGCTGGCGCGTAAACGAGCAAGTACACCAACAGCATAGCCTGACAAGACTGGACCCTCTTGGTTGCTTCTTGGGGAAAATTATAAACCCTGGGGAATAAGCTCAAATGGTAGAGTGCTTGCTTCGCATGCGAGAGGTAGTGGGATCGATACCCACATTCTTCAAAAATCACATTTTTTTGTGGATCCAAGAACGCTACAGTTCACACTTCATGCAGCTTTGTCTAACGACAACCTACTGTCATGTAACAATGACAAGCAAATTTCATGTAACACCGATGTCACAATGTCAGATGAAAACGAATGACATGACTTACTTTCAGAGGAGCAGCGTAGCACACACAATTGATGCCCACAAACAAAGCTGTGGGAAGTTTCCTTGAAGCCAATGCAGAGGGTAAAGAAAAACAACAACTTAAAATGTACCTCAAGGCCAGTACGGGGATCAAACCCACAACCTTGTCGTTATTAGCACCACACTCTAAACAACTGAGCTAACCAGCCGCTTGCAATGTAACAAAATGTCTAGGATGCACAGAGGCTCGGCCAGTGCTGGCGCGTAAACGAGCAAGTCCACCAACAGCATAGCCTGACAAGACTGAACCCTCTTGGTTGCTCCTTGTGGCAAATCATAAAGGCTGGGGAATTAGCTCAAATGGTAGAGTGCTTGCTTAGCATGCCAGAGGTAGTGGGATCGATGCCGACATTCTCCAAAAAACAATTTTTTTTTGTGGATCCAAGAAAGCTCCAGTTCACACTTCATGCAGTTTTGTCTGACGACAACCTACTGTCATGTAACAATGACAAGCAACTTTCATGTAACACTGATGTCACAATGTCAAGAGAAAATGAATGACCTGACTTACTTTCAGAGGAGCAGCATAGCCTGACAAGACTGGACCCTCTTGGTTGCTCCTTGTGGCAAATTAAATAGTCTGGGGAATTAGCTCAAATGTTAAAATGATTGCTTAGCATGTGAGAGGTAGTGCGATCGATGCCCACATTCTCCAAAAAACACAATTATTTTGTGGATCCAAGAACGCTACAGTTCACACTTCATGCAGTTTTGTCTGACGACAACCTACTGTCATGTAACAATGACCAGCAACTTTCATGTAACACTGATGTCACAATCTCAAAAGAAAACGAATGACCTGACTTACTTTCAGAGGAGCAGCATAGCCTGACAAGACTGGACCCTCTTGGTTGCTCCTTGTGGCAATATAATAAGGCCGGGGAATTAGCTCAAATGGTAGAGTGCTTGCATAGCATGAGAGAGGTTGTGTGATCGATTCCCACATTCTCCAAATAAACACATTTTTTTTGTGGATCCAAGAACGCTCCAGTTCACACTTCATGCAGCTTTGTCTAACGACAACCTACTCTGATGTAACAATGACAAGCAACTTTCATGTAACACTGATGTCACAATGTCAGATGAAAACGAATGACATGACTTACTTTCAGAAGAGCAGCGTAGCACACACAATTGATGCCCACAAACAAAGCTGTGGGAAGTTTCCTTGAAGCCAATGCAGAGGATAAAGAAAAACATAAATTCAAGTTGTACCTCATGGCCAGTACGGGAAACGAACCCACGACCTTGGCGTTATTAGCACCACGCTCTAACCAACTGAGCTAACATGCCACTTGCAACGAAGCAAAATTTTTAGGATGCACAGAGCCTCGGCCAGTGCTGGCGCGTAAACTTACAAGTCCACCAACAGCATAGCCTGACAAGACTGGACCCTCTTGGTTGCTCCTTGTGGCAAACCATAAAGGCTGGGGAATTAGCTCAAATGGTAGAGTGCGTGCTTAGCATGTGAGAGGTAGTGGGATCGATGCCCACATTCTCCAAAAAACAAAAAAAATGTGTGGATCCAAGAACGCTCCAGTTCACACTTCATGCATTTTTGTCTAACGACAACCTACTGTCATGTAACAATGACAAGCAACTTTCATGTAACACTGATGTCACAATGTCAAGAGAAAATGAATGACCTGACTTACTTTCAGAGGAGCAGCATAGCCTGACAAGACTGGACCCTCTTGGTTGCTCCTTGTGGCAAATTAAATAGTCTGGGGAATTAGCTCAAATGTTAAAATGATTGCTTAGCATGTGAGAGGTAGTGGGATCGATGCCCACATTCTCCAAAAAACAATTTTTTTTTGTGGATCCAAGAACGCTACAGTTCACACTTCATGCAGTTTTGTCTAACGACAACCTACTGTCATGTAACAATGACCAGCAACTTTCATGTAACACTGATGTCACAATCTCAAAAGAAAACGAATGACCTGACTTACTTTCAGAGGAGCAGCATAGCCTGACAAGACTGGACCCTCTTGGTTGCTCCTTGTGGCAAATCATAAACGCTGGGGAATTAGCTCAAATGGTAGAGTGCTTGATTCGCATGCGAGAGGTAGTGGGATCGATGCCCACATTCTCCAAAAAAACACATTTTTTTTGTGGATCCAAGAACGCTCCAGTTCACACTTCATGCAGCTTTGTCTAACGACAACCTACTGTCATGTAACAATGACAAGCAACTTTCATGTTACACTGATGTCACAATGTCAGATGAAAACGAATGACATGACTTGCTTTTAGAGGAGCAGCGTAGCACACACAATTGATGCCAACAAACAAAGCTGTGGGAAGTTTCCTTGAAGCCAATGCAGAGGATAAAGAAAAACAACAACTTAAAATGTAGCTCATGGCCAGTACGGAGATCGAACCCACGACCTTGGCGTTATTTGCACCACGCTCTAACCAACTGAGCTTACCGGGATCTTGCAACATACTAAAATTTTTAGGATGCACAGAGCCTCGGCCAGTGCTGGCGCGTAAACGAGCAAGTCCACCAACAGCATAGCCTGACAAGACTGGACCCTCTTGGTTGCTTCTTGTGGCAAATTATAAATGCTGGGGAATTAGCTCAAATGGTAGAGTGCTTGCTTAGCATGCGAGAGGTAGTGGGATCGATGCCCACATTGTCCAAATAAAACTTGTTTTGTGGATCCAAGAACGCTCCAGTTCACACTTCATGCAGCTTTGTCTAACGACATCCTACTGTCATGTAACAGTGACAAGCAACTTTCATGTAACACTGATGTCACAATGTCAGATGAAAACGAATGACATGACTTACTTTCAGAGGAGCAGCGTAGCAAACACAATTGATTCCGACAAACAAAGCTGTGGGAAGTTTCCTTGAAGCCAATGCAGAGGATTAAGAAAAACAACAACTTAAAATGTATCTCATGTCCAGTACGGAGTTCGAACCCACGACCTTGACGAAGTTAGCACCACGCTCTAACCAACTGAGCTAACCGGGAACTTGCAACATACTACAATTTTTAGGATGCACAGAGCCTCGGCCAGTGCTGGCGCGTAAACGAGCAAGTCCACCAACAGCATAGCCTGACAAGACTGGACCCTCTTGGTTGCTCCTTGTGGAAAATCATACAGGCTGGGGAATTATCTCAAATGGTAGAGTGCTTGCTTAGCATGCGAGAGGTAGTGGGATCGATGCCCACATTCTCCAAAAAACACTTTTTTTTTGGATCCAAGAACGCTCCAGTTCACACTTCATGCAGTTTTGTCTAACGACAACCTACTGTCATGTAACAATGACAAGCAACGTTCATGTTACACTGATGTCACAATGTCAGATGAAAACGAATGACATGACTTGCTTTCAGAGGAGCAGCGTAGCACACACAATTGATGCCAACAAACAAAGCTGTGGGAAGTTTCCTTGAAGCCAATGCAGAGGATAAAGAAAAACAACAACTTAAAATGTAGCTCATGGCCAGTACGGAGATCGAACCCACGACTTTGCCGTTGTTAGCACCACGCTCTAACCAACTGAGCTAACCCGGGAACTTGCACCATACTCAAATTTTTAGGATGTACAGAGCCTCGGCCAGTGCTGGCGCGTAAACGAGCAAGTCCACCAACAGCATAGCCTGACAAGACTGGACCCTCTTGGTTGCTCCTTGTGGCAAATCATAAACGCTGGGGAATTAGCTCAAATGGTATAGTGCTTGCTTCGCATGCGAGAGGTAGTGGGATCGATGCCCACATTCTCCAAAAAAACAATTTTTTTTGTGGATCCAAGAACGCTCCAGTTCACACTTCATGCAGCTTTGTCTAACGACAACCTACTGTCATGTAACAATGACAAGCAACTTTCATGTTACACTGATGTCACAATGTCAGATGAAAACGAATGACATGACTTGCTTTCAGAGGAGCAGCGTAGCACACACAATTGATGCCAACAAACAAAGCTGTGGGAAGTTTCCTTGAAGCCAATGCAGAGGATAAAGAAAAACAACAACTTAAAATGTATCTCATGGCCAGTACGGAGATGGAACCCACGACCTTGCCGTTGTTATCACCACGCTCTAACCAACTGAGCTAACCGGGAACTTGCAACATACTAAAATTTTTAGGATGCACAGAGCCTCGGCCAGTGCTGGCGCGTAAACGAGCAAGTCCACCAACAGCATAGCCTGACAAGACTGGACCCTCTTGGTTGCTTCTTGTGGCAAATTATAAACGCTGGGGAATTAGCTCAAATGGTATAGTGCTTGCTTAGCATGCGAGAGGTAGTGGGATCGATGCCCACATTCTCCAAAAAACATTTTTTTTGTGGATCCAAGAACGCTCCAGTTCACACTTCATGCAGCTTTGTCTAACGACAACCTACTGTCATGTAACAGTGACAAGCAACTTTCATGTAACACTGATGTCACAATGTCAGATGAAAACGAATGACATGACTTACTTTCAGAAGAGCAGCGTAGCACACACAATTGATGCCAACAAACAAAGCTGTGGGAAGTTTCCTTGAAGCCAATGCAGAGGATAAAGAAAAACAACAACTTAAAATGTAGCTCATGGCCAGTACGGAGATCGAACCCACGACCTTCCCGTTGTTAGCACCACGCTCTAACCAACTGAGCTAACCGGGAACTTACGACATACTAAAATTTTTAGGATGCACAGAGCCTCGGCCAGTGCTGGCGCGTAAACGAGCAAGTCCACCAACAGCATAGCCTGACAAGACTGGACCCTCTTGGTTGCTTCTTGTGGCAAATTATAAACGCTGGGGAATTAGCTCAAATGGTAGAGTGCTTGCTTAGCATGCGAGAAGTAGTGGGATCGATGCCCACATTCTCCAAAAAACACTTTTTTTGTGGATCCAAGAACGCTCCAGTTCACACTTCATGCAGGTTTGTCTAACGACAACCTACTGTCATGTAACAGTGACAAGCAACTTTCATGTAACACTGATGTCACAATGTCAGATGAAAACGAATGACATGACTTACTTTCAGAGAAGCAGCGTAGCACACACAATTGATGCCGACAAACAAAGCTGTGGGAAGTTTCCTTGAAGCCAATGCAGAGGATAAAGAAAAACAACAACTTAAAATGTACCTCCTGTCCAGTACGGGGATCAAACCCACGAACTTGGCATTATTAGCACCACACTCTAACCAAGTGAGCTAACCGGCCGCTTGCAACATAGCAACATTTTTAGGATGCACAGAGCCTCGGACAGTGCTGGCGCGTAAACGTGCAAGTCCACCAACAGCATAGCCTGACAAGACTGGACCCTCTTGGTTGCTCCTTGTGGCAAATCATAAACGCTGGGGAATTAACTCAAATGGTAGAGTGCTTGCTTCGCATGCGAGAGGTAGTGGGATCGATGCCCACATTCTCCAAAAAACAATTTTTTTTTTGTGGATCCAAGAACGCTCCAGTTCACACTTCATGCAGCTTTGTCTAACGACCACCTACTGTCATGTAACAATGACAAGCAACTTTCATGTAACACTGATGTCACAATGTCAGATGAAAACGAATGACATGACTTACTTTCAGAGGAGCAGCGTAGCACACACAATTGATGCCAACAAACAAAGCTGTGGGAAGTTTCCTTGAAGCCAATGCAGAGGATAAAGAAAAACAACAACTTAAAATGTAGCTCATGGCCAGAACGGAGATCGAACCCACGACCTTGGCGTTATTAGCACCACACACTAACCAACTGAGCTAACCGGGAACTTGCAACATACTAAAAATTTTAGGATGCACAGAGGCTCGGCCAGTGCTGGCGCGTAAACGAGCAAGTCCACCAACAGCATAGCCTGACAAGACTGGACCCTCTTGGTTGCTTCTTGTGGCAAATTATGAACGCTGGGGAATTAGCTCAAATGGTAGAGTGCTTGCTTAGCATGCGAGAGGTAGTGGGATCGATGCCC
Organism: Salvelinus fontinalis; assembly: GCF_029448725.1. Lineage (NCBI taxonomy): Eukaryota > Metazoa > Chordata > Actinopteri > Salmoniformes > Salmonidae > Salvelinus > Salvelinus fontinalis. The sequence goes on along the minus strand of NC_074686.1, from coordinate 1,776,513 downwards.
ACATTCTCCAAAAAACACTTTTTTTGTGGATCCAAGAACGCTCCAGTTCACACTTCATGCAGCTTTGTCTAACGACAACCTACTGTCATGTAACAGTGACAAGCAACTTTCATGTAACACTGATGTCACAATGTCAGATGAAAACTAATGACATGACTTACTTTCAGAGGAGCAGCGTAGGACACACAATTGATGCCGACAAACAAAGCTGTGGGAAGTTTCCTTGAAGCCAATGCAGAGGATAAAGAAAAACAACAACTTAAAATATACTTCCTGTCCAGTACGGGGATCGAACCCACGAACTTGGCATTATTAGCACCACACTCTAAACAAGTGAGCTAACCGGCCGCTTGCAACATAGCAACATTTTTAGGATGCACAGAGCCTCGGACAGTGCTGGCGCGTAAACGTGCAACTCCACCAACAGCATAGCCTGACAAGACTGAACCCTTTCGGTTGCTCCTTGTGGCAAATCATAAACCCTGGGGAATTAGCTCAAATGGTAGAGTGCTTGCTTCGCATGCGAGAGCTAGTGGGATCGATGCCCACATTCTCAAAAAAAAACAATTTTTTTTGTGGATCCAAGAACGCTCCAGTTCACACTTCATGCAGATTTGTCTAACGACAACCTACTGTCATGTAACAATGACAAGCAACTTTCATGTAACACTGATGTCACAATGTCAGATGAAAACGAATGACATGACTTACTTTCAGAGGAGCAGCGTAGCACACACAATTGATGCCAACAAACAAAGCTGTGGGAAGTTTCCTTGAAGCCAATGCAGAGGATAAAGAAAAACAACAACTTAAAATGTAGCTCATGGCCAGTACGGAGATCGAACCCACGACCTTGGAGTTATTAGCACCACGCTCTAACCAACTGAGCTAACCGGGAACTTGCAAGACACTAAAAATTTTAGGATGCACAGAGCCTCGGCCAGTGCTGGCGCGTAAACGAGCAAGTCCACCAACAGCATAGCCTGACATGACTGGACCCTCTTGGTTGCTTCGTGTGGCAAATTATAAACGCTGGGGAATTATTTCAAATGGTAGAGTGCTTGCTTAGCATGCGAGAGGTGGTGGGATCGATGCCCACATTCTCCAAAAAACACTTTTTTTGTGGATCCAAGAACGCTCCAGTTCACACTTCATGCAGCTTTGTCTAACGACAACCTACTGTCATGTAACAGTGACAAGCAACTTTCATGTAACACTGATGTCACAATGTCAGATGAAAACGAATGACATGACTTACTTTCAGAGGAGCAGCGTAGCACACACAATTGATGCCGACAAACAAAGCTGTGGGAAGTTTCCTTGAAGCCAATGCAGAGGACAAAGAAAAACAACAACTTAAAACATACCTCCTGTCCAGTACGGGGATCGAACCCACGAACTTGGCATTATTAGCCCCACACTCTAACCAAGTGAGCTAACCGGCCGCTTGCAACATAGCAACATTTTTAGGATGCACAGAGCCTCGGACAGTGCTGGCGCGTAAACGTGCAAGTCCACCAACAGCATAGCCTGACAAGACTGGACCCTCTTGGTTGCTTCTTGTGGCAAATCATAAACGCTAGGGAATTAACTCAAATGGTAGAGTGCTTGCTTCGCATGCGAGAGGTAGTGGGATCGATGCCCACATTCTCCAAAAAACTATTTTTTTTGTGGATCCAAGAACGCTCCAGTTCACACTTCATGCAGCTTTGTCTAACGACAACCTACTGTCATGTAACAATGACAAGCAACTTTCATGTAACACTGATGTCACAATGTCAGATGAAAACGAATGACATGACTTACTTTCAGAGGTGCAGCGTAGCACACACAATTGATGCCAACAAACAAAGCTGTGGGAAGTTTCCTTGAAGCCAATGCAGAGGATAAAGAAAAACAACAACTTAAAATGTAGCTCATGGCCAGTACGGAGATCGAACCAACGACCTTGGCGTTATTAGCACCACACTCTAACCCACTGAGCTAACCGGGAACTTGCAACATACTAAAAATTTTAGGATGCACAGAGCCTCGGCCAGTGCTGGCGCGTAAACGAGCAAGTCCACCAACATCATAGCCTGACAAGACTGGACCCTCTTGGTTGCTTCTTGTGGCAAATTATAAATCCTGGGGAATAAGCTCAAATGGTAGAGTGCTTGCTTCGCATGCGAGAGGTAGTGGGATCGATACCCACATTCTCCAAAAAACACATTTTTTTGTGGATCCAAGATCGCTCCAGTTCACACTTCATGCAGCTTTGTCTAACGACAACCTACTGTCATGTAACAATGACAAGCAACTTTCATGTAACACTGATGTCACAATGTCAGATGAAAACGAATGACATGACTTACTTTCAGAGGAGCAGCGTAGCACACACAATTGATGCCGACAAACAAAGCTGTGCCAAGTTTCCTTGAAGCCAATGCAGAGGATAAAGAAAAACAACAACTTAAAATGTACCTCCTGTCCAGTACGGGGATCGAACCCACGAACTTGGCGTTATTAGCACCACACTCTAACCAACTGAGCTAACCAGCCACTTGTAACATAGCAACATTTTTTGGATGCACAGAGCCTCGGACAGTGCTGGCGCGTAAACGAGCAAGTGCACCAACAGCATAGCCTGACAAGACTGGACCGTCTTGGTTGCTTCTTGTGGCAAACCATAAACACTGGGGAATTAGCTCAAATGGTAGAGCGCTTGCTTCGCATGCGAGAGGTTGTTGGATCGATGCCCACATTCTCCAAAAAACACATTTTTTTGTGGATCCAAGAACGCTCCAGTTCACACTTCATGCAGCTTTGTCTAACGACAACCTACTGTCATGTAACAATGACAAGCAACTTTCATGTAACACTGATGTCACAATGTCAGATGAAAACAAATGACATGACTTACTTTCAGAGGAGCAGCGTAGCACACACAATTGATGCCAACAAACAAAGCTGTGGGAAGTTTCCTTGAAGCCAATGCAGAGGATAAAGAAAAACATCAACTCAAGATGTACCTCATGGCCGGTACAGGGATCGAACCCACGACCTTTACGTTATTAGTACCACGCTCTAACCAAGTGAGCTTACCAGCCTCTTGCAACATAGCAACATTTTTAGGATGCACAGAGCCTCGGTCAGTGCTGGCGCGTAAACGAGCAAGTCCACCAACAGCATAGCCTGACAAGACTGGACCCTCTTGGTTGCTTCTTGTGGCAAATTATAAACTCTGGGGAATTAGCTCAAATGGCAGAGTGCTTGCTTCGCATGAAAGAGGTAGTGGGATCGATTCCCACATTCTCAAAAAAACAATTTTTTTTGTGGATCCAAGAACGCTCCAGTTCACACTTCATGCAGCTTTGTCTAACGACAACCTACTGTCATGTAACAATGAGAAGCAACTTTCATGTAACACTGATGTCACAATGTCAGATGAAAACGAATGACATGACTTACTTTCAGAGGAGCAGCGTAGCACACACAATTGATGCCAACAAACAAAGCTGTGGGAAGTTTCCTTGAAGCCAATGCAGAGGATAAAGAAAAACATCAACTCAAGATGTACCTCATGGCTAGTACAGGGATCGAACCCACGACCTTGGCGTTATTAGCATCACGCTCTAACCAACTGAGCTAACCGGCCACTTGCAATGGATTAAAATTTTTAGGATGCGCTGAGCCTCGGCCAGTGCTGGCGCGTAAACGAGCAAGTCCACCAACAGCATAGCCTGACAAGACAGGACCCTCTTGGTTGCTTCTTGTGGCAAATTATAAATCCTGGGGAATAAGATCAAATGGTAGAGTGCTTGCTTCGCATGCGAGAGGTAGTGGGATCGATACCCACATTCTCCAAAAAACACATTTTTTTGTGGATCCAAGATCGCTCCAGTTCACACTTCATGCAGCTTTGTCTAACGACAACCTACTGTCATGTAACAGTGACAAGCAACTTTCATGTAACACTGATGTCACAATGTCAGATGAAAACGAATGACATGACTTACTTTCAGAGGAGCAGCGTAGCACACACAATTGATGCCGACAAACAAAGCTGTGGGAAGTTTCCTTGAAGCCAATGCAGAGGATAAAGAAAAACAACAACTTAAAATGTACCTCCTGTCCAGTACGGGGATCGAACTCACGAAGTTGGCATTTTTAGCAGCACACTCTAACCAACAGAGCTAACCAGCCACTTGTAACATAGCAGCATTTTTAGGATGCACAGAGCCTCGGCCAGTGCTGGCGCGTAAACGAGCAAGTGCAACAACAGCATAGCCTGACAAGACTGGACCCTCTTGGTTGCTCCTTGTGGCAAACCATAAACACTGGGGAATTAGCTCAAATGGTAGAGCGCTTGCTTTGCATGCGAGAGGTTGTTGGATCGATGCCCACATTCTCCAAAAAGCACATTTTTTTGTGGATCCAAGAACGCTCCAGTTCACACTTCATGCAGCTTTGTCTAACGACAACCTACTGTCATGTAACAATGACAAGCAACTTTCATGTAACACTGATGTCACAATGTCAGATGAAAACGAATGACATGACTTACTTTCAGAGGAGCAGCGTAGCACACACAATTGATGCCCACAAACAAAGCTGTGGGAAGTTTCCTTGAAGCCAATGCAGAGGATAAAGAAAAACATCAACTCAAGATGTACCTCATGGCCGGTACAGGGATCGAACCCACGACCTTTGCGTTATTAGTACCACGCTCTAACCAAGTGAGCTTACCAGCCTCTTGCAACATAGCAACATTTTTAGGATGCACAGAGCCTCGGTCAGTGCTGGCGCGTAAACGAGCAAGTCCACCAACAGCATAGCCTGACAAGACTGGACCCTCTTGGTTGCTTCTTGTGGCAAATTATAAACTCTGGGGAATTAGATCAAATGGTAAAGTGCTTGCTTCGCATGCGAGAGGTTGAGGGATCGATGCCCACATTCTCCAAAAAACACAATTTTTTCGTGGATCCAAGATCGCTCCAGTTCACACTTCATGCAGCTTTGTCTAACGACAACCTACTGTCATGTAACAATGACAAGCAACTTTCATGTAACACTGATGTCACAATGTCAGATGAAAACGAATGACATGACTTACTTTCAGATGAGCAGCGTAGCACACACAATTGATGCCAACAAACAAAGCTGTGGGAAGTTCCCTTGAAGCCAATGCAGAGGCTAAAGAAAAACAACAACTTAAAATGTACCTCATGTGCAGTACAGGGATAGAACCCACGATCTTGGCTTTATTAGCATCACGCTCTAACCAACTGAGCTAACCGGCCGCTTGCAACATATCAACATTTTTAGGATGCACAGAGCCTCGGCCAGTGCTGGCGCGTAAACGAGCAAGTGCACCAACAGCATAGCCTGACAAGACTGGACCCTCTTGGTTGCTTCTTGTGGCAAACCATAAACACTGGGGAATTAGCTCAAATGGTAGTGCGCTTGCTTCGCATGTGAGAGGTTGTGGGATCGATGCCCACATTCTCCAAAAATCACATTTTTTTGTGGATCCAAGAACGCTCCAGTTCACACTTCATGCAGCTTTGTCTAACGACAACCTACTGTCATGTAACAGTGACAAGCAACTTTCATGTAACACTGATGTCACAATGTCAGATGAAAACGAATGACATGACTTACTTTCAGAGGAGCAGCGTAGCACACACAATTGATGCCAACAAACAAAGCTGTGGGAAGTTTCCTTGAAGCCAATGCAGAGGATAAAGAAAAACATCAACTCAAGATGTACCTCATGGCTAGTACAGGGATCGAACCCACGACCTTGGCGTTATTAGCATCACGCTCTAACCAACTGAGCTAACCGGCCACTTGCAATGGATTAAAATTTTTAGGATGCGCTGAGCCTCGGCCAGTGCTGGCGCGTAAACGAGCAAGTCCACCAACAGCATAGCCTGACAAGACAGGACCCTCTTGGTTGCTTCTTGTGGCAAATTATAAATCCTGGGGAATAAGCTCAAATGGTAGAGTGCTTGCTTCGCATGCGAGAGGTAGTGGGATCGATACCCACATTCTCCAAAAAACACATTTTTTTGTGGATCCAAGATCGCTCCAGTTCACACTTCATGCAGCTTTGTCTAACGACAACCTACTGTCATGTAACAGTGACAAGCAACTTTCATGTAACACTGATGTCACAATGTCAGATGAAAACGAATGACATGACTTACTTTCAGAGGAGCAGCGTAGCACACACAATTGATGCCGACAAACAAAGCTGTGGGAAGTTTCCTTGAAGCCAATGCAGAGGATAAAGAAAAACAACAACTTAAAATGTACCTCCTGTCCAGTACGGGGATCGAACTCACGAACTTGGCATTTTTAGCAGCACACTCTAACCAACAGAGCTAACCAGCCACTTGTAACATAGCAGCATTTTTAGGATGCACAGAGCCTCGGCCAGTGCTGGCGCGTAAACGAGCAAGTGCAACAACAGCATAGCCTGACAAGACTGGACCCTCTTGGTTGCTCCTTGTGGCAAACCATAAACACTGGGGAATTAGCTCAAATGGTAGAGCGCTTGCTTTGCATGCGAGAGGTTGTTGGATCGATGCCCACATTCTCCAAAAAGCACATTTTTTTGTGGATCCAAGAACGCTCCAGTTCACACTTCATGCAGCTTTGTCTAACGACAACCTACTGTCATGTAACAATGACAAGCAACTTTCATGTAACACTGATGTCACAATGTCAGATGAAAACGAATGACATGACTTACTTTCAGAGGAGCAGCGTAGCACACACAATTGATGCCCACAAACAAAGCTGTGGGAAGTTTCCTTGAAGCCAATGCAGAGGATAAAGAAAAACATCAACTCAAGATGTACCTCATGGCCGGTACAGGGATCGAACCCACGACCTTTGCGTTATTAGTACCACGCTCTAACCAAGTGAGCTTACCAGCCTCTTGCAACATAGCAACATTTTTAGGTTGCACAGAGCCTCGGTCAGTGCTGGCGCGTAAACGAGCAAGTCCACCAACAGCATAGCCTGACAAGACTGGACCCTCTTGGTTGCTTCTTGTGGCAAATTATAAACTCTGGGGAATTAGATCAAATGGTAAAGTGCTTGCTTCGCATGCGAGAGGTTGAGGGATCGATGCCCACATTCTCCAAAAAACACAATTTTTTCGTGGATCCAAGATCGCTCCAGTTCACACTTCATGCAGCTTTGTCTAACGACAACCTACTGTCATGTAACAATGACAAGAAACTTTCATGTAACACTGATGTCACAATGTCAGATGAAAACGAATGACATGACTTACTTTCAGATGAGCAGCGTAGCACACACAATTGATGCCAACAAACAAAGCTGTGGGAAGTTCCCTTGAAGCCAATGCAGAGGCTAAAGAAAAACAACAACTTAAAATGTACCTCATGTGCAGTACAGGGATAGAACCCACGATCTTGGCTTTATTAGCATCACGCTCTAACCAACTGAGCTAACCGGCCGCTTGCAACATATCAACATTTTTAGGATGCACAGAGCCTCGGCCAGTGCTGGCGCGTAAACGAGCAAGTGCACCAACAGCATAGCCTGACAAGACTGGACCCTCTTGGTTGCTTCTTGTGGCAAACCATAAACACTGGGGAATTACCTCAAATGGTAGTGCGCTTGCTTCGCATGTGAGAGGTTGTGGGATCGATGCCCACATTCTCCAAAAATCACATTTTTTTGTGGATCCAAGAACGCTCCAGTTCACACTTCATGCAGCTTTGTCTAACGACAACCTACTGTCATGTAACAGTGACAAGCAACTTTCATGTAACACTGATGTCACAATGTCAGATGAAAACGAATGACATGACTTACTTTCAGAGGAGCAGCGTAGCACACACAATTGATGCCAACAAACAAAGCTGTGGGAGGTTTCCTTGAAGCCAATGCAGAGGATAAAGAAAAACATCAACTCAAGATGTACCTCATGGCCAGTACAGGGATCGAACCCACGAGCTTGGCATCATATGCATCACACTCTAACCAACTGAGCTAACCGGCCACTTGCAATGGATTAAAATTTTTAGGATGCACTGAGCCTCGGCCAGTGCTGGCGCGTAAACGAGCAAGTCCACCAACAGCATAGCCTGACAAGACTGTACCCTCTTGGTTGCTCCTTGTGGCGAGTCATAAAGACTGGGGAATTAGCTCAAATGGTAGAGTGTTTCCTTCGCATGCGAGAGGTAGTGGGATCGATGCCCACATTCTCCAAAATTCACATTTTTTTGTGGATCCAAGAACGCTCCAGTTCACACTTCATGCAGCTTTGTCTAACGACAACCTACTGTCATGTAACAATGACAAGCAGCTTTCATGTAACAGTGATGTCACAATGTCAGATGAAAACGAATGACATGACTTACTTTCAGAGGAGCAGCGTAGCACACACAATTGATGCCAACAAACAAAGCTGTGGGAAGTTTCCTTGAAGCCAATGCAGAGGATTAAGAAAAACAACAACTTAAAATGTACCTCATGGCCAGTACGGGGATCAAACCCACGACCTTTGCGTTATTAGCACCACGCTCTAACCAACTGAGCTAACCAGCCACTTGCAACATAGCAACATTTTTAGGATGCACAGAGCCTCGGCCAGTGCTGGCGCGTAAACGAGCAAGTGCACCAACAGCATAGCCTGACAAGACTGTACCCTCTTGGTTGCTCCTTGTGGCGAGTCATAAAGACTGGGGAATTAGCTCAAATGGTAGAGTGCTTGCTTAGCATGCGAGACGTAGTGGGATCGATGCCCACATTCTCCAAAAAACACTTTTTTTTGTGGATCCAAGAACGCTCCAGTTCACACTTCATGCAGCTTTGTCTAACGACAACCTACTGTCATGTAACAGTGACAAGCAACTTTCATGTAACCCTGATGTCACAATGTCAGATGAAAACGAATGACATGACTTACTTTCAGAGGAGCAGCGTAGCACACACAATTGATGCCGACAAACAAAGCTGTGGGAAGTTTCCTTGAAGCCAATGCAGAGGATAAAGAAAAAAACCACCTCAAGATGTACCTCATGGCCAGTACAGGGATCGAACCCACAACCTTGGCGTTATTAGCATCACGCTCTAACCAACTGAGCTAACCTGCCACTTGCAATAGATTACAATTTTTAGGATGCACTGAGCCTCGACCAGTGCTGGCGCGTAAACGAGCAAGTCCACCAACAGCATAGCCTGACAAGACTGGACCCTCTTGGTTGCTTCTTGTGGCAAATTATAAACCCTGGGGAATAAGCTCAAATGGTAGAGTGCTTGCTTCGCATGCGAGAGGTAGTGGGATCGATACCCACATTCTCCAAAAAACACATTTTTTTGTGGATCCAAGATCGCTCCAGTTCACACTTCATGCAGCTTTGTCTAACGACAACCTACTGTCATGTAACAATGACAAGCAACTTTCATGTAACACTGATGTCACAATGTCAGATGAAAACGAATGACATGACTTACTTTCAGAGGAGCAGCGTAGCACACACAATTGATGCCAACACTAAAGCTGTGGGAAGTTTCCTTGAAGCCATTGCAGAGGCTAAAGAAAAACAACAACTTAAAATGTACATCATGTCCAGTACAGGGATCGAAAACACAACCTTGGCGTTATTAGCACCACGCTCTAACCAACTGAGCTAACCAGCCACTTGCTAAATAGCAACATTTTTAGGATGCACAGAGCCTCGGCCAGTGCTGGCGCGTAAACGAGCAAGTCCACCAACAGCATAGCCTGACAAGACTGGACCCTCTTGGTTGCTCCTTGTGGCAAATCATAAACCCTGGGGAATTAGCTCAAGTGGTAGAGCGCTTGCTTCGCATGTGAGAGGTAGTGGGATCGATGCCCACATTCTCCAAAAAACATTTTTTTTTGTGGATCCAAGATCGCTCCAGTTCACACTTCATGCAGCTTTGTCTAACGACAACCTACTGTCATGTAACAATGACAAGTAACTTTCATGTAACACTGATGTCACAATGTCAGATGAAAACGAATGACATGACTTACTTTCAGAGGAGCAGCGTAGCACACACAATTGATGCCAACAAACAAAGCTGTGGGAAGTTTCCTTGAAGCCAATGCAGAGGATAAAGAAAAACAACAACTTAAAATGTACCTACTGTCCAGTACGGGGATCAAACCCACGACTTTTGCGTTATTAGCACCACGCTCTAACCAACTGAGCTAACCGGCCGCTTGCAACATATCAACATTTTTAGGATGCACAGAGCCTCGGACAGTGCTGGGGCGTAAACGAGCAAGTCCACCAACAGCATAGCCTGACAAGACTGGACCCTCTTGGTTGCTGCTTGTGGCAAATCATAAACGCTGGGGAATTAGCTCAAATGGTAGAGTGCTTGCTTCGCATCCGAGAGGTAGTGGGATCGATGCCCACATTCTCCAAAATTCACATTTTTTTGTGGATCCAAGAACGCTCCAGTTCACACTTCATGCAGCTTTGTCTAACGACAACCTACTGTCATGTAACAATGACAAGCAGCTTTCATGTAACAGTGATGTCACAATGTCAGATGAAAACGAATGACATGACTTACTTTCAGAGGAGCAGCGTAGCACACACAATTGATGCCAACAAACAAAGCTGTGGGAAGTTTCCTTGAAGCCAATGCAGAGGATTAAGAAAAACAACAACTTAAAATGTACCTCATGGCCAGTACGGGGATCAAACCCACGACCTTTGCGTTATTAGCACCACGCTCTAACCAACTGAGCTAACCGGCCGCTTGCAACATATCAACATTTTTAGGATGCACAGAGCCTCGGACAGTGCTGGCGCGTAAACGAGCAAGTCCACCAACAGCATAGCCTGACAAGACTGGACCCTCTTGGTTGCTTCTTGTGGCAAATCATAAACGCTGGGGAATTAGCTCAAATGGTAGAGTGCTTGCTTAGCATGCGAGAGGTAGTGGGATCGATGCCCACATTCTCCAAAAAACACTTTTTTTTGTGGATCCAAGAACGCTCCAGTTCACACTTCATGCAGCTTTGTCTAACGACAACCTACTGTCATGTAACAGTGACAAGCAACTTTCATGTAACCCTGATGTCACAATGTCAGATGAAAACGAATGACATGACTTACTTTCAGAGGAGCAGCGTAGCACACACAATTGATGCCGACAAACAAAGCTGTGGGAAGTTTCCTTGAAGCCAATGCAGAGGATAAAGAAAAAAACCACCTCAAGATGTACCTCATGGCCAGTACAGGGATCGAACCCACAACCTTGGCGTTATTAGCATCACGCTCTAACCAACTGAGCTAACCTGCCACTTGCAATAGATTACAATTTTTAGGATGCACTGAGCCTCGACCAGTGCTGGCGCGTAAACGAGCAAGTCCACCAACAGCATAGCCTGACAAGACTGGACCCTCTTGGTTGCTCCTTGTGGCAAATCATAGACCCTGGGGAATTAGCTCAAGTGGTAGAGCGCTTGCTTCGCATGTGAGAGGTAGTGGGATCGATGCCCACATTCTCCAAAAAACACATTTTTTTGTGGATCCAAGATCGCTCCAGTTCACACTTCATGCAGCTTTGTCTAACGACAACCTACTGTCATGTAACAATGACAAGTAACTTTCATGTAACACTGATGTCACAATGTCAGATGAAAACGAATGACATGACTTACTTTCAGAGGAGCAGCGTAGCAGCGTAGCACACACAATTGATGCCAACAAACAAAGCTGTGGGAAGTTTCCTTGAAGCCAATGCAGAGGATAAAGAAAAACAACAACTTAAAATGTACCTACTGTCCAGTACGGGGATCAAACCCACGACTTTTGCGTTATTAGCACCACGCTCTAACCAACTGAGCTAACCGGCCGCTTGCAACATATCAACATTTTTAGGATGCACAGAGCCTCGGACAGTGCTGGGGCGTAAACGAGCAAGTCCACCAACAGCATAGCCTGACAAGACTGGACCCTCTTGGTTGCTGCTTGTGGCAAATCATAAACGCTGGGGAATTAGCTCAAATGGTAGAGTGCTTGCTTCGCATCCGAGAGGTAGTGGGATCGATGCCCACATTCTCCAAAAAACACATTTTTTTTGTGGATCCAAGAACGCTCCAGTTCACACTTCATGCAGCTTTGTCTAACAACAACCTACTGTCATGTAACAGTGACAAGCAACTTTCATGTAACCCTGATGTCACAATGTCAGATGAAAACGAATGACATGACTTACTTTCAGAGGAGCAGCGTAGCACACACAATTGATGCCAACAAACAAAGCTGTGGGAAGTTTCCTTGAAGCCAATGCAGAGGATAAAGAAAAACAACAACTTAAAATGTACATCATGTCCAGTACAGGGATCGAACGCACAACCTTGGCGTTATTAGCACCACACTCTAACCAACTGAGCTAACCGGCCGCTTGCAACATATTAACATTTTTAGGATTCACAGAACCTCGGACAGTGCTGGCGCGTAAACGAGCAAGTCCACCAACAGCATAGCCTGACAAGACTGGACCCTCTTGGTTGCTCCTTGTGGCAAATCATAAACCCTGGGGAATTAGCTCAAGTGGTAGAGCGCTTGCTTCGCATGTGAGAGGTAGTGGGATCGATGCCCACATTCTCCAAAAAACACATTTTTTTGTGGATCCAAGATCGCTCCAGTTCACACTTCATGCAGCTTTGTCTAACGACAACCTACTGTCATGTAACAATGACAAGCAACTTTCATGTAACACTGATGTCACAATGTCAGATGAAAACGAATGACATGACTTACTTTCAGAGGAGCAGCGTAGCACACACAATTGATGCCAACAAACAAAGCTGTGGGAAGTTTCCTTGAAGCCAATGCAGAGGATAAAGAAAAACAAAAACTTAAAATCTACCTCCTGTCCAGTACGGGGATCGAACCCACGAACTTTGCGTTATTAGCACCATGCTCTAACCAACTGAGCTAACCAGCCACTTGCAACATAGCAACATTTTTAGGATGCACAGAGCCTCGGCCAGTGCTGGCGCGTAAACGAGCAAGTGCACCAACAGCATAGCCTGACAAGACTGTACCCTCTTGGTTGCTCCTTGTGGCAAGTCATAAAGACTGGGGAATTAGCTCAAATGGTAGAGAGCTTGCTTCGCATGCGAGAGGTAGTGGGATCGATGCCCACATTCTCCAAAATTCACATTTTTTTGTGGATCCAAGAACGCTCCAGTTCACACTTCATGCAGCTTTGTCTAACGACAACCTACTGTCATGTAACAATGACAAGCAACTTTCATGTAACACTGATGTCACAATGTCAGATGAAAACGAATGACATGACTTAATTTCAGAGGAGCAGCGTAGCACACACAATTGATGCCAACAAACAAAGCTGTGGGAAGTTTCCTTGAAGCCAATGCAGAGGCTAAAGAAAAACAACAACTTAAAATGTTCATCATGTCCAGTACAGGGATCGAACGCACAACCTTGGCGTTATTAGCACCACGCTCTAAGCAACTGATCTAACCAGCCACTTGCAAAATAGCAACATTTTTAGGATGCACAGAGCCTCGGCCAGTGCTGGCGCGTAAACGAGCAAATCCACCAACAGCATAGCCTGACAAGACTGGACCCTCTTGGTTGCTGCTTGTGGCAAATCATAAAGGCTGGGGAATTAGCTCAAATGGTAGAGTGCTTGCTTCGCATGTGAGAGGTAGTGGGATCGATGCCCACATTCTCCAAAAAACAATTTTTTTTGTGGATCCAAGAACGCTCCAGTTCACACTTCATGCAGCTTTGTCTAACGACAACCTACTGTCATGTAACAATGACAAGCAACTTTCATGTAACACTGATGTCACAATGTCAGATGAAAACGAATGACATGACTTACTTTCAGAGGAGCAGCGTAGCACACACAATTGATGCCAACAAACAAAGCTGTGGGAAGTTTCCTTGAAGCCAATGCAGAGGATAAAGAAAAACAACAACTTAAAATGTACCTACTGTCCAGTACGGGGATCAAACCCACGACCTTTGCGTTATTAGCACCACGCTCTAACCAACTGAGCTAACCGGCCGCTTGCAACATATCAACATTTTTAGGATGCACAGAGCCTCGGACAGTGCTGGGGCGTAAACGAGCAAGTCCACCAACAGCATAGCCTGACAAGACTGGACCCTCTTGGTTGCTGCTTGTGGCAAATCATAAACGCTGGGGAATTAGCTCAAATGGTAGAGTGCTTGCTTCGCATGCGAGAGGTAGTGGGATCGATGCCCACATTCTCCAAAAAGCACATTTTTTTTGTGGATCCAAGAACGCTCCAGTTCACACTTCATGCAGCTTTGTCTAACAACAACCTACTGTCATGTAACAGTGACAAGCAACTTTCATGTAACCCTGATGTCACAATGTCAGATGAAAACGAATGACATGACTTACTTTCAGAGGAGCAGCGTAGCACACACAATTGATGCCGACAAACAAAGCTGTGGGAAGTTTCCTTGAAGCCAATGCAGAGGATAAAGAAAAACAACAACTTAAAATGTACATCATGTCCAGTACAGGGATCGAACGCACAACCTTGGCGTTATTAGCACCACACACTAACCAACTGAGCTAACCGGCCGCTTGCAACATATTAACATTTTTAGGATTCACAGAACCTCGGACAGTGCTGGCGCGTAAACGAGCAAGTCCACCAACAGCATAGCCTGACAAGACTGGACCCTCTTGGTTGCTCCTTGTGGCAAGTCATAAACCCTGGGGAATTAGCTCAAGTGGTAGAGCGCTTGCTTCGCATGTGAGAGGTAGTGGGATCGATGCCCACATTCTCCAAAAAACACATTTTTTTGTGGATCCAAGATCGCTCCAGTTCACACTTCATGCAGCTTTGTCTAACGACAACCTACTGTCATGTAACAATGACAAGTAACTTTCATGTAACACTGATGTCACAATGTCAGATGAAAACGAATGACATGACTTACTTTCAGAGGAGCAGCGTAGCACACACAATTGATGCCGACAAACAAAGCTGTGGGAAGTTTCCTTGAAGCCAATGCAGAGGATAAAGAAAAACATCACCTCAAGATGTACCTCATGGCCAGTACAGGGATCAAACCCACAACCTTGGCGTTATTAGCATCACGCTCTAACCAACTGAGCTAACCTGCCACTTGCAATAGATTACAATTTTTAGGATGCACTGAGCCTCGACCAGTGCTGGCGCGTAAACGAGCAAGTCCACCAACAGCATAGCCTGACAAGACTGGACCCTCTTGGTTGCTTCTTGTGGCAAATTATAAACCCTGGGGAATAAGCTCAAATGGTAGAGTGCTTGCTTCGCATGCGAGAGGTAGTGGGATCGATACCCACATTCTCCAAAAAACACATTTTTTTGTGGATCCAAGATCGCTCCAGTTCACACTTCATGCAGCTTTGTCTAACGACAACCTACTGTCATGTAACAATGACAAGCAACTTTCATGTAACACTGATGTCACAATGTCAGATGAAAACGAATGACATGACTTACTTTCAGAGGAGCAGCGTAGCACACACAATTGATGCCAACACACAAGCTGTGGGAAGTTTCCTTGAAGCCAATGCAGAGGCTAAAGAAAAACAACAACTTAAAATGTACATCATGTCCAGTACGGGTATCAAACCCACGACCTTGGCGTTATTAGTACCACGCTCTAACCAACTGAGCTAACCGGCCGCTTGCAACATATCAACATTTTTAGGATGCACAGAGCCTCGGACAGTGCTGGCGCGTAAACGAGCAAGTGCACCAACAGCATAGCCTGACAAGACTGGACCCTCTTGGTTGCTCCTTGTGGTAAGACATAAACACTGGGGAATTAGCTCAAATGGTAGAGCGCTTGCTTCGCATGCGAGAGGTAGTGGGATCGATGCCCATATTCTCCAAAAATCACATTTTTTTGTGGATCCAAGAACGCTCCAGTTCACACTTCATGCAGCTTTGTCTAACGACAACCTACTGTCATGTAACAATGACAAGCAACTTTCATGTAACCCTGATGTCACAATGTCAGATGAAAACGAATGACATGACTTACTTTCAGAGCAGCAGCGTAGCAAACACAATTGATGCCGACAAACAAAGCTGTGGGAAGTTTCCTTAAAGCCAATGCAGAGGATTAAGAAAAACAACAACTTAAAATGTACCTCATGGCCAGTACGGGGATCAAACCCACGACCTTTGCGTTATTAGCACCACGCTCTAACCAACTGAGCTAACCGGCCGCTTCCAACATAGCAACATTTTTAGGATGCACAGAGCCTCGGACAGTGCTGGCGCGTAAACGAGCAAGTCCACCAACAGCATAGCCTGACAAGACTGGACCCTCTTGGTTGCTTCTTGTGGCAAATCATAAACGCTGGGGAATTAGCTCAAATGGTAGAGTGCTTGCTTAGCATGCGAGAGGTAGTGGGATCGATGCCCACATTCTCCAAAAAACACTTTTTTTTTGTGGATCCAAGAACGCTCCAGTTCACACTTCATGCAGCTTTGTCTAACGACAACCTACTGTCATGTAACAGTGACAAGCAACTTTCATGTAACCCTGATGTCACAATGTCAGATGAAAACGAATGACATGACTTACTTTCAGAGCAGCAGCGTAGCACACACAATTGATGCCGACAAACAAAGCTGTGGGAAGTTTCCTTGAAGCCAATGCAGAGGATAAAGAAAAACATCACCTCAAGATGTACCTCATGGCCAGTACAGGGATCAAACCCACAACCTTGGCGTTATTAGCATCACGCTCTAACCAACTGAGCTAACCTGCCACTTGCAATAGATTACAATTTTTAGGATGCACTGAGCCTCGACCAGTGCTGGCGCGTAAACGAGCAAGTCCACCAACAGCATAGCCTGACAAGACTGGACCCTCTTGGTTGCTCCTTGTGGTAAGACATAAACACTGGGGAATTAGCTCAAATGGTAGAGCGCTTGCTTCGCATGCGAGAGGTAGTGGGATCGATGCCCATATTCTCCAAAAATCACATTTTTTTGTGGATCCAAGAACACTCCAGTTCACACTTCATGCAGCTTTGTCTAACGACAACCTACTGTCATGTAACAATGACAAGCAACTTTCATGTAACCCTGATGTCACAATGTCAGATGAAAACGAATGACATGACTTACTTTCAGAGCAGCAGCGTAGCACACACAATTGATGCCGACAAACAAAGCTGTGGGAAGTTTCCTTAAAGCCAATGCAGAGGATAAAGAAAAACAACAACTTAAAATGTACCTACTGTCCAGTACGGGGATCGAACCCACGAACTTGGCATTATTTGCACCACGCTTTAACCAACTGAGCTAACCGGCCGCTTGCAACATAGCAACATTTTTTGGATGCACAGAGCCTCGACCAGTGCTGGCGCGTAAACGAGCAAGTCCACCAACAGCATAGCCTGACAAGACTGGACCCTCTTGGTTGCTTCTTGTGGCAAATTATAAACCCTGGGGAATAAGCTCAAGTGGTAGAGCGCTTGCTTCTCATGCGAGAGGTAGTGGGATCGATGCCCACATTCTCCAAAAAACAATTTTTTTTGTGGATCCAAAAACGCTCCAGTTCACACTTCATGCAGCTTTGTCTAACGACAACCTACTGTCATGTAACAATGACAAGCAACTTTCATGTAACACTGATGTCACAATGTCAGATGAAAACGAATGACATGACTTACTTTCAGAGGAGCAGCGTAGCACACACAATTGATGCCAACACTAAAGCTGTGGGAAGTTTCCTTGAAGCCAATGAAGAGGATAAAGAAAAAAACCACCTCAAGATGTACCTCATGGCCAGTACAGGGATCGAAAACACAACCTTGGCGTTATTAGCATCACGCTCTAACCAACTGAGCTAACCTGCCACTTGCTAAATAGCAACATTTTTAGGATGCACAGAGCCTCGGCCAGTGCTGGCGCGTAAACGAGCAAGTCCACCAACAGCATAGCCTGACAAGACTGGACCCTCTTGGTTGCTGCTTGTGGCAAATCATAAAGGCTGGGGAATTAGCTCAAATGGTAGAGTGCTTGCTTCGCATGCGAGAGGTAGTGGGATCGATGCCCACATTCTCCAAAAAACTTTTTTTTTTGTGGATCCAAGAACGCTCCAGTTCACACTTCATGCAGCTTTGTCTAACGACAACCTACTGTCATGTAACAATGACAAGCAACTTTCATGTAACACTTATGTCACAATGTCAGATGAAAACGAATGACATGACTTACTTTCAGAGGAGCAGCGTAGCACACACAATTGATGCCAACAAACAAAGCTGTGGGAAGTTTCCTTGAAGCCAATGCAGAGGATAAAGAAAAACAACAACTTAAAATGTACCGACTGTCCAGTACGGGGATCAAACCCACGACCTTTGCGTTATTAGCACCATGCTCTAACCAACTGAGCTAACCGGCCGCTTGCAACATATCAACATTTTTAGGATGCACAGAGCCTCGGACAGTGCTGGGGCGTAAACGAGCAAGTCCACCAACAGCATAGCCTGACAAGACTGGACCCTCTTGGTTGCTGCTTGTGGCAAATCATAAACGCTGGGGAATTAGCTCAAATGGTAGAGTGCTTGCTTCGCATGCGAGAGTTAGTGGGATCGATGCCCACATTCTCCAAAAAACACAATTTTTTTGTGGATCCAAGAACGCTCCAGTTCACACTTCATGCAGCTTTGTCTAACAACAACCTACTGTCATGTAACAGTGACAAGCAACTTTCATGTAACCCTGATGTCACAATGTCAGATGAAAACGAATGACATGACTTACTTTCAGAGGAGCAGCGTAGCACACACAATTGATGCCGACAAACAAAGCTGTGGGAAGTTTCCTTGAAGCCAATGCAGAGGATAAAGAAAAACAACAACTTAAAATGTACATCATGTCCAGTACAGGGATCGAACGCACAACCTTGGCGTTATTAGCACCACACTCTAACCAACTGAGCTTACCGGCCGCTTGCAACATATTAACATTTTTAGGATTCACAGAACCTCGGACAGTGCTGGCGCGTAAACGAGCAAGTCCACCAACAGCATAGCCTGACAAGACTGGACCCTCTTGGTTGCTCCTTGTGGCAAATCATAAACCCTGGGGAATTAGCTCAAGAGGTAGAGCGCTTGCTTCGCATGTGAGAGGTAGTGGGATCGATGCCCACATTCTCCAAAAAACACATTTTTTTGTGGATCCAAGATCGCTCCAGTTCACACTTCATGCAGCTTTGTCTAACGACAACCTACTGTCATGTAACAATGACAAGTAACTTTCATGTAACACTGATGTCACAATGTCAGATGAAAACGAATGACATGACTTACTTTCAGAGGAGCAGCGTAGCACACACAATTGATGCCGACAAACAAAGCTGTGGGAAGTTTCCTTGAAGCCAATGCAGAGGATAAAGAAAAACAAAATCTTGAAATGTACCTCCTGTCCAGTACGGGGATCGAACCCACGAACTTGGCGTTATTAACACCACGCTGTAACCAACTGAGCTAACCAGCCACTTGCAACATAGCAACATTTTTAGGATGCACAGAGCCTCGGCCAGTGCTGGCGCGTAAACGAGCAAGTGCACCAACAGCATAGCCTGACAAGACTGGACCCTCTTGGTTGCTCCTTGTGGCAAGTCATAAAGACTGGGGAATTAGCTCAAATGGTAGAGCGCTTGCTTCGCATGCGAGAGGTAGTGGGATCGATGCCCACATTCTCCAAAATTCACATTTTTTTGTGGATCCAAGAACGCTCCAGTTCACACTTCATGCAGCTTTGTCTAACGACAACCTACTGTCATGTAACAATGACAAGCAACTTTCATGTAACACTGATGTCACAATGTCAGATGAAAACGAATGACATGACTTACTTTCGGAGGAGCAGCGTAGCACACACAATTGATGCCAACAAACAAAGCTGTGTGAAGTTTCCTTGAAGCCAATGCAGAGGCTAAAGAAAAACAACAACTTAAAATGTTCATCATGTCCAGTACAGAGATCGAACGCACAACCTTGGCGTTTTAGCACCACGCTCTAACCAACTGAGCTAACCAGCCACTTGCAAAATAGCAACATTTTTAGGATGCACAGAGCCTCGGCCAGTGCTGGTGCGTAAACGAGCAAGTCCACCAACAGCATAGCCTGACAAGACTGGACCCTCTTGGTTGCTGCTTGTGGCAAATCATAAAGGCTGGGGAATTAGCTCAAATGGCAGAGTGCTTGCTTCGCATGTGAGAGGTAGTGGGATCGATGCCCACATTCTCCAAAAAACATTTTTTTTTGTGGATCCAAGAACACTCCAGTTCACACTTCATGCAGCTTTGTCTAAAGACAACCTACTGTCATGTAACAATGACAAGCAGCTTTCATGTAACACTGATGTCACAATGTCAGATGAAAACGAATGACATGACTTACTTTCAGAGGAGCAGCGTAGCACACACAATTGATGCCAACAAACAAAGCTGTGGGAAGTTTCCTTGAAGCCAATGCAGAGGATAAAGAAAAACAACAACTTAAAATGTACCTCATGGCCAGTACGGGGATCAAACCCACGACCTTTGCGTTATTAGCACCACGCTCTAACCAACTGAGCTAACCGGCCGCTTGCAACATATCAACATTTTTAGGATGCACAGAGCCTCGGACAGTGCTGGCGCGTAAACGAGCAAGTCCACCAACAGCATAGCCTGACAAGACTGGACCCTCTTGGTTCCTTCTTGTGGCAAATTATAAACCCTGGGGAATAAGCTCAAATGGTAGAGTGCTTGCTTCGCATGCGAGAGGTAGTGGGATCGATACCCACATTCTCCAAAAAACACATTTTTTTGTGGATCCAAGATCGCTCCAGTTCACACTTCATGCAGCTTTGTCTAACGACAACCTACTGTCATGTAACAATGACAAGCAACTTTCATGTAACACTGATGTCACAATGTCAGATGAAAACGAATGACATGACTTACTTTCAGAGCAGCAGCGTAGCAAACACAATTGATGCCGACAAACAAAGCTGTGGGAAGTTTCCTTGAAGCCAATGCAGAGGATTAAGAAAAACAACAACTTAAAATGTACCTCATGTCCAGTACAGGGATCAAACCCACGACCTTGGCGTTATTAGTACCACGCTCTAACCAACTGAGCTAACCTTCCGCTTGCAACATTTCAACATTTTTAGGATGCACAGAGCCTCGGACAGTGCTGGCGCGTAAACGAGCAAGTCCACCAACAGCATAGCCTGACAAGACTGGACCCTCTTGGTTGCTCCTTGTGGCAAATCAGAAACGCTGGGGAATTAGCTCAAATGGTAGAGCGGTTGCATCGCATGCGAGAGGTAGTTGGATCGATGCCCACACTCTCCAAAAAATATTTTTTTTTGTGGATCCAAGAACGCTCCAGTTCACACTTCATGCAGCTTTGTCTAACGACAACCTACTGTCATGTAACAATGACAAGCAACTTTCATGTAACACTGATGTCACAATGTCAGATGAAAACGAATGACATGACTTACTTTCGGAGGAGCAGCGTAGCACACACAATTGATGCCAACAAACAAAGCTGTGTGAAGTTTCCTTGAAGCCAATGCAGAGGCTAAAGAAAAACAACAACTTAAAATGTTCATCATGTCCAGTACAGGGATCAAACCCACGACCTTTGCGTTATTAGCACCACGCTCTAACCAACTGAGCTAACCGGCCGCTTGCAACATATCAACATTTTTAGGATGCACAGAGCCTCGGACAGTGCTGGCGCGTAAACGAGCAAGTCCACCAACAGCATAGCCTGACAAGACTGGACCCTCTTGGTTGCTCCTTGTGGCAAATCATAAACCCTGGGGAATTAGCTCAAGTGGTAGAGCGCTTGCTTCGCTTGTGAGAGGTAGTGGGATCGATGCCCACATTCTCCAAAGAACACATTTTTTTGTGGATCCAAGATCGCTCCAGTTCACACTTCATGCAGCTTTGTCTAACGACAACCTACTGTCATGTAACAATGACAAGTAACTTTCATGTAACACTGATGTCACAATGTCAGATGAAAACGAATGACATGACTTACTTTCAGAGGAGCAGCGTAGCACACACAATTGATGCCGACAAACAAAGCTGTGGGAAGTTTCCTTGAAGCCAATGCAGAGGATAAAGAAAAACAAAAACTTAAAATGTACCTCCTGTCCAGTACGGGGATCGAACCCACGAACTTGGCGTTCTTAACACCACGCTGTAACCAACTGAGCTAACCAGCCACTTGCAACATAGCAACATTTTTAGGATGCACAGAGCCTCGGCCAGTGCTGGCGCGTAAACGAGCAAGTGCACCAACAGCATAGCCTGACAAGACTGGACCCTCTTGGTTGCTCCTTGTGGCAAGTCATAAAGACTGGGGAATTAGCTCAAATGGTAGAGCGCTTGCTTCGCATGCGAGAGGTAGTGGGATCGATGCCCACATTCTCCAAAATTCACATTTTTTTGTGGATCCAAGATCGCTCCAGTTCACACTTCATGCAGCTGGGTCTAACGACAACCTACTGTCATGTAACAATGACAAGCAACTTTCATGTAACACTGATGTCACAATGTCAGATGAAAACGAATGACATGACTTACTTTCAGAGGAGCAGCGTAGCACACACAATTGATGCCAACAAACAAAGCTGTGGGAAGTTTCCTTGAAGCCAATGCAGAGGCTAAAGAAAAACAACAACTTAAAATGTACATCATGTCCAGTACAGGGATCGAACGCACAACCTTGGCGTTATTAGCACCACACTCTAACCAACTGAGCTAACCGGCCGCTTGCAACATATTAACATTTTTAGGATTCACAGAACCTCGGACAGTGCTGGCGCGTAAACGAGCAAGTCCACCAACAGCATAGCCTGACAAGACTGGACCCTCTTGGTTGCTCCTTGTGGCAAATCATAAACCCTGGGGAATTAGCTCAAGTGGTAGAGCGCTTGCTTCGCATGTGAGAGGTAGTGGGATCGATGCCCACATTCTCCAAAAAACACATTTTTTTGTGGATCCAAGATCGCTCCAGTTCACACTTCATGCAGCTTTGTCTAACGACAACCTACTGTCATGTAACAATGACAAGTAACTTTCATGTAACACTGATGTCACAATGTCAGATGAAAACGAATGACATGACTTACTTTCAGAGGAGCAGCGTAGCACACACAATTGATGCCGACAAACAAAGCTGTGGGAAGTTTCCTTAAAGCCAATGCAGAGGATAATGAAAAACAAAACCTTAAAATGTACCTCCTGTCCAGTACGGGGATCGAACCCACGAACTTGGCGTTCTTAATACCACGCTGTAACCAACTGAGCTAACCAGCCACTTGCAACATAGCAACATTTTTTGGATGCACAGAGCCTCGGCCAGTGCTGGCGCGTAAACGAGCAAGTGCACCAACAGCATAGCCTGACAAGACTGGACCCTCTTGGTTGCTCCTTGTGGCAAGTCATAAAGACTGGGGAATTAGCTCAAATGGTAGAGCGCTTGCTTCGCATGCGAGAGGTAGTGGGATCGATGCCCACATTCTCCAAAATTCACATTTTTTTGTGGATCCAAGAACGCTCCAGTTCACACTTCATGCAGCTTTGTCTAACGACAACCTACTGTCATGTAACAATGACAATCAACTTTCATGTAACACTGATGTCACAATGTCAGATGAAAACGAATGACATGACTTACTTTCGGAGGAGCAGCGTAGCACACACAATTGATGCCAACAAACAAAGCTGTGTGAAGTTTCCTTGAAGCCAATGCAGAGGCTAAAGAAAAACAACAACTTAAAATGTTCATCATGTCCAGTACAGGGATCAAACCCACGACCTTTGCGTTATTAGCACCACGCTCTAACCAACTGAGCTAACCGGCCGCTTGCAACATATCAACATTTTTAGGATGCACAGAGCCTCGGACAGTGCTGGCGCGTAAACGAGCAAGTCCACCAACAGCATAGCCTGACAAGACTGGACCCTCTTGGTTGCTTCTTGTGGCAAATTATAAACCCTGGGGAATAAGCTCAAATGGTAGAGTGCTTGCTTCGCATGCGAGAGGTAGTGGGATCGATACCCACATTCTCCAAAAAACACATTTTTTTGTGGATCCAAGATCGCTCCAGTTCACACTTCATGCAGCTTTGTCTAACGACAACCTACTGTCATGTAACAATGACAAGCAACTTTCATGTAACACTGATGTCACAATGTCAGATGAAAACGAATGACATGACTTACTTTCAGAGCAGCAGCGTAGCAAACACAATTGATGCCGACAAACAAAGCTGTGGGAAGTTTCCTTGAAGCCAATGCAGAGGATTAAGAAAAACAACAACTTAAAATGTACCTCATGTCCAGTACAGCGATCAAACCCACGACCTTGGCGTTATTAGTACCACGCTCTAACCAACTGAGCTAACCTTCCGCTTGCAACATTTCAACATTTTTAGGATGCACAGAGCCTCGGACAGTGCTGGCGCGTAAACGAGCAAGTCCACCAACAGCATAGCCTGACAAGACTGGACCCTCTTGGTTGCTCCTTGTGGCAAATCAGCAACGCTGGGGAATTAGCTCAAATGGTAGAGCGGTTGCATCGCATGCGAGAGGTAGTGGGATCGATGCCCACACTCTCCAAAAAATATTTTTTTTTGTGGATCCCAGAACGCTCCAGTTCACACTTCATGCAGCTTTGTCTAACGACAACCTACTGTCATGTAACAATGACAAGCAACTTTCATGTAACACTGATGTCACAATGTCAGATGAAAAAGAATGACATGACTTACTTTCAGAGGAGCAGCGTAGCACACACAATTGATGCCGACAAACAAAGCTGTGGGAAGTTTCCTTGAAGCCAATGCAGAGGATAAAGAAAAACAACAACTTAAAATGTACCTACTGTCCAGTACGGGGATCGTACCAACGAACTTGGCGTTATTAGCACAACGCTTTAACCAACTGAGCTAACCGGCCACTTACAACATAGCAACATTTTTGGGATGCACACAGCCTCGGCCAGTGCTGGCGCGTAAACGAGCAAGTCCACCAACAGCATAGCCTGACAAGACTGGACCCTCTTGGTTGCTTCTTGTGGCAAATTATAAACCCTGGGGAATAAGCTCAAATGGTAGAGTGCTTGCTTCGCATGCGAGAGGTAGTGGGATCGATACCCACATTCTCCAAAAAACACATTTTTTTGTGGATCCAAGATCGCTCCAGTTCACACTTCATGCAGCTTTGTCTAACGACAACCTACTGTCATGTAACAATGACAAGCAACTTTCATGTAACACTGATGTCACAATGTCAGATGAAAACGAATGACATGACTTACTTTCAGAGCAGCAGCGTAGCAAACACAATTGATGCCGACAAACAAAGCTGTGGGCAGTTTCCTTGAAGCCAATGCAGAGGATTAAGAAAAACAACAACTTAAAATGTACCTCATGTCCAGTACAGCGATCAAACCCACGACCTTGGCGTTATTAGTACCACGCTCTAACCAACTGAGCTAACCTTCCGCTTGCAACATTTCAACATTTTTAGGATGCACAGAGCCTCGGACAGTGCTGGCGCGTAAACGAGCAAGTCCACCAACAGCATAGCCTGACAAGACTGGACCCTCTTGGTTGCTCCTTGTGGCAAATCAGAAACGCTGGGGAATTAGCTCAAATGGTAGAGCGGTTGCATCGCATGCGAGAGGTAGTGGGATCGATGCCCACACTCTCCAAAAAATATTTTTTTTTGTGGATCCAAGAACGCTCCAGTTCACACTTCATGCAGCTTTGTCTAACGACAACCTACTGTCATGTAACAATGACAAGCAACTTTCATGTAACACTGATGTCACAATGTCAGATGAAAAAGAATGACATGACTTACTTTCAGAGGAGCAGCGTAGCACACACAATTGATGCCGACAAACAAAGCTGTGGGAAGTTTCCTTGAAGCCAATGCAGAGGATAAAGAAAAACAACAACTTAAAATGTACCTACTGTCCAGTACGGGGATCGTACCAACGAACTTGGCGTTATTAGCACCACGCTTTAACCAACTGAGCTAACCGTCCACTTACAACACAGCAAAATTTTTGGGATGCACACAGCCTCGGCCAGTGCTGGCGCGTAAACGAGCAAGTCCACCAACAGCATAGCCTGACAAGACTGGACCCTCTTGGTTGCTCCTTGTGGCAAATCATACAGGCTGGGAATTAGCTCAAATGGTAGAGTGCTTGCTTAGCATGCGAGAGTTAGTGGGATCGATGCCCACATTCTCCAAAAAACACAATTTTTTTGTGGATCCAAGAAAGATCCAGTTCACATTTCATGCAGTTTTGTCTAACGACAACCTACTTTCATGTAACAATGACAAGCAACTTTCATGTAACACTGATGTCACCATGTCAGATGAAAACGAATGACATGACTTACTTTCAGAGGAGCAGCGTAGCACACACAATTGATGCCCACAAACAAAGCTGTGGGAAGTTTCCTTGAAGCCAATGCAGAGGGTAAAGAAAAACAACAACTTAAAATGTACCTCATTGCCAGTACGGGGATCGTACCCACGTCCATGGCGTTATTAGCATCACGCTCTTACCAACTGAGCTAACCGGGCGCTTGCAATATAACAACATTTTTAGGATGCACAGAGGCTCGGCCAGTGCTGGCGCGTAAACAAGCAAGTCCACCAACAGCATAGCCTGACAAGACTGGACCCTCTTGGTTGCTCCTTGTGGCAAATCATACAGGCTGGGGAATTAGCTTAAATGCTAGAGTGCTTGCTTAGCATGCGAGGGATAGTCGGATCGATACCCACATTCTCCAAAAAACAGACTTTTTTTGTGGATCCAAGAAAGCTCCAGTTCACACTTCATGCAGTTTTGTCTAACGACAACCTACAGTCATGTAACAATGACAAGCAACTTTCATGTAACACTGATGTCACAATGTCAGATGAAAACGAATGACATGACTTACTTTCAGAGGAGCAGCGTAGCACACACAATTGATGCCCACAAACAAAGCTGTGGGAAGTTTCCTTGAAGCCAATGCAGAGGGTAAAGAAAAACAACAACTTAAAATGTACCTCATGGCCAGTACGAGGATCGAACCAACGACCTTGGCGTTATTAGCACCACGCTCTAACCACCTGAGCTTACCGGCCGCTTGCAATGGAGCACAATTTTTAGGATGCACAGAGCCTCGGCCAGTGCTGGCGCGTAAACGAGCAAGTCCACCAACAGCATAGCCTGACAAGACTGGACCCTCTTGGTTGCTCCTTGTGGCAAATCATACAGGCTGGGAATTAGCTCAAATGGAAGAGTGCTTGCTTAGCATGCGAGAGGTAGTGGGATCGATGCCCACATTCTCCAAAAAACACAATTTTTTTGTGGATCCAAGAAAGCTCCAGTTCACATTTCATGCAGTTTTGTCTAACGACAACCTACTGTCATGTAACAATGACAAGCAACTTTCATGTAACACTGATGTCACAATGTCAGATGAAAACGAATGACATGACTTACTTTCAGAGGAGCAGCGTAGCACACACAATTGATGCCCACAAACAAAGCTGTGGGAAGTTTCCTTGAAGCCAATGCAGAGGGTAAAGAAAAACAACAACTTAAAATGTACCTCATGGCCAGTACGGGGATCGAACCCACGACCTTGGAATTATTAGCACCACGCTCTAACCACCTGAGCTAACCAGCCGCTTGCGACGGAGCAAAACTTTTAGGATGCACAGAGGCTCGGCCAGTGCTGGCGCGTAAACGAGCAAGTCCACCAACAGCATAGCCTGACAAGACTGGACCCTCTTGGTTGCTCCTTGTGGCAAGACATACAGGCTGGGGAATTAGCTCAAATGGTAGAGTGCTTGCTTAGCATGCGAGAGGTAGTGGGATCGATGCCCACATTCTCCAAAAAACACAATTTTTTTGTGGATCCAAGAAAGATCCAGTTCACATTTCATGCAGTTTTGTCTAACGACAACCTACTGTCATGTAACAATGACAAGCAACTTTCATGTAACACTGATGTCACCATGTCAGATGAAAACGAATGACATGACTTACTTTCAGAGGAGCAGCGTAGCACACACAATTGATGCCCACAAACAAAGCTGTGGGAAGTTTCCTTGAAGCCAATGCAGAGGGTAAAGAAAAACAACAACTTAAAATGTACCTCATTGCCAGTACGGGGATCGAACCCACGTCCATGGCGTTATTAGCATCACGCTCTTACCAACTGAGCTAACCGGGCGCTTGCAATATAACAACATTTTTAGGATGCACAGAGGCTCGGCCAGTGCTGGCGCGTAAACGAGCAAGTCCACCAACAGCATAGCCTGACAAGACTGGACCCTCTTGGTTGCTCCTTGTGGCAAATCAAACAGGCTGGGGAATTAGCTCAAATGCTAGAGTGCTTGCTTAGCATGCGAGGGGTAGTCGGATCGATACCCACATTCTCCAAAAAACAGACTTTTTTTGTGGATCCAAGAAAGCTCCAGTTCACACTTCATGCAGTTTTTTCTAACGACAACCTACAGTCATGTAACAATGACAAGCAACTTTCATGTAACACTGATGTCACAATGTCAGATGAAAACGAATGACATGACTTACTTTCAGAGGAGCAGCGTAGCACACACAATTGATGCCCACAAACAAAGCTGTGGGAAGTTTCCTTGAAGCCAATGCAGAGGGTAAAGAAAAACAACAACTTAAAATGTACCTCTTGGCCAGTACGGGGATCGAACCAACGACCTTGGCGTTATTAGCACCACGCTCTAACCACCTGAGCTTACCGGCCGCTTGCAATGGAGCAAAATTTTTAGGATGCACAGAGCCTCGGCCAGTGCTGGCGCGTAAACGAGCAAGTCCACCAACAGCATAGCCTGACAAGACTGGACCCTCTTGGTTGCTCCTTGTGGCAAATCATACAGGCTGGGAATTAGCTCAAATGGTAGAGTGCTTGCTTAGCATGCGAGAGGTAGTGGGATCGATGCCCACATTCTCCAAAAAACACAATTTTTTTGTGGATCCAAGAAAGCTCCAGTTCACATTTCATGCAGTTTTGTCTAACGACAACCTACAGTCATGTAACAATGACAAGCAACTTTCATGTAACACTGATGTCACAATGTCAGATGAAAACGAATGACATGACTTACTTTCAGAGGAGCAGCGTAGCACACACAATTGATGCCCACAAACAAAGCTGTGGGAAGTTTCCTTGAAGCCAATGCAGAGGGTAAAGAAAAACAACAACTTAAAATGTACCTCTTGGCCAGTACGGGGATCGAACCAACGACCTTGGCATTATTAGCACCACGCTCTAACAACCTGAGCTTACCGGCCGCTTGCAATGGAGCAAAATTTTTAGGATGCACAGAGCCTCGGCCAGTGCTGGCGCGTAAACGAGCAAGTCCACCAACAGCATAGCCTGACAAGACTGGACCCTCTTGGTTGCTCCTTGTGGCAAATCATACAGGCTGGGAATTAGCTCAAATGGTAGAGTGCTTGCTTAGCATGCGAGAGGTAGTGGGATCGATGCCCACATTCTCCAAAAAACACAATTTTTTTGTGGATCCAAGAAAGCTCCAGTTCACATTTCATGCAGTTTTGTCTAACGACAACCTACTGTCATGTAACAATGACAAGCAACTTTCATGTAACACTGATGTCACCATGTCAGATGAAAACGAATGACATGACTTACTTTCAGAGGTGCAGCGTAGCACACACAATTGATGCCCACAAACAAAGCTGTGGGAAGTTTCCTTGAAGCCAATGCAGAGGGTAAAGAAAAACAACAACTTAAAATGTACCTCATGGCCAGTACGGGGATCGAACCAACGACCTTGGCGTTATTAGCACCACGCTCTAACCACCTGAGCTTACCGGCCGCTTGCAATGGAGCAAAATTTTTAGGATGCACAGAGCCTCGGCCAGTGCTGGCGCGTAAACGAGCAAGTCCACCAACAGCATAGCCTGACAAGACTGAACCCTCTTGGTTGCTCCTTGTGGCAAATCATACAGGCTGGGAATTAGCTCAAATGGTAGAGTGCTTGCTTAGCATGCGAGAGGTAGTGGGATCGATGCCCACATTCTCCAAAAAACACAATTTATTTGTGGATCCCAAGAAAGCTCCAGTTCACATTTCATGCAGTTTTGTCTAACGACAACCTACTGTCATGTAACAATGACAAGCAACTTTCATGTAACACTGATGTCACAATGTCAGATGAAAACGAATGACATGACTTACTTTCAGAGGAGCAGCGTAGCACACACAATTGATGCCCACAAACAAAGCTGTGGGAAGTTTCCTTGAAGCCAATGCAGAGGGTAAAGAAAAACAACAACTTAAAACGTACCTCTTTGCCAGTACGGGGATCGAAACCACGACCTTGGCGTTATTAGCATCACGCTCTTACCAACTGAGCTAACCGGGCGCTTGCAACATAACAACATTTTTAGGATGCACAGAGGCTCGGCCAGTGCTGGCGCGTAAACGAGCAAGTCCACCAACAGCATAGCCTGACAAGACTGGACCCTCTTGGTTGCTCCTTGTGGCAAGACATACAGGCTGGGGAATTAGCTCAAATTGTAGAGTGCTTGCTTAGCATGCGAGAGGTAGTGGTATCGATGCCCACATTCTCCAAAAAACTCAATTTTTTTGTGGATCCAAGAAAGCTCCAGTTCACATTTCATGCAGTTTTGTCTAACGACAACCTACTGTCATGTAACAATGACAAGCAACTTTCATGTAACACTGATGTCACAATGTCAGATGAAAACGAATGACATGACTTACTATCAGAGGAGCAGCGTAGCACACACAATTGATGCCCACAAACAAAGCTGTGGGAAGTTTCCTTGAAGCCAATGCAGAGGGTAAAGAAAAACAACAACTTAAAATGTACCTCATGGCCAGTACGGGGATCGAACCCACGAACTTGGCGTTATTAGCACCATGCTCTAACCAACTGAGCTAACCAGCCGCTTGCGACAGAGCAAAACTTTTAGGATGCACAGAGCCTAGGCCAGTGCTGGCGCGTAAACGAGCAAGTCCACCAACAGCATAGCCTGACAAGACTGGACCCTCTTGGTTGCTCCTTGTGGCAAATCATACAGGCTGGGGAATTAGCTCAAATGCTAGAGTGCTTGCTTAGCATGCGAGGGGTAGTCGGATCGATACCCACATTCTCCAAAAAACTCAATTTTTTTGTGGATCCAAGAAAGCTCCAGTTCACACTTCATGCAGTTTTTTCTAACGACAACCTACAGTCATGTAACAATGACAAGCAACTTTCATGTAACACTGATGTCACAATGTCAGATGAAAACGAATGACATGACTTACTTTCAGAGGAGCAGCGTAGCACACACAATTGATGCCCACAAACAAAGCTGTGGGAAGTTTCCTTGAAGCCAATGCAGAGGGTAAAGAAAAACAACAACTTAAAATGTACCTCTTGGCCAGTACGGGGATCGAACCAACGACCTTGGCGTTATTAGCACCACGCTCTAACCACCTGAGCTTACCGGCCGCTTGCAATGGAGCAAAATTTTTAGGATGAACAGAGCCTCGGCCAGTGCTGGCGCGTAAACGAGCAAGTCCACCAACAGCATAGCCTGACAAGACTGGACCCTCTTGGTTGCTCCTTGTGGCAAATCATACAGGCTGGGAATTAGCTCAAATGGTAGAGTGCTTGCTTAGCATGCGAGAGGTAGTGGGATCGATGCCCACATTCTCCAAAAAACACAATTTTTTTGTGGATCCAAGAAAGCTCCAGTTCACATTTCATGCAGTTTTGTCTAACGACAACCTACAGTCATGTAACAATGACAAGCAACTTTCATGTAACACTGATGTCACAATGTCAGATGAAAACGAATGACATGACTTACTTTCAGAGGAGCAGCGTAGCACACACAATTGATGCCCACAAACAAAGCTGTGGGAAGTTTCCTTGAAGCCAATGCAGAGGGTAAAGAAAAACAACAACTTAAAATGTACCTCTTGGCCAGTACGGGGATCGAACCAACGACCTTGGCATTATTAGCACCACGCTCTAACAAACTGAGCTTACCGGCCGCTTGCAATGGAGCAAAATTTTTAGGATGCACAGAGCCTCGGCCAGTGCTGGCGCGTAAACGAGCAAGTCCACCAACAGCATAGCCTGACAAGACTGGACCCTCTTGGTTGCTCCTTGTGGCAAATCATACAGGCTGGGAATTAGCTCAAATGGTAGAGTGCTTGCTTAGCATGCGAGAGGTAGTGGGATCGATGCCCACATTCTCCAAAAAACACAATTTTTTTGTGGATCCAAGAAAGCTCCAGTTCACATTTCATGCAGTTTTGTCTAACGACAACCTACTGTCATGTAACAATGACAAGCAACTTTCATGTAACACTGATGTCACCATGTCAGATGAAAACGAATGACATGACTTACTTTCAGAGGAGCAGCGTAGCACACACAATTGATGCCCACAAACAAAGCTGTGGGAAGTTTCCTTGAAGCCAATGCAGAGGGTAAAGAAAAACAACAACTTAAAATGTACCTCATGGCCAGTACGGGGATCGAACCAACGACCTTGGCGTTATTAGCACCACGCTCTAACCACCTGAGCTTACCGGCCGCTTGCAATGGAGCAAAATTTTTAGGATGCACAGAGCCTCGGCCAGTGCTGGCGCGTAAACGAGCAAGTCCACCAACAGCATAGCCTGACAAGACTGAACCCTCTTGGTTGCTCCTTGTGGCAAATCATACAGGCTGGGAATTAGCTCAAATGGTAGAGTGCTTGCTTAGCATGCGAGAGGTAGTGGGATCGATGCCCACATTCTCCAAAAAACACAATTTATTTGTGGATCCCAAGAAAGCTCCAGTTCACATTTCATGCAGTTTTGTCTAACGACAACCTACTGTCATGTAACAATGACAAGCAACTTTCATGTAACACTGATGTCACAATGTCAGATGAAAACGAATGACATGACTTACTTTCAGAGGAGCAGCGTAGCACACACAATTGATGCCCACAAACAAAGCTGTGGGAAGTTTCCTTGAAGCCAATGCAGAGGGTAAAGAAAAACAACAACTTAAAACGTACCTCTTTGCCAGTACGGGGATCGAAACCACGACCTTGGCGTTATTAGCATCACGCTCTTACCAACTGAGCTAACCGGGCGCTTGCAACATAACAACATTTTTAGGATGCACAGAGGCTCGGCCAGTGCTGGCGCGTAAACGAGCAAGTCCACCAACAGCATAGCCTGACAAGACTGGACCCTCTTGGTTGCTCCTTGTGGCAAGACATACAGGCTGGGGAATTAGCTCAAATTGTAGAGTGCTTGCTTAGCATGCGAGAGGTAGTGGTATCGATGCCCACATTCTCCAAAAAACTCAATTTTTTTGTGGATCCAAGAAAGCTCCAGTTCACATTTCATGCAGTTTTGTCTAACGACAACCTACTGTCATGTAACAATGACAAGCAACTTTCATGTAACACTGATGTCACAATGTCAGATGAAAACGAATGACATGACTTACTATCAGAGGAGCAGCGTAGCACACACAATTGATGCCCACAAACAAAGCTGTGGGAAGTTTCCTTGAAGCCAATGCAGAGGGTAAAGAAAAACAACAACTTAAAATGTACCTCATGGCCAGTACGGGGATCGAACCCACGAACTTGGCGTTATTAGCACCATGCTCTAACCAACTGAGCTAACCAGCCGCTTGCGACAGAGCAAAACTTTTAGGATGCACAGAGCCTAGGCCAGTGCTGGCGCGTAAACGAGCAAGTCCACCAACAGCATAGCCTGACAAGACTGGACCCTCTTGGTTGCTCCTTGTGGCAAATCATACAGGCTGGGGAATTAGCTCAAATGCTAGAGTGCTTGCTTAGCATGCGAGGGGTAGTCGGATCGATACCCACATTCTCCAAAAAACAGACTTTTTTTGTGGATCCAAGAAAGCTCCAGTTCACACTTCATGCAGTTTTTTCTAACGACAACCTACAGTCATGTAACAATGACAAGCAACTTTCATGTAACACTGATGTCACAATGTCAGATGAAAACGAATGACATGACTTACTTTCAGAGGAGCAGCGTAGCACACACAATTGATGCCCACAAACAAAGCTGTGGGAAGTTTCCTTGAAGCCAATGCAGAGGGTAAAGAAAAACAACAACTTAAAATGTACCTCTTGGCCAGTACGGGGATCGAACCAACGACCTTGGCGTTATTAGCACCACGCTCTAACCACCTGAGCTTACCGGCCGCTTGCAATGGAGCAAAATTTTTAGGATGAACAGAGCCTCGGCCAGTGCTGGCGCGTAAACGAGCAAGTCCACCAACAGCATAGCCTGACAAGACTGGACCCTCTTGGTTGCTCCTTGTGGCAAATCATACAGGCTGGGAATTAGCTCAAATGGTAGAGTGCTTGCTTAGCATGCGAGAGGTAGTGGGATCGATGCCCACATTCTCCAAAAAACACAATTTTTTTGTGGATCCAAGAAAGCTCCAGTTCACATTTCATGCAGTTTTGTCTAACGACAACCTACAGTCATGTAACAATGACAAGCAACTTTCATGTAACACTGATGTCACAATGTCAGATGAAAACGAATGACATGACTTACTTTCAGAGGAGCAGCGTAGCACACACAATTGATGCCCACAAACAAAGC
The DNA here is from genome assembly GCF_029448725.1 of Salvelinus fontinalis. NCBI lineage: Eukaryota > Metazoa > Chordata > Actinopteri > Salmoniformes > Salmonidae > Salvelinus > Salvelinus fontinalis. The sequence goes on along the minus strand of NC_074686.1, from coordinate 1,741,760 downwards.
TGTGGGAAGTTTCCTTGAAGCCAATGCAGAGGGTAAAGAAAAACAACAACTTAAAATGTACCTCTTGGCCAGTACGGGGATCGAACCAACGACCTTGGCATTATTAGCACCACGCTCTAACAAACTGAGCTTACCGGCCGCTTGCAATGGAGCAAAATTTTTAGGATGCACAGAGCCTCGGCCAGTGCTGGCGCGTAAACGAGCAAGTCCACCAACAGCATAGCCTGACAAGACTGGACCCTCTTGGTTGCTCCTTGTGGCAAATCATACAGGCTGGGAATTAGCTCAAATGGTAGAGTGCTTGCTTAGCATGCGAGAGGTAGTGGGATCGATGCCCACATTCTCCAAAAAACACAATTTTTTTGTGGATCCAAGAAAGCTCCAGTTCACATTTCATGCAGTTTTGTCTAACGACAACCTACTGTCATGTAACAATGACAAGCAACTTTCATGTAACACTGATGTCACCATGTCAGATGAAAACGAATGACATGACTTACTTTCAGAGGAGCAGCGTAGCACACACAATTGATGCCCACAAACAAAGCTGTGGGAAGTTTCCTTGAAGCCAATGCAGAGGGTAAAGAAAAACAACAACTTAAAATGTACCTCATGGCCAGTACGGGGATCGAACCAACGACCTTGGCGTTATTAGCACCACGCTCTAACCACCTGAGCTTACCGGCCGCTTGCAATGGAGCAAAATTTTTAGGATGCACAGAGCCTCGGCCAGTGCTGGCGCGTAAACGAGCAAGTCCACCAACAGCATAGCCTGACAAGACTGAACCCTCTTGGTTGCTCCTTGTGGCAAATCATACAGGCTGGGAATTAGCTCAAATGGTAGAGTGCTTGCTTAGCATGCGAGAGGTAGTGGGATCGATGCCCACATTCTCCAAAAAACACAATTTATTTGTGGATCCCAAGAAAGCTCCAGTTCACATTTCATGCAGTTTTGTCTAACGACAACCTACTGTCATGTAACAATGACAAGCAACTTTCATGTAACACTGATGTCACAATGTCAGATGAAAACGAATGACATGACTTACTTTCAGAGGAGCAGCGTAGCACACACAATTGATGCCCACAAACAAAGCTGTGGGAAGTTTCCTTGAAGCCAATGCAGAGGGTAAAGAAAAACAACAACTTAAAACGTACCTCTTTGCCAGTACGGGGATCGAAACCACGACCTTGGCGTTATTAGCATCACGCTCTTACCAACTGAGCTAACCGGGCGCTTGCAACATAACAACATTTTTAGGATGCACAGAGGCTCGGCCAGTGCTGGCGCGTAAACGAGCAAGTCCACCAACAGCATAGCCTGACAAGACTGGACCCTCTTGGTTGCTCCTTGTGGCAAGACATACAGGCTGGGGAATTAGCTCAAATTGTAGAGTGCTTGCTTAGCATGCGAGAGGTAGTGGTATCGATGCCCACATTCTCCAAAAAACTCAATTTTTTTGTGGATCCAAGAAAGCTCCAGTTCACATTTCATGCAGTTTTGTCTAACGACAACCTACTGTCATGTAACAATGACAAGCAACTTTCATGTAACACTGATGTCACAATGTCAGATGAAAACGAATGACATGACTTACTATCAGAGGAGCAGCGTAGCACACACAATTGATGCCCACAAACAAAGCTGTGGGAAGTTTCCTTGAAGCCAATGCAGAGGGTAAAGAAAAACAACAACTTAAAATGTACCTCATGGCCAGTACGGGGATCGAACCCACGAACTTGGCGTTATTAGCACCATGCTCTAACCAACTGAGCTAACCAGCCGCTTGCGACAGAGCAAAACTTTTAGGATGCACAGAGCCTAGGCCAGTGCTGGCGCGTAAACGAGCAAGTCCACCAACAGCATAGCCTGACAAGACTGGACCCTCTTGGTTGCTCCTTGTGGCAAGTCATACAGGCGGGGGAATTAGCTCAAATGGTAGAGTGCTTGCTTAGCATGCGAGAGGTAGTGGTATCGATGCCCACATTCTCCAAAAAAGACAATTTTTTTGTGGATCCAAGAAAGCTCCAGTTCACATTTCATGCAGTTTTGTCTAACGACAACCTACTGTCATGTAACAATGACAAGCAACTTTCATGTAACACTGATGTCACAATGTCAGATGAAAACGAATGACATGACTTACTATCAGAGGAGCAGCGTAGCACACACAATTGATGCCCACAAACAAAGCTGTGGGAAGTTTCCTTGAAGCCAATGCAGAGGGTAAAGAAAAACAACAACTTAAAATGTACCTCATGGCCAGTACGGGGATCGAACTCACGACCTTGGCGTTATTAGCACCACGCTCTAACCAACTGAGCTAACCGGCGGCTTGCAACGGAGCAAAATTTTTAGGATGCACAGAGCCTCGGCCAGTGCTGGCGCGTAAACGAGCAAGTCCACCAACAGCATAGCCTGACAAGACTGAACCCTCTTGGTTGCTCCTTGTGGCAAATCATACAGGCTGGGGAATTAGCTCAAATTGTAGAGTGCTTGCTTAGCATGCGAGAGGTAGTGGGATCGATGCCCACATTCTCCAAAAAACACAATTTTTTTGTGGATCCAAGAAAGCTCCAGTTCACATTTCATGCAGTTTTGTCTAACGACAACCTACTGTCATGTAACAATGACAAGCAACTTTCATGTAACACTGATGTCACAATGTCAGATGAAAACGAATGACATGACTTACTTTCAGAGGAGCAGCGTAGCACACACAATTGATGCCCACAAACAAAGCTGTGGGAAGTTTCCTTGAAGCCAATGCAGAGGGTAAAGAAAAAGAACAACTTAAATTGTACCTCATGGCCAGTTCGGGGATCAAACCCACGACCTTGGCGATATTAGCACCACGCTCTAACCACCTGAGCTTACCGGCCGCTTGCAATGGAGCAAAATTTTTAGGATGCACAGAGCCTCGACCAGTGCTGGCGCGTAAACGAGCAAGTCCACCAACAGCATAGCCTGACAAGACTGGACCCTCTTGGTTGCTCCTTGTGGCAAGTCATACAGGCTGGGGAATTAGCTCAAATGGTAGAGTGCTTGCTTAGCATGCGAGAGGTAGTGGGATCGATGCCCACATTCTCCAAAAAACACAATTTTTTTGTGGATCCAAGAAAGCTCCAGTTCACATTTCATGCAGTTTTGTCTAACGACAACCTACTGTCATGTAACAATGACAAGCAACTTTCATGTAACACTGATGTCACAATGTCAGATGAAATCGAATGACATGACTTACTATCAGAGGAGCAGCGTAGCACACACAATTGATGCCCACAAACAAAGCTGTGGGAAGTTTCCTTGAAGCCAATGCAGAGGGTAAAGAAAAACAACAACTTAAAATGTACCTCATGGCCAGTACGGGGATCGAACCCACGACCTTGGCGTTATTAGCACCACGCTCTAACCAACTGAGCTAACCGGCGGCTTGCAACGGAGCAAAATTTGTAGGATGCACAGAGCCTCGGCCAGTGCTGGCGCGTAAACGAGCAAGTCCACCAACAGCATAGCCTGACAAGACTGAACCCTCTTGGTTGCTCCTTGTGGCAAATCATACAGGCTGGGGAATTAGCTCAAATTGTAGAGTGCTTGCTTAGCATGCGAGAGGTAGTGGGATCGATGCCCACATTCTCCAAAAAACACAATTTTTTTGTGGATCCAAGAAAGCTCCAGTTCACATTTCATGCAGTTTTGTCTAACGACAACCTACTGTCATGTAACAATGACAAGCAACTTTCATGTAACACTGATGTCACAATGTCAGATGAAAACGAATGACATGACTTACTTTCAGAGGAGCAGCGTAGCACACACAATTGATGCCCACAAACAAAGCTGTGGGAAGTTTCCTTGAAGCCAATGCAGAGGATAAAGAAAAACAACAACTTAAATTGTACCTCATGGCCAGTTCGGGGATCAAACCCACGACCTTGGCGATATTAGCACCACGCTCTAACCACCTGAGCTAACCAGCCACGTGCAACGGAGCAAAATTTTTAGGATGCACAGAGCCTCGGCCAGTGCTGGCACGTAAACGAGCAAGTCCACCAACAGCATAGCCTGACAAGACTGGACCCTCTTGGTTGCTCCTTGTGGCAAATCATAAACGCTGGGGAATTAGCTCAAATGGTAGAGTGCTTGCTTAGCATGCGAGAGGCAGTGGGATTGATGCACACATTCTCCAAAAAACACAATTTTTTTTTGGATCCAAGAAAGCTCCAGTTCACACTTCATGCAGTTTTGGTTTTGTTCAACGACAACCTACTGTCATGTAACAATGACAAGCAACTTTCATGTAACACTGATGTCACAATGCCAGATGAAAACGAATGACATGACTTACTTTCAGAGGAGCAGCGTAGCACACACAATTGATGCCCACAAACAAAGCTGTGGGAAGTTTCCTTGAAGCCAATGCAGAGGGTAAAGAAAAACAACTACTTAAAATGTACCTCTTGGCCAGTACGGGGATCATACCCAGGACCTTGGCGTTATTAGCACCACGCTCTAACCAACTGAGCTAACCGGCCGCTTTCAATGGAGCTACATTTTTAGGATGCACAGAGCCTCGGCCAGTGCTGGCGCGTAAACGAGCAAGTCCACCAACAGCATAGCCTGACAAGACTGGACCCTCTTGGTTGCTCCTTGTGGCAAATCATACAGGCTGGGGAATTAGCTCAAATGGTAGAGTGCTTGTTTAGCATGCGAGAGGTAGTGGGACTGATGCCCACATTCTCCAAAATACACATTTTTTTTGTGGATCCAAGAAAGCTCCAGTTCACACTTCATGCAGTTTTGTCTAACGACAACCTACTGTCATGAAACAATGACAAGCAACTTTCATGTAACACTGATGTCACAATGTCAGATGAAAACGAATGACAACACTTACTATCAGAGGAGCAGCGTAGCACACACAATTGATGCCCACAAACAAAGCTGTGGGAAGTTTCCTTGAAGCCAATGCAGAGGGTAAAGAAAAACAACAACTTAAAATGTACCTCAAGACCAGTACGGGGATTGAACCCACGACCTTTGCGTTATTTGCACCACGCTCTAACCAACTGAGCTAACCGGCCGCTTGCAATGTAGCAAAACTTTTAGGATGCACAGAGCCTCGGCCAGTGCTGGCGCGTAAACGAGCAAGTCCACCAACAGCATAGCCTGACAAGACTGGACCCTCTTGGTTGCTCCTTGTGGCAAATCATAAAGGCTGGGGAATTAGCTCAAATGGTACAGTGCTTGCTTTGCATGTGAGACGAAATGGGATCGATGCCCACATTCTCCAAAAATCACAATATTTTTGTGGATCCAAGAAAGCTCCAGTTCACAGTTCATGCAGTTTTGTCTAACGACAACCTACTGTCATGAAACAATGACAAGCAACTTTCATGTAACACTGATGTCACAATGTCAGATGAAAACGAATGACACGACTTACTACCAGAGGAGCAGCGTAGCACACACAATTGATGCCCACAAACAAAGCTGTGGGAAGTTTCCTTGAAGCCAATGCAGAGGGTAAAGAAAAACAACAACTTAAAATGTACCTCTTGGCCAGTACGGGGATCGAACCCACGACCTTGGCGTTATTAGCATCACGCTCTAACCAACTGAGCTAACCAGCCGCGTGCAACGGAGCAAAATTTTTAGGATGCACAGAGCCTCGGCCAGTGCTGGCACGGAAACGAGCAAGTCCACCAACAGCATAGCCTGACAAGACTGGACCCTCTTGGTTGCTCCTTGTGGCAAATCATAAACGCTGGGGAATTAGCTCAAATGGTAGAGTGCTTGCTTAGTATGTGAGAGGTAGTGGGATTGATGCACACATTCTCCAAAAAACACAATTTTTTTTTGGATCCAAGAAAGCTCCAGTTCACACTTCATGCAGTTTTGGTTTTGTTCAACGACAACCTACTGTCATGTAACAATGACAAGCAACTTTCATGTAACACTGATGTCACAATGCCAGATGAAAACGAATGACATGACTTACTTTCAGAGGAGCAGCGTAGCACACACAATTGATGCCCACAAACAAAGCTGTGGGAAGTTTCCTTGAAGCCAATGCAGAGGGTAAAGAAAAACAACTACTTAAAATGTACCTCTTGGCCAGTACGGGGATCATACCCAGGACCTTGGCGTTATTAGCACCACGCTCTAACCAACTGAGCTAACCGGCCGCTTTCAACGGAGCAACATTTTTAGGATGCACAGAGCCTCGGCCAGTGCTGGCGCGTAAACGAGCAAGTCCACCAACAGCATAGCCTGACAAGACTGGACCCTCTTGGTTGCTCCTTGTGGCAAATCATAAAGGCTGGGGAATTAGCTCAAATGGTAGAGTGCTTGCTTAGCATGCGAGACGAAATGGGATCGATGCCCACATTCTCCAAAAAACACAATTTTTTTGTGGATCCAAGAAAGCTCCAGTTCACAGTTCATGCAGTTTTGTCTAACGACAACCTACTGTCATGAAACAATGACAAGCAACTTTCATGTAACACTGATGTCACAATGTCAGATGAAAACGAATGACACGACTTACTACCAGAGGAGCAGCGTAGCACACACAATTGATGCCCACAAACAAAGCTGTGGGAAGTTTCCTTGAAGCCAATGCAGAGGGTAAAGAAAAACAACAACTTAAAATGTACCTCAAGACCAGTACGGGGATTGAACCCACGACCTTGGCGTTATTAGCACCACGCTCTAACCAACTGCGCTAACCGGCCGCTTGCAACGTAGCAAGACTTTTAGGATGCACAGAGCCTCGGCCAGTGCTGGCGCGTAAACGAGCAAGTCCACCAACAGCATAGCCTGACAAGACTGGACCCTCTTGGTTGCTCCTTGTGGCAAATCATACAGGCTGGGGAATTAGCTCAAATGGCAGAGTGCTTGCTTAGCATGAGAGAGGTAATGGGATCGATGCCCACATCCTCCAAAAAACAATATTTTTTTGTGGATCCAAGAAAGCTCCAGTTCACACTTCATGCAGTTTTGTCTAATGACAACCTACTGTCATGTAACAATGACAAGCAACTTTCATGTAACACTGATGTCACAATGTCAGATGAAAACGAATGACATGACTTACTTTCAGAGTAGCAGTGTAGCACACACAATTGATGCCCACAAACAAAGCTGTGGGAAGTTTCCTTGAAGCCAATGCAGAGGGTAAAGAAAAACAACAACTTAAAATGTACCTCATGGCCAGTCGGGGGATCGAACCCACAACCTTGGCGTTATTAGCACCACGCTCTAACCAACTGAGCTAACCGGCCGCTTGCAATGGAGCCAAATTTTTAGCATGCACAGAGCCTCGGCCAGTGCTGGCGCGTAAACGAGCAAGTCCACCAACAGCATAGCCTGACAAGACTGGACCCTCTTGGTTGCTACTTTTGGCAATTTAAAAAGGCTGGGGAATTAGCTCAAATGGTAGAGTGCTTGCTTAGCATGTGAGAGGTAGTGGGATTGATGCCCACATTCTCCAAAAAATAATTTTTTTTTGTGGATCCAAGAACGCTCCAGTTCACACTTCATACAGCTTTGTCTAAGGACAACCTACTGTCATGTAACAATGACAAGCAACTTTCATGTAACACTGATGTCACAATGTCAGATGAAAACAAATGACATGACTTACTTTCAGAGGAGCAGCATAGCACACACAATTGATGCCAACAAACAAAGCTGTGGGAAGTTTCCTTGAAGCCAACAAAGAGGATAAAGAAAAACAAAAACTCAAGATATACCTCATGGCCTGTACAGGGATCGAAACAACGACCTTGCCGTTATTAGCACCACGCTCTAACCAACTGAGCTAACCAGGCACTTGCAATGGAGCAAAATGTTTAGGATGCACAGAGCCTCGGCCAGTGCTGGCGCGTAAACGAGCAAGTCCACCAACAGCATAGCCTGACAAGACTGGACCCTCTTGGTTGCTCCTTGTGGCAACTCATAAAGGCTGGGGAATTAGCTCAAATGGTAGAGTGCTTGCTTAGCATGCGAGATGTAGTGGGATCGATGCCCACATTCTCCAAAAAACATTTTTTTTTTGTGGATCCAAGAAAGCTCCAGTTCACACTTCATGCAGTTTTGTCTAACGACAACCTACTGTCATGTAACAATGACAAGCAACTTTCATGTAACACTGATGTCACAATGTCAGATGAAAACGAATGACATGACTTACTTTCAGAGGAGCAGCGTAGCACACACAATTGATGCCCAAAAACAAAGCTGTGGGAAGTTTCCTTGAAGCCAATGCAGAGGGTAAAGCAAAAACAACAACTTAAAATGTACCTCATGGCCAGTACGGGATCAAACCCACAACCTTGGCTTTATTAGCACCACGCTCTAAACAACTGAGCTAACACGCCTCTTGCAATGGAACAACATTTTTAGGATGCACAGAGGCTCGGCCAGTGCTGGCGGGTAAACGAGCAAGTCCACCAACAGCATAGCCTGACAAGACTGGACCCTCTTGGTTGCTCCTTGTGGCAAATCATAAATGCTGGGGAATTAGCTCAAATGGTAGAGTGCTTGCTTAGTATGTGAGAGGTAGTGGGATTGATGCACACATTCTCCAAAAAACACAATTTTTTTTTGGATCCAAGAAAGCTCCAGTTCACACTTCATGCAGTTTTGGTTTTGTTCAACGACAACCTACTGTCATGTAACAATGACAAGCAACTTTCATGTAACACTGATGTCACAATGCCAGATGAAAACGAATGACATGACTTACTTTCAGAGGAGCAGCGTAGCACACACAATTGATGCCCACAAACAAAGCTGTGGGAAGTTTCCTTGAAGCCAATGCAGAGGGTAAAGAAAAACAACTACTTAAAATGTACCTCTTGGCCAGTACGGGGATCATACCCAGGACCTTGGCGTTATTAGCACCACGCTCTAACCAACTGAGCTAACCGGCCGCTTTCAACGGAGCAACATTTTTAGGATGCACAGAGCCTCGGCCAGTGCTGGCGCGTAAACGAGCAAGTCCACCAACAGCATAGCCTGACAAGACTGGACCCTCTTGGTTGCTCCTTGTGGCAAATCATAAAGGCTGGGGAATTAGCTCAAATGGTAGAGTGCTTGCTTAGCATGCGAGACGAAATGGGATCGATGCCCACATTCTCCAAAAAACACAATTTTTTTGTGGATCCAAGAAAGCTCCAGTTCACAGTTCATGCAGTTTTGTCTAACGACAACCTACTGTCATGAAACAATGACAAGCAACTTTCATGTAACACTGATGTCACAATGTCAGATGAAAACGAATGACACGACTTACTACCAGAGGAGCAGCGTAGCACACACAATTGATGCCCACAAACAAAGCTGTGGGAAGTTTCCTTGAAACCAATGCAGAGGGTAAAGAAAAACAACAACTTAAAATGTACCTCTTGGCCAGTACGGGGATCGAACCCACGACCTTGGCGTTATTAGCATCACGCTCTAACCAACTGAGCTAACCAGCCGCGTGCAACGGAGCAAAATTTTTAGGATGCACAGAGCCTCGGCCAGTGCTGGCACGGAAACGAGCAAGTCCACCAACAGCATAGCCTGACAAGACTGGACCCTCTTGGTTGCTCCTTGTGGCAAATCATAAACGCTGGGGAATTAGCTCAAATGGTAGAGTGCTTGCTTAGTATGTGAGAGGTAGTGGGATTGATGCACACATTCTCCAAAAAACACAATTTTTTTTTGGATCCAAGAAAGCTCCAGTTCACACTTCATGCAGTTTTGGTTTTGTTCAACGACAACCTACTGTCATGTAACAATGACAAGCAACTTTCATGTAACACTGATGTCACAATGCCAGATGAAAACGAATGACATGACTTACTTTCAGAGGAGCAGCGTAGCACACACAATTGATGCCCACAAACAAAGCTGTGGGAAGTTTCCTTGAAGCCAATGCAGAGGGTAAAGAAAAACAACTACTTAAAATGTACCTCTTGGCCAGTACGGGGATCATACCCAGGACCTTGGCGTTATTAGCACCACGCTCTAACCAACTGAGCTAACCGGCCGCTTTCAACGGAGCAACATTTTTAGGATGCACAGAGCCTCGGCCAGTGCTGGCGCGTAAACGAGCAAGTCCACCAACAGCATAGCCTGACAAGACTGGACCCTCTTGGTTGCTCCTTGTGGCAAATCATAAACGCTGGGGAATTAGCTCAAATGGTAGAGTGCTTGCTTAGTATGTGAGAGGTAGTGGGATTGATGCACACATTCTCCAAAAAACACAATTTTTTTTTGGATCCAAGAAAGCTCCAGTTCACACTTCATGCAGTTTTGGTTTTGTTCAACGACAACCTACTGTCATGTAACAATGACAAGCAACTTTCATGTAACACTGATGTCACAATGCCAGATGAAAACGAATGACATGACTTACTTTCAGAGGAGCAGCGTAGCACACACAATTGATGCCCACAAACAAAGCTGTGGGAAGTTTCCTTGAAGCCAATGCAGAGGGTAAAGAAAAACAACTACTTAAAATGTACCTCTTGGCCAGTACGGGGATCATACCCAGGACCTTGGCGTTATTAGCACCACGCTCTAACCAACTGAGCTAACCGGCCGCTTTCAACGGAGCAACATTTTTAGGATGCACAGAGCCTCGGCCAGTGCTGGCGCGTAAACGAGCAAGTCCACCAACAGCATAGCCTGACAAGACTGGACCCTCTTGGTTGCTCCTTGTGGCAAATCATAAAGGCTGGGGAATTAGCTCAAATGGTAGAGTGCTTGCTTAGCATGCGAGACGAAATGGGATCGATGCCCACATTCTCCAAAAAACACAATTTTTTTGTGGATCCAAGAAAGCTCCAGTTCACAGTTCATGCAGTTTTGTCTAACGACAACCTACTGTCATGAAACAATGACAAGCAACTTTCATGTAACACTGATGTCACAATGTCAGATGAAAACGAATGACACGACTTACTACCAGAGGAGCAGCGTAGCACACACAATTGATGCCCACAAACAAAGCTGTGGGAAGTTTCCTTGAAGCCAATGCAGAGGGTAAAGAAAAACAACAACTTAAAATGTACCTCAAGACCAGTACGGGGATTGAACCCACGACCTTGGCGTTATTAGCACCACGCTCTAACCAACTGCGCTAACCGGCCGCTTGCAACGTAGCAAGACTTTTAGGATGCACAGAGCCTCGGCCAGTGCTGGCGCGTAAACGAGCAAGTCCACCAACAGCATAGCCTGACAAGACTGGACCCTCTTGGTTGCTCCTTGTGGCAAATCATACAGGCTGGGGAATTAGCTCAAATGGCAGAGTGCTTGCTTAGCATGAGAGAGGTAATGGGATCGATGCCCACATCCTCCAAAAAACAATATTTTTTTGTGGATCCAAGAAAGCTCCAGTTCACACTTCATGCAGTTTTGTCTAATGACAACCTACTGTCATGTAACAATGACAAGCAACTTTCATGTAACACTGATGTCACAATGTCAGATGAAAACGAATGACATGACTTACTTTCAGAGTAGCAGTGTAGCACACACAATTGATGCCCACAAACAAAGCTGTGGGAAGTTTCCTTGAAGCCAATGCAGAGGGTAAAGAAAAACAACAACTTAAAATGTACCTCATGGCCAGTCGGGGGATCGAACCCACAACCTTGGCGTTATTAGCACCACGCTCTAACCAACTGAGCTAACCGGCCGCTTGCAATGGAGCCAAATTTTTAGCATGCACAGAGCCTCGGCCAGTGCTGGCGCGTAAACGAGCAAGTCCACCAACAGCATAGCCTGACAAGACTGGACCCTCTTGGTTGCTACTTTTGGCAATTTAAAAAGGCTGGGGAATTAGCTCAAATGGTAGAGTGCTTGCTTAGCATGTGAGAGGTAGTGGGATTGATGCCCACATTCTCCAAAAAATAATTTTTTTTTGTGGATCCAAGAACGCTCCAGTTCACACTTCATACAGCTTTGTCTAAGGACAACCTACTGTCATGTAACAATGACAAGCAACTTTCATGTAACACTGATGTCACAATGTCAGATGAAAACAAATGACATGACTTACTTTCAGAGGAGCAGCATAGCACACACAATTGATGCCAACAAACAAAGCTGTGGGAAGTTTCCTTGAAGCCAACAAAGAGGATAAAGAAAAACAAAAACTCAAGATAAACCTCATGGCCTGTACAGGGATCGAAACAACGACCTTGCCGTTATTAGCACCACGCTCTAACCAACTGAGCTAACCAGGCACTTGCAATGGAGCAAAATGTTTAGGATGCACAGAGCCTCGGCCAGTGCTGGCGCGTAAACGAGCAAGTCCACCAACAGCATAGCCTGACAAGACTGGACCCTCTTGGTTGCTCCTTGTGGCAACTCATAAAGGCTGGGGAATTAGCTCAAATGGTAGAGTGCTTGCTTAGCATGCGAGATGTAGTGGGATCGATGCCCACATTCTCCAAAAAACATTTTTTTTTTGTGGATCCAAGAAAGCTCCAGTTCACACTTCATGCAGTTTTGTCTAACGACAACCTACTGTCATGTAACAATGACAAGCAACTTTCATGTAACACTGATGTCACAATGTCAGATGAAAACGAATGACATGACTTACTTTCAGAGGAGCAGCGTAGCACACACAATTGATGCCCAAAAACAAAGCTGTGGGAAGTTTCCTTGAAGCCAATGCAGAGGGTAAAGCAAAAACAACAACTTAAAATGTACCTCATGGCCAGTACGGGATCAAACCCACAACCTTGGCTTTATTAGCACCACGCTCTAAACAACTGAGCTAACACGCCTCTTGCAATGGAACAACATTTTTAGGATGCACAGAGGCTCGGCCAGTGCTGGCGGGTAAACGAGCAAGTCCACCAACAGCATAGCCTGACAAGACTGGACCCTCTTGGTTGCTCCTTGTGGCAAATCATGAAGGCTGGGGAATTAGCTCAAATGGTAGAGTGCTTGATTCGCATGCGAGAGGTAGTGGGTTCGATGCCCACATTCTCCAAAAAAATAATTTTTTTTGTGGATCCAAGAACGCTCCAGTTCACACTTCATGCAGCTTTGTCTAACGACAACCTACTGTCATGTAACAATGACAAGCAACTTTCATGTTACACTGATGTCACAATGTCAGATGAAAACGAATGACATGACTTGCTTTTAGAGGAGCAGCGTAGCACACACAATTGATGCCAACAAACAAAGCTGTGGGAAGTTTCCTTGAAGCCAATGCAGAGGATAAAGAAAAACAACAACTTAAAATGTATCTCATGGCCAGTACGGAGATCGAACCGACGACCTTGGCGTTATTTGCACCACGCTCTAACCAACTGAGCTTACCGGGAACTTGCAACATACTAAAATTTTTAGGATGCACAGAGCCTCGGCCAGTGCTGGCGCGTAAACGAGCAAGTCCACCAACAGCATAGCCTGACAAGACTGGACCCTCTTGGTTGCTTCTTGTGGCAAATTATAAATGCTGGGGAATTAGCTCAAATGGTAGAGTGCTTGCTTAGCATGCGAGAGGTAGTGGGATCGATGACCACATTGTCCAAATAACACTTTTTTTGTGGATCCAAGAACGCTCCAGTTCACACTTCATGCAGCTTTGTCTAACGACAACCTACTGTCATGTAACAGTGACAAGCAACTTTCATGTTACACTGATGTCACAATGTCAGATGAAAACGAATGACATGACTTGCTTTCAGAGGAGCAGCGTAGCACACACAATTGATGCCAACAAACAAAGCTGTGGGAAGTTTCCTTGAAGCCAATGCAGAGGATAAAGAAAAACAACAACTTAAAATGTAGCTCATGGCCAGTACGGAGATCGAACCCACGACTTTGCCGTTGTTAGCACCACGCTCTAACCAACTGAGCTAACCGGGAACTTGCACCATACTCAAATATTTAGGATGTACAGAGCCTCGGCCAGTGCTGGCGCGTAAACGAGCAAGTCCACCAACAGCATAGCCTGACAAGACTGGACCCTCTTGGTTGCTCCTTGTGGCAAATCATAAACGCTGGGGAATTAGCTCAAATGGTATAGTGCTTGCTTCGCATGCGAGAGGTAGTGGGATCGATGCCCACATTCTCCAAAAAAACAATTTTTTTTGTGGATCCAAGAACGCTCCAGTTCACACTTCATGCAGCTTTGTCTAACGACAACCTACTGTCATGTAACAATGACAAGCAACTTTCATGTTACACTGATGTCACAATGTCAGATGAAAACGAATGACATGACTTGCTTTCAGAGGAGCAGCGTAGCACACACAATTGATGCCAACAAACAAAGCTGTGGGAAGTTTCCTTGAAGCCAATGCAGAGGATAAAGAAAAACAACAACTTAAAATGTAGCTCATGGCCAGTACGGAGATCGAACCCACGAACTAGGTGTTATTAGCACCATGCTCTAACCAACTGAGCTAACCGGGAACTTGCATCATACTAAAATTTTTAGGATGCACAGAGCCTCGGCCAGTGCTGGCGCGTAAACGAGCAAGTCCACGAACAGCATAGCCTGACAAGACTGGACCCTCTTGGTTGCTTCTTGTGGCAATTTATAAATGCTGGGGAATTAGCTCAAATGGTAGAGAGCTTGCTTAGCATGCGAGAGGTAGTGGGATCGATGCCCACATTCTCCAAAAAACACTTTTTTTGTGGATCCAAGAACGCTCCAGTTCACACTTCATGCAGCTTTGTCTAACGACAACCTACTGTCATGTAAGAGTGACAAGCAACTTTCATGTAAGACTGATGTCACAATGTCAGATGAAAACGAATGACATGACTTACTTTCAGAGGAGCAGCGTAGCACACACAATTGATGCCGACAAACAAAGCTGTGGGAAGTTTCCTTGAAGCCAATGCAGAGGATAAAGAAAAACAACAACTTAAAATGTACCTCCTGTCCAGTACGGCGATCGAACCCACGAACTTGGCATTATTAGCACCACACTCTAACCAAGTGATCTAACCGGCCGCTTGCAACATAGCAACATTTTCAGGATGCACAGAGCCTCGGCCAGTGCTGGCGCGTAAACGAGCAAGTACACCAACAGCATAGCCTGACAAGACTGGACCCTCTTGGTTGCTTCTTGGGGCAAATTATAAACCCTGGGGAATAAGCTCAAATGGTAGAGTGCTTGCTTCGCATGCGAGAGGTAGTGGGATCGATACCCACATTCTTCAAAAATCACATTTTTTTGTGGATCCAAGAACGCTCCAGTTCACACTTCATGCAGCTTTGTCTAACGACAACCTACTGTCATGTAACAATGACAAGCAAATTTCATGTAACACCGATGTCACAATGTCAGATGAAAACGAATGACATGACTTACTTTCAGAGGAGCAGCGTAGCACACACAATTGATGCCCACAAACAAAGGTGTGGGAAGTTTCCTTGAAGCCAATGCAGAGGGTAAAGAAAAACAACAACTTAAAATGTACCTCAAGGCCAGTACGGGGATCAAACCCACAACCTTGTCGTTATTAGCACCACACTCTAACCAACTGAGCTAACCAGCCGCTTGCAATGTAACAAAATGTCTAGGATGCACAGAGGCTCGGCCAGTGCTGGCGCGTAAACGAGCAAGTCCACCAACAGCATAGCCTGACAAGACTGAACCCTCTTGGTTGCTCCTTGTGGCAAATCATAAAGGCTGGGGAATTAGCTCAAATGATAGAGTGCTTGCTTAGCATGCCAGAGGTAGTGGGATCGATGCCGACATTCTCCAAAAAACAATTTTTTTTTGTGGATCCAAGAAAGCTCCAGTTCACACTTCATGCAGTTTTGTCTGACGACAACCTACTGTCATGTAACAATGACAAGCAACTTTCATGTAACACTGATGTCACAATGTCAAGAGAAAATGAATGACCTGACTTACTTTCAGAGGAGCAGCATAGCCTGACAAGACTGGACCCTCTTGGTTGCTCCTTGTGGCAAATTAAATAGTCTGGGGAATTAGCTCAAATGTTAAAATGATTGCTTAGCATGTGAGAGGTAGTGCGATTGATGCCCACATTCTCCAAAAAACACAATTTTTTTGTGGATCCAAGAACGCTACAGTTCACACTTCATGCAGTTTTGTCTGACGACAACTTACTGTCATGTAACAATGACCAGCAACTTTCATGTAACACTGATGTCACAATCTCAAAAGAAAACGAATGACCTGACTTACTTTCAGAGGAGCAGCATAGCCTGACAAGACTGGACCCTCTTGGTTGCTCCTTGTGGCAATATAATAAGGCCGGGGAATTAGCTCAAATGGTAGAGTGCTTGCGTAGCATGAGAGAGGTTGTGTGATCGATGCCCACATTCTCCAAATAAACACAGTTTTTTTGTGGATCCAAGAACGCTCCAGTTCACACTTCATGCAGCTTTGTCTAACGACAACCTACTGTCATGTAACAGTGACAAGCAACTTTCATGTTACACTGATGTCACAATGTCAGATGAAAACGAATGACATGACTTGCTTTCAGAGGAGCAGCGTAGCACACACAATTGATGCCAACAAACAAAGCTGTGGGAAGTTTCCTTGAAGCCAATGCAGAGGATAAAGAAAAACAACAACTTAAAATGTAGCTCATGGCCAGTACGGAGATCGAACCCACGACTTTGCCGTTGTTAGCACCACGCTCTAACCAACTGAGCTAACCGGGAACTTGCACCATACTCAAATATTTAGGATGTACAGAGCCTCGGCCAGTGCTGGCGCGTAAACGAGCAAGTCCACCAACAGCATAGCCTGACAAGACTGGACCCTCTTGGTTGCTCCTTGTGGCAAATCATAAACGCTGGGGAATTAGCTCAAATGGTATAGTGCTTGCTTCGCATGCGAGAGGTAGTGGGATCGATGCCCACATTCTCCAAAAAAACAATTTTTTTTGTGGATCCAAGAACGCTCCAGTTCACACTTCATGCAGCTTTGTCTAACGACAACCTACTGTCATGTAACAATGACAAGCAACTTTCATGTTACACTGATGTCACAATGTCAGATGAAAACGAATGACATGACTTGCTTTCAGAGGAGCAGCGTAGCACACACAATTGATGCCAACAAACAAAGCTGTGGGAAGTTTCCTTGAAGCCAATGCAGAGGATAAAGAAAAACAACAACTTAAAATGTAGCTCATGGCCAGTACGGAGATCGAACCCACGAACTAGGTGTTATTAGCACCATGCTCTAACCAACTGAGCTAACCGGGAACTTGCATCATACTAAAATTTTTAGGATGCACAGAGCCTCGGCCAGTGCTGGCGCGTAAACGAGCAAGTCCACGAACAGCATAGCCTGACAAGACTGGACCCTCTTGGTTGCTTCTTGTGGCAATTTATAAATGCTGGGGAATTAGCTCAAATGGTAGAGAGCTTGCTTAGCATGCGAGAGGTAGTGGGATCGATGCCCACATTCTCCAAAAAACACTTTTTTTGTGGATCCAAGAACGCTCCAGTTCACACTTCATGCAGCTTTGTCTAACGACAACCTACTGTCATGTAAGAGTGACAAGCAACTTTCATGTAAGACTGATGTCACAATGTCAGATGAAAACGAATGACATGACTTACTTTCAGAGGAGCAGCGTAGCACACACAATTGATGCCGACAAACAAAGCTGTGGGAAGTTTCCTTGAAGCCAATGCAGAGGATAAAGAAAAACAACAACTTAAAATGTACCTCCTGTCCAGTACGGCGATCGAACCCACGAACTTGGCATTATTAGCACCACACTCTAACCAAGTGATCTAACCGGCCGCTTGCAACATAGCAACATTTTCAGGATGCACAGAGCCTCGGCCAGTGCTGGCGCGTAAACGAGCAAGTACACCAACAGCATAGCCTGACAAGACTGGACCCTCTTGGTTGCTTCTTGGGGCAAATTATAAACCCTGGGGAATAAGCTCAAATGGTAGAGTGCTTGCTTCGCATGCGAGAGGTAGTGGGATCGATACCCACATTCTTCAAAAATCACATTTTTTTGTGGATCCAAGAACGCTCCAGTTCACACTTCATGCAGCTTTGTCTAACGACAACCTACTGTCATGTAACAATGACAAGCAAATTTCATGTAACACCGATGTCACAATGTCAGATGAAAACGAATGACATGACTTACTTTCAGAGGAGCAGCGTAGCACACACAATTGATGCCCACAAACAAAGGTGTGGGAAGTTTCCTTGAAGCCAATGCAGAGGGTAAAGAAAAACAACAACTTAAAATGTACCTCAAGGCCAGTACGGGGATCAAACCCACAACCTTGTCGTTATTAGCACCACACTCTAACCAACTGAGCTAACCAGCCGCTTGCAATGTAACAAAATGTCTAGGATGCACAGAGGCTCGGCCAGTGCTGGCGCGTAAACGAGCAAGTCCACCAACAGCATAGCCTGACAAGACTGAACCCTCTTGGTTGCTCCTTGTGGCAAATCATAAAGGCTGGGGAATTAGCTCAAATGATAGAGTGCTTGCTTAGCATGCCAGAGGTAGTGGGATCGATGCCGACATTCTCCAAAAAACAATTTTTTTTTGTGGATCCAAGAAAGCTCCAGTTCACACTTCATGCAGTTTTGTCTGACGACAACCTACTGTCATGTAACAATGACAAGCAACTTTCATGTAACACTGATGTCACAATGTCAAGAGAAAATGAATGACCTGACTTACTTTCAGAGGAGCAGCATAGCCTGACAAGACTGGACCCTCTTGGTTGCTCCTTGTGGCAAATTAAATAGTCTGGGGAATTAGCTCAAATGTTAAAATGATTGCTTAGCATGTGAGAGGTAGTGCGATTGATGCCCACATTCTCCAAAAAACACAATTTTTTTGTGGATCCAAGAACGCTACAGTTCACACTTCATGCAGTTTTGTCTGACGACAACTTACTGTCATGTAACAATGACCAGCAACTTTCATGTAACACTGATGTCACAATCTCAAAAGAAAACGAATGACCTGACTTACTTTCAGAGGAGCAGCATAGCCTGACAAGACTGGACCCTCTTGGTTGCTCCTTGTGGCAATATAATAAGGCCGGGGAATTAGCTCAAATGGTAGAGTGCTTGCGTAGCATGAGAGAGGTTGTGTGATCGATGCCCACATTCTCCAAATAAACACAGTTTTTTTGTGGATCCAAGAACGCTCCAGTTCACACTTCATGCAGCTTTGTCTAACGACAACCTACTCTGATGTAACAATGACAAGCAACTTTCATGTAACACTGATGTCACAATGTCAGATGAAAACGAATGACATGACTTACTTTCAGAAGAGCAGCGTAGCACACACAATTGATGCCCACAAACAAAGCTGTGGGAAGTTTCCTTGAAGCCAATGCAGAGGATAAAGAAAAACATAAATTCAAGATGTACCTAATGGCCAGTACGGGAAACGAACCCACGACCTTGGCGTTATTAGCACCACGCTCTAACCAACTGAGCTAACATGCCACTTGCAACGAAGCAAAATTTTTAGGATGCACAGAGCCTCGGCCAGTGCTGGCGCGTAAACTTACAAGTCCACCAACAGCATAGCCTGACAAGACTGGACCCTCTTGGTTGCTCCTTGTGGCAAACCATAAAGGCTGGGGAATTAGCTCAAATGGTAGAGTGCGTGCTTAGCATGTGAGAGGTAGTGGGATCGATGCCCACATTCTCCAAAAAACAAAAAAAATGTGTGGATCCAAGAACGCTCCAGTTCACACTTCATGCATTTTTGTCTAACGACAACCTACTGTCATGTAACAATGACAAGCAACTTTCATGTAACACTGATGTCACAATGTCAAGAGAAAATGAATGACCTGACTTACTTTCAGAGGAGCAGCATAGCCTGACAAGACTGGACCCTCTTGGTTGCTCCTTGTGGCAAATTAAATAGTCTGGGGAATTAGCTCAAATGTTAAAATGATTGCTTAGCATGTGAGAGGTAGTGGGATCGATGCCCACATTCTCCAAAAAACAATTTTTTTTTGTGGATCCAAGAACGCTACAGTTCACACTTCATGCAGTTTTGTCTAACGACAACCTACTGTCATGTAACAATGACCAGCAACTTTCATGTAACACTGATGTCACAATCTCAAAAGAAAACGATTGACCTGACTTACTTTCAGAGGAGCAGCATAGCCTGACAAGACTGGACCCTCTTGGTTGCTCCTTGTGGCAAATCATAAACGCTGGGGAATTAGCTCAAATGGTAGAGTGCTTGATTCGCATGCGAGAGGTAGTGGGATCGATGCCCACATTCTCCAAAAAAACAATTTTTTTTGTGGATCCAAGAACGCTCCAGTTCACACTTCATGCAGCTTTGTCTAACGACAACCTACTGTCATGTAACAATGACAAGCAACTTTCATGTTACACTGATGTCACAATGTCAGATGAAAACGAATGACATGACTTGCTTTTAGAGGAGCAGCGTAGCACACACAATTGATGCCAACAAACAAAGCTGTGGGAAGTTTCCTTGAAGCCAATGCAGAGGATAAAGAAAAACAAGAACTTAAAATGTAGCTCATGGCCAGTACGGAGATCGAACCCACGACCTTGGCGTTATTTGCACCACGCTCTAACCACCTGAGCTTACCGGGATCTTGCAAAATACTAAAATTTTTAGGATGCACAGAGCCTCGGCCAGTGCTGGCGCGTAAACGAGCAAGTCCACCAACAGCATAGCCTGACAAGACTGGACCCTCTTGGTTGCTTCTTGTGGCAAATTATAAATGCTGGGGAATTAGCTCAAATGGTAGAGTGCTTGCTTAGCATGCGAGAGGTAGTGGGATCGATGACCACATTGTCCAAATAAAACTTTTTTTGTGGATCCAAGAACGCTCCAGTTCACACTTCATGCAGCTTTGTCTAACGACAACCTACTGTCATGTAACAGTGACAAGCAACTTTCATGTAACACTGATGTCACAATGTCAGATGAAAACGAATGACATGACTTAATTTCAGAGGAGCAGCGTAGCACACACAATTGATGCCGACAAACAAAGCTGTGGGAAGTTTCCTTGAAGCCAATGCAGAGGATAAAGAAAAACAACAACTTAAAATGTACCTCCTGTCCAGTACGGCGATCGAACCCACGAACTTGGCATTATTAGCACCACACTCTAACCAAGTGATCTAACCGGCCGCTTGCAACATAGCAACATTTTCAGGATGCACAGAGCCTCGGCCAGTGCTGGCGCGTAAACGAGCAAGTACACCAACAGCATAGCCTGACAAGACTGGACCCTCTTGGTTGCTTCTTGGGGCAAATTATAAACCCTGGGGAATTAGCTCAAATGGTAGAGTGCTTACTTCGCATGCGAGAGGTTGTGGGATCGATACCCACATTCTTCAAAAATCACATTTTTTTGTGGATCCAAGAACGCTCCAGTTCACACTTCATGCAGCTTTGTCTAACGACAACCTACTGTCATGTAACAATGACAAGCAAATTTCATGTAACACCGATGTCACAATGTCAGATGAAAACGAATGACATGACTTACTTTCAGAGGAGCAGCGTAGCACACACAATTGATGCCCACAAACAAAGGTGTGGGAAGTTTCCTTGAAGCCAATGCAGAGGGTAAAGAAAAACAACAACTTAAAATGTACCTCAAGGCCAGTACGGGGATCAAACCCACAACCTTGTCGTTATTAGCACCACACTCTAACCAACTGAGCTAACCAGCCGCTTGCAATGTAACAAAATGTCTAGGATGCACAGAGGCTCGGCCAGTGCTGGCGCGTAAACGAGCAAGTCCACCAACAGCATAGCCTGACAAGACTGAACCCTCTTGGTTGCTCCTTGTGGCAAATCATAAAGGCTGGGGAATTAGCTCAAATGATAGAGTGCTTGCTTAGCATGCCAGAGGTAGTGGGATCGATGCCGACATTCTCCAAAAAACAATTTTTTTTTGTGGATCCAAGAAAGCTCCAGTTCACACTTCATGCAGTTTTGTCTGACGACAACCTACTGTCATGTAACAATGACAAGCAACTTTCATGTAACACTGATGTCACAATGTCAAGAGAAAATGAATGACCTGACTTACTTTCAGAGGAGCAGCATAGCCTGACAAGACTGGACCCTCTTGGTTGCTCCTTGTGGCAAATTAAATAGTCTGGGGAATTAGCTCAAATGTTAAAATGATTGCTTAGCATGTGAGAGGTAGTGCGATCGATGCCCACATTCTCAAAAAAAAAACACAATTTTTTTGTGGATCCAAGAACGCTACAGTTCACACTTCATGCAGTTTTGTCTGACGACAACTTACTGTCATGTAACAATGACCAGCAACTTTCATGTAACACTGATGTCACAATCTCAAAAGAAAACGAATGACCTGACTTACTTTCAGAGGAGCAGCATAGCCTGACAAGACTGGACCCTCTTGGTTGCTCCTTGTGGCAATATAATAAGGCCGGGGAATTAGCTCAAATGGTAGAGTGCTTGCGTAGCATGAGAGAGGTTGTGTGATCGATGCCCACATTCTCCAAATAAACACAGTTTTTTTGTGGATCCAAGAACGCTCCAGTTCACACTTCATGCAGCTTTGTCTAACGACAACCTACTCTGATGTAACAATGACAAGCAACTTTCATGTAACACTGATGTCACAATGTCAGATGAAAACGAATGACATGACTTACTTTCAGAAGAGCAGCGTAGCACACACAATTGATGCCCACAAACAAAGCTGTGGGAAGTTTCCTTGAAGCCAATGCAGAGGATAAAGAAAAACATAAATTCAAGATGTACCTCATGGCCAGTACGGGAAACGAACCCACGACCTTGGCGTTATTAGCACCACGCTCTAACCAACTGAGCTAACATGCCACTTGCAACGAAGCAAAATTTTTAGGATGCACAGAGCCTCGGCCAGTGCTGGCGCGTAAACTTACAAGTCCACCAACAGCATAGCCTGACAAGACTGGACCCTCTTGGTTGCTCCTTGTGGCAAACCATAAAGGCTGGGGAATTAGCTCAAATGGTAGAGTGCGTGCTTAGCATGTGAGAGGTAGTGGGATCGATGCCCACATTCTCCAAAAAACAAAAAAAATGTGTGGATCCAAGAACGCTCCAGTTCACACTTCATGCATTTTTGTCTAACGACAACCTACTGTCATGTAACAATGACAAGCAACTTTCATGTAACACTGATGTCACAATGTCAAGAGAAAATGAATGACCTGACTTACTTTCAGAGGAGCAGCATAGCCTGACAAGACTGGACCCTCTTGGTTGCTCCTTGTGGCAAATTAAATAGTCTGGGGAATTAGCTCAAATGTTAAAATGATTGCTTAGCATGTGAGAGGTAGTGGGATCGATGCCCACATTCTCCAAAAAACAATTTTTTTTTGTGGATCCAAGAACGCTACAGTTCACACTTCATGCAGTTTTGTCTAACGACAACCTACTGTCATGTAACAATGACCAGCAACTTTCATGTAACACTGATGTCACAATCTCAAAAGAAAACGATTGACCTGACTTACTTTCAGAGGAGCAGCATAGCCTGACAAGACTGGACCCTCTTGGTTGCTCCTTGTGGCAAATCATAAACGCTGGGGAATTAGCTCAAATGGTAGAGTGCTTGATTCGCATGCGAGAGGTAGTGGGATCGATGCCCACATTCTCCAAAAAAACAATTTTTTTTGTGGATCCAAGAACGCTCCAGTTCACACTTCATGCAGCTTTGTCTAACGACAACCTACTGTCATGTAACAATGACAAGCAACTTTCATGTTACACTGATGTCACAATGTCAGATGAAAACGAATGACATGACTTGCTTTTAGAGGAGCAGCGTAGCACACACAATTGATGCCAACAAACAAAGCTGTGGGAAGTTTCCTTGAAGCCAATGCAGAGGATAAAGAAAAACAACAACTTAAAATGTAGCTCATGGCCAGTACGGAGATCGAACCCACGACCTTGGCGTTATTTGCACCACGCTCTAACCAACTGAGCTTACCGGGATCTTGCAACATACTAAAATTTTTAGGATGCACAGAGCCTCGGCCAGTGCTGGCGCGTAAACGAGCAAGTCCACCAACAGCATAGCCTGACAAGACTGGACCCTCTTGGTTGCTTCTTGTGGCAAATTATAAATGCTGGGGAATTAGCTCAAATGGTAGAGTGCTTGCTTAGCATGCGAGAGGTAGTGGGATCGATGACCACATTGTCCAAATAAAACTTTTTTTGTGGATCCAAGAACGCTCCAGTTCACACTTCATGCAGCTTTGTCTAACGACAACCTACTGTCATGTAACAGTGACAAGCAACTTTCATGTAACACTGATGTCACAATGTCAGATGAAAACGAATGACATGAATTACTTTCAGAGGAGCAGCGTAGCAAACACAATTGATGCCGACAAACAAAGCTGTGGGAAGTTTCCTTGAAGCCAATGCAGAGGATAAAGAAAAACAACAACTTAAAACATACCTCCTGTCCAGTACGGGGATCTAACCGACGAACTTGGCATTATTAGCACCACACTCTAACCAAGTGAGCTAACCGGCCGCTTGCAACATAGCAACATTTTTAGGATGCACAGAGCCTCGGACAGTGCTGGCGCGTAAACGTGCAAGTCCACCAACAGCATAGCCTGACAAGACTGGACCCTCTTGGTTGCTCCTTGTGGCAAATCATAAACGCTGGGGAATTAACTCAAATGGTAGAGTGCTTGCTTCGCATGCGAGAGGTTGTGGGATCGATGCCCACATTCTCCAAAAAACAATTTTTTTCGTGGATCCAAGAACGCTCCAGTTCACACTTCATGCAGCTTTGTCTAACGACCACCTACTGTCATGTAACAATGACAAGCAACTTTCATGTAACACTGATGTCACAATGTCAGATGAAAACGAATGACATGACTTACTTTCAGAGGAGCAGCGTAGCACACACAATTGATGCCAACAAACAAAGCTGTGGGAAGTTTCCTTGAAGCCAATGCAGAGGATAAAGAAAAACAACAACTTAAAATGTAGCTCATGGCCAGAACGGAGATCGAACCCACGACCTTGGCGTTATTAGCACCACGCTCTAACCAACTGAGCTAACCGGGAACTTGCAAGACACTAAAAATTTTAGGATGCACAGAGCCTCGGCCAGTGCTGGCGCGTAAACGAGCAAGTCCACCAACAGCATAGCCTGACATGACTGGACCCTCTTGGTTGCTTCGTGTGGCAAATTATAAACGCTGGGGAATTATTTCAAATGGTAGAGTGCTTGCTTAGCATGCGAGAGGTGGTGGGATCGATGCCCACATTCTCCAAAAAACACTTTTTTTGTGGATCCAAGAACGCTCCAGTTCACACTTCATGCAGCTTTGTCTAACGACAACCTACTGTCATGTAACAGTGACAAGCAACTTTCATGTAACACTGATGTCACAATGTCAGATGAAAACGAATGACATGATTTACTTTCAGAGGAGCAGCGTAGCACACACAATTGATGCCGACAAACAAAGCTGTGGGAAGTTTCCTTGAAGCCAATGCAGAGGACAAAGAAAAACAACAACTTAAAACATACCTCCTGTCCAGTACGGGGATCGAACCCACGAACTTGGCATTATTAGCACCACACTCTAACCAAGTGAGCTAACCGGCCGCTTGCAACATAGCAACATTTTTAGGATGCACAGAGCCTCGGACAGTGCTGGCGCGTAAACGTGCAAGTCCACCAACAGCATAGCCTGACAAGACTGGACCCTCTTGGTTGCTTCTTGTGGCAAATCATAAACGCTGGGGAATTAACTCAAATGGTAGAGTGCTTGCTTCGCATGCGAGAGGTAGTGGGATCGATGCCCACATTCTCCAAAAAACTATTTTTTTTGTGGATCCAAGAACGCTCCAGTTCACACTTCATGCAGCTTTGTCTAACGACAACCTACTGTCATGTAACAATGACAAGCAACTTTCATGTAACACTGATGTCACAATGTCAGATGAAAACGAATGACATGACTTACTTTCAGAGGTGCAGCGTAGCACACACAATTGATGCCAACAAACAAAGCTGTGGGAAGTTTCCTTGAAGCCAATGCAGAGGATAAAGAAAAACAACAACTTAAAATGTAGCTCATGGCCAGTACGGAGATCGAACCAACGACCTTGGCGTTATTAGCACCACACTCTAACCCACTGAGCTAACCGGGAACTTGCAACATACTAAAAATTTTAGGATGCACAGAGCCTCGGCCAGTGCTGGCGCGTAAACGAGCAAGTCCACCAACAGCATAGCCTGACAAGACTGGACCCTCTTGGTTGCTCCTTGTGGCAAATCATAAAAGCTGGGGAATTAGCTCAAATGGTAGTGTGCTTGCTTCGCATGCGAGAGGTAGTGCGATCGATGCCCACATTCTCCAAAAAAACAATTTTTTTTGTGGATCCAAGAACGCTCCAGTTCACACTTCATGCAGCTTTGTCTAACGACAACCTACTGTCATGTAACAATGACAAGCAACTTTCATGTTACACTGATGTCACAATGTCAGATGAAAACGAATGACATGACTTGCTTTCAGAGGAGCAGCGTAGCACACACAATTGATGCCAACAAACAAAGCTGTGGGAAGTTTCCTTGAAGCCAATGCAGAGGATAAAGAAAAACAACAACTTAAAATGTAGCTCATGGCCAGTACGGAGATCAAACCCACAGCCTTGGAGTTATTAGCACCACGCTCTAACCAACTGAGTTAACCGGGAACTTGCAACATACTAAACATTTTAGGATGCACAGAGCCTCGGCCAGTGCTGGCGCGTAAACGAGCAAGTCCACCAACATCATAGCCTGACAAGACTGGACCCTCTTGGTTGCTTCTTGTGGCAAATTATAAATCCTGGGGAATAAGCTCAAATGGTAGAGTGCTTGCTTATCATGCGAGAGGTAGTGGGATCGATACCCACATTCTCCAAAAAACACATTTTTTTGTGGATCCAAGATCGCTCCAGTTCACACTTCATGCAGCTTTGTCTAACGACAACCTACTTCATGTAACAGTGACAAGCAACTTTCATGTAACACTGATGTCACAATGTCAGATGAAAACGAATGACATGACTTACTTTCAGAGGAGCAGCGTAGCACACACAATTGATGCCGACAAACAAAGCTGTGGGAAGTTTCCTTGAAGCCAATGCAGAGGATAAAGAAAAACAACAACTTAAAATGTACCTCCTGTCCAGTACGGGGATCGAACTCACGAACTTGGCATTTTTAGCACCACACTCTAACCAACAGAGCTAACCAGCCGCTTATAACATAGCAGCATTTTTAGGATGCACAGAGCCTCGGCCAGTGCTGGCGCGTAAACGAGCAAGTGCAACAACAGCATAGCCTGACAAGACTGGACCCTCTTGGTTGCTCCTTGTGGCAAACCATAAACACTGGGGAATTAGCTCAAATGGTAGAGCGCTTGCTTTGCATGCGAGAGGTTGTTGGATCGATGCCCACATTCTCCAAAAAGCACATTTTTTTGTGGATCCAAGAACGCTCCAGTTCACACTTCATGCAGCTTTGTCTAACGACAACCTACTGTCATGTAACAATGACAAGCAACTTTCATGTAACACTGATGTCACAATGTCAGATGAAAACGAATGACATGACTTACTTTCAGAGGAGCAGCGTAGCACACACAATTGATGCCGACAAACAAAGCTGTGCCAAGTTTCCTTGAAGCCAATGCAGAGGATAAAGAAAAACAACAACTTAAAATGTACCTCCTGTCCAGTACGGGGATGGAACCCACGAACTTGGCTTTATTAGCACCACACTCTAACCAACTGAGCTAACCAGCCACTTGTAACATAGCAACATTTTTAGGATGCACAGAGCCTCGGCCAGTGCTGGCGCGTAAACGAGCAAGTGCACCAACAGCATAGCCTGACAAGACTGGACCCTCTTGGTTGCTTCTTGTGGCATACCATAAACACTGGGGAATTAGCTCAAATGGTAGTGCGCTTGCTTCGCATGTGAGAGGTTGTGGGATCGATGCCCACATTCTCCAAAAATCACATTTTTTTGTGGATCCAAGAACGCTCCAGTTCACACTTCATGCAGCTTTGTCTAACGACAACCTACTGTCATGTAACAATGACAAGCAACTTTCATGTAACACTGATGTCACAATGTCAGATGAAAACGAATGACATGACTTACTTTCAGAGGAGCAGCGTAGCACACACAATTGATGCCGACAAACAAAGCTGTGCCAAGTTTCCTTGAAGCCAATGCAGAGGATAAAGAAAAACAACAACTTAAAATGTACCTCCTGTCCAGTACGGGGATGGAACCCACGAACTTGGCTTTATTAGCACCACACTCTAACCAACTGAGCTAACCAGCCACTTGTAACATAGCAACATTTTTAGGATGCACAGAGCCTCGGCCAGTGCTGGCGCGTAAACGAGCAAGTGCACCAACAGCATAGCCTGACAAGACTGGACCCTCTTGGTTGCTTCTTGTGGCATACCATAAACACTGGGGAATTAGCTCAAATGGTAGTGCGCTTGCTTCGCATGTGAGAGGTTGTGGGATCGATGCCCACATTCTCCAAAAATCACATTTATTTGTGGATCCAAGAACGCTCCAGTTCACACTTCATGCAGCTTTGTCTAACGACAACCTAATGTCATGTAACAATGACAAGCAACTTTCATGTAACACTGATGTCACAATGTCAGATGAAAACGAATGACATGACTTACTTTCAGAGGAGCAGCGTAGCACACACAATTGATGCCAACAAACAAAGCCATGGGAAGTTTCCTTGAAGCCAATGCAGAGGATAAAGAAAAACATCAACTCAAGTTGTACCTCATGGCCAGTACAGGGATCGAACCCACGAACTTGGCTTAATTGGCATCACGCTCTAACCAACTGAGCTAACCAGCCACTTGCATAGGAATAAAATTTTTAGGATGCACTGAGCCTCGGCCAGTGCTGGCGCGTAAACGAGCAAGTCCACCAACAGCATAGCCTGACAAGACTGGACCCTCTTGGTTGCTCCTTGTGGCAAATTATAAATCCTGGGGAATAAGCTCAAATGGTAGAGTGCTTGCTTCGCATGCGAGAGGTAGTGGGATCAATACCCACATTCTCCAAAAAACAAATTTTTTTGTGGATCCAAGATCGCTCCAGTTCACACTTCATGCAGCTGGGTCTAACGACAAGCTACTGTCATGTAACAATGACAAGCAACTTTCATGTAACACTGATGTCACAATGTCAGATGAAAACGAATGACATGATTTACTTTCAGAGGAGCAGCGTAGCACACACAATTGATGCCGACGAACAAAGCTGTGGGAAGTTTCCTTGAAGCCAATGCAGAGGATAAAGAAAAACAACAACTTAAAATGTACCTCATGTCCAGTACAGGGATCGAACCCACGACCTTGGCTTTATTAACATCATGCTCTAACCAACTGAGCTAACCGGCCGCTTGCAACATATCAACATTTTTAGGATGCACAGAGCCTCGGACAGTGCTGGCGCGTAAACGAGCAAGTCCACCAACAGCATAGCCTGACAAGACTGGACCCTCTTGGTTGCTCCTTGTGGCAAATCATAAACGCTGGGGAATTAGCTCAAATTGTAGAGTGCTTGCTTCGCATGCGTGAGGTAATGGGATCGATGCCCACATTCTCCAAAAAACAATATTTTTTTGTGGATCCAAGAACGCTCCAGTTCACACTTCATGCAGCTTTGTCTAACTACAACCTACTGTCATGTAACAATGACAAGCAACTTTCATGTAACACTGATGTCACAATGTCAGATGAAAACGAATGACATGACTACCTTTCAGAGGAGCAGCGTAGCACACACAATTGATGCCGACAAACAAAGCTGTGGGAAGTTTCCTTGAAGCCAATGCAGAGGATAAAGAAAAACAACAACTTAAAATGTACCTCCTGTCCAGTACGGGGATAGAACCCACGAACTTGGCTTTATTAGCACCACACTCTAACCAACTGAGCTAACCAGCCACTGATAACATAGCAAAATGTTTAGGATGCACAGAGCCTCGGCCAGAGCTGGCGCGTAAACGAGCAAGTCCACCAAAAGCATAGCCTGACAAGACTGGACCCTCTTGGTTGCTCCTTGTGGCAAATCATAAATCCTGGGGAATTAGCTCAAATGTTAGTGCGCTTGCTTCGCATGTGAGAGGTTGTGGGATCGATGCCCACATTCTCCAAAAATCACATTTTTTTGTGGATCCAAGAACGCTCCAGTTCACACTTCATGCAGCTTTGTCTAACGACAACCTACTGTCATGTAACAATGACAAGCAACTTTCATGTAACACTGATGTCACAATGTCAGATGAAAACGAATGACATGACTTACTTTCAGAGGAGCAGCGTAGCACACACAATTGATGCCAACAAACAAAGCTGTGGGAAGTTTCCTTGAAGCCAATGCAGAGGATAAAGAAAAACATCAACTCAAGCTGTACCTCATGGCCAGTACAGGGATCGAACCCACGACCTTGGCGTTATTAGCATCACGCTCTAACCAACTGAGCTAACCAGCCACTTGCATAGGATTAAAATTTTTAGGATGCACTGAGCCTCGGCCAGTGCTGGCGCGAAAACGAGCAAGTCCACCAACAGCATAGCCTGACAAGACTGGACCCTCTTGGTTGCTTCTTGTGGCAAATTATAAATCCTGGGGAATAAGCTCAAATGGTAGAGTGCTTGCTTCGCATGAAAGAGGTAGTGGGATCAATACCCACATTCTCCAAAAAACAATTTTTTTTGTGGATCCAAGATCGCTCCAGTTCACACTTCATGCAGCTGGGTCTAACGACAACCTACTGTCATGTAACAATGACAAGCAACTTTCATGTAACACTGATGTCACAATGTCAGATGAAAACGAATGACATGACTTACTATCAGAGGAGCAGCGTAGCACACACAATTGATGCCGACAAACAAAGCTGTGGGAAGTTTCCTTGAAGCCAATGCAGAGGATTAAGAAAAACAACAACTTAAAATGTACCTCATGTCCAGTAGAGGGATCGAACCCACGACCTTGGCGTTATTATCATCACGCTCTAACCAACTGAGCTAACCGTCCGCTTGCAACATACCAACATTTTTAGGATGCACAGAGCCTCGGATAGTGCTGGCGCGTAAACGAGCAAGTCCACCAACAGCATAGCCTGACAAGACTGGTCCCTCTTGGTTGCTCCTTGTGGCAAATCATAAACGCTGGGGAATTAGCTCAAATGGTAGAGTGCTTGCTTCGCATGCGTGAGGTAATGGGATCGATGCCCATATTCTCCAAAAAACAATATTTTTTTGTGGATCCAAGAACGCTCCAGTTCAAACTTCATGCAGCTTTGTCTAACTACAACCTACTGTCATGTAACAATGACAAGCAACTTTCATGTAACACTGATGTCACAATGTCAGATGAAAACGAATGACATGACTTACTTTCAGAGGAGCAGCGTAGCACACACAATTGATGCCAACAAACAAAGCTGTGGGAAGTTTCCTTGAAGCCAATGCAGAGGCTACAGAAAAACAACAACTTAAAATGTACCTCATGTCCAGTACAGGGATCGAACCCACGATCTTGGCTTTATTAGCATCACGCTCTAACCAACTGAGCTACCCGGCCGCTTGCAAAATATCAACATTTTTAGGATGCACAGAGCCTCGGACAGTGCTGGCGCGTAAAAGAGCAAGTCCACCAAAAGCATAGCCTGACAAGACTGGACCCTCTTGGTTGCTCCGTGTGGCAACTCAAATAGGCTGGGGAATTAGCTCAAATGGTAGAGCGCTTGCTTCGCATGCGAGAGGTAGTGGGATCGATGCCTACATTCTCCAAAAATCACATTTTTTTGTGGATCCAAGAACGCTCCAGTTCACACTTCATGCAGCTTTGTCTAACGACAACCTACTGTCATGTAACAATGACAAGCAACTTTCATGTAACACGGATGTCACAATGTCAGATGAAAACGAATGACATGACTTACTTTCAGAGGAGCAGCGTAGCACACACAATTGATGCCAACAAACAAAGCTGTGGGAAGTTTCCTTGAAGCCAATGCAGAGGCTAAAGAAAAACAACAACTTAAAATGTACATCATGTCCAGTACAGGGATCGAACGCACAACCTTGGCGTTATTAGCACCGCGCTCTAACCAACTGAGCTAACCAGCCACTTGCAATATAGCAACATTTTTAGGATGCACAGAGCCTCGGCCAGTGCTGGGGCGTAAACGAGCAAGTCCACCAACAGCATAGCCTGACCAAGACTGGACCCTCTTGGTTGCTGCTTGTGGCAAATCATAAACGCTGGGGAATTAGCTCAAATGGTAGAGTGCTTGCTTCGCATGCGAGAGGTAGTGGGATCGATGCCCACATTCTCCAAAAAACACATTTTTTTTGTGGATCCAAGAACGCTCCAGTTCACACTTCATGCAGCTTTGTCTAACGACAACCTACTGTCATGTAACAGTGACAAGCAACTTTCATGTAACCCTGATGTCAGAATGTCAGATTAAAACGAATGACATGACTTACTTTCAGAGGAGCAGCGTAGCACACACAATTGATGCCGACAAACAAAGCTGTGGGAAGTTTCCTTGAAGCCAATGCAGAGGATAAAGAAAAACAAAAACTTAAAATGTACCTCCTGTCCAGTACGGGAATCGAACCCACGAACTTGTCATTTTTAGCACCATGCTCTAACCAACTGAGCTAACCTGCCACTTGCAATTTAGCAACATTTTTAGGATGCACAGAGCCTCGGCGAGTGCTGGGGCGTAAACAAGCAAGTCCACCAACAGCATTGCCTGACAAGACTGGACCCTCTTGGTTGCTGCTTGTGGCAAATCAGAAACGCTGGGGAATTAGCTCAAATGGTAGAGTGCTTGCTTCGCATGCGAGAGGTAGTGGGATCGATGCCCAAATTCTCCAAAATACACATTTTTTTTGTGGATCCAAGAACGCTCCAGTTCACACTTCATGCAGCTTTGTCTAACGACAACCTACTGTCATGTAACAGTGACAAGCAACTTTCATGTAACCCTGATGGCACAATGTCAGATGAAAACAAATGACATGACTTACTTTCAGAGGAGCAGCGTAGCACACACAATTGATGCCGACAAACAAAGCTGTGGGAAGTTACCTTGAAGCCAATGCAGAGGATAAAGAAAAACAACAACTTAAAATGTACATCATGTCCAGTACAGGGATCGAACGCACAACCTTGGCGTTATTAGCACCACACTCTAACCAACTGAGCTAACCGGCCGCTTGCAACATATTAACATTTTTAGGATTCACAGAACCTCGGACAGTGCTGGCGCGTAAACGAGCAAGTCCACCAACAGCATAGCCTGACAAGACTGGACCCTCTTGGTTGCTCCTTGTGGCAATTCATAAACCCTGGGGAATTAGCTCAAGTGGTAGAGCGCTTGCTTCGCATGTGAGAGGTAGTGGGATCGATGCCCACATTCTCCAAAAAACACCTTTTTTGTGGATCCAAGATCGCTCCAGTTCACACTTCATGCAGCTTTGTCTAACGACAACCTACTGTCATGTAACAATGACAAGCAACTTTCATGTAACACTGATGTCACAATGTCAGATGAAAACGAATGACATGACTTACTTTCAGAAGAGCAGCGTAGCACACACAATTGATGCCAACAAACAAAGCTGTGGGAAGTTTCCTTGAAGCCAATGCAGAGGATAAAGAAAAACAAAAACTTAAAATCTACCTCCTGTCCAGTACGGGGATCGAACCCACGAACTTTGCGTTATTAGCACCACGCTCTAACCAACTGAGCTAACCAGCCACTTGCAACATAGCAACATTTTTAGGATGCACAGAGCCTCGGCCAGTGCTGGCGCGTAAACGAGCAAGTGCACCAACAGCATAGCCTGACAAGACTGTACCCTCTTGGTTGCTCCTTGTGGCGAGTCATAAAGACTGGGGAATTAGCTCAAATGGTAGAGCGTTTGCTTCGCATGCGAGAGGTAGTGGGATCGATGCCCACATTCTCCAAAATTCACATTCTTTTGTGGATCCAAGAACGCTCCAGTTCACACTTCATGCAGCTTTGTCTAACGACAACCTACTGTCATGTAACAATGACAAGCAGCTTTCATGTAACAGTGATGTCACAATGTCAGATGAAAACGAATGACATGACTTACTTTCAGAGGAGCAGCGTAGCACACACAATTGATGCCAACACTAAAGCTGTGGGAAGTTTCCTTGAAGCCAATGCAGAGGATAAAGAAAAACAACAACTTAAAATGTACATCATGTCCAGTACAGGGATCGAACGCACAACCTTGGCGTTATTAGCACCACACTCTAACCAACTGAGCTAACCGGCCGCTTGCAACATATTAACATTTTTAGGATTCACAGAACCTCGGACAGTGCTGGCGCGTAAACGAGCAAGTCCACCAACAGCATAGCCTGACAAGACTGGACCCTCTTGGTTGCTCCTTGTGGCAAATCATAAACCCTGGGGAATTAGCTCAAGTGGTAGAGCGCTTGCTTCGCATGTGAGAGGTAGTGGGATCGATGCCCACATTCTCCAAAAAACACATTTTTTTGTGGATCCAAGATCGCTCCAGTTCACACTTCATGCAGCTTTGTCTAACGACAACCTACTGTCATGTAACAATGACAAGTAACTTTCATGTAACACTGATGTCACAATGTCAGATGAAAACGAATGACATGACTTACTTTCAGAGGAGCAGCGTAGCACACACAATTGATGCCAACAAACAAAGCTGTGGGAAGTTTCCTTGAAGCCAATGCAGAGGATAAAGAAAAACAACAACTTAAAATGTACCTACTGTCCAGTACGGGGATCAAACCCATGACCTTTGCGTTATTAGCACCACGCTCTAACCACCTGAGCTAACCGGCCGCTTGCAACATATCAACATTTTTAGGATGCACAGAGCCTCGGACAGTGCTGGGGCGTAAACGAGCAAGTCCACCAACAGCATAGCCTGACAAGACTGGACCCTCTTGGTTGCTGCTTGTGGCAAATCATAAACGCTGGGGAATTAGCTCAAATGGTAGAGTGCTTGCTTCGCATCCGAGAGGAAGTGAGATCGATGCCCACATTCTCCAAAAAACACATTTTTTTTGTGGATCCAAGAACGCTCCAGTTCACACTTCATGCAGGTTTGTCGAACATCAACCTACTGTCATGTAACAGTGACAAGCAACTTTCATGTAACCCTGATGTCACAATGTCAGATGAAAACGAATGACATGACTTACTTTCAGAGGAGCAGCGTAGCACACACAATTGATGCCGACAAACAAAGCTGTGGGAAGTTTCCTTGAAGCCAATGCAGAGGATAAAGAAAAACAACAACTTAAAATGTACATCATGTCCAGTACAGGGATCGAACGAACAACCTTGGCGTTATTAGCACCACACTCTAACCAACTGAGCTAACCGGCCGCTTGCAACATATTAACATTTTTAGGATTCACAGAACCTCGGACAGTGCTGGCGCGTAAACGAGCAAGTCCACCAACAGCATAGCCTGACAAGACTGGACCCTCTTGGTTGCTCCTTGTGGCAAATCATAAACCCTGGGGAATTAGCTCAAGTGGTAGAGCGCTTGCTTCGCATGTGAGAGGTAGTGGGATCGATGCCCACATTCTCCAAAAAACACATTTTTTTGTGGATCCAAGATCGCTCCAGTTCACACTTCATGCAGCTTTGTCTAACGACAACCTACTGTCATGTAACAATGACAAGCAACTTTCATGTAACACTGATGTCACAATGTCAGATGAAAAAGAATGACATGACTTACTTTCAGAGGAGCAGCGTAGCACACACAATTGATGCCAACAAACAAAGCTGTGGGAAGTTTCCTTGAAGCCAATGCAGAGGATAAAGAAAAACAAAAACTTAAAATCTACCTCCTGTCCAGTACGGGGATCGAACCCACGAACTTTGCGTTATTAGCACCATGCTCTAACCAACTGAGCTAACCAGCCACTTGCAACATAGCAACATTTTTAGGATGCACAGAGCCTCGGCCAGTGCTGGCGCGTAAACGAGCAAGTGCACCAACAGCATAGCCTGACAAGACTGTACCCTCTTGGTTGCTCCTTGTGGCAAGTCATAAACGCTGGGGAATTAGCTCAAATGGTAGAGTGCTTGCTTAGCATGCGAGAGGTATTGGGATCGATGCCCACATTCTCCAAAAAACACTTTTTTTTGTGGATCCAAGAACGCTCCAGTTCACACTTCATGCAGCTTTGTCTAACGACAACCTACTGTCATGTAACAGTGACAAGCAACTTTCATGTAACCCTGATGTCACAATGTCAGATGAAAACGAATGACATGACTTACTTTCAGAGGAGCAGCGTAGCACACACAATTGATGCCGACAAACAAAGCTGTGGGAAGTTTCCTTGAAGCCAATGCAGAGGATAAAGAAAAAAACCACCTCAAGATGTACCTCATGGCCAGTACAGGGATCGAACCCACAACCTTGGCGTTTTAGCATCACGCTCTAACCAACTGAGCTAACCTGCCACTTGCAATAGATTACAATTTTTAGGATGCACTGAGCCTCGACCAGTGCTGGCGCGTAAACGAGCAAGTCCACCAACAGCATAGCCTGACAAGACTGGACCCTCTTGGTTGCTTCTTGTGGCAAATTATAAACCCTGGGGAATAAGCTCAAATGGTAGAGTGCTTGCTTCGCATGCGAGAGGTAGTGGGATCGATACCCACATTCTCCAAAAAACACATTTTTTTGTGGATCCAAGATCGCTCCAGTTCACACTTCATGCAGCTTTGTCTAACGACAACCTACTGTCATGTAACAATGACAAGCAACTTTCATGTAACACTGGTGTCACAATGTCAGATGAAAACGAATGACATGACTTACTTTCAGAGGAGCAGCGTAGCACACACAATTGATGCCAACACTAAAGCTGTGGGAAGTTTCCTTGAAGCCAATGCAGAGGCTAAAGAAAAACAACAACTTAAAATGTACATCATGTCCAGTACAGGGATCGAAAACACAACCTTGGCGTTATTAGCACCACGCTCTAACCAACTGAGCTAACCAGCCACTTGCTAAATAGCAACATTTTTAGGATGCACAGAGACTCGGCCAGTGCTGGCGCGTAAACGAGCAAGTCCACCAACAGCATAGCCTGACAAGACTGGACCCTCTTGGTTGCTGCTTGTGGCAAATCATAAACGCTGGGGAATTAGCTCAAATGGTAGAGTGCTTGCTTCGCATCCGAGAAGTAGTGGGATCGATGCCCACATTCTCCAAAAAACACATTTTTTTTGTGGATCCAAGAACGCTCCAGTTCACACTTCATGCAGCTTTGTCTAACAACAACCTACTGTCATGTAACAGTGACAAGCAACTTTCATGTAACCCTGATGTCACAATGTCAGATGAAAACGAATGACATGACTTACTTTCAGAGGAGCAGCGTAGCACACACAATTGATGCCGACAAACAAAGCTGTGGGAAGTTTCCTTGAAGCCAATGCAGAGGATAAAGAAAAACAACAACTTAAAATGTACATCATGTCCAGTACAGGGATCGAACGCACAACCTTGGCGTTATTAGCACCACACTCTAACCAACTGAGCTAACCGGCCGCTTGCAACATATTAACATTTTTAGGATTCACAGAACCTCGGACAGTGCTGGCGCGTAAACGAGCAAGTCCACCAACAGCATAGCCTGACAAGACTGGACCCTCTTGGTTGCTCCTTGTGGCAAATCATAAACCCTGGGGAATTAGCTCAAGTGGTAGAGCGCTTGCTTCGCATGTGAGAGGTAGTGGGATCGATGCCCACATTCTCCAAAAAACACATTTTTTTGTGGATCCAAGATCGCTCCAGTTCACACTTCATGCAGCTTTGTCTAACGACAACCTACTGTCATGTAACAATGAGAAGTAACTTTCATGTAACACTGATGTCACAATGTCAGATGAAAACGAATGACATGACTTACTTTCAGAGGAGCAGCGTAGCACACACAATTGATGCCAACAAACAAAGCTGTGGGAAGTTTCCTTGAAGCCAATGCAGAGGATAAAGAAAAACAACAACTTAAAATGTACCTACTGTCCAGTACGGGGATCAAACCCACGACCTTTGCGTTATTAGCACCACGCTCTAACCACCTGAGCTAACCGGCCGCTTGCAACATATCAACATTTTTAGGATGCACAGAGCCTCGGACAGTGCTGGGGCGTAAACGAGCAAGTCCACCAACAGCATAGCCTGACAAGACTGGACCCTCTTGGTTGCTGCTTGTGGCAAATCATAAACGCTGGGGAATTAGCTCAAATGGTAGAGTGCTTGCTTCGCATCCGAGAGGAAGTGAGATCGATGCCCACATTCTCCAAAAAAACACATTTTTTTTGTGGATCCAAGAACGCTCCAGTTCACACTTCATGCAGCTTTGTCTAACAACAACCTACTGTCATGTAACAGTGACAAGCAACTTTCATGTAACCCTGATGTCACAATGTCAGATGAAAACGAATGACATGACTTACTTTCAGAGGAGCAGCGTAGCACACACAATTGATGCCGACAAACAAAGCTGTGGGAAGTTTCCTTGAAGCCAATGCAGAGGATAAAGAAAAACAACAACTTAAAATGTACATCATGTCCAGTACAGGGATCGAACGAACAACCTTGGCGTTATTAGCACCACACTCTAACCAACTGAGCTAACCGGCCGCTTGCAACATATTAACATTTTTAGGATTCACAGAACCTCGGACAGTGCTGGCGCGTAAACGAGCAAGTCCACCAACAGCATAGCCTGACAAGACTGGACCCTCTTGGTTGCTCCTTGTGGCAAATCATAAACCCTGGGGAATTAGCTCAAGTGGTAGAGCGCTTGCTTCGCATGTGAGAGGTAGTGGGATCGATGCCCACATTCTCCAAAAAACACATTTTTTTGTGGATCCAAGATCGCTCCAGTTCACACTTCATGCAGCTTTGTCTAACGACAACCTACTGTCATGTAACAATGACAAGCAACTTTCATGTAACACTGATGTCACAATGTCAGATGAAAACGAATGACATGACTTACTTTCAGAGGAGCAGCGTAGCACACACAATTGATGCCAACAAACAAAGCTGTGGGAAGTTTCCTTGAAGCCAATGCAGAGGATAAAGAAAAACAAAAACTTAAAATCTACCTCCTGTCCAGTACGGGGATCGAAGCCACGAACTTTGCGTTATTAGCACCATGCTCTAACCAACTGAGCTAACCAGCCACTTGCAACATAGCAACATTTTTAGGATGCACAGAGCCTCGGCCAGTGCTGGCGCGTAAACGAGCAAGTGCACCAACAGCATAGCCTGACAAGACTGTACCCTCTTGGTTGCTCCTTGTGGCAAGTCATAAAGACTGGGGAATTAGCTCAAATGGTAGAGCGCTTGCTTCGCATGCGAGAGGTAGTGGGATCGATGCCCACATTCTCCAAAAATCACATTTTTTTGTGGATCCAAGAACGCTCCAGTTCACACTTCATGCAGCTTTGTCTAACGACAACCTACTGTCATGTAACAATGACAAGCAACTTTCATATAACACTGATGTCACAATGTCAGATGAAAACGAATGACATGACTTAATTTCAGAGGAGCAGCGTAGCACACACAATTGATGCCAACAAACAAAGCTGTGGGAAGTTTCCTTGAAGCCAATGCAGAGGCTAAAGAAAAACAACAACTTAAAATGTTCATCATGTCCAGTACAGGGATCGAACGCACAACCTTGGCGTTATTAGCACCACGCTCTAAGCAACTGATCTAACCAGCCACTTGCAAAATAGCAACATTTTTAGGATGCACAGAGCCTCGGCCAGTGCTGGCGCGTAAACGAGCAAGTCCACCAACAGCATAGCCTGACAAGACTGGACCCTCTTGGTTGCTGCTTGTGGCAAATCATAAAGGCTGGGGAATTAGCTCAAATGTTAGAGTGCTTGCTTCGCATGTGAGAGGTAGTGGGATCGATGCCCACATTCTCCAAAAAACACATTTTTTTTTGTGGATCCAAGAACGCTCT
This sequence comes from Salvelinus fontinalis, assembly GCF_029448725.1. Classification (NCBI taxonomy): domain Eukaryota; kingdom Metazoa; phylum Chordata; class Actinopteri; order Salmoniformes; family Salmonidae; genus Salvelinus; species Salvelinus fontinalis. The sequence continues at coordinate 1,701,624 of NC_074686.1, read as the reverse complement.
AGTTCACACTTCATGCAGCTTTGTCTAACGACAACCTACTGTCATGTAACAATGACAAGCAGCTTTCATGTAACACTGATGTCACAATGTCAGATGAAAACGAATGACATGACTTACTTTCAGAGGAGCAGCGTAGCACACACAATTGATGCCAACAAACAAAGCTGTGGGAAGTTTCCTTGAAGCCAATGCAGAGGATTAAGAAAAACAACAACTTAAAATGTACCTCATGGCCAGTACGGGGATCAAACCCACGACCTTTGCGTTATTAGCACCACGCTCTAACCAACTGAGCTAACCGGCCGCTTGCAACATATCAACATTTTTAGGATGCACAGAGCCTCGGACAGTGCTGGCGCGTAAACGAGCAAGTCCACCAACAGCATAGCCTGACAAGACTGGACCCTCTTGGTTGCTTCTTGTGGCAAATTATAAACCCTGGGGAATAAGCTCAAATGGTAGAGTGCTTGCTTCGCATGCGAGAGGTAGTGGGATCGATGCCCACATTCTCCAAAAAACATTTTTTTTTGTGGATCCAAGAACGCTCCAGTTCACACTTCATGCAGCTTTGTCTAACGACAACCTACTGTCATGTAACAATGACAAGCAACTTTCATGTAACACTGATGTCACAATGTCAGATGAAAACGAATGACATGACTTACTTTCAGAGGAGCAGCGTAGCACACACAATTGATGCCAACAAACAAAGCTGTGGGAAGTTTCCTTGAAGCCAATGCAGAGGATAAAGAAAAACAACAACTTAAAATGTACCTACTGTCCAGTACGGGGATCAAACCCACGACCTTTGCGTTATTAGCACCACGCTCTAACCAACTGAGCTAACCGGCCGCTTGCAACATATCAACATTTTTAGGATGCACAGAGCCTCGGACAGTGCTGGGGCGTAAACGAGCAAGTCCACCAGCAGCATAGCCTGACAAGACTGGACCCTCCTGGTTGCTGCTTGTGGCAAATCATAAACGCTGGGGAATTAGCTCAAATGGTAGAGTGCTTGCTTCGCATGCGAGAGGTAGTGGGATCGATGCCCACATTCTCCAAAAAACACATTTTTTTTGTGGATCCAAGAACGCTCCAGTTCACACTTCATGCAGCTTTGTCTAACAACAACCTACTGTCATGTAACAGTGACAAGCAACTTTCATGTAACCCTGATGTCACAATGTCAGATGAAAACGAATGACATGACTTACTTTCAGAGGAGCAGCGTAGCACACACAATTGATGCCGACAAACAAAGCTGTGGGAAGTTTCCTTGAAGCCAATGCAGAGGATAAAGAAAAACAACAACTTAAAATGTACATCATGTCCAGTACAGGGATCGAACGCACAACCGTGGCGTTATTAGCACCACACTCTAACCAACTGAGCTAACCGGCCGCTTGCAACATATTAACATTTTTAGGATTCACAGAACCTCGGACAGTGCTGGCGCGTAAACGAGCAAGTCCACCAACAGCATAGCCTGACAAGACTGGACCCTCTTGGTTGCTCCTTGTGGCAAGTCATAAACCCTGGGGAATTAGCTCAAGTGGTAGAGCGCTTGCTTCGCATGTGAGAGGTAGTGGGATCGATGCCCACATTCTCCAAAAAACACATTTTTTTGTGGATCCAAGATCGCTCCAGTTCACACTTCATGCAGCTTTGTCTAACGACAACCTACTGTCATGTAACAATGACAAGTAACTTTCATGTAACACTGATGTCACAATGTCAGATGAAAACGAATGACATGACTTACTTTCAGAGGAGCAGCGTAGCACACACAATTGATGCCGACAAACAAAGCTGTGGGAAGTTTCCTTGAAGCCAATGCAGAGGATAAAGAAAAACAAAAACTTAAAATGTACCTCCTGTCCAGTACGGGGATCGAACCCACGAACTTGGCGTTATTAGCACCACGCTCTAACCAACTGAGCTAACCAGCCACTTGCAATATAGCAACATTTTTAGGATGCACAGAGCCTCGGCCAGTGCTGGCGCGTAAACGAGCAAGTGCACCAACAGCATAGCCTGACAAGACTGGACCCTCTTGGTTGCTCCTTGTGGCAAGTCATAAAGACTGGGGAATTAGCTCAAATGGTAGAGCGCTTGCTTCGCATGCGAGAATTAGTGGGATCGATGCCCACATTCTCCAAAATTCACATTTTTTTGTGGATCCAAGAACGCTCCAGTTCACACTTCATGCAGCTTTGTCTAACGACAACCTACTGTCATGTAACAATGACAAGCAACTTTCATGTAACACTGACGTCACAATGTCAGATGAAAACGAATGACATGACTTACTTTCGGAGGAGCAGCGTAGCACACACAATTGATGCCAACAAACAAAGCTGTGTGAAGTTTCCTTGAAGCCAATGCAGAGGCTAAAGAAAAACAACAACTTAAAATGTTCATCATGTCCAGTACAGGGATCGAACGCACAACCTTGGCGTTTTAGCACCACGCTCTAACCAACTGAGCTAACCAGCCACTTGCAAAATAGCAACATTTTTAGGATGCACAGAGCCTCGGCCAGTGCTGGCGCGTAAACGAGCAAGTCCACCAACAGCATAGCCTGAAAAGACTGGACCCTCTTGGTTGCTGCTTGTGGCAAATCATAAAGGCTGGGGAATTAGCTCAAATGGTAGAGTGCTTGCTTCGCATGTGAGAGGTAGTGGGATCGATGCCCACATTCTCCAAAAAACACATTTTTTTTTGTGGATCCAAGAACGCTCTAGTTCACACTTCATGCAGCTTTGTCTAACGACAACCTACTGTCATGTAACAATGACAAGCAGCTTTCATGTAACACTGATGTCACAATGTCAGATGAAAACGAATGACATGACTTACTTTCAGAGGAGCAGCGTAGCACACACAATTGATGCCAACAAACAAAGCTGTGGGAAGTTTCCTTGAAGCCAATGCAGAGGATTAAGAAAAACAACAACTTAAAATGTACCTCATGGCCAGTACGGGGATCAAACCCACGACCTTTGCGTTATTAGCACCACGCTCTAACCAACTGAGCTAACCGGCCGCTTGCAACATATCAACATTTTTAGGATGCACAGAGCCTCGGACAGTGCTGGCGCGTAAACGAGCAAGTCCACCAACAGCATAGCCTGACAAGACTGGACCCTCTTGGTTGCTTCTTGTGGCAAATTATAAACCCTGGGGAATAAGCTCAAATGGTAGAGTGCTTGCTTCGCATGCGAGAGGTAGTGGGATCGATGCCCACATTCTCCAAAAAACATTTTTTTTTGTGGATCCAAGAACGCTCCAGTTCACACTTCATGCAGCTTTGTCTAACGACAACCTACTGTCATGTAACAATGACAAGCAACTTTCATGTAACACTGATGTCACAATGTCAGATGAAAACGAATGACATGACTTACTTTCAGAGGAGCAGCGTAGCACACACAATTGATGCCAACAAACAAAGCTGTGGGAAGTTTCCTTGAAGCCAATGCAGAGGATAAAGAAAAACAACAACTTAAAATGTACCTACTGTCCAGTACGGGGATCAAACCCACGACATTTGCGTTATTAGCACCACGCTCTAACCAACTGAGCTAACCGGCCGCTTGCAACATATCAACATTTTTAGGATGCACAGAGCCTCGGACAGTGCTGGGGCGTAAACGAGCAAGTCCACCAACAGCATAGCCTGACAAGACTGGACCCTCTTGGTTGCTGCTTGTGGCAAATCATAAACGCTGGGGAATTAGCTCAAATGGTAGAGTGCTTGCTTCGCATGCGAGAGGTAGTGGGATCGATGCCCACATTCTCCAAAAAACACATTTTTTTTGTGGATCCAAGAACGCTCCAGTTCACACTTCATGCAGCTTTGTCTAACAACAACCTACTGTCATGTAACAGTGACAAGCAACTTTCATGTAACCCTGATGTCACAATGTCAGATGAAAACGAATGACATGACTTACTTTCAGAGGAGCAGCGTAGCACACACAATTGATGCCGACAAACAAAGCTGTGGGAAGTTTCCTTGAAGCCAATGCAGAGGATAAAGAAAAACAAAAACTTAAAATGTACCTCCTGTCCAGTACGGGGATCGAACCCACGAACTTGGCGTTATTAGCACCACGCTCTAACCAACTGAGCTAACCAGCCACTTGCAACATTGCAACATTTTTAGGATGCACAGAGCCTCGGCCAGTGCTGGCGCGTAAACGAGCAAGTGCACCAACAGCATAGCCTGACAAGACTGGACCCTCTTGGTTGCTCCTTGTGGCAAGTCATAAAGACTGGGGAATTAGCTCAAATGGTAGAGCGCTTGCTTCGCATGCGAGAGGTAGTGGGATCGATGCCCACATTCTCCAAAATTCACATTTTTTTGTGGATCCAAGAACGCTCCAGTTCACACTTCATGCAGCTTTGTCTAACGACAACCTACTGTCATGTAACAATGACAAGCAACTTTCATGTAACACTGACGTCACAATGTCAGATGAAAACGAATGACATGACTTACTTTCGGAGGAGCAGCGTAGCACACACAATTGATGCCAACAAACAAAGCTGTGTGAAGTTTCCTTGAAGCCAATGCAGAGGCTAAAGAAAAACAACTTAAAATGTTCATCATGTCCAGTACAGGGATCGAACGCACAACCTTGGCGTTTTAGCACCACGCTCTAACCAACTGAGCTAACCAGCCACTTGCAATATAGCAACATTTTTAGGATGCACAGAGCCTCGGCCAGTGCTGGCGCGTAAACGAGCAAGTCCACCAACAGCATAGCCTGACAAGACTGGACCCTCTTGGTTGCTGCTTGTGGCAAATCATAAAGGCTGGGGAATTAGCTCAAATGGTAGAGTGCTTGCTTCGCATGTGAGAGGTAGTGGGATCGATGCCCACATTCTCCAAAAAACATTTTTTTTTGTGGATCCAAGAACGCTCCAGTTCACACTTCATGCAACTTTGTCTAAAGACAACCTACTGTCATGTAACAATGACAAGCAGCTTTCATGTAACACTGATGTCACAATGTCAGATGAAAACGAATGACATGACTTACTTTCAGAGGAGCAGCGTAGCACACACAATTGATGCCAACAAACAAAGCTGTGGGAAGTTTCCTTGAAGCCAATGCAGAGGATAAAGAAAAACAACAACTTAAAAAGTACCTCATGGCCAGTAGGGGGATCAAACCCACGACCTTTGCGTTATTAGCACCACGCTCTAACCAACTGAGCTAACCGGCCGCTTGCAACATATCAACATTTTTAGGATGCACAGAGCCTCGGACAGTGCTGGCGCGTAAACGAGCAAGTCCACCAACAGCATAGCCTGACAAGACTGGACCCTCTTGGTTGCTTCTTGTGGCAAATCATAAACGCTGGGGAATTAGCTCAAATGGTAGAGTGCTTGCTTAGCATGCGAGAGGTAGTGGGATCGATGCCCACATTCTCCAAAAAACACTTTTTTTTGTGGATCCAAGAACGCTCCAGTTCACACTTCATGCAGCTTTGTCTAACGACAACCTACTGTCATGTAACAGTGACAAGCAACTTTCATGTAACCCTGATGTCACAATGTCAGATGAAAACGAATGACATGACTTGCTTTCAGAGGAGCAGCGTAGCACACACAATTGATGCCGACAAACAAAGCTGTGGGAAGTTTCCTTGAAGCCAATGCAGAGGATAAAGAAAAACATCACCTCAAGATGTACCTCATGGCCAGTACAGGGATCAAACCCACAACCTTGGCGTTATTAGCATCACGCTCTAACCAACTGAGCTAACCTGCCACTTGCAATAGATTACAATTTTTAGGATGCACTGAGCCTCGACCAGTGCTGGCGCGTAAACGAGCAAGTCCACCAACAGCATAGCCTGACAAGACTGGACCCTCTTGGTTGCTTCTTGTAGCAAATTATAAACCCTGGGGAATAAGCTCAAATGGTAGAGTGCTTGCTTCGCATGCGAGAGGTAGTGGGATCGATACCCACATTCTCCAAAAAACACATTTTTTTGTGGATCCAAGATCGCTCCAGTTCACACTTCATGCAGCTTTGTCTAACGACAACCTACTGTCATGTAACAATGACAAGCAACTTTCATGTAACACTGATGTCACAATGTCAGATGAAAACGAATGACATGACTTACTTTCAGAGGAGCAGCGTAGCACACACAATTGATGCCAACACACAAGCTGTGGGAAGTTTCCTTGAAGCCAATGCAGAGGCTAAAGAAAAACAACAACTTAAAATGTACATCATGTCCAGTACGGGTATCAAACCCACGAACTTGGCGTTATTAGTACCACGCTCTAACCAATTGAGCTAACCGGCCGCTTGCAACATATCAACATTTTTAGGATGCACAGAGCCTCGGACAGTGCTGGCGCGTAAACGAGCAAGTGCACCAACAGCATAGCCTGACAAGACTGGACCCTCTTGGTTGCTCCTTGTGGTAAGACATAAACACTGGGGAATTAGCTCAAATGGTAGAGCGCTTGCTTTGCATGCGAGAGGTAGTGGGATCGATGCCCATATTCTCCAAAAATCACATTTTTTTGTGGATCCAAGAACACTCCAGTTCACACTTCATGCAGCTTTGTCTAACGACAACCTACTGTCATGTAACAATGACAAGCAACTTTCATGTAACCCTGATGTCACAATGTCAGATGAAAACGAATGACATGACTTACTTTCAGAGCAGCAGCGTAGCAAACACAATTGATGCCGACAAACAAAGCTGTGGGAAGTTTCCTTGAAGCCAATGCAGAGGATTAAGAAAAACAACAACTTAAAATGTACCTCATGGCCAGTACGGGGATCAAACCCACGACCTTTGCGTTAGTAGCACCACGCTCTAACCAACTGAGCTAACCGGCCGCTTGCAACATATCAACATTTTTAGGATGCACAGAGCCTCGGACAGTGCTGGCGCGTAAACGAGCAAGTCCACCAACAGCATAGCCTGACAAGACTGGACCCTCTTGGTTGCTTCTTGTGGCAAATCATAAACGCTGGGGAATTAGCTCAAATGGTAGAGTGCTTGCTTAGCATGCGAGAGGTAGTGGGATCGATGCCCACATTCTCCAAAAAACACTTTTTTTTGTGGATCCAAGAACGCTCCAGTTCACACTTCATGCAGCTTTGTCTAACGACAACCTACTGTCATGTAACAGTGACAAGCAACTTTCATGTAACCCTGATGTCACAATGTCAGATGAAAACGAATGACATGACTTACTTTCAGAGGAGCAGCGTAGCACACACAATTGATGCCGACAAACAAAGCTGTGGGAAGTTTCCTTGAAGCCAATGCAGAGGATAAAGAAAAACATCACCTCAAGATGTACCTCATGGCCAGTACAGGGATCAAACCCACAACCTTGGCGTTATTAGCATCACGCTCTAACCAACTGAGCTAACCTGCCACTTGCAATAGATTACAATTTTTAGGATGCACTGAGCCTCGACCAGTGCTGGCGCGTAAACGAGCAAGTCCACCAACAGCATAGCCTGACAAGACTGGACCCTCTTGGTTGCTTCTTGTGGCAAATTATAAACCCTGGGGAATAAGCTCAAATGGTAGAGTGCTTGCTTCGCATGCGAGAGGTAGTGGGATCGATACCCACATTCTCCAAAAAACACATTTTTTTGTGGATCCAAGATCGCTCCAGTTCACACTTCATGCAGCTTTGTCTAACGACAACCTACTGTCATGTAACAATGACAAGCAACTTTCATGTAACACTGATGTCACAATGTCAGATGAAAACGAATGACATGACTTACTTTCAGAGGAGCAGCGTAGCACACACAATTGATGCCAACACACAAGCTGTGGGAAGTTTCCTTGAAGCCAATGCAGAGGCAAAAGAAAAACAACAACTTAAAATGTACATCATGTCCAGTACGGGTATCAAACCCACGACCTTGGCGTTATTAGTACCACTCTGTAACCAACTGAGCTAACCGGCCGCTTGCAACATATCAACATTTTTAGGATGCACAGAGCCTCGGACAGTGCTGGCGCGTAAACGAGCAAGTGCACCAACAGCATAGCCTGACAAGACTGGACCCTCTTGGTTGCTCCTTGTGGTAAGACATAAACACTGGGGAATTAGCTCAAATGGTAGAGCGCTTGCTTCGCATGATAGAGGTGTTGGGATCGATGCCCATATTCTCCAAAAATCACATTTTTTTGTGGATCCAAGAACACTCCAGTTCACACTTCATGCAGCTTTGTCTAACGACAACCTACTGTCATGTAACAATGACAAGCAACTTTCATGTAACCCTGATGTCACAATGTCAGATGAAAACGAATGACATGACTTACTTTCAGAGCAGCAGCGTAGCAAACACAATTGATGCCGACAAACAAAGCTGTGGGAAGTTTCCTTGAAGCCAATGCAGAGGATTAAGAAAAACAACAACTTAAAATGTACCTCATGTCCAGTACAGGGATCGAACCCAAAACCTTTGTTTATTAGCATCACGCTCTAACCAACTGAGCTAACCTTCCGCTTGCTACATATCAACATTTTTAGGATGCACAGAGCCTCGGCCAGTGCTGGCGCGTAAACGAGCAAGTCCACCAACAGCATAGCCTGACAAGACTGGAACCTCTTGGTTGCTCCTTGTGGCAAATTATAAACGCTGGGGAATTAGCTCAAATGGTAGATTGCTTGCTTCGCATGCGAGAGGTAGTGGGATCGATGCCCACATTCTCGAAAAAGAACATTTTTTTGTGGATCCAAGAACGCTCCAGTTCACACTTCATGCAGCTTTGTCTAACGACAACCTACTGTCATGTAACAATGACAAGCAACTTTCATGTAACACTGATGTCACAATGTCAGATGAAAAAGAATGACATGACTTACTTTCAGAGGAGCAGCGTAGCACACACAATTGATGCCGACAAACAAAGCTGTGGGAAGTTTCCTTAAAGCCAATGCAGAGGATAAAGAAAAACAACAACTTAAAATGTACCTACTGTCCAGTACGGGGATCGAACCCACGAACTTGGCATTATTTGCACCACGCTTTAACCAACTGAGCTAACCGGCCGCTTGCAACATAGCAACATTTTTTGGATGCACAGAGCCTCGGCCAGTGCTGGCGCGTAAACAAGCAAGTCCACCAACAGCATAGCCTGACAAGACTGGACCCTCTTGGTTGCTCCTTGTGGCAAATTATAAACGCTGGGGAATTAGCTCAAATGGTAGAGCGCTTGCTTCGCATGCGAGAGGTAGTGGGATCGATGCCCACATTCTCCAAAAAACAATTTTTTTTGTGGATCCAAAAACGCTCCAGTTCACACTTCATGCAGCTTTGTCTAACGACAACCTACTGTCATGTAACAATGACAAGCAACTTTCATGTAACACTGATGTCACAATGTCAGATGAAAAAGAATGACATGACTTACTTTTAGAGGAGCAGCGTAGCACACACAATTGATGCCGACAAACAAAGCTGTGGGAAGTTTCCTTGAAGCCAATGCAGAGGATAAAGAAAAAAACCACCTCAAGATGTACCTCATGGCCAGTACAGGGATCGAACCCACAACCTTGGTGTTATTAGCATCACCCTCTAACCAACTGAGCTAACCTGCCACTTGCAATAGATTACAATTTTTAGGATGCACTGAGCCTCGACCAGTGCTGGCGCGTAAACGAGCAAGTCCACCAACAGCATAGCATGACAAGACTGGACCCTCTTGGTTGCTTCTTGTGGCAAATTATAAACCCTGGGGAATAAGCTCAAATGGTAGAGTGCTTGCTTCGCATGCGAGAGGTAGTGGGATCGATACCCACATTCTCCAAAAAACATATTTTTTTGTGGATCCAAGATCGCTCCAGTTCACACTTCATGCAGCTTTGTCTAACGACAACCTACTGTCATGTAACAATGACAAGCAACTTTCATGTAACACTGATGTCACAATGTCAGATGAAAACGAATGACATGACTTACTTTCAGAGGAGCAGCGTAGCACACACAATTGATGCCAACACTAAAGCTGTGGGAAGTTTCCTTGAAGCCAATGCAGAGGCTAAAGAAAAACAACAACTTAAAATGTACATCATGTCCAGTACAGGGATCGAAAACACAACCTTGGCGTTATTAGCACCACGCTCTGACCAACTGAGCTAACCAGCCACTTGCTAAATAGCAACATTTTTAGGATGCACAGAGCCTCGGCCAGTGCTGGCGCGTAAACGAGCAAGTCCACCAACAGCATAGCCTGACAAGACTGGACCCTCTTGGTTGCTGCTTGTGGCAAATCATAAAGGCTGGGGAATTAGCTCAAATGGTAGAGTGCTTGCTTCGCATGCGAGAGGTAGTGGGATCGATGCCCACATTCTCCAAAAAACATTTTTTTTTGTGGATCCAAGAACGCTCCAGTTCACACTTCATGCAGCTTTGTCTAACGACAACCTACTGTCATGTAACAATGACAAGCAACTTTCATGTAACACTGATGTCACAATGTCAGATGAAAACGAATGACATGACTTACTTTCAGAGGAGCAGCGTAGCACACACAATTGATGCCAACAAACAAAGCTGTGGGAAGTTTCCTTGAAGCCAATGCAGAGGATAAAGAAAAACAACAACTTAAAATGTACCTACTGTCCAGTACGGGGATCAAACCCACGACCTTTGCGTTATTAGCACCATGCTCTAACCAACTGAGCTAACCGGCCGCTTGCAACATATCAACATTTTTAGGATGCACAGAGCCTCGGACAGTGCTGGGGCGTAAACGAGCAAGTCCACCAACAGCATAGCCTGACAAGACTGGACCCTCTTGGTTGCTCCTTGTGGCAAGTCATAAACCCTGGGGAATTAGCTCAAGTGGTAGAGCGCTTGCTTCGCATGTGAGAGGTCGTGGGATCGATGCCCACATTCTCCAAAAAACACATTTTTTTGTGGATCCAAGATCGCTCCAGTTCACACTTCATGCAGCTTTGTCTAACGACAACCTACTGTCATGTAACAATGACAAGTAACTTTCATGTAACACTGATGTCACAATGTCAGATGAAAACGAATGACATGACTTACTTTCAGAGGAGCAGCGTAGCACACACAATTGATGCCGACAAACAAAGCTGTGGGAAGTTTCCTTGAAGCCAATGCAGAGGATAAAGAAAAACAAAAACTTAAAATGTACCTCCTGTCCAGTACGGGGATCGAACCCACGAACTTGGCGTTATTAACACCACGCTGTAACCAACTGAGCTAACCAGCCACTTGCAACACAGCAACATTTTTAGGATACATAGAGCCTCGGCCAGTGCTGGCGCGTAAACGAGCAAGTGCACCAACAGCATAGCCTGACAAGACTGGACCCTCTTGGTTGCTCCTTGTGGCAAGTCATAAAGACTGGGGAATTATCTCAAATGGTAGAGCGCTTGCTTCGCATGCGAGAGGTAGTGGGATCGATGCCCACATTCTCCAAAATTCACATTTTTTTGTGGATCCAAGAACGCTCCAGTTCACACTTCATGCAGCTTTGTCTAACGACAACCTACTGTCATGTAACAATGACAAGCAACTTTCATGTAACACTGATGTCACAATGTCAGATGAAAACGAATGACATGACTTACTTTCGGAGGAGCAGCGTAGCACACACAATTGATGCCAACAAACAAAGCTGTGTGAAGTTTCCTTGAAGCCAATGCAGAGGCTAAAGAAAAACAACAACTTAAAAAGTTCATCATGTCCAGTACAGGGATCGAACGCACAACCTTCGCGTTTTAGCACCACGCTCTAATCAACTGAGCTAACCAGCCACTTGCAAAATAGCAACATTTTTAGGATGCACAGAGCCTCGGCCAGTGCTGGTGCGTAAACGAGCAAGTCCACCAACAGCATAGCCTGACAAGACTGGACCCTCTTGGTTGCTGCTTGTGGCAAATCATAAAGGCTGGGGAATTAGCTCAAATGGTAGAGTGCTTGCTTCGCATGTGAGAGGTAGTGGGATCGATGCCCACATTCTCCAAAAAACATTTTTTTTTGTGGATCCAAGAACGCTCCAGTTCACACTTCATGCAGCTTTGTCTAAAGACAACCTACTGTCATGTAAAATTGACAAGCAGCTTTCATGTAACACTGATGTCACAATGTCAGATGAAAACGAATGACATGACTTACTTTCAGAGGAGCAGCGTAGCACACACAATTGATGCCAACAAACAAAGCTGTGGGAAGTTTCCTTGAAGCCAATGCAGAGGATAAAGAAAAACAACAACTTAAAATGTACCTCATGGCCAGTACGGGGATCAAACCCACGACCTTTGCGTTATTAGCACCACGCTCTAACCAACTGAGCTAACCGGCCGCTTGCAACATATCAACATTTTTAGGATGCACAAGCCTCGGACAGTGCTGGCGCGTAAACGAGCAAGTCCACCAACAGCATAGCCTGACAAGACTGGACCCTCTTGGTTGCTTCTTGTGGCAAATTATAAACCCTGGGGAATAAGCTCAAATGGTAGAGTGCTTGCTTCGCATGCGAGAGGTAGTGGGATCGATACCCACATTCTCCAAAAAACAAATTTTTTTGTGGATCCAAGATCGCTCCAGTTCACACTTCATGCAGCTTTGTCTAACGACAACCTACTGTCATGTAACAATGACAAGCAACTTTCATGTAACACTGATGTCACAATGTCAGATGAAAACGAATGACATGACTTACTTTCGGAGGAGCAGCGTAGCACACACAATTGATGCCAACAAACAAAGCTGTGTGAAGTTTCCTTGAAGCCAATGCAGAGGCTAAAGAAAAACAACAACTTAAAATGTTCATCATGTCCAGTACAGGGATCGAACGCACAACCTTGGCGTTTTAGCACCACGCTCTAACCAACTGAGCTAACCAGCCACTTGCAAAATAGCAACATTTTTAGGATGCACAGAGCCTCGGCCAGTGCTGGTGCGTAAACGAGCAAGTCCACCAACAGCATAGCCTGACAAGACTGGACCCTCTTGGTTGCTGCTTGTGGCAAATCATGAAGGCTGGGGAATTAGCTCAAATGGTAGAGTGCTTGCTTCGCATGTGAGAGGTAGTGGGATCGATGCCCACATTCTCCAAAAAACATTTTTTTTTGTGGATCCAAGAACGCTCCAGTTCACACTTCATGCAGCTTTGTCTAAAGACAACCTACTGTCATGTAACAATGACAAATAGCTTTCATGTAACACTGATGTCACAATGTCAGATGAAAACGAATGACATGACTTACTTTCAGAGGAGCAGCGTAGCACACACAATTGATGCCAACAAACAAAGCTGTGGGAAGTTTCCTTGAAGCCAATGCAGAGGATAAAGAAAAACAACAACTTAAAATGTACCTCATGGCCAGTACGGGGATCAAACCCACGACCTTTGCGTTATTAGCACCACGCTCTAACCAACTGAGCTAACCGGCCGCTTGCAACATATCAACATTTTTAGGATGCACAGAGCCTCGGACAGTGCTGGCGCGTAAACGAGCAAGTCCACCAACAGCATAGCCTGACAAGACTGGACCCTCTTGGTTGCTTCTTGTGGCAAATTATAAACCCTGGGGAATTAGCTCAAATGGTAGAGTGCTTGCTTCGCATGCGAGAGGTAGTGGGATCGATGCCCACATTCTCCAAAATTCACATTTTTTTGTGGATCCAAGAACGCTCCAGTTCACACTTCATGCAGCTTTGTCTAACGACAACCTACTGTCATGTAACAATGACAAGCAACTTTCATGTAACACTGATGTCACAATGTCAGATGAAAACGAATGACATGACTTACTTTCGGAGGAGCAGCGTAGCACACACAATTGATGCCAACAAACAAAGCTGTGTGAAGTTTCCTTGAAGCCAATGCAGAGGCTAAAGAAAAACAACAACTTAAAATGTTCATCATGTCCAGTACAGGGATCGAACGCACAACCTTGGCGTTTTAGCACCACGCTCTAACCAACTGAGCTAACCAGCCACTTGCAAAATAGCAACATTTTTAGGATGCACAGAGCCTCGGACAGTGCTGGCGCGTAAACGAGCAAGTCCACCAACAGCATAGCCTGACAAGACTGGACCCTCTTGGTTGCTCCTTGTGGCAAATCAGAAACGCTGGGGAATTAGCTCAAATGGTAGAGCGGTTGCATCGCATGCGAGAGGTAGTGGGATCGATGCCCACACTCTCCAAAAAATATTTTTTTTTGTGGATCCAAGAACGCTCCAGTTCACACTTCATGCAGCTTTGTCTAACGACAACCTACTGTCATGTAACAATGACAAGCAACTTTCATGTAACACTGATGTCACAATGTCAGATGAAAAAGAATGACATGACTTACTTTCAGAGGAGCAGCGTAGCACACACAATTGATGCCGACAAACAAAGCTGTGGGAAGTTTTCTTGAAGCCAATGCAGAGGATAAAGAAAAACAACAACTTAAAATGTACCTACTGTCCAGTACAGGGATCGTACCAACGAACTTGGCGTTATTAGCACCACGCTTTAACCAACTGAGCTAACCGGCCACTTACAACATAGCAACATTTTTGGGATGCACACAGCCTCGGCCAGTGCTGGCGCGTAAACGAGCAAGTCCACCAACAGCATAGCCTGACAAGACTGGACCCTCTTGGTTGCTCCTTGTGGCAAATCATAAATGCTGGGGAATTAGCTCAAATGGTAGAGCGCTTGCTTTGCATGCGAGAGGTAGAGGGATCGATGCCCACATCCTCCAAAAATCACATTTTTTTGTAGATCCAAGAATGCTCCAGTTCACACTTCATGCAGCTTTGTCTAACGACAACCTACTGTCATGTAACAATGACAAGCAACTTTCATGTAACACTGATGTCACAATGTCAGATGAAAACGAATGACATGACTTACTTTCAGAGGAGCAGCGTAGCACACACAATTGATGCCAACAAACAAAGCTGTGGGAAGTTTCCTTGAAGCCAATGCAGAGGCTAAAGAAAAACAACAACTTAAATTGTACCTCATGTCCAGTACAGGGATCGAACCCACAACCTTTGTTTATTTGCATCACGCTCTAACCAACTGAGCTAACCGGCCGCTTGCTACATATCAACATTTTTAGGATGCACAGAGCCTCGGCCAGTGCTGGCGCGTAAACGAGCAAGTCCACCAACAGCATAGCCTGACAAGACTGGAACCTCTTGGTTGCTCCTTGTGGCAAATCAAAAACGCTGGGGAATTAGCTCAAATGGTAGAGTGCTTGCTTCGCATGCGAGAGGTAGTGGGATCGATGCCCACATTCTCCAAAAAGAACATTTTTTTGTGGATCCAAGAACGCTCCAGTTCACACTTCATGCAGCTTTGTCTAACGACAACCTACTGTCATGTAACAATGACAAGCAACTTTCATGTAACACTGATGTCACAATGTCAGATGAAAAAGAATGACATGACTTACTTTCAGAGGAGCAGCGTAGCACACACAATTGATGCCAACAAACAAAGCTGTGGGAAGTTTCCTTGAAGCCAATGCAGAGGCTAAAGAAAAACAACAACTTAAAATGTAACTCATGTCCATTACGGGGATCAAACCCACGACCTTGGCGTTATTAGCACCACGCTCTAACCAACTGAGCTAACCGGCCGCTTGCAACATATCAACATTTTTAGGATGCACAGAGCCTCGGCCAGTGCTGGCGTGTAAACGAGCAAGTCCACCAACAGCATAGCCTGACAAGACTGGACCCTCTTGGTTGCTCCTTGTGGAAAACCATAAACGCCGGGGAATTAGCTCAAATGGTAGAGTGCTTGCTTCGCATGCGAGAGGTAGTGGGATCGATGCCCACATTCTCCAAAAATCAATTTTTTTTGTGGATCCAAGAACGCTCCAGTTCACACTTCATGCAGCTTTGTCTAACGACAACCTACTGTCATGTAACAATGACAAGCAACTTTCATGTAACACTGATGTCACAATGTCAGATGAAAACGAATGACAAGACTTACTTTCAGAGGAGCAGCGTAGCACACACAATTGATGCCAACAAACAAAGCTGTGGGAAGTTTCCTTGAAGCCAATGCAGAGGCTAAAGAAAAACAACAACTTAAAAGGTACCTCATGTCCATTACGGGGATCAAACCCACGACCTTGGCGTTATTAGCACCACGCTCTAACCAAGTGAGCTAACCGGCCGCTTGCAACATATCAACATTTTTAGGATGCACAGAGCCTCGGCCAGTGCTGGCGTGTAAACGAGCAAGTCCACCAACAGCATAGCCTGACAAGACTGGACCCTCTTGGTTGCTCCTTGTGGCAAATCATAAACGCCGTGGAATTAGCTCAAATGGTAGAGTGCTTGCTTCGCATGCGAGAGGTAGTGGGATCGATGCCCACGTTCTCCAAAAATCTAATTTTTTTGTGGATCCAAGAACGCTCCAGTTCACACTTCATGCAGCTTTGTCTAACGACAACCTACTGTCATGTAACAATGACAAGCAACTTTCATGTAACACTGATGTCACAATGTCAGATGAAAACGAATGACATGAATTACTTTCAGAGGAGCAGCGTAGCACACACAATTGATGCCAACAAACAAAGCTGTGGGAAGTTTCCTTGAAGCCAATGCAGAGGCTAAAGAAAAACAACAACTTAAAATGTACCTCATGTCCAGTACGGGGATCAAACCCACGAACTTGGCGTTATTTGCACCACGCTTTAACCAACTGAGCTAACCGGCCGCTTGCAACATATCAACATTTTTTGGATGCACAGAGCCTCGGCCAGTGCTGGCGCGTAAACGAGCAAGTCCACCAACAGCATAGCCTGACAAGACTGGACCCTCTTGGTTGCTCCTTGTGGAAAATCATAAATACTGGGGAATTAGCTCAAATGGTAGAGCGCTTGCTTCGCATGCGAGAGGTAGTGGGATCGATGCCCACATTCTCCAAAAATCACATTTTTTTGTGGATCCAAGAACGCTCCAGTTCACACTTCATGCAGCTTTGTCTAACGACAACCTACTGTCATGTAACAATGACAAGCAACTTTCATGTAACACTGATGTCACAATGTCAGATGAAAAAGAATGACATGACTTACTTTCAGAGGAGCAGCGTAGCACACACAATTGATGCCAACAAACAAAGCTGTGGGAAGTTTCCTTGAAGCCAATGCAGAGGCTAAAGAAAAACAACAACTTAAATTCTACCTCATGTCCAGTACAGGGATCAAAACCACGAACTTGGTTTATTAGCATCACACTCTAACCAACTGAGCTAACCGGCCGCTTGCAACATAGCAACATTTTTTGGATGCACAGAGCCTCGGCCAGTGCTGGCGCGTAAACGAGCAAGTCCACCAACAGCATAGCCTGACAAGACTGGACCCTCTTGGTTGCTCCTTGTGGCAAATCATAAACGCTGGGGAATTAGCTCAAATGGTAGAGTGCTTGCTTCGCATGCGAGAGGTATTGGGATCGATGCCCACATTCTCCAAAAATCACATTTTTTTGTGGATCCAAGAACGCTCCAGTTCACACTTCATGCAGCTTTGTCTAACGACAACCTACTGTCATGTAACAATGACAAGCAACTTTCATGTAACACTGATGTCACAATGTCAGATGAAAACGAATGACATGACTTACTTTCAGAGGAGCAGCGTAGCACACACAATTGATGCCAACAAACAAAGCTGTGGGAAGTTTCCTTGAAGCTAATGCAGAGGATAAAGAAAAACAACAACTTAAAATGTACCTCATGTCCAGTACGGGGATCGAACCCACGAACTTGGCGTTATTTGCACCACGCTTTAACCAACTGAGCTAACCGGCCGCTTGCAACATAGCAACATTTTTTGGATGCACAGAGCCTCGGCCAGTGCTGGCGCGTAAATGAGCAAGTCCACCAACAGCATAGCCTGACAAGACTGGACCCTCTTGGTTGCTCCTTGTGGCAAATCATAAACGCTGGGGAATTATCTCAAATGGTAGAGTGCTTGCTTCGCATGCGAGAGGTAGTGGGATCGATGCCCACATTCTCGAAAAAACAATTTTTTTTGTGGATCCAAGAACGCTCCAGTTCACACTTAATGCAGCTTTGTCTAACGACAACCTACTGTCATGTAACAATGACAAGCAACTTTCATGTAACACTGATGTCACAATGTCAGATGAAAACGAATGACATGACTTACTTTCAGAGGAGCAGCGTAGCACACACAATTGATGCCAACAAACAAAGCTGTGGAAAGTTTCCTTGAAACCAATGCAGAGGATAAAGAAAAACAACAACTTAAATTGTACCTCATGTCCAGTACAGGGATCAAAACCACGACCTTGGTTTATTAGCATCACACTCTAACCAACTGAGCTAACCGGCCCCTTGCAACATAGCAACATTTTTGGGATGCACAGAGCCTCGGCCAGTGCTGACGCGTAAACGAGCAAGTCCACCAACAGCATAGCCTGACAAGACTGGACCCTCTTGGTTGCTCCTTGTGGCAAATCATAAACGCTGGGGAATTAGCTCAAATGGTAGAGTGCTTGCTTCGCATGCGAGCGGTAGTGGGATCGATGCCCACATTCTCCAAAAATCACATTTTTTTGTGGATCCAAGAACGCTCCAGTTCACACTTCATGCAGCTTTGTCTAACGACAACCTACTGTCATGTAACAATGACAAGCAACTTTCATGTAACACTGATGTCACAATGTCAGATGAAAACGAATGACATGACTTACTTTCAGAGGAGCAGCGTAGCACACACAATTGATGCCAACAAACAAAGCTGTGGGAAGTTTCCTTGAAGCCAATGCAGAGGCTAAAGAAAAACAACAACTTAAAATGTACCTCATGTCCAGTACGGGGATCAAACCCACGACCTTGGCGTTATTAGCACCACGCTTTAACCAACTGAGCTAACCGGCCTCTTGCAACATAGCAACATTTTTTGGATGCACAGAGCCTCGGCCATTGCTGGCGCGTAAACGAGCAAGTCCACCAACAGCATAGCCTGACAAGACTGGACCCTCTTGGTTGCTCCTTGTGGCAAATCATAAACGCTGGGGAATTAGCTCAAATGGTAGAGCGCTTGCTTCGCATGCGAGAGGTAGTGGGATCGATGCCCACATTCTCCAAAAATCACAATTTTTTGTGGATCCAAGAACGCTCCAGTTCACACTTTATGCAGCTTTGTCTAACGACAACCTACTGTCATGTAAGAATGACAAGCAACTTTCATGTAACACTGATGTCACAATGTCAGATGAAAACGAATGACATGACTTACTTTCAGAGGAGCAGCGTAGCACACACAATTGATGCTAACAAACAAAGCTGTGGGAAGTTTCCTTGAAGCCAATGCAGATGCTAAAGAAAAACAACAACTTAAAATGTACCTCATGTCCAGTACGGGGATCAAACCCACGACCTTTTCGTTATTAGCACCACGCTATAACCAACTGAGCTAAACGGCCGCTTGGCACATATCAACATTTTTAGGATGCACAGAGCCTCGGCCAGTGCTGGCGCGTAAACGAGCAAGTCCACCAACAGCATAGCCTGACAAGACTGGACCCTCTTGGTTGCTCCTTGTGGCAAATCATAAACCCTGGGGAATTAGCTCAAATGGTAGAGCGCTTGCTTCGCATGCGTGAGGTAGTGGGATCGATGCCCACATTCTCCAAAAAAATTTTTTTTTGTGGATCCAAGAACGCTCCAGTTCACACTTCATGCAGCTTTGTCTAACGACAACCTACTGTCATGTAACAATGACAAGCAACTTTCATGTAACACTGATGTCACAATGTCAGATGAAAAAGAATGACATGACTTACTTTCAGAGGAGCAGCGTAGCACACACAATTGATGCCGACAAACAAAGCTGTGGGAAGTATCCTTAAAGCCAATGCAGAGGATAAAGAAAAACAACAACTTAAAATGTACCTACTGTCCAGTACGGGGATCGAACCCACGAACTTGGCGTTATTTGCACCACGCTTTAACCAACAGAGCTAACCGGCCGCTTGCAAAATAGCAACATTTTTTGGATGTACAGAGCCTCGGCCAGTGCTGGCGCGTAAACGAGCAAGTCCACTAACAGCATAGCCTGACAAGACTGGACCCTCTTGGTTGCTCCTTGTGGCAAATCATAAACGCTGGAGAATTAGCTCAAATGGTAGAGCGCTTGCTTCGCATGCGAGAGGTAGTGGGATCGATGCCCACATTCTCCAAAAAACATTTTTTTTGTGGATCCAAGAACGCTCCAGTTCACACTTCATGCAGCTTTGTCTAACGACAACCTACTGTCATGTAACAATGACAAGCAACTTTCATGTAACACTGATGTCACAATGTCAGATGAAAAAGAATGACATGACTTACTTTCAGAGAAGCAGCGTAGCACACACAATTGATGCCAACAAACAAAGCTGTGGGAAGTTTCCTTGAAGCCAATGCAGAGGCTAAAGAAAAACAACAACTTAAAATGTACCTCATGTCCAGTACGGGGATAAAACCCACGTCCTTGGCGTTATTAGCACCACGCTCTAACCAACTGAGCTAACCGGCCGCTTGCAACATATCAACATTTTTAGGATGCACAGAGCCTCGGCCAGTGCTGGCGCGTAAACGAGCAAGTCCACCAACAGCATAGCCTGACAAGACTGGACCCTCTTGGTTGCTCCTTGTGGCAAATCATAAATGCTGGGGAATTAGCTCAAATGGTAGAGTGCTTGCTTCGCATGCGAGAGGTAGTGGGATCGATGTCCACATTCTCCAAAAAGCAATTTTTTTTGTGGATCCAAGAACGCTCCAGTTCACACTTCATGCAGCTTTGTCTAACGACAACCTACTGTCATGTAACAATGACAAGCAACTTTCATGTAACACTGATGTCACAATGTCAGATGAAAACGAATGACAAGACTTACTTTCAGAGGAGCAGCGTAGCACACACAATTGATGCCAACAAACAAAGCTGTGGGAAGTTTCCTTGAAGCCAATGCAGAGGCTAAAGAAAAACAACAACTTAAAATGTACCTCATGTCCATTACGGGGATCAAACCCACGACCTTGGCGTTATTAGCACCACGCTCTAACCAAGTGAGCTAACCGGCCGCTTGCAACATATCAACATTTTTAGGATGCACAGAGCCTCGGCCAGTGCTGGCGCGTAAACGAGCAAGTCCACCAACAGCATAGCCTGACAAGACTGGACCCTCTTGGTTGCTCCTTGTGGAAAATCAAAAATACTGGGGAATTAGCTCAAATGGTAGAGCGCTTGCTTCGCATGCGAGAGGTAGTGAGGATCGATGCCCACATTCTCCAAAAATCACATTTTTTTGTGGATCCAAGAACGCTCCAGTTCACACTTCATGCAGCTTTGTCTAACGACAACCTACTGTCATGTAACAATGACAAGCAACTTTCATGTAACACTGATGTCACAATGTCAGATGAAAAAGAATGACATGACTTACTTTCAGAGGAGCAGCGTAGCACACACAATTGATGCCAACAAACAAAGCTGTGGGAAGTTTCCTTGAAGCCAATGCAGAGGCTAAAGAAAAACAACAACTTAAATTCTACCTCATGTCCAGTACAGGGATCAAAACCACGAACTTGGTTTATTAGCATCACACTCTAACCAACTGAGCTAACCGGCCGCTTGCAACATAGCAACATCTTTTGGATGCACAGAGCCTCGGCCAGTGCTGGCGCGTAAACGAGCAAGTCCACCAACAGCATAGCCTGACAAGACTGGACCCTCTTGGTTGCTCCTTGCGGCAAATCATAAATGCTGGGGAATTAGCTCAAATGGTAGAGTGCTTGCTTCGCATGCGAGAGGTAGTGGGATCGATGCCCACATTCTCCAAAAATCACATTTTTTTGTGGATCCAAGAACGGTCCAGTTCACACTTCATGCAGCTTTGTCTAACGACAACCTACTGTCATGTAACAATGACAAGCAACTTTCATGTAACACTGATGTCACAATGTCAGATGAAAACGAATGACATGACTTACTTTCAGAGGAGCAGCGTAGCACACACAATTGATGCCAACAAACAAAGCTGTGGGAAGTTTCCTTGAAGCCAATGCAGAGGATAAAGAAAAACAACAACTTAAAATGTACCTCATGTCCAGTACGGGGATCGAACCCACGAACTTGGCGTTATTTGCACCACGCTTTAACCAACTGAGCTAACCGACCGCTTGCAACATAGCAACATTTTTTGGATGCACAGAGCCTCGGCCAGTGCTGGCGCGTAAATGAGCAAGTCCACCAACAGCATAGCCTGACAAGACTGGACCCTCTTGGTTGCTCCTTGTGGCAAATCATAAACGCTGGGGAATTAGCTCAAATGGTAGAGCGCTTGCTTCGCATGCGAGAGGTAGTGGGATCGATGCCCACACTCTCCAAAAAATATTTTTTTTTGTGGATCCAAGAACGCTCCAGTTCACACTTCATGCAGCTTTGTCTAACGACAACCTACTGTCATGTAACAATGACAAGCAACTTTCATGTAACACTGATGTCACAATGTCAGATGAAAACGAATGACATGACTTACTTTCAGAGGAGCAGCGTAGCACACACAATTGATGCCAACAAACAAAGCTGTGGAAAGTTTCCTTGAAACCAATGCAGAGGATAAAGAAAAACAACAACTTAAATTGTACCTCATGTCCAGTACAGGGATCAAAACCACGACCTTGGTTTATTAGCATCACACTCTAACCAACTGAGCTAACCGGCCCCTTGCAACATAGCAACATTTTTGGGATGCACAGAGCCTCGGCCAGTGCTGACGCGTAAACGAGCAAGTCCACCAACAGCATAGCCTGACAAGACGGGACCCTCTTGGTTGCTCCTTGTGGCAAATCATAAACGCTGGGGAATTAGCTCAAATGGTAGAGTGCTTGCTTCGCATGCGAGAGGTATTGGGATCGATGCCCACATTCTCCAAAAATCACATTTTTTTGTGGATCCAAGAACGCTCCAGTTCACACTTCATGCAGCTTTGTCTAACGACAACCTACTGTCATGTAACAATGACAAGCAACTTTCATGTAACACTGATGTCACAATGTCAGATGAAAACGAATGACATGACTTACTTTCAGAGGAGCAGCGTAGCACACACAATTGATGCCAACAAACAAAGCTGTGGGAAGTTTCCTTGAAGCTAATGCAGAGGATAAAGAAAAACGACAACTTAAAATGTACCTCATGTCCAGTACGGGGATCGAACCCACGAACTTGGCGTTATTTGCACCACGCTTTAACCAACTGAGCTAACCGGCCGCTTGCAACATAGCAACATTTTTTGGATGCACAGAGCCTCGGCCAGTGCTGGCGCGTAAATGAGCAAGTCCACCAACAGCATAGCCTGACAAGACTGGACCCTCTTGGTTGCTCCTTGTGGCAAATCATAAACGCTGGGGAATTATCTCAAATGGTAGAGTGCTTGCTTCGCATGCGAGAGGTAGTGGGATCGATGCCCACATTCTCGAAAAAACAATTTTTTTTGTGGATCCAAGAACGCTCCAGTTCACACTTAATGCAGCTTTGTCTAACGACAACCTACTGTCATGTAACAATGACAAGCAACTTTCATGTAACACTGATGTCACAATGTCAGATGAAAACGAATGACATGACTTACTTTCAGAGGAGCAGCGTAGCACACACAATTGATGCCAACAAACAAAGCTGTGGAAAGTTTCCTTGAAACCAATGCAGAGGATAAAGAAAAACAACAACTTAAATTGTACCTCATGTCCAGTACAGGGATCAAAACCACGACCTTGGTTTATTAGCATCACACTCTAACCAACTGAGCTAACCGGCCCCTTGCAACATAGCAACATTTTTGGGATGCACAGAGCCTCGGCCAGTGCTGACGCGTAAACGAGCAAGTCCACCAACAGCATAGCCTGACAAGACTGGACCCTCTTGGTTGCTCCTTGTGGCAAATCATAAACGCTGGGGAATTAGCTCAAATGGTAGAGTGCTTGCTTCGCATGCGAGCGGTAGTGGGATCGATGCCCACATTCTCCAAAAATCACATTTTTTTGTGGATCCAAGAACGCTCCAGTTCACACTTCATGCAGCTTTGTCTAACGACAACCTACTGTCATGTAACAATGACAAGCAACTTTCATGTAACACTGATGTCACAATGTCAGATGAAAACGAATGACATGACTTACTTTCAGAGGAGCAGCGTAGCACACACAATTGATGCCAACAAACAAAGCTGTGGGAAGTTTCCTTGAAGCCAATGCAGAGGCTAAAGAAAAACAACAACTTAAAATGTACCTCATGTCCAGTACGGGGATCAAACCCACGACCTTGGCGTTATTAGCACCACGCTTTAACCAACTGAGCTAACCGGCCTCTTGCAACATAGCAACATTTTTTGGATGCACAGAGCCTCGGCCATTGCTGGCGCGTAAACGAGCAAGTCCACCAACAGCATAGCCTGACAAGACTGGACCCTCTTGGTTGCTCCTTGTGGCAAATCATAAACGCTGGGGAATTAGCTCAAATGGTAGAGCGCTTGCTTCGCATGCGAGAGGTAGTGGGATCGATGCCCACATTCTCCAAAAATCACAATTTTTTGTGGATCCAAGAACGCTCCAGTTCACACTTTATGCAGCTTTGTCTAACGACAACCTACTGTCATGTAAGAATGACAAGCAACTTTCATGTAACACTGATGTCACAATGTCAGATGAAAACGAATGACATGACTTACTTTCAGAGGAGCAGCGTAGCACACACAATTGATGCTAACAAACAAAGCTGTGGGAAGTTTCCTTGAAGCCAATGCAGATGCTAAAGAAAAACAACAACTTAAAATTTACCTCATGTCCAGTACGGGGATCAAACCCACGACCTTTTCGTTATTAGCACCACGCTATAACCAACTGAGCTAAACGGCCGCTTGCCACATATCAACATTTTTAGGATGCACAGAGCCTCGGCCAGTGCTGGCGCGTAAACGAGCAAGTCCACCAACAGCATAGCCTGACAAGACTGGACCCTCTTGGTTGCTCCTTGTGGCAAATCATAAACCCTGGGGAATTAGCTCAAATGGTAGAGCGCTTGCTTCGCATGCGTGAGGTAGTGGGATCGATGCCCACATTCTCCCAAAAAATTTTTTTTTGTGGATCCAAGAACGCTCCAGTTCACACTTCATGCAGCTTTGTCTAACGACAACCTACTGTCATGTAACAATGACAAGCAACTTTCATGTAACACTGATGTCACAATGTCAGATGAAAAAGAATGACATGACTTACTTTCAGAGGAGCAGCGTAGCACACACAATTGATGCCGACAAACAAAGCTGTGGGAAGTATCCTTAAAGCCAATGCAGAGGATAAAGAAAAACAACAACTTAAAATGTACCTACTGTCCAGTACGGGGATCGAACCCACGAACTTGGCGTTATTTGCACCACGCTTTAACCAACAGAGCTAACCGGCCGCTTGCAAAATAGCAACATTTTTTGGATGTACAGAGCCTCGGCCAGTGCTGGCGCGTAAACGAGCAAGTCCACTAACAGCATAGCCTGACAAGACTGGACCCTCTTGGTTGCTCCTTGTGGCAAATCATAAACGCTGGAGAATTAGCTCAAATGGTAGAGCGCTTGCTTCGCATGCGAGAGGTAGTGGGATCGATGCCCACATTCTCCAAAAAACATTTTTTTTGTGGATCCAAGAACGCTCCAGTTCACACTTCATGCAGCTTTGTCTAACGACAACCTACTGTCATGTAACAATGACAAGCAACTTTCATGTAACACTGATGTCACAATGTCAGATGAAAAAGAATGACATGACTTACTTTCAGAGAAGCAGCGTAGCACACACAATTGATGCCAACAAACAAAGCTGTGGGAAGTTTCCTTGAAGCCAATGCAGAGGCTAAAGAAAAACAACAACTTAAAATG
Source organism: Salvelinus fontinalis (assembly GCF_029448725.1). Taxonomy (NCBI): domain Eukaryota; kingdom Metazoa; phylum Chordata; class Actinopteri; order Salmoniformes; family Salmonidae; genus Salvelinus; species Salvelinus fontinalis. Next base: position 1,675,663 of record NC_074686.1, on the reverse strand, counting down.
TACCTCATGTCCAGTACGGGGATAAAACCCACGTCCTTGGCGTTATTAGCACCACGCTCTAACCAACTGAGCTAACCGGCCGCTTGCAACATATCAACATTTTTAGGATGCACAGAGCCTCGGCCAGTGCTGGCGCGTAAACGAGCAAGTCCACCAACAGCATAGCCTGACAAGACTGGACCCTCTTGGTTGCTCCTTGTGGCAAATCATAAATGCTGGGGAATTAGCTCAAATGGTAGAGTGCTTGCTTCGCATGCGAGAGGTAGTGGGATCGATGTCCACATTCTCCAAAAAGCAATTTTTTTTGTGGATCCAAGAACGCTCCAGTTCACACTTCATGCAGCTTTGTCTAACGACAACCTACTGTCATGTAACAATGACAAGCAACTTTCATGTAACACTGATGTCACAATGTCAGATGAAAACGAATGACAAGACTTACTTTCAGAGGAGCAGCGTAGCACACACAATTGATGCCAACAAACAAAGCTGTGGGAAGTTTCCTTGAAGCCAATGCAGAGGCTAAAGAAAAACAACAACTTAAAATGTACCTCATGTCCATTACGGGGATCAAACCCACGACCGTGGCGTTATTAGCACCACGCTCTAACCAAGTGAGCTAACCGGCCGCTTGCAACATATCAACATTTTTAGGATGCACAGAGCCTCGGCCAGTGCTGGCGCGTAAACGAGCAAGTCCACCAACAGCATAGCCTGACAAGACTGGACCCTCTTGGTTGCTCCTTGTGGAAAATCAAAAATACTGGGGAATTAGCTCAAATGGTAGAGCGCTTGCTTCGCATGCGAGAGGTAGTGAGGATCGATGCCCACATTCTCCAAAAATCACATTTTTTTGTGGATCCAAGAACGCTCCAGTTCACACTTCATGCAGCTTTGTCTAACGACAACCTACTGTCATGTAACAATGACAAGCAACTTTCATGTAACACTGATGTCACAATGTCAGATGAAAAAGAATGACATGACTTACTTTCAGAGGAGCAGCGTAGCACACACAATTGATGCCAACAAACAAAGCTGTGGGAAGTTTCCTTGAAGCCAATGCAGAGGCTAAAGAAAAACAACAACTTAAATTCTACCTCATGTCCAGTACAGGGATCAAAACCACGAACTTGGTTTATTAGCATCACACTCTAACCAACTGAGCTAACCGGCCGCTTGCAACATAGCAACATCTTTTGGATGCACAGAGCCTCGGCCAGTGCTGGCGCGTAAACGAGCAAGTCCACCAACAGCATAGCCTGACAAGACTGGACCCTCTTGGTTGCTCCTTGCGGCAAATCATAAATGCTGGGGAATTAGCTCAAATGGTAGAGTGCTTGCTTCGCATGCGAGAGGTAGTGGGATCGATGCCCACATTCTCCAAAAATCACATTTTTTTGTGGATCCAAGAACGGTCCAGTTCACACTTCATGCAGCTTTGTCTAACGACAACCTACTGTCATGTAACAATGACAAGCAACTTTCATGTAACACTGATGTCACAATGTCAGATGAAAACGAATGACATGACTTACTTTCAGAGGAGCAGCGTAGCACACACAATTGATGCCAACAAACAAAGCTGTGGGAAGTTTCCTTGAAGCCAATGCAGAGGATAAAGAAAAACAACAACTTAAAATGTACCTCATGTCCAGTACGGGGATCGAACCCACGAACTTGGCGTTATTTGCACCACGCTTTAACCAACTGAGCTAACCGACCGCTTGCAACATAGCAACATTTTTTGGATGCACAGAGCCTCGGCCAGTGCTGGCGCGTAAATGAGCAAGTCCACCAACAGCATAGCCTGACAAGACTGGACCCTCTTGGTTGCTCCTTGTGGCAAATCATAAACGCTGGGGAATTAGCTCAAATGGTAGAGCGCTTGCTTCGCATGCGAGAGGTAGTGGGATCGATGCCCACACTCTCCAAAAAATATTTTTTTTTGTGGATCCAAGAACGCTCCAGTTCACACTTCATGCAGCTTTGTCTAACGACAACCTACTGTCATGTAACAATGACAAGCAACTTTCATGTAACACTGATGTCACAATGTCAGATGAAAACGAATGACATGACTTACTTTCAGAGGAGCAGCGTAGCACACACAATTGATGCCAACAAACAAAGCTGTGGAAAGTTTCCTTGAAACCAATGCAGAGGATAAAGAAAAACAACAACTTAAATTGTACCTCATGTCCAGTACAGGGATCAAAACCACGACCTTGGTTTATTAGCATCACACTCTAACCAACTGAGCTAACCGGCCCCTTGCAACATAGCAACATTTTTGGGATGCACAGAGCCTCGGCCAGTGCTGACGCGTAAACGAGCAAGTCCACCAACAGCATAGCCTGACAAGACTGGACCCTCTTGGTTGCTCCTTGTGGCAAATCATAAACGCTGGGGAATTAGCTCAAATGGTAGAGTGCTTGCTTCGCATGCGAGCGGTAGTGGGATCGATGCCCACATTCTCCCAAAATCACATTTTTTTGTGGATCCAAGAACGCTCCAGTTCACACTTTATGCAGCTTTGTCTAACGACAACCTACTGTCATGTAAGAATGACAAGCAACTTTCATGTAACACTGATGTCACAATGTCAGATGAAAACGAATGACATGACTTACTTTCAGAGGAGCAGCGTAGCACACACAATTGATGCCAACAAACAAAGCTGTGGGAAGTTTCCTTGAAGCCAATGCAGATGCTAAAGAAAAACAACAACTTAAAATGTACCTCATGTCCAGTACGGGGATCAAACCCACAACCTTTTCGTTATTAGCACCACGCTATAACCAACTGAGCTAAACGGCCGCTTGCCACATATCAACATTTTTAGGATGCACAGAGCCTCGGCCAGTGCTGGCGCGTAAACGAGCAAGTCCACCAACAGCATAGCCTGACAAGACTGGACCCTCTTGGTTGCTCCTTGTGGCAAATCATAAACGCTGGGGAATTAGCTCAAATGGTAGAGCGCTTGCTTCGCATGCGTGAGGTAGTGGGATCGATGCCCACATTCTCCAAAAATCACATTTTTTTGTGGATCCAAGAACGCTCCAGTTCACACTTCATGCAGCTTTGTCTAACGACAACCTACTGTCATGTAACAATGACAAGCAACTTTCATGTAACACTGATGTCACAATGTCAGATGAAAAAGAATGACATGACTTACTTTCAGAGGAGCAGCGTAGCACACACAATTGATGCCGACAAACAAAGCTGTGGGAAGTATCCTTAAAGCCAATGCAGAGGATAAAGAAAAACAACAACTTAAAATGTACCTACTGTCCAGTACGGGGATCGAACCCACGAACTTGGCGTTATTTGCACCACGCTTTAACCAGCAGAGCTAACCGGCCGCTTGCAAAATATCAACATTTTTTGGATGTACAGAGCCTCGGCCAGTGCTGGCGCGTAAACGAGCAAGTCCACTAACAGCATAGCCTGACAAGACTGGACCCTCTTGGTTGCTCCTTGTGGCAAATCATAAACGCTGGGGAATTAGCTCAAATGGTAGAGCGCTTGCTTCGCATGCGAGAGGTAGTGGGATCGATGCCCACATTCTCCAAAAAACTATTTTTTTTGTGGATCCAAGAACGCTCCAGTTCACACTTCATGCAGCTTTGTCTAACGACAACCTACTGTCATGTAACAATGACAAGCAACTTTCATGTAACACTGATGTCACAATGTCAGATGAAAAAGAATGACATGACTTACTTTCAGAGGAGCAGCGTAGCACACACAATTGATGCCGACAAACAAAGCTGTGGGAAGTATCCTTAAAGCCAATGCAGAGGATAAAGAAAAACAACAACTTAAAATGTACCTACTGTCCAGTACGGGGATCAAACCCACGAACTTGGCGTTATTTGCACCACGCTTTAACCAACTGAGCTAACCGGCCCCTTGCAACATAGCAACATTTTTGGGATGCACAGAGCCTCGGCCAGTGCTGACGCGTAAACGAGCAAGTCCACCAACAGCATAGCCTGACAAGACTGGACCCTCTTGGTTGCTCCTTGTGGCAAATCATAAACGCTGGGGAATTAGCTCAAATGGTAGAGTGCTTGCTTCGCATGCGAGCGGTAGTGGGATCGATGCCCACATTCTCAAAAATCACATTTTTTTGTGGATCCAAGAACGCTCCAGTTCACACTTCATGCAGCTTTGTCTAACGACAACCTACTGTCATGTAACAATGACAAGCAACTTTCATGTAACACTGATGTCACAATGTCAGATGAAAAAGAATGACATGACTTACTTTCAGAGGAGCAGCGTAGCACACACAATTGATGCCAACAAACAAAGCTGTGGGAAGTTTCCTTGAAGCCAATGCAGAGGCTAAAGAAAAACAACAACTTAAAATGTACCTACTGTCCAGTACGGGGATCGAACCCACGAACTTGGCGTTATTTGCACCACGCTTTAACCAACTGAGCTAACCGGCCGCTTGCAACATAGCAACATTTTTTGGATGCACAGAGCCTCGGCCAGTGCTGGCGCGTAAACGAGCAAGTCCACCAACAGCATAGCCTGACAAGACTGGAACCTCTTGGTTGCTCCTTGTGGAAAATCATAAATGCTGGGGAATTATCTCAAATGGTAGAGTGCTTGCTTTGCATGCGAGAGGTTGTGCGATCGATGCCCACATTCTCCAAAAAATCTCATTTTTTTGTGGATCCAAGAACGCTCCAGTTCACACTTTATGCAGCTTTGTCTAACGACAACCTACTGTCATGTAAGAATGACAAGCAACTTTCATGTAACACTGATGTCACAATGTCAGATGAAAACGAATGACATGACTTACTTTCAGAGGAGCAGCGTAGCACACACAATTGATGCCAACAAACAAAGCTGTGGGAAGTTTCCTTGAAGCCAATGCAGATGCTAAAGAAAAACAACAACTTAAAATGTACCTCATGTTCAGTACGGGGATCAAACCCACGACCTTTTCGTTATTAGCACCACGCTATAACCAACTGAGCTAAACGGCCGCTTGCCACATATCAACATTTTTAGGATGCACAGAGCCTCGGCCAGTGCTGGCGCGTAAACGAGCAAGTCCACCAACAGCATAGCCTGACAAGACTGGACCCTCTTGGTTGCTCCTTGTGGCAAATCATAAACGCTGGGGAATTAGCTCAAATGGTAGAGCGCTTGCTTCGCATGCGTGAGGTAGTGGGATCGATGCCCACATTCTCCAAAAAAAATTTTTTTTGTGGATCCAAGAACGCTCCAGTTCACACTTCATGCAGCTTTGTCTAACGACAACCTACTGTCATGTAACAATGACAAGCAACTTTCATGTAACACTGATGTCACAATGTCAGATGAAAAAGAATGACATGACTTACTTTCAGAGGAGCAGCGTAGCACACACAATTGATGCCGACAAACAAAGCTGTGGGAAGTATCCTTAAAGCCAATGCAGAGGATAAAGAAAAACAACAACTTAAAATGTACCTACTGTCCAGTACGGGGATCAAACCCACGAACTTGGCGTTATTTGCACCACGCTTTAACCAACTGAGCTAACCGGCCGCTTGCAACATAGCAACATTTTTTGGATGCACAGAGCCTCGGCCAGTGCTGGCGCGTAAACGAGCAAGTCCACCAACAGCATAGCCTGACAAGACTGGACCCTCTTGGTTGCTCCTTGTGGCAATTCATAAATGCTGGGGAATTAGCTCAAATGGTAGAGTGCTTGCTTCGCATGCGAGAGGTAGTGGGATCGATGCCCACATTCTCCAAAAATCACATTTTTTTGTGGATCCAAGAACGGTCCAGTTCACACTTCATTCAGCTTTGTCTAACGACAACCTACTGTCATGTAACAATGACAAGCAACTTTCATGTAACACTGATGTCACAATGTCAGATGAAAACGAATGACATGACTTACTTTCAGAGGAGCAGCGTAGCACACACAATTGATGCCAACAAACAAAGCTGTGGGAAGTTTCCTTGAAGCCAATGCAGAGGATAAAGAAAAACAACAACTTAAAATGTACCTCATGTCCAGTACGGGGATCGAACCCACGAACTTGGCGTTATTTGTACCACGCTTTAACCAACTGAGCTAACCGGCCGCTTGCAACATAGCAACATTTTTTGGATGCACAGAGCCTCGGCCAGTGCTGGCGCGTAAACGAGCAAGTCCACCAACAGCATAGCCTGACAAGACTGGACCCTCTTGGTTGCTCCTTGTGGCAAATCATAAATGCTGGGGAATTAGCTCAAATGGTAGAGTGCTTGCTTCGCATGCGAGAGGTAGTGGGATCGATGCCCACATTCTCCAAAAATCACATTTTTTTGTGGATCCAAGAACGGTCCAGTTCACACTTCATGCAGCTTTGTCTAACGACAACCTACTGTCATGTAACAATGACAAGCAACTTTCATGTAACACTGATGTCACAATGTCAGATGAAAACGAATGACATGACTTACTTTCAGAGGAGCAGCGTAGCACACACAATTGATGCCAACAAACAAAGCTGTGGGAAGTTTCCTTGAAGCCAATGCAGAGGATAAAGAAAAACAACAACTTAAAATGTACCTCATGTCCAGTACGGGGATCGAACCCACGAACTTGGCGTTATTTGTACCACGCTTTAACCAACTGAGCTAACCGGCCGCTTGCAACATAGCAACATTTTTTGGATGCACAGAGCCTCGGCCAGTGCTGGCGCGTAAATGAGCAAGTCCACCAACAGCATAGCCTGACAAGACTGGACCCTCTTGGTTGCTCCTTGTGGCAAATCATAAACGCTGGGGAATTAGCTCAAATGGTCGAGCGCTTGCTTCGCATGCGAGAGGTAGTGGGATCGATGCCCACATTCTCGAAAAAACTATTTTTTTTGTGGATCCAAGAACGCTCCAGTTCACACTTCATGCAGCTTTGTCTAACGACAACCTACTGTCATGTAACAATGACAAGCAACTTTCATGTAACACTGATGTCACAATGTCAGATGAAAACGAATGACATGACTTACTTTCAGAGGAGCAGCGTAGCACACACAATTGATGCCAACAAACAAAGCTGTGGAAAGTTTCCTTGAAACCAATGCAGAGGATAAAGAAAAACAACAACTTAAATTGTACCTCATGTCCAGTACAGGGATCAAAACCACGACCTTGGTTTATTAGCATCACACTCTAACCAACTGAGCTAACCGGCCCCTTGCAACATAGCAACATTTTTGGGATGCACAGAGCCTCGGCCAGTGCTGACGCGTAAACGAGCAAGTCCACCAACAGCATAGCCTGACAAGACTGGACCCTCTTGGTTGCTCCTTGTGGCAAATCATAAACGCTGGGGAATTAGCTCAAATGGTAGAGTGCTTGCTTCGCATGCGAGCGGTAGTGGGATTGATGCCCACATTCTCCAAAAATCACATTTTTTTGTGGATCCAAGAACGCTCCAGTTCACACTTCATGCAGCTTTGTCTAACGACAACCTACTGTCATGTAACAATGACAAGCAACTTTCATGTAACACTGATGTCACAATGTCAGATGAAAACGAATGACATGACTTACTTTCAGAGGAGCAGCGTAGCACACACAATTGATGCCAACAAACAAAGCTGTGGGAAGTTTCCTTGAAGCCAATGCAGAGGATAAAGAAAAACAACAACTTAAAATGTACCTCATGTCCAGTACGGGGATCGAACCCACGAACTTGGCGTTATTTGTACCACGCTTTAACCAACTGAGCTAACCGGCCGCTTGCAACATAGCAACATTTTTTGGATGCACAGAGCCTCGGCCAGTGCTGGCGCGTAAATGAGCAAGTCCACCAACAGCATAGCCTGACAAGACTGGACCCTCTTGGTTGCTCCTTGTGGCAAATCATAAACGCTGGGGAATTAGCTCAAATGGTAGAGCGCTTGCTTCGCATGCGAGAGGTAGTGGGATCGATGCCCACATTCTCGAAAAAACTATTTTTTTTGTGGATCCAAGAACGCTCCAGTTCACACTTCATGCAGCTTTGTCTAACGACAACCTACTGTCATGTAACAATGACAAGCAACTTTCATGTAACACTGATGTCACAATGTCAGATGAAAACGAATGACATGACTTACTTTCAGAGGAGCAGCGTAGCACACACAATTGATGCCAACAAACAAAGCTGTGGAAAGTTTCCTTGAAACCAATGCAGAGGATAAAGAAAAACAACAACTTAAATTGTACCTCATGTCCAGTACAGGGATCAAAACCACGACCTTGGTTTATTAGCATCACACTCTAACCAACTGAGCTAACCGGCCCCTTGCAACATAGCAACATTTTTGGGATGCACAGAGCCTCGGCCAGTGCTGACGCGTAAACGAGCAAGTCCACCAACAGCATAGCCTGACAAGACTGGACCCTCTTGGTTGCTCCTTGTGGCAAATCATAAACGCTGGGGAATTAGCTCAAATGGTAGAGTGCTTGCTTCGCATGCGAGCGGTAGTGGGATTGATGCCCACATTCTCCAAAAATCACATTTTTTTGTGGATCCAAGAACGCTCCAGTTCACACTTCATGCAGCTTTGTCTAACGACAACCTACTGTCATGTAACAATGACAAGCAACTTTCATGTAACACTGATGTCACAATGTCAGATGAAAACGAATGACATGACTTACTTTCAGAGGAGCAGCGTAGCACACACAATTGATGCCAACAAACAAAGCTGTGGGAAGTTTCCTTGAAGCCAATGCAGAGGCTAAAGAAAAACAACAACTTAAAATGTACCTCATGTCCAGTACGGGGATCAAACCCACGACCTTGGCGTTATTAGCACCACGCTCTAACCAACTGAGCTAACCGGCCGCTTGCAACACATCAACATTTTTAGGATGCACAGAGCCTCGGCCAGTGCTGGCGCGTAAACGAGCAAGTCCACCAACAGCATAGCCTGACAAGACTGGACCCTCTTGGTTGCTCCTTGTGGCAAATCATAAACGCTGGGGAATTAGCTCAAATGGTAGAGCGCTTGCTTCGCATGCGAGAGGTTGTGGGATCGATGCCCACATTCTCCGAAAAACATTTTTTTTTGTGGATCCAAGAACGCTCCAGTTCACACTTCATGCAGCTTTGTCTAACGACAACCTACTGTCATGTAACAATGACAAGCAACTTTCATGTAACACTGATGTCACAATGTCAGATGAAAAAGAATGACATGACTTACTTTCAGAGGAGCAGCGTAGCACACACAATTGATGCCGACAAACAAAGCTGTGGGAAGTATCCTTAAAGCCAATGCAGAGGATAAAGAAAAACAACAACTTAAAATGTACCTATTGTCCAGTACGGGGATCAAACCCACGAACTTGGCGTTATTTGCACCACGCTTTAACCAACTGAGCTAACCGGCCTCTTGCAACATAGCAACATTTTTTGGATGCACAGAGCCTCGGCCAGTGCTGGCGCGTAAACGAGCAAGTCCACCAACAGCATAGCCTGACAAGACTGGACCCTCTTGGTTGCTCCTTGTGGCAAATCATAAACGCTGGGGAATTAGCTCAAATGGTAGAGCGCTTGCTTCGCATGCGAGAGGTAGTGGGATCGATGCCCACATTCTCGAAAAAACTATTTTTTTTGTGGATCCAAGAACGCTCCAGTTCACACTTCATGCAGCTTTGTCTAACGACAACCTACTGTCATGTAACAATGACAAGCAACTTTCATGTAACACTGATGTCACAATGTCAGATGAAAACGAATGACATGACTTACTTTCAGAGGAGCAGCGTAGCACACACAATTGATGCCAACAAACAAAGCTGTGGAAAGTTTCCTTGAAACCAATGCAGAGGATAAAGAAAAACAACAACTTAAATTGTACCTCATGTCCAGTACAGGGATCAAAACCACGACCTTGGTTTATTAGCATCACACTCTAACCAACTGAGCTAACCGGCCCCTTGCAACATAGCAACATTTTTGGGATGCACAGAGCCTCGGCCAGTGCTGACGCGTAAACGAGCAAGTCCACCAACAGCATAGCCTGACAAGACTGGACCCTCTTGGTTGCTCCTTGTGGCAAATCATAAACGCTGGGGAATTAGCTCAAATGGTAGAGTGCTTGCTTCGCATGCGAGCGGTAGTGGGATTGATGCCCACATTCTCCAAAAATCACATTTTTTTGTGGATCCAAGAACGCTCCAGTTCACACTTCATGCAGCTTTGTCTAACGACAACCTACTGTCATGTAACAATGACAAGCAACTTTCATGTAACACTGATGTCACAATGTCAGATGAAAACGAATGACATGACTTACTTTCAGAGGAGCAGCGTAGCACACACAATTGATGCCAACAAACAAAGCTGTGGGAAGTTTCCTTGAAGCCAATGCAGAGGATAAAGAAAAACAACAACTTAAAATGTACCTCATGTCCAGTACGGGGATCGAACCCACGAACTTGGCGTTATTTGTACCACGCTTTAACCAACTGAGCTAACCGGCCGCTTGCAACATAGCAACATTTTTTGGATGCACAGAGCCTCGGCCAGTGCTGGCGCGTAAATGAGCAAGTCCACCAACAGCATAGCCTGACAAGACTGGACCCTCTTGGTTGCTCCTTGTGGCAAATCATAAACGCTGGGGAATTAGCTCAAATGGTAGAGCGCTTGCTTCGCATGCGAGAGGTAGTGGGATCGATGCCCACATTCTCGAAAAAACTATTTTTTTTGTGGATCCAAGAACGCTCCAGTTCACACTTCATGCAGCTTTGTCTAACGACAACCTACTGTCATGTAACAATGACAAGCAACTTTCATGTAACACTGATGTCACAATGTCAGATGAAAACGAATGACATGACTTACTTTCAGAGGAGCAGCGTAGCACACACAATTGATGCCAACAAACAAAGCTGTGGAAAGTTTCCTTGAAACCAATGCAGAGGATAAAGAAAAACAACAACTTAAATTGTACCTCATGTCCAGTACAGGGATCAAAACCACGACCTTGGTTTATTAGCATCACACTCTAACCAACTGAGCTAACCGGCCCCTTGCAACATAGCAACATTTTTGGGATGCACAGAGCCTCGGCCAGTGCTGACGCGTAAACGAGCAAGTCCACCAACAGCATAGCCTGACAAGACTGGACCCTCTTGGTTGCTCCTTGTGGCAAATCATAAACGCTGGGGAATTAGCTCAAATGGTAGAGTGCTTGCTTCGCATGCGAGCGGTAGTGGGATTGATGCCCACATTCTCCAAAAATCACATTTTTTTGTGGATCCAAGAACGCTCCAGTTCACACTTCATGCAGCTTTGTCTAACGACAACCTACTGTCATGTAACAATGACAAGCAACTTTCATGTAACACTGATGTCACAATGTCAGATGAAAACGAATGACATGACTTACTTTCAGAGGAGCAGCGTAGCACACACAATTGATGCCAACAAACAAAGCTGTGGGAAGTTTCCTTGAAGCCAATGCAGAGGCTAAAGAAAAACAACAACTTAAAATGTACCTCATGTCCAGTACGGGGATCAAACCCACGACCTTGGCGTTATTAGCACCACGCTCTAACCAACTGAGCTAACCGGCCGCTTGCAACACATCAACATTTTTAGGATGCACAGAGCCTCGGCCAGTGCTGGCGCGTAAACGAGCAAGTCCACCAACAGCATAGCCTGACAAGACTGGACCCTCTTGGTTGCTCCTTGTGGCAAATCATAAACGCTGGGGAATTAGCTCAAATGGTAGAGCGCTTGCTTCGCATGCGAGAGGTTGTGGGATCGATGCCCACATTCTCCGAAAAACATTTTTTTTTGTGGATCCAAGAACGCTCCAGTTCACACTTCATGCAGCTTTGTCTAACGACAACCTACTGTCATGTAACAATGACAAGCAACTTTCATGTAACACTGATGTCACAATGTCAGATGAAAAAGAATGACATGACTTACTTTCAGAGGAGCAGCGTAGCACACACAATTGATGCCGACAAACAAAGCTGTGGGAAGTATCCTTAAAGCCAATGCAGAGGATAAAGAAAAACAACAACTTAAAATGTACCTATTGTCCAGTACGGGGATCAAACCCACGAACTTGGCGTTATTTGCACCACGCTTTAACCAACTGAGCTAACCGGCCTCTTGCAACATAGCAACATTTTTTGGATGCACAGAGCCTCGGCCAGTGCTGGCGCGTAAACGAGCAAGTCCACCAACAGCATAGCCTGACAAGACTGGACCCTCTTGGTTGCTCCTTGTGGCAAATCATAAACGCTGGGGAATTAGCTCAAATGGTAGAGCGCTTGCTTCGCATGCGAGAGGTAGTGGGATCGATGCCCACATTTTCCAAAAAACAATTTTTTTTGTGGATCCAAGAACGCTCCAGTTCACACTTCATGCAGCTTTGTCTAACGACAACCTACTGTCATGTAACAATGACAAGCAACTTTCATGTAACACTGATGTCACAATGTCAGATGAAAAAGAATGACATGACTTACTTTTAGAGGAGCAGCGTAGCACACACAATTGATGCCGACAAACAAAGCTGTGGGAAGTTTCCTTAAAGCCAATGCAGAGGATAAAGAAAAACAACAACTTAAAATGTACCTACTGTCCAGTACGGGGATCGAACCCACGAACTTGGCGTTATTTGCACCACGCTTTAACCAACTGCGCTAACCGGCCGCTTGCAAAATAGCAACATTTTTTGGATGCACAGAGCCTCGGCCAGTGCTGGCGCGGAAACGAGCAAGTCCACCAACAGCATAGCCTGACAAGACTGGACCCTCTTGGTTGCTCCTTGTGGAAAATCATAAATGCTGGGGAATTAGCTCAAATGGTAGAGTGCTTGCTTCGCATGCGAGAGGTTGTGGGATCGATGCCCACATTCTCCAAAAATCACATTTTTTTGTGGATCCAAGAACGCTCCAGTTCACACTTTATGCAGCTTTGTCTAACGACAACCTACTGTCATGTAAGAATGACAAGCAACTTTCATGTAACACTGATGTCACAATGTCAGATGAAAACGAATGACATGACTTACTTTCAGAGGAGCAGCGTAGCACAAACAATTTATGCCAACAAACAAAGCTGTGGGAAGTTTCCTTGAAGCCAATGCAGATGCTAAAGAAAAACAACAACTTAAAATGTACCTCATGTCCAGTACGGGGATCAAACCCACGATCTTTTCGTTATTAGCACCACGCTATAACCAACTGAGCTAAACGGCCGCTTGCCACATATCAACATTTTTAGGATGCACAGAGCCTCGGCCAGTGCTGGCGCGTAAACGAGCAAGTCCACCAACAGCATAGCCTAACAAGACTGGACCCTCTTGGTTGCTCCTTGTGGCAAATCATAAACGCTGGGGTGTTAGCTCAAATGGTAGAGCGCTTGCTTCGCATGCGAGAGGTAGTGGGATCGATGCCCACATTTTCCAAAAAACAATTTTTTTTGTGGATCCAAGAACGCTCCAGTTCACACTTCATGCAGCTTTGTCTAACGACAACCTACTGTCATGTAACAATGACAAGCAACTTTCATGTAACACTGATGTCACAATGTCAGATGAAAAAGAATGACATGACTTACTTTTAGAGGAGCAGCGTAGCACACACAATTGATGCCGACAAACAAAGCTGTGGGAAGTTTCCTTAAAGCCAATGCAGAGGATAAAGAAAAACAACAACTTAAAATGTACCTACTGTCCAGTACGGGGATCGAACCCACAAACTTGGCGTTATTTGCACCACGCTTTAACCAACTGAGCTAACCGGCCGCTTGCAACATAGCAACATTTTTTGGATGCACAGAGCCTCGGCCAGTGCTGGCGCGTAAACGAGCAAGTCCACCAACAGCATAGCCTGACAAGACTGGACCCTCTTGGTTGCTCCTTGTGGAAAAACATAAATGCTGGGGAATTAGCTCAAATGGTAGAGTGCTTGCTTTGCATGCGAGAGGTTGTGCGATCGATGCCCACATTCTCCAAAAATCACATTTTTTTGTGGATCCAAGAACGCTCCAGTTCACACTTTATGCAGCTTTGTCTAACGACAACCTACTGTCATGTAAGAATGACAAGCAACTTTCATGTAACACTGATGTCACAATGTCAGATGAAAACGAATGACATGACTTACTTTCAGAGGAGCAGCGTAGCACACACAATTGATGCCAACAAACAAAGCTGTGGGAAGTTTCCTTGAAGCCAATGCAGAGGATAAAGAAAAACAACAACTTAAAATGTACCTCATGTCCAGTACGGGGATCGAACCCACGAACTTGGCGTTATTTGTACCACGCTTTAACCAACTGAGCTAACCGGCCGCTTGCAACATAGCAACATTTTTTGGATGCACAGAGCCTCGGCCAGTGCTGGCGCGTAAACGAGCAAGTCCACCAACAGCATAGCCTGACAAGACTGGACCCTCTTGGTTGCTATTGTGGCAAATCATAAATGCTGGGGAATTAGCTCAAATGGTAGAGTGCTTGCTTCGCATGCGAGAGGTAGTGGGATCGATGCCCACATTCTCCAAAAATCAAATTTTTTTGTGGATCCAAGAACGGTCCAGTTCACACTTCATGCAGCTTTGTCTAACGACAACCTACTGTCATGTAACAATGACAAGCAACTTTCATGTAACACTGATGTCACAATGTCAGATGAAAACGAATGACATGACTTACTTTCAGAGGAGCAGCGTAGCACACACAATTGATGCCAACAAACAAAGCTGTGGGAAGTTTCCTTGATGCCAATGCAGAGGATAAAGAAAAACAACAACTTAAAATGTACCTCATGTCCAGTACGGTGATCGAACCCACGAACTTGGCGTTATTTGTACCACGCTTTAACCAACTGAGCTAACCGGCCGCTTGCAACATAGCAACATTTTTTGGATGCACAGAGCCTCGGCCAGTGCTGGCGCGTAAATGAGCAAGTCCACCAACAGCATAGCCTGACAAGACTGGACCCTCTTGGTTGCTCCTTGTGGCAAATCATAAACGCTGGGGAATTATCTCAAATGGTAGAGCGCTTGCTTCGCATGCGAGAGGTAGTGGGATCGATGCCCACATTCTCGAAAAAACTATTTTTTTTGTGGATCCAAGAACGCTCCAGTTCACACTTCATGCAGCTTTGTCTAACGACAACCTACTGTCATGTAACAATGACAAGCAACTTTCATGTAACACTGATGTCACAATGTCAGATGAAAACGAATGACATGACTTACTTTCAGAGGAGCAGCGTAGCACACACAATTGATGCCAACAAACAAAGCTGTGGAAAGTTTCCTTGAAACCAATGCAGAGGATAAAGAAAAACAACAACTTAAATTGTACCTCATGTCCAGTACAGGGATCAAAACCACGACCTTGGTTTTTTAGCATCACACTCTAACCAACTGAGCTAACCGGCCCCTTGCAACATAGCAAAATTTTTAGGATGCACAGAGCCTCGGCCAGTGCTGACGCGTAAACGAGCAAGTCCACCAACAGCATAGCCTGACAAGACTGGACCCTCTTGGTTGCTCCTTGTGGCAAATCATAAACGCTGGGGAATTAGCTCAAATGGTAGAGTGCTTGCTTCGCATGCGAGCGGTAGTGGGATTGATGCCCACATTCTCCAAAAATCACATTTTTTTGTGGATCCAAGAACGCTCCAGTTCACACTTCATGCAGCTTTGTCTAACGACAACCTACTGTCATGTAACAATGACAAGCAACTTTCATGTAACACTGATGTCACAATGTCAGATGAAAACGAATGACATGACTTACTTTCAGAGGAGCAGCGTAGCACACACAATTGATGCCAACAAACAAAGCTGTGGGAAGTTTCCTTGAAGCCAATGCAGAGGCTAAAGAAAAACAACAACTTGAAATGTACCTCATGTCCAGTACAGGGATAGAACCCACGACCTTGGCGTTATTAGCAACACGCTCTAACCAACTGAGCTAACCGGCCGCTTGCCACATATCAACATTTTTAGGATGCACAGAGCCTCGGCCAGTGCTGGCGCGTAAACGAGCAAGTCCACCAACAGCATAGCCTGACAAGACTGGACCCTCTTGGTTGCTGCTTGTGGCAAATCTTAAACGCTGGGGAATTAGCTCAAATGGTAGAGTGCTTGCTTCGCATGCGAGAGGTAGTCGGATCGATACCCACATTCTCCAAAAAATAATTTTTTTTGTAGATCCAAGAACGCTCCAGTTCACACTTCATGCAGGTTTGTCTAACGACAACATACTGTCATGTAACAATGACAAGCAACTTTCATGTAACACTGATGTCACAATGTCAGATGAAAACGAATGACATGACTTACTTTCAGAGGAGCAGCGTAGCACACACAATTGATGCCATTAAACAAAGCTGTGGGAAGTTTCCTTGAAGCCAATGCAGAGGATAAAGAAAAACAACAACTTAAAATGTACCTCCTGTCCAGTACGGGGATCGATCCCACGAACTTGGTATTATTAGCACCACGCTCTAACCAACTGAGCTAACCGGCCGCTTGCAAAATAGCAACATTTTTAGGATGCACAGAGCCTCGGCCAGTGCTGGCGCGTAAACGAGCAAGTCCACCAACAGCATAGCCTGACAAGACTGGACCCTCTTGGTTGCTGCTTGTGGCAAATCATAAACGCTGGGGAATTAGCTCAAATGGTAGAGTGCTTGCTTCCCATGCGAGAGATAGTGGGATCGATGCCCACATTCTAGAAAAAAGATTTTTTTTTGTGGATCAAAGAACGCTCCAGTTCACACTTCATGCAGCTTTGTCTAACGACAACCTACTGTCATGTAACAATGACAAGCAACTTTCATGTAACACTGATGTCACAATGTCAGATGAAAACGAATGACATGACTTACTTTCAGAGGAGCAGCGTAGCACACACAATTGATGCCAACAAACAAAGCTGTGGGAAGTTTCCTTAAAGCCAATGCAGAGGATAAAGAAAAACAACAACTTAAAATGTACCTACTGTCCAGTACGGGGATCAAACCCACGAACTTGGCGTTATTTGCACCACGCTTTAACCAACTGAGCTAACCGGCCTCTTGCAACATAGCAACATTTTTTGGATGCACAGAGCCTCGGCCAGTGCTGGCGCGTAAACGAGCAAGTCCACCAACAGCATAGCCTGACAAGACTGGACCCTCTTGGTTGCTCCTTGTGGCAAATCATAAACGCTGGGGAATTAGCTCAAATGGTAGAGCGCTTGCTTCGCATGCGAGAGGTAGTGGGATCGATGCCCACATTCTCCAAAAATCACATTTTTTTGTGGATCCAAGAACGGTCCAGTTCACACTTCATGCAGCTTTGTCTAACGACAACCTACTGTCATGTAACAATGACAAGCAACTTTCATGTAACACTGATGTCACAATGTCAGATGAAAACGAATGACATGACTTACTTTCAGAGGAGCAGCGTAGCACACACAATTGATGCCAACAAACAAAGCTGTGGGAAGTTTCCTTGAAGCCAATGCAGAGGATAAAGAAAAACAACAACTTAAAATGTACCTCATGTCCAGTACGGGGATCGAACCCACGAACTTGGCGTTATTTGTACCACGCTTTAACCAACTGAGCTAACCGGCCGCTTGCAACATAGCAACATTTTTTGGATGCACAGAGCCTCGGCCAGTGCTGGCGCGTAAATGAGCAAGTCCACCAACAGCATAGCCTGACAAGACTGGACCCTCTTGGTTGCTCCTTGTGGAAAATCATAAACGCTGGGGAATTATCTCAAATGGTAGAGCGCTTGCTTCGCATGCGAGAGGTAGTGGGATCGATGCCCACATTCTCGAAAAAACTATTTTTTTTGTGGATCCAAGAACGCTCCAGTTCACACTTCATGCAGCTTTGTCTAACGACAACCTACTGTCATGTAACAATGACAAGCAACTTTCATGTAACACTGATGTCACAATGTCAGATGAAAACGAATGACATGACTTACTTTCAGAGGAGCAGCGTAGCACACACAATTGATGCCAACAAACAAAGCTGTGGAAAGTTTCCTTGAAACCAATGCAGAGGATAAAGGAAAACAACAACTTAAATTCTACCTCATGTCCAGTACAGGGATCAAACCCACGACCTTGGCGTTATTAGCACCACGCTCTAACCAACTGAGCTAACCGGCCGCTTGCAACACATCAACATTTTTAGGATGCACAGAGCCTCGGCCAGTGCTGGCGCGTAAACGAGCAAGTCCACCAACAGCATAGCCTGACAAGACTGGACCCTCTTGGTTGCTCCTTGTGGCAAATCATAAACGCTGGGGAATTAGCTCAAATGGTAGAGCGCTTGCTTCGCATGCGAGAGGTAGTGGGATCGATGCCCACATTCTCCGAAAAACATTTTTTTTTGTGGATCCAAGAACGCTCCAGTTCACACTTCATGCAGCTTTGTCTAACGACAACCTACTGTCATGTAACAATGACAAGCAACTTTCATGTAACACTGATGTCACAATGTCAGATGAAAAAGAATGACATGACTTACTTTCAGAGGAGCAGCGTAGCACACACAATTGATGCCGACAAACAAAGCTGTGGGAAGTATCCTTAAAGCCAATGCAGAGGATAAAGAAAAACAACAACTTAAAATGGACCTACTGTCCAGTACGGGGATCGAACCCACGAACTTGGCGTTATTTGCACCACGCTTTAACCAACAGAGCTAACCGCCCGCTTGCAACATAGCGAAATTTTTTGGATGTACAGAGCCTCGGCCAGTGCTGGCGCGTAAACGAGCAAGTCCACCAACAGCATAGCCTGACAAGACTGGACCCTCTTGGTTGCTCCTTGTGGCAAATCATAAACGCTGGGGAATTAGCTCAAATGGTAGAGCGCTTGCTTCGCATGCGAGAGGTAGTGGGATCGATGCCCACATTTTCCAAAAAACAATTTTTTTCGTGGATTCAAGAACGCTCCAGTTCACACTTCATGCAGGTTTGTCTAACGACAACCTACTGTCATGTAACAATGACAAGCAACTTTCATGTAACACTGATGTCACAATGTCAGATGAAAACGAATGACATGACTTACTTTCAGAGGAGCAGCGTAGCACACACAATTGATGCCGACAAACAAAGCTGTGGGAAGTATCCTTAAAGCCAATGCAGAGGATAAAGAAAAACAACAACTTAAAATGTACCTACTGTCCAGTACGGGGATCGAACCCACGAACTTGGCGTTATTTGTACCACGCTTTAACCAACTGAGCTATCCGGCCGCTTGCAACATAGCAACATTTTTTGGATGCACAGAGCCTCGGCCAGTGCTGGCGTGTAAACGAGCAAGTCCACCAACAGCATAGCCTGACAAGACTGGACCCTCTTGGTTGCTCCTTGTGGAAAATCATAAATGCTGGGGAATTAGTTCAAATGGTAGAGTGCTTGCTTCGCATGCGAGAGGTAGTGGGATCGATGCCCACATTCTCCAAAAATCACATTTTTTTGTGGATCCAAGAACGCTCCAGTTCACACTTCATGCAGCTTTGTCTAACGACAACCTACTGTCATGTAACAATGACAAGCAACTTTCATGTAACACTGATGTCACAATGTCAGATGAAAAAGAATGACATGACTTACTTTCAGAGGAGCAGCGTAGCACACACAATTGATGCCGACAAACAAAGCTGTGGGAAGTATCCTTAAAGCCAATGCAGAGGATAAAGAAAAACAACAACTTAAATTGTACCTACTGTCCAGTACGGGGATCGAACCCACGAACTTGGCGTTATTTGCACCACGCTTTAACCAACAGAGCTAACCGGCCGCTTGCAACACATCAACATTTTTAGGATGCACAGAGCCTCGGCCAGTGCTGGCGCGTAAACGAGCAAGTCCACCAACAGCATAGCCTGACAAGACTGGACCCTCTTGGTTGCTCCTTGTGGCAAATCATAAACGCTGGGGAATTAGCTCAAATGGTAGAGCGCTTGCTTCGCATGCGAGAGGTAGTGGGATCGATGCCCACATTCTCCGAAAAACATTTTTTTTTGTGGATCCAAGAACGCTCCAGTTCACACTTCATGCAGCTTTGTCTAACGACAACCTACTGTCATGTAACAATGACAAGCAACTTTCATGTAACACTGATGTCACAATGTCAGATGAAAAAGAATGACATGACTTACTTTCAGAGGAGCAGCGTAGCACACACAATTGATGCCGACAAACAAAGCTGTGG
The DNA here is from genome assembly GCF_029448725.1 of Salvelinus fontinalis. Lineage (NCBI taxonomy): Eukaryota > Metazoa > Chordata > Actinopteri > Salmoniformes > Salmonidae > Salvelinus > Salvelinus fontinalis. The sequence goes on along the minus strand of NC_074686.1, from coordinate 1,655,448 downwards.
GAAGTATCCTTAAAGCCAATGCAGAGGATAAAGAAAAACAACAACTTAAAATGTACCTACTGTCCAGTACGGGGATCAAACCCACAAACTTGGCGTTATTTGCACCACGCTTTAACCAACTGAGCTAACCGGCCTCTTGCAACATAGCAACATTTTTTGGATGCACAGAGCCTCGGCCAGTGCTGGCGCGTAAACGAGCAAGTCCACCAACAGCATAGCCTGACAAGACTGGACCCTCTTGGTTGCTCCTTGTGGCAAATCATAAACGCTGGGGAATTAGCTCAAATGGTAGAGCGCTTGCTTCGCATGCGAGAGGTAGTGGGATCGATGCCCACATTTTCCAAAAAACATTTTTTTTTGTGGATCCAAGAACGCTCCAGTTCACACTTCATGCAGCTTTGTCTAACGACAACCTACTGTCATGTAACAATGACAAGCAACTTTCATGTAACACTGATGTCACAATGTCAGATGAAAAAGAATGACATGACTTACTTTTAGAGGAGCAGCGTAGCACACACAATTGATGCCGACAAACAAAGCTGTGGGAAGTTTCCTTAAAGCCAATGCAGAGGATAAAGAAAAACAACAACTTAAAATGTACCTACTGTCCAGTACGGGGATCGAACCCACGAACTTGGCATTATTTGCACCACGCTTTAACCAACTGAGCTAACCGGCCGCTTGCAACATAGCAACATTTTTTGGATGCACAGAGCCTCGGCCAGTGCTGGCGCGTAAACGAGCAAGTCCACCAACAGCATAGCCTGACAAGACTGGACCCTCTTGGTTGCTCCTTGTGGAAAATCATCAATGCTGGGGAATTAGCTCAAATGGTAGAGTGCTTGCTTCGCATGCGAGAGGTAGTGGGATCGATGCCCACATTCTCCAAAAATCACATTTTTTTGTGGATCCAAGAACGCTCCAGTTCACACTTTATGCAGCTTTGTCTAACGACAACCTACTGTCATGTAACAATGATGTCACAATGTCAGATGAAAACGAATGACATGACTTACTTTCAGAGGAGCAGCGTAGCACACACAATTGATGCCGACAAACAAAGCTGTGGGAAGTATCCTTAAAGCCAATGCAGAGGATAAAGAAAAACAACAACTTAAAATGTACCTACTGTCCAGTACGGGGATCGAACCCACGAACTTGGCGTTATTTGCACCACGCTTTAACCAACAGAGCTAACCGGCCGCTTGCAACATAGCAACATTTTTTGGATGTACAGAGCCTCGGCCAGTGCTGGCGCGTAAACGAGCAAGTCCACCAACAGCATAGCCTGACAAGACTGGACCCTCTTGGTTGCTCCTTGTGGCAAATCATAAACGCTGGGGAATTAGCTCAAATGGTAGAGCGCTTGCTTCGCATGCGAGAGGTAGTGGGATCGATGCCCACATTTTCCAAAAAACAATTTTTTTTGTGGATCCAAGAACGCTCCAGTTCACACTTCATGCAGGTTTGTCTAACGACAACCTACTGTCATGTAACAATGACAAGCAACTTTCATGTAACACTGATGTCACAATGTCAGATGAAAAAGAATGACATGACTTACTTTCAGAGGAGCAGCGTAGCACACACAATTGATGCCGACAAACAAAGCTGTGGGAAGTATCCTTAAAGCCAATGCAGAGGATAAAGAAAAACAACAACTTAAAATGTACCTACTGTCCAGTACGGGGATCGAACCCACGAACTTGGCGTTATTTGCACCACGCTTTAACCAACTGAGCTAACCGGCCGCTTGCAACATAGCAACATTTTTTGGATGCACAGAGCCTCGGCCAGTGCTGGCGCGTAAACGAGCAAGTCCACCAACAGCATAGCCTGACAAGACTGGACCCTCTTGGTTGCTCCTTGTGGAAAATCATCAATGCTGGGGAATTAGCTCAAATGGTAGAGTGCTTGCTTCGCATGCGAGAGGTAGTGGGATCGATGCCCACATTCTCCAAAAATCACATTTTTTTGTGGATCCAAGAACGCTCCAGTTCACACTTTATGCAGCTTTGTCTAACGACAACCTACTGTCATGTAACAATGACAAGCAACTTTCATGTAACACTGATGTCACAATGTCAGATGAAAACGAATGACATGACTTACTTTCAGTGGAGCAGCGTAGCACACACAATTGATGCCGACAAACAAAGCTGTGGGAAGTATCCTTAAAGCCAATGCAGAGGATAAAGAAAAACAACAACTTAAAATGTACCTACTGTCCAGTACGGGGATCGAACCCACGAACTTGGCGTTATTTGCACCACGCTTTAACCAACAGAGCTAACCGGCCGCTTGCAACATAGCAACATTTTTTGGATGTACAGAGCCTCGGCCAGTGCTGGCGCGTAAACGAGCAAGTCCACCAACAGCATAGCCTGACAAGACTGGACCCTCTTGGTTGCTCCTTGTGGCAAATCATAAACGCTGGGGAATTAGCTCAAATGGTAGAGCGCTTGCTTCGCATGCGAGAGGTAGTGGGATCGATGCCCACATTCTCCAAAAAACAATTTTTTTTGTGGATCCAAGAACGCTCCAGTTCACACTTCATGCAGCTTTGTCTAACGACAACCTACTGTCATGTAACAATGACAAGCAACTTTCATGTAACACTGATGTCACAATGTCAGATGAAAAAGAATGACATGACTTACTTTCAGAGGAGCAGCGTAGCACACACAATTGATGCCGACAAACAAAGCTGTGGGAAGTATCCTTAAAGCCAATGCAGAGGATAAAGAAAAACAACAACTTAAAATGTACCTACTGTCCAGTACGGGGATCAAACCCACGAACTTGGCGTTATTTGCACCACGCTTTAACCAACTGAGCTAACCGGCCGCTTGCAACATAGCAACATTTTTTGGATGCACAGAGCCTCGGCCAGTGCTGGCGCGTAAACGAGCAAGTCCACCAACAGCATAGCCTGACAAGACTGGACCCTCTTGGTTGCTCCTTGTGGCAAATCATAAACGCTGGGGAATTAGCTCAAATGGTAGAGTGCTTGCTTCGCATGCGAGAGGTAGTGGGATCGATGCCCACATTTTCCAAAAAACAATTTTTTTTGTGGATCCAAGAACGCTCCAGTTCACACTTCATGCAGCTTTGTCTAACGACAACCTACTGTCATGTAACAATGACAAGCAACTTTCATGTAACACTGATGTCACAATGTCAGATGAAAAAGAATGACATGACTTACTTTCAGAGGAGCAGCGTAGCACACACAATTGATGCCGACAAACAAAGCTGTGGGAAGTATCCTTAAAGCCAATGCAGAGGATAAAGAAAAACAACAACTTAAAATGTACCTACTGTCCCGTACGGGGATCGAACCCACGAACTTGGCGTTATTTGCACCACGCTTTAACCAACAGAGCTAACCGGCCGCTTGCAACATAGCAACATTTTTTGGATGTACAGAGCCTCGGCCAGTGCTGGCGCGTAAACGAGCAAGTCCACCAACAGCATAGCCTGACAAGACTGGACCCTCTTGGTTGCTCCTTGTGGCAAATCATAAACGCTGGGGAATTAGCTCAAATGGTAGAGCGCTTGCTTCGCATGCGAGAGGTAGTGGGATCGATGCCCACATTCTCCAAAAAAAAATTTTTTTTGTAGATCCAAGAACGCTCCAGTTCACACTTCATGCAGCTTTGTCTAACGACAACCTACTGTCATGTAACAATGACAAGCAACTTTCCTGTAACACTGTTGTCACAATGTCAGATGAAAAAGAATGACATGACTTACTTTTAGAGGAGCAGCGTAGCACACACAATTGATGCCGACAAACAAAGCTGTGGGAAGTTTCCTTAAAGCCAATGCAGAGGATAAAGAAAAACAACAACTTAAAATGTACCTACTGTCCAGTACGGGGATCGAACCCACGAACTTGGCATTATTTGCACCACGCTTTAACCAACTGAGCTAACCAGCCACTTGCAACATTGCAACATTTTTTGGATGCACAGAGCCTCGGCCAGTGCTGGCGCGTAAACGAGCAAGTCCACCAACAGCATAGCCTGACAAGACTGGACCCTCTTGGTTGCTCCTTGTGGAAAATCATAAATGCTGGGGAATTAGCTCAAATGGTAGAGTGCTTGCTTCGCATGCGAGAGGTAGTGGGATAGATGCCCACATTCTCCAAAAATCACATTTTTTTGTGGATCCAAGAACGCTCCAGTTCACACTTCATGCAGCTTTGTCTAACGACAACCTACTGTCATGTAACAATGACAAGCAACTTTCATGTAACACTGATGTCACAATGTCAGATGAAAACGAATGACATGACTTACTTTCAGAGGAGCAGCGTAGCACACACAATTGATGCCAACAAACAAAGCTGTGGGAAGTTTCCTTGAAGCCAATGCAGATGCTAAAGAAAAACAACAACTTAAAATGTACCTCATGTCCGGTACGGGGATCGAACCCAGGACCTTTTCGTTATTAGCACCACGCTCTAACCAACTGAGCTAACCGGCCGCTTGCAACATAGCAACATTTTTAGGATGCACAGAGCCTCGGCCAGTGCTGGCGCGTAAACGAGCAAGTCCACCAACAGCATAGCCTGACAAGACTGGACCCTCTTGGTTGCTCCTTGTGGCAAATCATAAATGCTGGGGAATTAGCTCAAATGGTAGAGCGCTTGCTTCGCATGCGAGAGGTAGTGGGATCGATGCCCACATTTTCCAAAAAACAATTTTTTTTGTGGATCCAAGAACGCTCCAGTTCACACTTCATGCAGCTTTGTCTAACGACAACCTACTGTCATGTAACAATGACAAGCAACTTTCATGTAACACTGATGTCACAATGTCAGATGAAAAAGAATGACATGACTTACTTTCAGAGGAGCAGCGTAGCACACACAATTGATGCCGACAAACAAAGCTGTGGGAAGTATCCTTAAAGCCAATGCAGAGGATAAAGAAAAACAACAACTTAAAATGTACCTACTGTCCAGTACGGGAATCGAACCCACGAACTTGGCGTTATTTGCACCACGCTTTAACCAACAGAGCTAACCGGCCGCTTGCAACATAGCAACATTTTTTGGATGTACAGAGCCTCGGCCAGTGCTGGCGCGTAAACGAGCAAGTCCACCAACAGCATAGCCTGACAAGACTGGACCCTCTTGGTTGCTCCTTGTGGCAAATCATAAACGCTGGGGAATTAGCTCAAATGGTAGAGTGCTTGCTTCGCATGCGAGAGGTAGTGTGATCGACGCTCACATTCTCCAAAAATCTACTTTTTTTGTGGATCCAAGAACGCTCCAGTTCACACTTCATGCAGCTTTGTCTAACGACAACCTACTGTCATGTAACAATGACAAGCAACTTTCATGTAACACTGATGTCACAATGTCAGATGAAAAAGAATGACATGACTTACTTTCAGAGGAGCAGCGTAGCACACACAATTGATGCCGACAAACAAAGCTTTGGGAAGTATCCTTAAAGCCAATGCAGAGGATAAAGAAAAACAACAACTTAAAATGTACCTACTGTCCAGTAAGGGGATCAAACCCACGAACTTGGCGTTATTTACACCACGCTTTAACCAACTGAGCTTACCGGCCGCTTGCAACATAGCAACATTTTTTGGATTCACAGAGCCTCGGCCAGTGCAGGCGCGTAAACGAGCAAGTCCACCAACAGCATAGCCTGACAAGACTGGACCCTCTTGGTTGCTCCTTGTGGAAGATCATAAACGCTGGGGAATTAGCTCAAATGGTGGAGCGCTTGCTTCGCATGCGAGAGGTAGTGGGATCGATGCCCACATTTTCCAAAAAACATTTTTTTTTGTGGATCCAAGAACGCTCCAGTTCACACTTCATGCAGCTTTGTCTAACGACAACCTACTGTCATGTAACAATGACAAGCAACTTTCATGTAACACTGATGTCACAATGTCAGATGAAAAAGAATGACATGACTTACTTTTAGAGGAGCAGCGTAGCACACACAATTGATGCCGACAAACAAAGCTGTGGGAAGTTTCCTTAAAGCCAATGCAGAGGATAAAGAAAAACAACAACTTAAAATGTACCTACTGTCCAGTACGGGGATCGAACCCACGAACTTGGCGTTATTTGCACTACGCTTTAACCAACTGAGCTAACCGGCCGCTTGCAACATACCAACATTTTTTGGATGCACAGAGCCTCGGCCAGTGCTGGCGCGTAAACGAGCAAGTCCACCAACAGCATAGCCTGACAAGACTGGACCCTCTTGGTTGCTCCTTGTGGCAAATCATAAACCCTGGGGAATTAGCTCAAATGGTAGAGTGCTGGCTTCGCATGCGAGAGGTAGTGGGATCGATGCCCACATTCTCCAGAAAACATTTTTTTTTGTGGATCCAAGAACGCTCCAGTTCACACTTCATGCAGCTTTGTCTAACGACAACCTACTGTCATGTAACAATGACAAGCAACTTTCATGTAACACTGATGTCACAATGTCAGATGAAAAAGAATGACATGACTTACTTTCAGAGGAGCAGCGTAGCACACACAATTGATGCCGACAAACAAAGCTGTGTGAAGTATCCTTAAAGCCAATGCAGAGGATAAAGAAAAACAACAACTTAAAATGTACCTCATGGCCAGTACGGGGAACAAACCCACGACCTTTGCGTTATTAGCACCACGCTCTAACCAACTGAGCTAACCGGCCGCTTGCAACATATCAACATTTTTAGGATGCACAGAGCCTCGGACAGTGCTGGCGCGTAAACGAGCAAGTCCACCAACAGCATAGCCTGACAAGACTGGACCCTCTTGGTTGCTCCTTGTGGCAAATCATAAACGCTGGGGAATTAGCTCAAATGGTAGAGTGCGTGCTTCGCATGCGAGGGGTAGTGGGATCGATGCCCACATTCTCCAAAAATCACATTTTTTTGTGGATCCAAGAACGCTCCAGTTCACACTTCATGCAGCTTTGTCTAACGACAACCTACTGTCATGTAACAATGACAAGCAACTTTCATGTAACACTGATGTCACAATGTCAGATGAAAACGAATGACATGACTTACTTTCAGAGGAGCAGCGTAGCACACACAATTGATGCCGACAAACAAAGCTGTGGGAAGTTTCCTTAAAGCCAATGCAGAGGATAAAGAAAAACAACAACTTAAAAAGTACCTCATGGCCAGTACAGGGATCAAACCCACGACCTTTGCGTTATTAGCACCACGCTCTAACCAACTGAGCTAACCGGCCGCTTGCAACTTATCAACATTTTTAGGATGCACAGAGCCTCGGACAGTGCTGGCACGTAAACGAGCAAGTCCACCAACAGCATAGCCTGACAAGACTGGACCCTCTTGGTTGCTCCTTGTGGCAAATCATAAACGCTGGGGAATTAGCTCAAATGGTAGAGTGCTTGCTTCGCATGCGAGAGGTAGTGGGATCAATGCCCACATTCTACAAAAATAAAAAAAATTTGTGGTCCAAGAACGCTCCAGTTCACACTTCATGCAGCTTTGTCTAACGACAACCTACTGTCATGTAACAATGACAAGCAACTTTCATGTTACACTGATGCCACAATGTCAGATGAAAACGAATGACATGACTTACTTTCAGAGGAGCAGCGTAGCACACACAATTGATGCCAACGAACAAAGCTGTGGGTAGTTTCCTTGAAGCCAATGCAGAGGCTAAAGAAAAACAACAACTTAAAATGTACCTCATGTCCAGTACAGGGATCAAACCCACAACCTTGGCGTTATTAGCAACACGCTCTAACCAACTGAGATAACCGGCCGCTTGCAACATATCAACATTTTTAGGATGCACAGAGCCTCGGCCAGTGCTGGCGCGTAAACGAGCAAGTCCACCAACAGCATAGCCTGACAAGACTGGACCCTCTTGGTTGCTCCTTGTGGCAAATCATAAACGCTGGGGAATTAGCTCAAATGGTAGAGCGCTTGCTTCGCATGCGAGAGGTAGTGGGATCGATGCCCACATTCTCCAAAAAACTATTTTTTTTGTGGTTCCAAGAACGCTCCAGTTCACACTTCATGCAGCTTTGTCTAACGACAACCTACTGTCATGTAACAATGACAAGCAACTTTCATGTAACACTGATGTCACAATGTCAGATGAAAAAGAATGACATGACTTACTTTCAGAGGAGCAGCGTAGCACACACAATTGATGCCGACAAACAAAGCTGTGGGAAGTATCCTTAAAGCCAATGCAGAGGATAAAGAAAAACAACAACTTAAAATGTACCTACTGTCCAGTACGGGGATCGAACCCACGAACTTGGCGTTATTTGCACCACGCTTTAACCAACTGAGCTAACCGGCCGCTTGCAACATAGCAACATTTTTTGGATGCACAGAGCCTCGGCCAGTGCTGGCGCGTAAACGAGCAAGTCCACCAACAGCATAGCCTGACAAGACTGGACCCTCTTGGTTGCTCCTTGTGGAAAATCATCAATGCTGGGGAATTAGCTCAAATGGTAGAGTGCTTGCTTCGCATGCGAGAGGTAGTGGGATCGATGCCCACATTCTCCAAAAATCACATTTTTTTGTGGATCCAAGAACGCTCCAGTTCAAACTTTATGCAGCTTTGTCTAACGACAACCTACTGTCATGTAACAATGACAAGCAACTTTCATGTAACACTGATGTCACAATGTCAGATGAAAACGAATGACATGACTTACTTTCAGTGGAATAGCGTAGCACACACAATTGATGCCGACAAACAAAGCTGTGGGAAGTATCCTTAAAGCCAATGCAGAGGATAAAGAAAAACAACAACTTAAAATGTACCTACTGTCCAGTACGGGGATCGAACCCACGAACTTGGCGTTATTTGCACCACGCTTTAACCAACAGAGCTAACCGGCCGCTTGCAACATAGCAACATTTTTTGGATGTACAGAGCCTCGGCCAGTGCTGGCGCGTAAACGAGCAAGTCCACCAACAGCATAGCCTGACAAGACTGGACCCTCTTGGTTGCTCCTTGTGGCAAATCATAAACGCTGGGGAATTAGCTCAAATGGTAGAGCGCTTGCTTCGCATGCGAGAGGTAGTGGGATCGATGCCCACATTCTCCAAAAAACAATTTTTTTTGTGGATCCAAGAACGCTCCAGTTCACACTTCATGCAGCTTTGTCTAACGACAACCTACTGTCATGTAACAATGACAAGCAACTTTCATGTAACACTGATGTCACAATGTCAGATGAAAAAGAATGACATGACTTACTTTCAGAGGAGCAGCGTAGCACACACAATTGATGCCGACAAACAAAGCTGTGGGAAGTATCCTTAAAGCCAATGCAGAGGATAAAGAAAAACAACAACTTAAAATGTACCTACTGTCCAGTACGGGGATCAAACCCACGAACTTGGCGTTATTTGCACCACGCTTTAACCAACTGAGCTAACCGGCCGCTTGCAACATAGCAACATTTTTTGGATGCACAGAGCCTCGGCCAGTGCTGGCGCGTAAACGAGCAAGTCCACCAACAGCATAGCCTGACAAGACTGGACCCTCTTGGTTGCTCCTTGTGGCAAATCATAAATGCTGGGGAATTAGCTCAAATGGTAGAGTGCTTGCTTCGCATGCGAGAGGTAGTGGGATCGATGCCCACATTTTCCAAAAAACAATTTTTTTTGTGGATCCAAGAACGCTCCAGTTCACACTTCATGCAGCTTTGTCTAACGACAACCTACTGTCATGTAACAATGACAAGCAACTTTCATGTAACACTGATGTCACAATGTCAGATGAAAAAGAATGACATGACTTACTTTCAGAGGAGCAGCGTAGCACACACAATTGATGCCGACAAACAAAGCTGTGGGAAGTATCCTTAAAGCCAATGCAGAGGATAAAGAAAAACAACAACTTAAAATGTACCTACTGTCCCGTACGGGGATCGAACCCACGAACTTGGCGTTATTTGCACCACGCTTTAACCAACTGAGCTAACCGGCCGCTTGCAACATAGCAACATTTTTTGGATGCACAGAGCCTCGGCCAGTGCTGGCGCGTAAACGAGCAAGTCCACCAACAGCATAGCCTGACAAGACTGGACCCTCTTGGTTGCTCCTTGTGGAAAATCATCAATGCTGGGGAATTAGCTCAAATGGTAGAGTGCTTGCTTCGCATGCGAGAGGTAGTGGGATCGATGCCCACATTCTCCAAAAATCACATTTTTTTGTGGATCCAAGAACGCTCCAGTTCAAACTTTATGCAGCTTTGTCTAACGACAACCTACTGTCATGTAACAATGACAAGCAACTTTCATGTAACACTGATGTCACAATGTCAGATGAAAACGAATGACATGACTTACTTTCAGTGGAATAGCGTAGCACACACAATTGATGCCGACAAACAAAGCTGTGGGAAGTATCCTTAAAGCCAATGCAGAGGATAAAGAAAAACAACAACTTAAAATGTACCTACTGTCCAGTACGGGGATCGAACCCACGAACTTGGCGTTATTTGCACCACGCTTTAACCAACAGAGCTAACCGGCCACTTGCAACATAGCAACATTTTTTGGATGTACAGAGCCTCGGCCAGTGCTGGCGCGTAAACGAGCAAGTCCACCAACAGCATAGCCTGACAAGACTGGACCCTCTTGGTTGCTCCTTGTGGCAAATCATAAACGCTGGGGAATTAGCTCAAATGGTAGAGCGCTTGCTTCGCATGCGAGAGGTAGTGGGATCGATGCCCACATTCTCCAAAAAACAATTTTTTTTTTGGATCCAAGAACGCTCCAGTTCACACTTCATGCAGCTTTGTCTAACGACAACCTACTGTCATGTAACAATGACAAGCAACTTTCATGTAACACTGATGTCACAATGTCAGATGAAAAAGAATGACATGACTTACTTTCAGAGGAGCAGCGTAGCACACACAATTGATGCCGACAAACAAAGCTGTGGGAAGTATCCTTAAAGCCAATGCAGAGGATAAAGAAAAACAACAACTTAAAATGTACCTACTGTCCAGTACGGGGATCAAACCCACGAACTTGGCGTTATTTGCACCACGCTTTAACCAACTGAGCTAACCGGCCGCTTGCAACATAGCAACATTTTTTGGATGCACAGAGCCTCGGCCAGTGCTGGCGCGTAAACGAGCAAGTCCACCAACAGCATAGCCTGACAAGACTGGACCCTCTTGGTTGCTCCTTGTGGCAAATCATAAATGCTGGGGAATTAGCTCAAATGGTAGAGTGCTTGCTTCGCATGCGAGAGGTAGTGGGATCGATGCCCACATTTTCCAAAAAACAATTTTTTTTGTGGATCCAAGAACGCTCCAGTTCACACTTCATGCAGCTTTGTCTAACGACAACCTACTGTCATGTAACAATGACAAGCAACTTTCATGTAACACTGATGTCACAATGTCAGATGAAAAAGAATGACATGACTTACTTTCAGAGGAGCAGCGTAGCACACACAATTGATGCCGACAAACAAAGCTGTGGGAAGTATCCTTAAAGCCAATGCAGAGGATAAAGAAAAACAACAACTTAAAATGTACCTACTGTCCCGTACGGGGATCGAACCCACGAACTTGGCGTTATTTGCACCACGCTTTAACCAACAGAGCTAACCGGCCGCTTGCAACATAGCAACATTTTTTGGATGTACAGAGCCTCGGCCAGTGCTGGCGCGTAAACGAGCAAGTCCACCAACAGCATAGCCTGACAAGACTGGACCCTCTTGGTTGCTCCTTGTGGCAAATCATAAACGCTGGGGAATTAGCTCAAATGGTAGAGCGCTTGCTTCGCATGCGAGAGGTAGTGGGATCGATGCCCACATTCTCCAAAAAAAAAATTTTTTGTAGATCCAAGAACGCTCCAGTTCACACTTCATGCAGCTTTGTCTAACGACAACCTACTGTCATGTAAGAATGACAAGCAACTTTCCTGTAACACTGTTGTCACAATGTCAGATGAAAAAGAATGACATGACTTACTTTTAGAGGAGCAGCGTAGCACACACAATTGATGCCGACAAACAAAGCTGTGGGAAGTTTCCTTAAAGCCAATGCAGAGGATAAAGAAAAACAACAACTTAAAATGTACCTACTGTCCAGTACGGGGATCGAACCCACGAACTTGGCATTATTTGCACCACGCTTTAACCAACTGAGCTAACCAGCCACTTGCAACATTGCAACATTTTTTGGATGCACAGAGCCTCGGCCAGTGCTGGCGCGTAAACGAGCAAGTCCACCAACAGCATAGCCTGACAAGACTGGACCCTCTTGGTTGCTCCTTGTGGAAAATCATAAATGCTGGGGAATTAGCTCAAATGGTAGAGTGCTTGCTTCGCATGCGAGAGGTAGTGGGATAGATGCCCACATTCTCCAAAAATCACATTTTTTTGTGGATCCAAGAACGCTCCAGTTCACACTTCATGCAGCTTTGTCTAACGACAACCTACTGTCATGTAACAATGACAAGCAACTTTCATGTAACACTGATGTCACAATGTCAGATGAAAACGAATGACATGACTTACTTTCAGAGGAGCAGCGTAGCACACACAATTGATGCCAACAAACAAAGCTGTGGGAAGTTTCCTTGAAGCCAATGCAGATGCTAAAGAAAAACAACAACTTAAAATGTACCTCATGTCCGGTACGGGGATCGAACCCAGGACCTTTTCGTTATTAGCACCACGCTCTAACCAACTGAGCTAAACAGCCGCTTGGAACATATCAACATTTTTAGGATGCACAGAGCCTCGGCCAGTGCTGGCGCGTAAATGAGCAAGTCCACCAACAGCATAGCCTGACAAGACTGGACCCTCTTGGTTGCTCCTTGTGGCAAATCATAAACGCTGGGGAATTAGCTCAAATGGTAGAGCGCGTGCTTCGCATGCGAGAGGTAGTGGGATCGATGCCCACATTCTCCAAAAAACAATTTTTTTTTGTCAATCCAAGAACGCTCCAGTTCACACTTCATGCAGCTTTGTCTAACGACAACCTACTGTCATGTAACAATGACAAGCAACTTTCATGTAACACTGATGTCACAATGTCAGATGAAAAAGAATGACATGACTTACTTTTAGAGGAGCAGCGTAGCACACACAATTGATGCCGACAAACAAAGCTGTGGGAAGTTTCCTTAAAGCCAATGCAGAGGATAAAGAAAAACAACAACTTAAAATGTACCTACTGTCCAGTATGGGGATCAAACCCACGAACTTGGCGTTATTTGCACCACGCTTTAACCAACTGAGCTAACCGGCCGCTTGCAACATAGCAACATTTTTTGGATGCACAGAGCCTCGGCCAGTGCTGGCGCGTAAAAGAGCAAGTCCACCAACAGCATGGCCTGACAAGACTGGACCCTCTTGGTTGCTCCTTGTGGCAAATCATAAATGCTGGGGAATTAGCTCAAATGGTAGAGCGCTTGCTTCGCATGCGAGAGGTAGTGGGATCGATGCCCACATTTTCCAAAAAACAATTTTTTTTGTGGATCCAAGAACGCTCCAGTTCACACTTCATGCAGCTTTGTCTAACGACAACCTACTGTCATGTAACAATGACAAGCAACTTTCATGTAACACTGATGTCACAATGTCAGATGAAAAAGAATGACATGACTTACTTTCAGAGGAGCAGCGTAGCACACACAATTGATGCCGACAAACAAAGCTGTGGGAAGTATCCTTAAAGCCAATGCAGAGGATAAAGAAAAACAACAACTTAAAATGTACCTACTGTCCAGTACGGGAATCGAACCCACGAACTTGGCGTTATTTGCACCACGCTTTAACCAACAGAGCTAACCGGCCGCTTGCAACATAGCAACATTTTTTGGATGTACAGAGCCTCGGCCAGTGCTGGCGCGTAAACGAGCAAGTCCACCAACAGCATAGCCTGACAAGACTGGACCCTCTTGGTTGCTCCTTGTGGCAAATCATAAACGCTGGGGAATTAGCTCAAATGGTAGAGTGCTTGCTTCGCATGCGAGAGGTAGTGTGATCGACGCTCACATTCTCCAAAAATCAACTTTTTTTGTGGATCCAAGAACGCTCCAGTTCACACTTCATGCAGCTTTGTCTAACGACAACCTACTGTCATGTAACAATGACAAGCAACTTTCATGTAACACTGATGTCACAATGTCAGATGAAAAAGAATGACATGACTTACTTTCAGAGGAGCAGCGTAGCACACACAATTGATGCCGACAAACAAAGCTTTGGGAAGTATCCTTAAAGCCAATGCAGAGGATAAAGAAAAACAACAACTTAAAATGTACCTACTGTCCAGTAAGGGGATCAAACCCACGAACTTGGCGTTATTTACACCACGCTTTAACCAACTGAGCTAACCGGCCGCTTGCAACATAGCAACATTTTTTGGATTCACAGAGCCTCGGCCAGTGCAGGCGCGTAAACGAGCAAGTCCACCAACAGCATAGCCTGACAAGACTGGACCCTCTTGGTTGCTCCTTGTGGCAGATCATAAACGCTGGGGAATTAGCTCAAATGGTAGAGCGCTTGCTTCGCATGCGAGAGGTAGTGGGATCGATGCCCACATTTTCCCCAAAAATTTTTTTTTGTGGATCCAAGAACGCTCCAGTTCACACTTCATGCAGCTTTGTCTAACGACAACCTACTGTCATGTAACAATGACAAGCAACTTTCATGTAACACTGATGTCACAATGTCAGATGAAAAAGAATGACATGACTTACTTTTAGAGGAGCAGCGTAGCACACACAATTGATGCCGACAAACAAAGCTGTGGGAAGTTTCCTTAAAGCCAATGCAGAGGATAAAGAAAAACAACAACTTAAAATGTACCTACTGTCCAGTACGGGGATCGAACCCACGAACTTGGCGTTATTTGCACTACGCTTTAACCAACTGAGCTAACCGGCCGCTTGCAACATACCAACATTTTTTGGATGCACAGAGCCTCGGCCAGTGCTGGCGCGTAAACGAGCAAGTCCACCAACAGCATAGCCTGACAAGACTGGACCCTCTTGGTTGCTCCTTGTGGCAAATCATAAACCCTGGGGAATTAGCTCAAATGGTAGAGTGCTTGCTTCGCATGCGAGAGGTAGTGGGATCGATGCCCACATTCTCCAGAAAACATTTTTTTTTGTGGATCCAAGAACGCTCCAGTTCACACTTCATGCAGCTTTGTCTAACGACAACCTACTGTCATGTAACAATGACAAGCAACTTTCATGTAACACTGATGTCACAATGTCAGATGAAAAAGAATGACATGACTTACTTTCAGAGGAGCAGCGTAGCACACACAATTGATGCCGACAAACAAAGCTGTGTGAAGTATCCTTAAAGCCAATGCAGAGGATAAAGAAAAACAACAACTTAAAATGTACCTCATGGCCAGTACGGGGAACAAACCCACGACCTTTGCGTTATTAGCACCACGCTCTAACCAACTGAGCTAACCGGCCGCTTGCAACATATCAACATTTTTAGGATGCACAGAGCCTCGGACAGTGCTGGCGCGTAAACGAGCAAGTCCACCAACAGCATAGCCTGACAAGACTGGACCCTCTTGGTTGCTCCTTGTGGCAAATCATAAACGCTGGGGAATTAGCTCAAATGGTAGAGTGCGTGCTTCGCATGCGAGGGGTAGTGGGATCGATGCCCACATTCTCCAAAAATCACATGTTTTTGTGGATCCAAGAACGCTCCAGTTCACACTTCATGCAGCTTTGTCTAACGACAACCTACTGTCATGTAACAATGACAAGCAACTTTCATGTAACACTGATGTCACAATGTCAGATGAAAAAGAATGACATGACTTACTTTCAGAGGAGCAGCGTAGCACACACAATTGATGCCGACAAACAAAGCTGTGGGAAGTATCATTAAAGCCAATGCAGAGGATAAAGAAAAACAACAACTTAAAATGTACCTACTGTCCAGTACGGGAATCGAACCCACGAACTTGGCGTTATTTGCACCACGCTTTAACCAACAGAGCTAACCGGCCGCTTGCAACATAGCAACATTTTTTGGATGTACAGAGCCTCGGCCAGTGCTGGCGCGTAAACGAGCAAGTCCACCAACAGCATAGCCTGACAAGACTGGACCCTCTTGGTTGCTCCTTGTGGCAAATCATAAACGCTGGGGAATTAGCTCAAATGGTAGAGTGCTTGCTTCGCATGCGAGAGGTAGTGTGATCGACGCTCACATTCTCCAAAAATCAACTTTTTTTGTGGATCCAAGAACGCTCCAGTTCACACTTCATGCAGCTTTGTCTAACGACAACCTACTGTCATGTAACAATGACAAGCAACTTTCATGTAACACTGATGTCACAATGTCAGATGAAAAAGAATGACATGACTTACTTTCAGAGGAGCAGCGTAGCACACACAATTGATGCCGACAAACAAAGCTTTGGGAAGTATCCTTAAAGCCAATGCAGAGGATAAAGAAAAACAACAACTTAAAATGTACCTACTGTCCAGTACGGGGATCGAACCCACGAACTTGGCGTTATTTGCACCACGCTTTAACCAACTGAGCTAACCGGCCGCTTGCAACATAGCAACATTTTTTGGATGCACAGAGCCTCGGCCAGTGCTGGCGCGTAAACGAGCAAGTCCACCAACAGCATAGCCTGACAAGACTGGACCCTCTTGGTTGCTCCTTGTGGCAAATCATAAACCCTGGGGAATTAGCTCAAATGGTAGAGTGCTTGCTTCGCATGCGAGAGGTAGTGGGATCGATGCCCACATTCTCCAGAAAACATTTTTTTTTGTGGATCCAAGAACGCTCCAGTTCACACTTCATGCAGCTTTGTCTAACGACAACCTACTGTCATGTAACAATGACAAGCAACTTTCATGTAACACTGATGTCACAATGTCAGATGAAAAAGAATGACATGACTTACTTTCAGAGGAGCAGCGTAGCACACACAATTGATGCCGACAAACAAAGCTGTGTGAAGTATCCTTAAAGCCAATGCAGAGGATAAAGAAAAACAACAACTTAAAATGTACCTCATGGCCAGTACGGGGAACAAACCCACGACCTTTGCGTTATTAGCACCACGCTCTAACCAACTGAGCTAACCGGCCGCTTGCAACATATCAACATTTTTAGGATGCACAGAGCCTCGGACAGTGCTGGCGCGTAAACGAGCAAGTCCACCAACAGCATAGCCTGACAAGACTGGACCCTCTTGGTTGCTCCTTGTGGCAAATCATAAACGCTGGGGAATTAGCTCAAATGGTAGAGTGCGTGCTTCGCATGCGAGGGGTAGTGGGATCGATGCCCACATTCTCCAAAAATCACATGTTTTTGTGGATCCAAGAACGCTCCAGTTCACACTTCATGCAGCTTTGTCTAACGACAACCTACTGTCATGTAACAATGACAAGCAACTTTCATGTAACACTGATGTCACAATGTCAGATGAAAAAGAATGACATGACTTACTTTCAGAGGAGCAGCGTAGCACACACAATTGATGCCGACAAACAAAGCTGTGGGAAGTATCATTAAAGCCAATGCAGAGGATAAAGAAAAACAACAACTTAAAATGTACCTACTGTCCAGTACGGGAATCGAACCCACGAACTTGGCGTTATTTGCACCACGCTTTAACCAACAGAGCTAACCGGCCGCTTGCAACATAGCAACATTTTTTGGATGTACAGAGCCTCGGCCAGTGCTGGCGCGTAAACGAGCAAGTCCACCAACAGCATAGCCTGACAAGACTGGACCCTCTTGGTTGCTCCTTGTGGCAAATCATAAATGCTGGGGAATTAGCTCAAATGGTAGAGTGCTTGCTTCGCATGCGAGAGGTAGTGTGATCGACGCTCACATTCTCCAAAAATCAACTTTTTTTGTGGATCCAAGAACGCTCCAGTTCACACTTCATGCAGCTTTGTCTAACGACAACCTACTGTCATGTAACAATGACAAGCAACTTTCATGTAACACTGATGTCACAATGTCAGATGAAAAAGAATGACATGACTTACTTTCAGAGGAGCAGCGTAGCACACACAATTGATGCCGACAAACAAAGCTTTGGGAAGTATCCTTAAAGCCAATGCAGAGGATAAAGAAAAACAACAACTTAAAATGTACCTACTGTCCAGTACGGGGATCAAACCCACGAACTTGGCGTTATTTGCACCACGCTTTAACCAACTGAGCTAAGCGGCCGCTTGCAACATAGCAACATTTTTTGGATGCACAGAGCCTCGGCCAGTGCTGGCGCGTAAACGAGCAAGTCCACCAACAGCATAGCCTGACAAGACTGGACCCTCTTGGTTGCTCCTTGTGGCAAATCATAAACGCTGGGGAATTAGCTAAAATGGTAGAGTGCTTGCTTCGCATGCGAGAGGTAGTGGGATCGATGCCCACATTTTCCAAAAAACAATTTTTTTTGTGGATCCAAGAACGCTCCAGTTCACACTTCATGCAGCTTTGTCTAACGACAACCTACTGTCATGTAACAATGACAAGCAACTTTCATGTAACACTGATGTCACAATGTCAGATGAAAAAGAATGACATGACTTACTTTTAGAGGAGCAGCGTAGCACACACAATTGATGCCGACAAACAAAGCTGTGGGAAGTTTCCTTAAAGCCAATGCAGAGGATAAAGAAAAACAACAACTTAAAATGTACCTACTGTCCAGTACGGGGATCGAACCCACGAACTTGGCGTTATTTGCACTACGCTTTAACCAACTGAGCTAACCGGCCGCTTGCAACATACCAACATTTTTTGGATGCACAGAGCCTCGGCCAGTGCTGGCGCGTAAACGAGCAAGTCCACCAACAGCATAGCCTGACAAGACTGGACCCTCTTGGTTGCTCCTTGTGGCAAATCATAAACCCTGGGGAATTAGCTCAAATGGTAGAGTGCTTGCTTCGCATGCGAGAGGTAGTGTGATCGATGCCCACATTCTCCAGAAAACATTTTTTTTTGTGGATCCAAGAACGCTCCAGTTCACACTTCATGCAGCTTTGTCTAACGACAACCTACTGTCATGTAACAATGACAAGCAACTTTCATGTAACACTGATGTCACAATGTCAGATGAAAAAGAATGACATGACTTACTTTCAGAGGAGCAGCGTAGCACACACAATTGATGCCGACAAACAAAGCTGTGTGAAGTATCCTTAAAGCCAATGCAGAGGATAAAGAAAAACAACAACTTAAAATGTACCTCATGGCCAGTACGGGGAACAAACCCACGACCTTTGCGTTATTAGCACCACGCTCTAACCAACTGAGCTAACCGGCCGCTTGCAACATATCAACATTTTTAGGATGCACAGAGCCTCGGACAGTGCTGGCGCGTAAACGAGCAAGTCCACCAACAGCATAGCCTGACAAGACTGGACCCTCTTGGTTGCTCCTTGTGGCAAATCATAAACGCTGGGGAATTAGCTCAAATGGTAGAGTGCGTGCTTCGCATGCGAGGGGTAGTGGGATCGATGCCCACATTCTCCAAAAATCACATTTTTTTGTGGATCCAAGAACGCTCCAGTTCACACTTCATGCAGCTTTGTCTAACGACAACCTACTGTCATGTAACAATGACAAGAAACTTTCATGTAACACTGATGTCACAATGTCAGATGAAAAAGAATGACATGACTTACTTTCAGAGGAGCAGCGTAGCACACACAATTGATGCCGACAAACAAAGCTGTGGGAAGTTTCCTTAAAGCCAATGCAGAGGATAAAGAAAAACAACAACTTAAAAAGTACCTCATGGCCAGTACAGGGATCAAACCCACGACCTTTGCGTTATTAGCACCACGCTCTAACCAACTGAGCTAACCGGCCGCTTGCAACTTATCAACATTTTTAGGATGCACAGAGCCTCGGACAGTGCTGGCGCGTAAACGAGCAAGTCCACCAACAGCATAGCCTGACAAGACTGGACCCTCTTGGTTGCTCCTTGTGGCAAATCATAAACGCTGGGGAATTAGCTCAAATGGTAGAGTGCTTGCTTCGCATGCGAGAGGTAGTGGGAGCAATGCCCACATTCTACAAAAATAAAAAAAAATTGTGGTCCAAGAACGCTCCAGTTCACACTTCATGCAGCTTTGTCTAACGACAACCTACTGTCATGTAACAATGACAAGCAACTTTCATGTAACACTGATGCCACAATGTCAGATGAAAACGAATGACATGACTTACTTTCAGAGGAGCAGCGTAGCACACACAATTGATGCCAACGAACAAAGCTGTGGGTAGTTTCCTTGAAGCCAATGCAGAGGCTAAAGAAAAACAACAACTTAAAATGTACCTCATGTCCAGTACAGGGATCAAACCCACGACCTTGGCGTTATTAGCAACACGCTCTAACCAACTGAGATAACCGGCCGCTTGCAACATATCAACATTTTTAGGATGCACAGAGCCTCGGCCAGTGCTGGCGCGTAAACGAGCAAGTCCACCAACAGCATAGCCTGACAAGACTGGACCCTCTTGGTTGCTCCTTGTGGCAAATCATAAACGCTGGGGAATTAGCTCAAATGGTAGAGCGCTTGCTTCGCATGCGAGAGGTAGTGGGATCGATGCCCACATTCTCCAAAAAACTATTTTTTTTGTGGATCCAAGAACGCTCCAGTTCACACTTCATGCAGCTTTGTCTAACGACAACCTACTGTCATGTAACAATGACAAGCAACTTTCATGTAACACTGATGTCACAATGTCAGATGAAAAAGAATGACATGACTTACTTTTAGAGGAGCAGCGTAGCACACACAATTGATGCCGACAAACAAAGCTGTGGGAAGTTTCCTTAAAGCCAATGCAGAGGATAAAGAAAAACAACAACTTAAAATGTACCTACTGTCCAGTAAGGGGATCGAACCCACATCCTTTTCGTTATTAGCACCACGCTATAACCAACTGAGCTAAACGGCCGCTTGCAACATATCAACATTTTTAGGATGCACAGAGCCTCGGCCAGTGCTGGCGCGTAAACGAGCAAGTCCACCAACAGCATAGCCTGACAAGACTGGACCCTCTTGGTTGCTCCTTGTGGAAAATCATAAACGCTGGGGAATTAGCTCAAATGGTAGAGTGCGTGCTTCGCATGCGAGAGGTAGTGGGATCGATGCCCACATTCTCCAAAAATCACATTTTTTTGTGGATCCAAGAACGCTCCAGTTCACACTTCATGCAGCTTTGTCTAACGACAACCTACTGTCATGTAACAATGACAAGCAACTTTCATGTAACACTGATGTCACAATGTCAGATGAAAACGAATGACATGACTTACTTTCAGAGGAGCAGCGTAGCACACACAATTGATGCCAACAAACAAAGCTGTGGGAAGTTTCATTGAAGCCAATGCAGAGGATAAAGAAAAACAACAACTTAAAATGTACCTCATGGCCAGTACGGGGATCAAACCCACGACCTTTGCGTTATTAGCACCACGCTCTAACCAACTGAGCTAACCGGCCACTTGCAACATATCAAAATTTTTAGGATGCACAGAGCCTCGGACAGTGCTGGCGCGTAAACGAGCAAGTCCACCAACAGCATAGCCTGACAAGACTGGACCCTCTTGGTTGATCCTTGTGGCAAATCATAAACGCTGGGGAATTAGCTCAAATGGTAGAGTGCTTGCTTCGCATGCGAGAGGTAGTGGGATCGATGCCCACATTCTCCAAAAATCAACTTTTTTTGTTTTTGTGGATCCAAGAACGCTCCAGTTCACACTTCATGCAGCTTTGTCTAACGACAACCTACTGTCATGTAACAATGAAAAGCAACTTTCATGTAACACTGATGTCAATTTGTCAGATGAAAACGAATGACATGACTTACTTTCAGAGGAGCAGCGTAGCACACACAATTGATGCCAACGAACAAAGCTGTGGGAAGTTTCCTTGAAGCCAATGCAGAGGCTAAAGAAAAACAACAACTTAAAATATACCTCATGTGCAGTACGGGGATCAAACCCACGACCTTGGCGTTATTAGCACCACGCTCTAACCAACTGAGCTAACCGGCCGCTTGCAACATATCAACATTTTTAGGATGCACAGAGCCTCGGCCAGTGCTGGCGCGTAAACGAGCAAGTCCACCAACAGCATAGCCTGACAAGACTGGACCCTCTTGGTTGCTCCTTGTGGCAAATCATAAACGCTGGGGAATTAGCTCAAATGGTAGAGCGCTTGCTTCGCATGCGAGAGGTAGTGGGATCGATGCCCACATTCTCCAAAAAACACATTTTTTTGTGGATCCAAGAACGCTCCAGTTCACACTTCATGCAGCTTTGTCTAACGACAACCTACTGTCATGTAACAATGACAAGCAACTTTCATGTAACACTGATGTCACAATGTCAGATGAAAACGAATGACATGACTTACTTTCAGAGGAGCAGCGTAGCACACACAATTGATGCCAACAAACAAAGCTGTGGGAAGTTTCCTTGAAGCCAATGCAGATGCTAAAGAAAAACAACAACTTAAAATGTACCTCATGTCCAGTACGGGGATCAAACCCACGACCTTTTCGTTATTAGCACCACGCTATAACCAACTGAGCTAAACGGCTGCTTGCAACATATCAACATTTTTAGGATGCACAGAGCCTCGGCCAGTGCTGGCGCGTAAACGAGCAAGTCCACCAACAGCATAGCCTGACAAGACTGGACCCTCTTGGTTGATCCTTGTGGCAAATCATAAACGCTGGGGAATTAGCTCAAATGGTTGAGCGCTTGCTTCGCATGCGAGAGGTAGTGGGATCGACGCCCACATTCTCCAAAAAACATTTTTTTTTGTGGATCCAAGAACGCTCCAGTTCACACTTCATGCAGCTTTGTCTAACGACAACCTACTGTCATGTAACAATGACAAGCAACTTTCATGTAACACTGATGTCACAATGTCAGATGAAAAAGAATGACATGACTTACTTTCAGAGGAGCAGCGTAGCACACACAATTGATGCCGACAAACAAAGCTGTGGGAAGTATCCTTAAAGCCAATGCAGAGGATAAAGAAAAACAACAACTTAAAATGTACCTACTGTCCAATACGGGGATCAAACCCACGAACTTGGCTTTATTTGCACCACGCTTTAACCAACTGAGCTAACCGGCCGCTTGCAACAAAGCAACATTTTTTGGATGCACAGAGCCTCGGCCAGTGCTGGCACGTAAACGAGCAAGTCCACCAACAGCATAGCCTGACAAGACTGGACCCTCTTGGTTGCTCCTTGTGGCAAATCAAAAACGCTGGGGAATTAGCTCAAATGGTAGAGCGTTTGCTTCGCATGCGAGAGGTAGTGGGATCGACGCCCACATTCTCCAAAAAACAATTTTTTTTGTGGATCCAAGAACGCTCCAGTTCACACTTCATGCAGCTTTGTCTAACGACAACCTACTGTCATGTAACAATGACAAGCAACTTTCATGTAACACTGATGTCACAATGTCAGATAAAAAAGAATGACATGACTTACTTTCAGAGGAGCAGCGTAGCACACACAATTGATGCCGACAAACAAAGCTGTGGGAAGTATCCTTAAAGCCAATGCAGAGGATAAAGAAAAACAACAACTTAAAATGTACCTACTGTCCAGTACGGGGATCGAACCCACGAACTTGGCGTTATTTGCACCACGCTTTAACCAACTGAGCTAACCGGCCGCTTGCAACATAGCAACATTTTTTGGATGCACAGAGCCTCGGCCAGTGCTGGCACGTAAACGAGCAAGTCCACCAACAGCATAGCCTGACAAGACTGGACCCTCTTGGTTGCTCCTTGTGGCAAATCATAAACGCTGGGGAATTAGCTCAAAAGGTAGAGCGCTTGCTTCGCATGCGAGAGGTAGTGGGATCGATGCCCACATTCTCCAAAAAACAACTTTTTTTGTGGATCCAAGAACGCTCCAGTTCATACTTCATGCAGCTTTGTCTAACGACAACCTACTGTCATGTAACAATGACAAGCAACTTTCATGTAACACTGATGTCACAATGTCAGATGAAAAAGAATGACATGACTTTCTTTTAGAGGAGCAGCGTAGCACACACAATTGATGCCGACAAACAAAGCTGTGGGAAGTTTCCTTAAAGCCAATGCAGAGGATAAAGAAAAACAACAACTTAAAATGTACCTACTGTCCAGTACGGGGATCGAACCCACGAACTTGGCGTTATTTGCACCACGCTTTAACCAACTGAGATAACCGGCCACTTGCAACATTGCAACATTTTTTGGATGCACAGAGCCTCGGCCAGTGCTGGCGCGTAAACGAGCAAGTCCACCAACAGCATAGCCTGACAAGACTGGACCCTCTTGGTTGCTCCTTGTGGAAAATCATAAACGCTGGGGAATTAGCTCAAATGGTAGAGTGCGTGCTTCGCATGCGAGAGGTAGTGGGATCGATGCCCACATTCTCCAAAAATCAAATTTTTTTGTGGATCCAAGAACGCTCCAGTTCACACTTCATGCAGCTTTGTCTAACGACAACCTACTGTCATGTAACAATGACAAGCAACTTTCATGTAACACTGATGTCACAACGTCAGATGAAAACGAATGACATGACTTACTTTCAGAGGAGCAGCGTAGCACACACAATTGATGCCAACAAACAAAGCTGTGGGAAGTTTCCTTGAAGCCAATGCAGAGGATAAAGAAAAACAACAACTTAAAATGTACCTCATGGCCAGTACGGGGATCAAACCCACGACCTTTGCGTTATTAGCACCACGCTCTAACCAACTGAGCTAACCGGCCGCTTGCAACATATCAACATTTTTAGGATGCACAGAGCCTCGGACAGTGCTGGCGCGTAAACGAGCAAGTCCACCAACAGCATAGCCTGACAAGACTGGACCCTCTTGGTTGCTCCTTGTGGCAAATCATAAACGCTGGGGAATTAGCTCTAATGGTAGAGTGCTTGCTTCGCATGCGAGAGGTAGTGGGATCGATGCCCACATTCTCCAAAAATCAACTTTTTTTGTTTTTGTGGATCCAAGAACGCTCCAGTTCACACTTCATGCAGCTTTGTCTAACGACAACCTACTGTCATGTAACAATGACATTTGTAAGAAATTGTAATAGGTACTGGAAACTATTAATAACTACATTTCAACATAAGTCATCTTTTATACAAAATACACATACTCCTCATTTCTCTTGGACATATGCTGGACTTATTAAGACACCAACTACAGACACACATAATTCCCCTCCCCCATGATAACCACAGACACACACAACTCAGGGTTGGAGCTCAAGACAAAGAACTATCTCAGGAACCAATGGAACGTGGACACCAGGCCTGTTCAGGACTACCCAAGACCCAGATCGACCAATCGGAAGGCCAGACTCGCAGATCTACCTACTTTGCTTGTTGTCTATATAATACTGTACAATTGTTGAAACTACCTCTTTTCCGGACGGTTCCATAAGAATCAGAAAGAAAGAGCCTTGCTGCAAGATTTTACTAAGATATCTTTACATGTGATTAAACGGCCTTATTATAAAATTATCCACCCCGTCCTATTGTCTCCTCTTGTTCTCCTGTCAACAGTAAACGTTTTATCAACAGACTTGGTAGCAGAGGATGGTTACATCTTTGAATTCGGCCCAATAGAAAATTAATCGGACAGGAAACGAGAGGGAGAAAGATTCCAGAGGAGAGGTGACCTTTTCGAGGGAGAATCGCGATTCAACCCACCCAGGAAACTGATCAGAGAGCTCGAAAATAAAAGGTGAGCAGATGCCTGTTTAATCAAAATCTGTATATTGTATTATAGCCAATATCTAAATTCAATGATCAGTACTACTGTGGTGAGTGTGAATGGTTGCTAAATTTATGTGGAATTGTTTAGAATTTAAGGCATTGTGTAAAGATATCTAAGTATTAATATTTCAAAGACTTATTCACACAGTCTGGCACTACGCGGTATGCTGATCGAGTAGGTGTACAGTGAAGAATAAGCTTTATAACGATTCACACAGTCGGGCCATATCTGACAGTCGATCGGATAGGGGTTACCGTGAAGAATCCATAATTAAAAGATGGGATCCAAATAGCCGGGCAGTAGTTAGATTTGGCAAATCAGCTAAGTGTTACCGTGAAGACCCATAAAAAAAAATATAAAAAAAATATATATAACGATTCACACAGTCGGGCCATATTTGACAGTCGATCAGATAGGGGTACCGTGAAGAATCCATAATTAATATAATACGATTCAAATAGTCGTGCAGTAGCTATATTTAGCTAGGTGTTACGTGAGGAATCTAATGTGATATTGCATGTGTAAGTTGTGTTGTACAAATACGATTCAAATAGTCGTGCAGTAGCTATATTTAGCTAGGTGTTACGTGAGGAATCTAATGTGATATTGTATGTGTAAGTTGTGTTGTCGCAATGTGGGGGATTGAACGTTCCACGAGACCGAATGCTACTAATTAGCTATATGCTAAGTTCAGGCTGCGTTTATAGTGACCGCCGAGTCAGAATCTGTGGGCCGCGTTGAAGCAGCCATTTACGGTTGATGAGTTGACCTGGTTTTTCCCTCTTGTGCTGTTGATAAATCCTTAAGGGTTAGAATTAATTTGACAATTATTTTGGAAGCGCCTGAATTACTAGTATATTGTTCCCAAAGGAAACTTCTGAAATATTTTGCCAAAGTATTTAATTAATTGAATAAGCGAAAAGCAATAATTTTTTTATTATAAGTACCTAAAACTGTCATTCCAATTATATCAGGAGCGCGTGAATATATTCGTATATTGTTTCAAAAAGATATAGCTGAAATATTGTTGGAAAATTCATCGAATACACGGCAATAAAATTCTTTGTCCACGCGGGTCGGACACGAGACTGGGGGGGGTTAGAGAAAAAATACATCGCTGGTTTCGATCAGTGACGGGCTAAAGTATACAAAGATAATAATAGACCCAGACATAGCTTAACGACAAAATGACCACGACTATCGTCCCCAAACACAAATTCAACGAATATTTAGATCAGAGAATGAAAGACAGAGCAGGCGGGAGATTACATTACAAACCCGTTAAAAGAATTTGGGAAGAAGTGAGGCTGAAATGGACGCAAGCCGGTTTCCTTAGTGGAGTCGCCCCATCAAAAGGTCAACTCCTCACTATGGAGAAAGAATTGGAGGAAGCAGTGAAGCAAGGGATAGAATGTGAAGTTGAGAAGAATAAGAGTCACTTATTTAAAAATCAAGGAACAAAGCAAAGGGAAAAGGCAGAGGCTGAGATGAAAATAGGATTATGGGCAATTGAAGAAATTAGAAAAGCTCTACCTTACAGGAAACCTGACACGATGGGGGTGGTCACTGGAGCACCAACTGACACCAAAGAGGGCAGGCCCAACAATAATGATGCCCCACCTACCACCACAGCAGCCCCATCGGCCCCAACCCATCTCAGGGGCACTGTGGGGTTAATGGCAATTCCCCAGGCTCAGTTCAACTCCCATGTGCATCACCACATCACCCAATACAATAAGGATAAGGGAGGGGCTGAAACACAAATCCAGTCCCTACAGGTACAACTTTTGAAACTACAATTGAAAGAGGCCCAGAAAGGAGAGAAACCCAAGAAACAGATGGTGGCTGAAGACCAACAAGAAATCTCACAAATTATTGAAAAAACTGTTTCCCGAATGATACAGCAACAACAACTACTTATCTTCACCCAGCAGGGACCACCTATACACCCACCCAAGGAGCAGCCATTCCAACTGCCGTATGCCTACCCGCTTCAGCCATACCCTTCGTCGGAACCACCACTACAACCCTATTACCCACTACCACAATCAAACTATTCACCCACATGGGGTTGCAGCATATCTGATGAGCAAAGAATTCACGTTCAGCGCTAAAAGAAAAACAAAAAAATCCAGAATAAAGGCACACAATCACACATCACTTTTGTCAACACTGACAAAAACATGGCAGTCGCACTCAATGCTAAAGAAGGTCTACCCCACTCCTGTGCAGAAAGAGCTGCACAGGAACTGAAACGGAGACCTGACCTGGGGAACGAACCACTCACCAACCCGGACCTATGGTTATACACAGATGGATGCCGCTATAGAGGAGAAGAAGGGAACATAGCAGCATACACAGTGGTGCAGCAGCTTCCGAATGGATCACACGTGACTTTGGAATCTGCCACCATCCCACAACCTGCATCAGCCCAATTAGCTGAAATCATAGGTTTGACACAAGCACTGGAAAGAGCTGCAGGGAAGACTGAACATCTACACCGACTCAGCTTATGCTCATGGAGCAGTCCATACGAATGGATCACAATGGCTGAGACGCAACTTCACCACCACAGGAAACCTTCCAATCAAACACAAGACACAGATGGAAAAACTGATTAAATCGGTCTCATTACCTGAGAAGGTGGCCATCATGAAGTGTAAAGGACACCAACAACTGAAAAACAGAGTCGGCGAGGGAAATGATGCAGCTGATAAAGCAGCCAAGAAAGCTGGCGGATACACCCTGAGACAAATGGCACTACGGACCCAACCAGCTCGGACTGAGCTCACAAAGCAACACATAAAAGAACTCCAGTTCACAGCAGGACCCTATGAACACTCAGTATGGGCATAGAAAGAGGCCACCAAGGGACCTGATGAACTGTGGAGATGCCATGATGGCAGACTAGTGGCCCCAGCAAACCTATGTCCAGAACTAATACGAGAATCTCATGGGCACACACACGAAGGCAAACTAAAGACTTTACAGAAGGTGTCCCACATCTGGTGGCACCCACACATGAAAGACATGACAGATTTGTGTTGTGATGAGTGTAGCATTTGTGGTAGCCACAATCCAAAGAAACCATACCAAATGCCCATGGGCTCATACCCAGTCCCAAATGCTTGTTTTCAGGACATCAGCATAGATTACGCAGATATGGGGAAAGACAATGTGACAAATGGAAAAAGGTACCTGTTAGTTATGGTAGACAGGTTCTCTAAATGGGTTGAGGCAATACCAACAGCAAGGGAGGATGCAAAATAGGTCATTAAGTGGCTGCAAACCGAACTCATGTGTATTGTTTAATGACAAACGCTCCATGTACCAATAGGGTCGGATGTGTAAATGTCAACTGATTAATGGATGTTGTTTAATGATGGGGTTAGTGTACAGGCCACAATCTCATAAGTCTCGTGGAACGCGCCAATCAAATGTATGTGCAGGCTTGAAGTTGATTTGGGTTAACCTGTTGAGGATGGGGGCGCTGTTGTGACTATTTATGCAAATAGTGTAATTTTTGAAACGGCTTCCCACAAAGTTCTTGATCGTACAATATGCATATTATTATTATTATTGGATAGAAAACAGTCTATAGTTTCTATAGGAGTTGAAATTTTGTCTCTAAGTGGAACAGAGCCCATTCTACAGCAATTTCCCTGACATGGAGTCAGATTTCAGAAATTTTGGCCACTATTCTGGAGTCAGTTAAAAGGGCACTGTTATTGCTATGACTATACGGACACTGCTTACGTCTTCCCCTGGATGCCTTTACGTGATGACGATTTCAATGGGGTCGATTGCGCGTTCACAGGCACTACAAATTAAAAAACCCTGTAGGTAGGAGCTCTTTTGCAGCTGCGTAATGCGCGTGGAGGACATCGACCTGCTATTTTTCCAAGCATTAGTTTAGCCTGTTATATTTCTCCGGTCATCTTTTTACTCGTTATAGGAGTTAAAAACATCATAAGGTAGTTAATTTAAAGCGTTTTATAGCAATTTATATCCGTTTAGTGCGATTTTGGGACATTTATTTTTGAAACGCTGTGAATAGCTGGGCACGCTTTTCAGTTCATCCCGAACGCAGTTGGCATTTCCACATGGCAAGAGGACAGCTTTCCACCAAAAGACGATTACTCCCAAGAAAGGATCCTTTGCCCAAGATACTGATGGAAGAACAGCTCAAAGTAGGACATTTTTATTATGATAAATCGTGTTTCTGTCGAAAAATTTTAGTGGCTTAGGACGCCATGTTTTTTGACGTAGCTTCGCTTGGCGCAAACTGTATTGAAAAGTAAGGATAATTTAAAAAATGTAATTCCGCAATTGTATTAAGAATTAAATTGTCTATCAATCCCTGTCCACCATATATTTTTTAGTCACGTTTATGAGTATTTATATATAAGAGTAGATCACTGTCTAAGTGGCGCAAGGACATTTTCTGACCAGCTGAGCTACATTTCACATTGTCTAACCATGATTTTGGTGGCTAAATATAAACATTTTCGATCAAACTCTATATGGATTGTGTAATATGATGTTACAGGAGTGTCATCTGAAGAATTCTGAGAAGGTTAGTGAAAAAATTAATATATTTTGGCGATGTTGACTTTTATCGCTCACTTTGGCTAGAATCAATGCTGGGCTGCTATGTGCTATGTGCTATGCTAATATAACGATTTATTGTGTTTTCGCTGTAAGACACTTAGAAAATCTGAAACATTGTCTGTATTCACAGGATCTGTGTCTTTCGATTCGTGTATGCTGTGTATTTTTACGAAATGTTTGATGATTAGTAAGTAGGTAAACACGTTGCTCTAAGTAGTTTTTCTATTCCATTTGTGACGGTGGGTGCAATTGTAATCTATGCCATCTACCTGAAATATGCACTTTTTTCTAACAAAACCTATCCCATACCATAAATATGTTATCAGACTGTCATCTGATTAGTTTTTTTCTTGGTTAGGGGCTATAAATATCTTAGTTTAGCCGAATTGGTGATAGCTACTGGTGTTGGTGGACAAATAAAAGATGGTGGATTATGCTAATGTGTTTTTAGGTAATAGATGTACATCTTTACATATTGTGTCTTCCCTGTAAAACATTTTAAAAATCGGACATGTTGGCTGGATTCACAAGATCTGTGTCTTTCATTAGCTGTATTGGACTTTAATGTGTGAAAGTTAAATATTAAAAAAAAAAAAAAAAAATTTTGAATTTCGCGGCACTGGTTTTTCAGTGGGGAAGACACAATATGTAAAGATGTACATCTATTACCTAAAAACACATTAGCATAATCCACCATCTTTTATTTGTCCACCAACACCAGTAGCTATCACCAATTCGGCTAAACTAAGATATTTATAGCCCCTAACCAACAAAAAAACTCATCAGATGACAGTCTGATAACATATTTATGGTATGGGATAGGTTTTGTTAGAAAAAAGTGCATATTTCAGGTAGATGGCATAGGTTACAATTGCACCCACCGTCACAAATGGACTAGAAAAACTACAGAGAGCAACGTGTTTACCTACTTACTAATCATCAAACATTTCGTAAAAATACACAGCATACACTAATCGAAAGACACAGATCCTGTGAATACAGACAATATTTCAGATTTTCTAAGTGTCTTACAGCGAAAACACAATAAATCGTTATATTAGCATAGCACATAGCACATAGCAGCCCAGCATTGATTCTAGCCAAAGTGAGCGATAAAAGTCAACATCGCCAAAATATATTAATTTTTTCACTAACCTTCTCAGAATTCTTCAGATGACACTCCTGTAACATCATA
This sequence comes from Salvelinus fontinalis, assembly GCF_029448725.1. Taxonomy (NCBI): domain Eukaryota; kingdom Metazoa; phylum Chordata; class Actinopteri; order Salmoniformes; family Salmonidae; genus Salvelinus; species Salvelinus fontinalis. The sequence continues at coordinate 1,623,856 of NC_074686.1, read as the reverse complement.
TTACACAATCCATATAGAGTTTGATCGAAAATGTTTATATTTAGCCACCAAAATCATGGTTAGACAATGTGAAATGTAGCTCAGCTGGTCAGAAAATGTCCTTGCGCCACTTAGACAGTGATCTACTCTTATACATAAATACTCATAAACGTGACTAAAAAATATAGGGTGGACAGGGATTGATAGACAATTTAATTCTTAATACAATTGCGGAATTACATTTTTAAAATTATCCTTACTTTTCAATACAGTTTGCGCCAAGCGAAGCTACGTCAAAAAACATGGCGTCCTAAGCCACTAACATTTTTCGACAGAAACACGATTTATCATAATAAAAATGTCCTACTTTGAGCTGTTCTTCCATCAGTATCTTGGGCAAAGGATCCTTTCTTGGGAGTAATCGTCTTTTGGTGGAAAGCTGTCCTCTTGCCATGTGGAAATGCCAACTGCGTTCGGGATGAACTGAAAAGCGTGCCCAGCTATTCACAGCGTTTCAAAAATAAATGTCCCAAAATCGCACTAAACGGATATAAATTGCTATAAAACGCTTTAAATTAACTACCTTATGATGTTTTTAACTCCTATAACGAGTAAAAAGATGACCGGAGAAATATAACAGGCTAAACTAACGCTTGGAAAAATAGCAGGTCGATGTCCTCCACGCGCATTACGCAGCTGCAAAGGAGCTCCTACCTACAGGGTTTTTTAATTTGTAGTGCCTGTGAACGCGCAATCGACCCCATTGAAATCGTCATCACGTAAAGGCATCCAGGGGAAGACGTAAGCAGTGTCCGTATAGTCATAGCAATAACAGTGCCCTTTTAACTGACTCCAGAACAGTGGCCAACATTTCTGAAATCTGACTCCATGTCAGGGAAATTGCTGTAGAATGGGCTCTGTTCCACTTAGAGACAAAATTTCAACTCCTATAGAAACTATAGACTGTTTTCTTTCCAATAATAATAATAATATGCATATTGTACGATCAAGAACTTTGTGGGAAGCCGTTTCAAAAATTACCCAATTAGCATAAATAGTCACAACAGCGCCCCCATCCTCAACAGGTTAACCTGTTTGGGCTGCAAGCCCGAAATCGGAACGACAATGACAACAGCTGCAGGGCGCGAAATTCAAAATCTATTTTTAAAAAATATTTAACTTTTACACATTAACAAGTCCAATACAGCATTTGAAAGATAAACATCTTGCCAATCCAGCCAACATGTCCGATTTTTTAAATGTTTTACAGAGAAAACACCACATATATTTATGTTAGCTCACCACCAAATACAAAAGTGGACAGACACGTATGGATATGATTATGATGTATGAATTATGATTCAAGTAGCATGCACAAGCCAACCGAAATAAACTAAAACCAACCTAAAGAGCCCAGAAAAAAACTACCTCAGATGACAGTCATATAACATGTTACACAATAAATCTATATTTTGTTCATAAAAAGTGCATATTTTAGCTATAAATCAGTTTTACATTGATGCTACCATAAATGCTAACACATAGCTAGAGTCTGAGTCCAGACGGGAGTAGCCAGAGAAAATACATACACCAACGTCGGCTACTAATTACACCTCATAAAACATTTCAGAAAAACATATGGTGGATAGCTAATGAAAGACAGATATCGTGTGAATAAAGCCAACATTTCCGATTTTTGAAGTGTTTTACAGCGAAAACACAATATATCGTTATATTAGCTAACAACATAAGCTAGCATAAGACAGCACTAGCATTGGTCAAGCGCTAGCCTAGCACAGTTAGCCCAGTTAGCACAGCACAGCTCGACAGATATATGAAAAAGCATCCCAAATTGGGTCTTATCTTTGTTGATATTCCATCAGAATGTTGTAACGGGGTCCAATGTCCAGTAGAGTCTTTAGTTGGGTTCCAGAACGAATTATTTCCCTCTTTGGTTAGCAAGCACAATAGCATTGCGGCGCTACTCTGCCTTTCTTCAAAATATTCTTCCGTCGTATCACATCTAAAGTCCAGAATAAATTGCAATAATATAATTAAAGTATATTGAAAAAACATACTTTAGGATGATTTTGTGACATGTATCAAATAATATCGTAGTCAGAGATCATATTCACCGTTATCTACCTTCTTCCAGAAGCCGAGACCAAATTCTGCTTCGCGCCCGGAATTTTTTTTAAACTGCGCAGGTCTCACAAGAAGGTGTGTTATTCAGTCCATGGACGAGATATTCGACTCCTTTCAATTCTCACATCCGCATTACAGCCTGACGAAGGCGTGTGACGTGTTTCTATGGTCCTAAGTCAAATGGCCTTTTATAGAGAAGGTCTTAAAGAGACACATCGCATTTTGGAAATCTCAATTCGGCTGGGAAAATGGCTGTAAAAATATTTCTGTTCGACTTAGAGAAACAATTCAAACCTTTTTAGAAACTATAGACTGTTATCTATCCAACAGTAGTAAATATATGCATATTGTAAAATAAAAAGTTTCTTAGGAGGCCGTTTGAAAATGTGCACATATTTTCCAGTTTTTTCAATATTCAGCTTGCAGCCCAAACAGGTTTTAAGGAAACTTCCCAAAGCTTTGTTTGTCGGCATCAATTGTGTGTGCTACGCTGCTCCTCTGAAAGTAAGTCATGTCATTCGTTTTCATCTGACATTGTGACATCAGTGTTACATGAAAGTTGCTTGTCATTGTTACATGACAGTAGGTTGTCGTTAGACAAAGCTGCATGAAGTGTGAACTGGAGCGTTCTTGGATCCACAAAAAAATGTGATTTTTGGAGAATGTGGGCAACGATCCCACTACCTCTCGCATGCGAAGCAAGCACTCTACCATTTGAGCTAATTCCCCAGCTTTTATGATTTGCCACAAGGAGCAACCAAGAGGGTCCAGTCTTGTCAGGCTATGCTGTTGGTGGACTTGCTCGTTTACGCTCCAGCACTGGCCGAGGCTCTGTGCATCCTAAAAATGTTGCTATGTTGAAAGCGGCCGGTTAGCTCAGTTGGTTAGAGCGTGATGCTAATAAACCAAGGTCATGGGTTCGATCCCTGTACTGGACATGAGGTACAATTTAAGTTGTTGTTTTTCTTTATCCTCTGCATTCGTTTTAAGGAAACTTCACACAGCTTTGTTTGTCGGCATCAATTGTGTGTGCTACGCTGCTCCTCTGAAAGTAAGTCATGTCATTCTTTTTCATCTGACATTGTGACATCAGTGTTACATGAAAGTTGCTTGTCATTGTTACATGACAGTAGGTTGTCGTTAGACAAAGCTGCATGAAGTGTGAACTGGAGAGTTCTTGGATCCACAAAAAAAATTGTTTTTTGGAGAACGTGGGCATCAATCCCACTACCTCTCGCATGCGAAGCAAACGCTCTACCATTTGAGCTAATTCCCCAGCGTTTATGATTTGCCACAAGGAGCAACCAAGAGGGTCCAGTCTTGTCAGGCTATGCTGTTGGTGGACTTGCTCGTTTACGCGCCAGCACTGTCCGAGGCTCTGTGCAACCTAAAAATGTTGATATGTTGCAAGCGGCCGGTTAGCTCAGTTGGTTAGAGCGTGTTGCTAATAACGCCAAGGTCGTGGGTTTGATCCCCGTACTGGTCATGAGGTACATTTTAAGTTGTTGTTTTTCTTTAGCCTCTGCATTGGCTTCAAGGAAACTTTCCACAGCTTTTTTTGTTGGCATCAATTGTGTGTGCTACGCTGCTCCTCTGAAAGTATGTCATGTCATTCGTTTTCATCTGACATTGTGACATCAGTGTTACATGAAAGTTGCTTGTCATTGTTACATGACAGTAGGTTGTCGTTAGACAAAGCTGCATGAAGTGTGAACTGGAGCGTTCTTGGATCCACAAAAAAATGTGATTATTGGAGAATGTGGGCATCGATCCCACTACCTCTCGCATGCAAAGCAAGCACTCTACCATTTGAGCTAATTCCCCGGCGTTTAATAATTGCCACAAGGAGCAACCAAGAGGGTCCAGTCTTGTCAGGCTATGCTGTTGGTGGACTTGCTCGTTTACGCGCCAGCACTGGCCGAGGCTCTGTGCATCCTAAAAATGTTGCTATGTTGCAAGCGGCCGGTTAGCTCAGTTGGTTAGAGCGTGATGCTAATAAACCAAGGTCATGGGTTTGATCCCTGTACTGGACATGAGGTACAATTTAAGTTGTTGTTTTTCTTTAGCCTCTGCATTGGCTTCAAGGAAACTTCCCACAGCTTTGTTTGTTGGCATCAATTGTGTGTGCTATGCTGCTCCTCTGAAAGTAAGTCATTTCATTCGTTTTCATCTGACATTGTGACATCAGTGTTACATGAAAGTTGCTTGTCATTGTTACATGACAGTAGGTTGTCGTTAGACAAAGCTGCATGAAGTGTGAACTGGAGCGTTCTTGGATCCACAAAAAACCACAAAAAAATATGATTTTTGGAGAATGTGGGCATCGATCCCACTACCTCTCGCATGCGAAGCAAGCACTCTACCATTTGAGCTAATTCCCCAGCGTTTATGATTTGCCACAAGGAGCAACCAAGAGGGTCCAGTCTTGTCAGGCTATGCTGTTGGTGGACTTGCTCGTTTACGCGCCAGCACTGTCCGAGGCTCTGTGCATCCTAAAAATGTTGATATTTTGCAAGCGGCCGGTTAGCTCAGTTGGTTAGAGCGTGCTGCTAATAACGCCAAGGTCGTGGGTTTGATCCCCGTACTGGACATGAGGTACATTTTAAGTTGTTGTTTTTCTTTAGCCTCTGCATTGGCTTCAAGGAAACTTCCCACAGCTTTGTTTGTTGGCATCAATTGTGTGTGCTACGCTGCTCCTCTGAAAGTAAGTCATGTCATTCGTTTTCATCTGACATTGTGACATCAGTGTTACATGAAAGTTGCTTGTCATTGTTACATGACAGTAGGTTGTCGTTAGACAAAGCTGCATGAAGTGTGAACTGGAGCGTTCTTGGATCCACAAAAAAATATGATTTTTGGAGAACGTGGGCATCGATCCCACTACCTCTCGCATGCGAAGCAAGCACTCTACCATTTGAGCTAATTCCCCAGCGTTTATGATTTGCCACAAGGAGCAACCAAGAGGGTCCAGTCTTGTCAGGCTATGCTGTTGGTGGACTTGCTCGTTTACGCGCCAGCACTGGCCGAGGCTCTGTGCATCCTAAAAATGTTGCTATGCTGCAAGCGGCCGGTTAGCTTAGTTGGTTAGAGCGTGATGCTAATAAACAAAGGTCATGGGTTCGATCCCTGTACTGGACATGAGGTACAATTTAAGTTGTTGTTTTTCTTTAGCCTCTGCATTGACTTTAAGGAAACTTCCCACAGCTTTGTTTGTCGGCATCAATTGTGTGTGCTACGCTGCTCCTCTGAAAGTAAGTCATGTCATTCTTTTTCATCTGACATTGTGACATCAGTGTTACATGAAAGTTGCTTGTGTTGATAAAACGTTTACTGTTGACAGGAGAACAAGAGGAGACAATAGGACGAGGTGGATAATTTTATAATAAGGCCGTTTAATCACATGTAAAGATATCTTAGTAAAATCTTGCAGCAAGTCTCTTTCTTTCTGATTCTTATGGAACCGTCCGGAAACGAGGTAGTTTCAACAATTGTACAGTATTATATAGACAACAAGCAAAGTAGGTAGATCTGCGAGTCTGGCCTTCCGATTGGTCGATCTGGTTCTTGGGTAGTCCTGAACAGGCCTGGTGTCCACGTTCCATTGGTTCCTGAGATAGTTCTTTGTCTTGAGCTCCAACCCTGAGTTGTTTGTCTCTGTGGTTATCATTGGGGAGGGGAACTATGTGTGTCTGTAGTTGGTGTCTTAATAAGTCCAGCATATGTCCAAGAGAAATGAGGAGTATGTGTATTTTGTATAAAAGATGACTTATGTTGAAATGTAGTTATTACTAGTTTCCAGTCCCTATTAGAATTTCTTACAAATCCCTCTCTTCACGTCTCACAAGAGACGTGACATAAAAGTATATAAAAAGACAAAACTAAAGGATAAAATTTGTCAGAAGACAAATTTTTAACTCCCTCTCTTCACGTCTCACAAGAGACGTGACATAAAAGTATAAAAAGACAAAGCTAAGGGATAAAATTTGTCAGAAGACAAATTTTTAATTCCCTCTCTTCACGTCTCACAAGAGACGTGACATAAAAGTATAAAAAGACAAAGCTAAGGGATAAAATTTGTCAGAAGACAAATTTTTAATTCCCTCTCTTCACGTCTCACAAGAGACGTGACATAAAAGTATAAAAAGACAAAGCTAAGGGATAAAATTTGTCAGAAGACAAATTTTGAATTCCCTCTCTTCACGTCTCACAAGAGACGTGACATAAAAGTATAAAAAGACAAAGCTAAGGGATAAAATTTGTCAGAAGACAAATTTTTAATTCCCTCTCTTCACGTCTCACAAGAGACGTGACATAAAAGTATAAAAAAGACAAAGCTAAGGGATAAAATTTGTCAGAAGACAAATTTTTAATTCCCTCTCTTCACGTCTCACAAGAGACGTGACATAAAAGTATCTTAGTCCTCGAATAGATAGACAGGTCCAGCTTCCCCATCATCAAGCAACGGGAACATTTGGGCCCTTTCCTGATTAGGGTCTATGGCGGCAGTTATAACACGGCTAGCAAGCGTGCGCGCACATGGAATGCAACAGCATCCACAAAGTACAAAAATGGCCGCAAAAACAGAAATTGATACTAGGATGGAGGAAACCAGCGTCTAATATTTACCAAAAGCATCCATCCATGAGTCCCACATAGAAGTGTCCACTCCAGAATGCTGTTTCATCTTACCATTAAGGGTACGAAGTCCCTCCAATGCTACAGTCAGACTCCCATCCGTAGCTGTGTTATTGGGAATGAAAGTACAACACTGTTCACCAAACATTGCACAGACCCCCCCCCCGTTCAGCCAATAACATATCAACCGCGATTCTATTTTGAAATGCCATCAGGGACGTAGCTGCCAATTGTCCATGGACCGCCTCGAAGCCTTGTTGAGTCCAATTGCCCAGTTTCTGGACATTAAAATGAATGTAGTTAATTCTGTCCACATTTTTACTAACTGTTCACCACCAACAGACAGAAGATTCAAACCCAGCTGTCACTTGGTCCACCAGTTTATATTCATCTGGCACCCCCTAGGGACACCAATAGCATCAATGTAAGTTGATTCGTAAATGAGCAAGGACCAAAAAGGAGACCACTCCAATAACTACACCTGGAGTGGCCAACCACACATTAGTAAACCAAAAAACGAGAATATGTTAAACCCTCAGGTCCATCCCTCTATACAATCTGTACCAGGTGGGCTCGTCGCCACCCGGGAACTTCAAACCTTCACATCAGGGAGGACAAACATCACTTTTTATTCATTCAACAACATCATCTACAGCAAACCAAGGGTCCTCCTCTGTCAGCCCACTCTCCTGCGGAAGCTTGTTTTCGTATCAGCCTCTCCAACTGGAGCATCAAGCAACGGCATCATACCAGAGGCCCCTTAAACATCTGTAACTAACTTCTTCAAACAAGGTATGATACAGGCAACACAGAAATGAAAAACAACAACTAGTGTCAGAAATCCAGTAATCATCATTGCAGTGTACTTACCAAAACAACCACCCAGCCAGGGGAACAGTCCACTCTCCTCCACACCTGCAAGACCCTTCATCTCCACTGATAACCTTGCCAACCCACTCAGAGCTTTTGAAATGCTCCCATCCGGACTAGTATTGTTAGGAACAAACGTGCAACACTGTTACACCTCCCTGGTTGGCCAGACTTATGTCCAGTGTTAGTCTATTGTGTCTACTGGTTTGTGAGGTAGCATCCAATTGTTCAGCCATCCCTGTAAGTCCTGTGTGGGTGTGTTTAACAAATCATCATTAATTATAGTAGATATAATTGATCCAGACCTTTTGTTTTAGCATCAACAATAGCTGGGCCAATGATGGGGATCAGATGCCACAGGCCATCATTCCTGGTTAATGTCTGGAATTCGTGGGGGACCCCTATTGGGACCCCCAACAGGTTGGTGTGAATGTTATCTGTTCCCTCGGACCAAGGAGCGTCACGGTTCTGCCGTCTCCTGGGTTGGTCCCAAGCCTCTGTGTCCTGTGTAGCTCCCAGAAGTTGATTAGCTATAATAATAGGCAATGGTGGTATCAGACTGGCCAAAACACATGAGCAACGACAATTTCCTTTCAAAAATGGGGTCAACCGCCTGGCAGGTCCACACATCCACCATACATCAGCAACACCTCTAGTTAATAGTGGTATTAGTGATGCAGGTAGTAGTAGGGAGCCTTCCATAGTCTATACCTCTACCTGTACCAGTGATACAGCTGTTATATCCCCCATATGCCTTAACTCCCCACGGTACCTTCTGGGGAGGGACCTCTGGGAACACAAGACTCAGAGTTTTACACAGGGTTGAATTTGGCTTGAACTTTCCAATATGCACATCCAACCTTCCCCATTACTTAGGACAAATGGGTGAGCAGCCAGAATAGGTCTGGCATGTCCACATACGACACAGTCCTTTCTATTAAGTGTTTTGTAGGCCAACCACATATTCTCCCTTTCCTCATAACCAGTTTCAGTCCCCAAATGTTCACTATCTGAGATGTCTTTTATATTTATTATCTGTACCAGATTGGAGAGCTTAGGTGATGGCGTGGGACTTGGTCTTGAAGTGGTGGAGGAGGCCGGCTGAACTCTGGTCCGTTGGAACTGGTGGTGGTTCTGTCAGCACTGCGATGGTAACATCCCCATCGTATCCTAATCAGACAGCTCAGGACTACAAGCAGTCCTGTAAAACCCCACCCTCTCCCAGAGAACACATCATCAGCCAGAGATCAAACAACACTTTTACTTCTATGAACGTACACAGTGTTGAGAGGTCAGGGTCAGGGATTCTTCATTAAGGAGTTGATCCCCGAGCTCTATTAGCAACGGTTCTTCTCCTTAACTCTGTGATCATTCGGCAGTGTCAGTGTGTCTCACCCTCCAAGTGCGATATGCCCCCAGGTCGAGTGATTCACCTTCTCCCTTAATTCACCTGCAATGCATAAACTCTTGGACATACAGGTTTGGTTAACAAACAGTTCCTCATTTGTTCTTTCTGATTATATATTTAACTTCTATGCCTATTTTTTTTTAGCTATAAATGTTTAATTTTAAATAAGTTTATTATCCAATAGGCCCCATCCTTTCCTAGTCCACAATGTACCCTCCTTCGTTTGATACCTGGCCCTGGCCAGGTATCAACCTTACCTACTCTAAATAATAACTTAGTACATCATATTATAGGAACGTCCCTTTTATTCGACGCATATCCAATTCTCCCTTGGGCGTACATTCATATCTATTCTTTTCCAATTCTCTGTCAAGTGACTTATCTACTTTGAAATGTATCTGTGCTGCTTATATATGTTAACCCCTTTCTCTCCTATCTTATTTCACAGCCTACCTTGCTCATTTCCTGGTCCACCCTCCCCACTCTGCTCTCAAACCTTCAAGGTCTCAACAGTGCGGGGTAGACCCATCTGTCTGCCTTTTTCTAATAATAGTCAATAACAACTATGTGTTCCTTTACAATATTAACTAAGTGTCTCACTGTTTTGACTTTATCTGCATGGATTTAAAAATAACAACAGGTCTTATAGTGTCAATCTCTAAAGTCCTTACATAACCTATCTCTATCTTCTAATGGCCAATACAAATGCTTATCTTATGGTCAAGAGTTATAAACTCTATTATAATCAATTTACCTCAAAACTAGTATCCCAAATGACACAACTTCATTATTCTCACTACATTTTCCCCGTGAGTGATCAAGTCACCGGAAAAATGCAACGAAACAGAAAACAGGTCAAAAGGTTACACCTACATTCGTGTTCCATATCTAGACATACCAAAAGAACCCTTTATCTTCTCAAAGTCCCTTGCCTAAATAAAACTCAGAAAGTAAAACTCCTATTCCCATATGAGTGTATTCTTTTAAGATATCTTATCTCTGGGTACACGGAAACCCTTAACCTTAATGTTTACTCCAAAAAACAAAATTATGTCACCAGCATTCAACCAGGCCCCCCCGTCGGCTGGGAGACCATTGGGTGCTGCAATACTGCCATCTTCTGTCCATTCTCTGCACAGCTCTCCACCCACTCTTATTCAACCTTCTCAATTTGAGCCATATTAGTTTCTTATTTTAACTATTGTTTTCTAAATTTTTAATTTTTAATTTTTTTTATCTATTATTACCTAGTTAGACTAGAGTGTCCGTGACATACATCCATGGGGATCCGGTTATAGTTATTCTATTAACCTGTCTAGGATCAGCGTGGCGCTAGCGGCACACCCCCCCCCCCCCCCACTGAAAAACCAGTGCCGCGAAATTCAAAACAATTTTTTTTTTTTAAATATTTAACTTTCACACATTAAAGTCCAATACAGCTAATGAAAGACACAGATCTTGTGAATCCAGTCAACATGTCCGATTTTTAAAATGTTTTACAGGGAAGACACAATATGTAAAGATGTACATCTATTACCTAAAAACACATTAGCATAATCCACCATCTTTTATTTGTCCACCAACACCAGTAGCCATCACCAATTCGGCTAAACTAAGATATTTATAGCCCCTAACCAACAAAGAAACTCATCAGATGACAGTCTGATAACATATTTATGGTATGGGATAGGTTTTGTTAGAAAAAAGTGCATATTTCAGGTAGATGGCATAGGTTACAATTGCACCCACCGTCACAAATGGAATAGAAAAACTACTTAGAGCAACGTGTTTACCTACTTACTAATCATCAAACATTTCGTAAAAATACACAGCATACACGAATCGAAAGACACAGATCCTGTGAATACAGACAATATTTCAGATTTTCTAAGTGTCTTACAGCGAAAACACAATAAATCGTTATATTAGCATAGCACATAGCACATAGCAGCCCAGCATTGATTCTAGCCAAAGTGAGCGATAAAAGTCAACATCGCCAAAAGATATTAATTTTTTCACTAACCTTCTCAGAATTCTTCCGATGACACTCCTGTAACATCATATTACACAATCCATATAGAGTTTGATCGTAAATGTTTATATTTAGCCACCAAAATCATGGTTAGACAATGTGAAATGTAGCTCAGCTGGTCAGAAAATGTCCTTGCGCCACTTAGACAGTGATCTACTCTTATACATAAATACTTGAAATACTTTTCACATGGTTAAAGCCAATGCAGATGCTAAAGAAAAACAACAACTTAAAATGTACCTACTGTCCAGTACAGAGATCAAACCCACGACCTTGGCGTTATTAGCACCACGCTCTAACCAACTGAGCTAACCGGCCGCTTGCAACATATCAACATTTTTAGGATGCACAGAGCCTCGGCCAGTGCTGGCGCGTAAACGAGCAAGTCCACCAACAGCATAGCCTGACAAGACTGGACCCTCTTGGTTGCTCCTTGTGGCAAATCATAAACGCTGGGGAATTAGCTCAAATGGTAGAGCGCTTGCTTCGCATGCGAGAGGTAGTGGGATCGATGCCCACATTCTCCAAAAAACATTTTTTTTTGTGGATCCAAGAACGCTCCAGTTCACACTTCATGCAGCTTTGTCTAACGACAACCTACTGTCATGTAACAATGACAAGCAACTTTCATGTAACACTGATGTCACAATGTCAGATGAAAAAGAATGACATGACTTACTTTCAGAGGAGCAGCGTAGCACACACAATTGATGCCGACAAACAAAGCTGTGGGAAGTTTCCTTGAAGCCAATGCAGAGGATAAAGAAAAACAACAACTTAAAATGTACCTACTGTCCAGTACAGGGAGCGAACCCACGAACTTGGCGTTATTAGCACCACGCTTTAACCAACTGAGCTAACCGGCCGCTTGAAACATAGCAACATCTTTTTGATGCACAGAGCCTCGGCCAGTGCTGGCGCGTAAACGAGCAAGTCCACCAACAGCATAGCCTGACAAGACTGGACCCTCTTGGTTGCTCCTTGTGGCAAATCATAAACGCTGGGGAATTAGCTCAAATGGTAGAGTGCTTGGTTCGCATGCGAGAGGTAGTGGGCTCGATGCCCACATTCTCCAAAAATCACATTTTTTTGTGGATCCAAGAACGCTCCAGTTCACACTTCATGCAGCTTTGTCTAACGACAACCTCTGTCTTGTAACAATGACAAGCAACTTTCATGTAACACTGATGTCACAATGTCAGATGAAAAGAATGACATGACTTACTTTCAGAGGAGCAGCGTAGCACACACAATTGATGCCGACAAACAAAGCTGTGGGAACTTTCCTTGAAGCCAATGCAGAGGATGAAGAAAAACAACAACTTAAAATGTACCTACTGTCCAGTACGGGGATCGAACCCACGAACTTGGCGTTATTAGCACCACGCTTTAACCAACTGAGCTAACAGGGCGCTTGAAACATTGCAACATTTTTTGGATGCAAAGAGCCTCGGCCAGTGCTGGCGCGTAAACGAGCAAGACCACCAACAGCATAGCCTGACAAGACTGGACCCTCTTGGTTGCTCCTTGTGGCAAATCATAACTGCTGGGGAATTAGCTCAAATGGTAGAGTGCTTGCTTCGCATGAGAGAGGTTGTGGGATCGATGCCCACATTCTCCAAAAAACAATTTTTTTTGTGGATCCAAGAACGCTCCAGTTCACACTTCATGCAGCTTTGTCTAACAACAACCTACTGTCATGTAACAATGACAAGCAACTTTCATGTAACACTAATGTCACAATGTCAGATGAAAACGAATGACATGACTTACTTTCAGAGGAGCAGCGTTGCACACACAATTGATGCCAACAAACAAAGCTGTGGGAAGTTTCCTTGAAGCCAATGCAGAGGATAAAGAAAAACAACAACTTAAAATGTACCTCCTGTCCAGTACGGGGATCGAACCCACGAAATTGGCGTTTTTAGCACGATGCTCTTACCAACTGAGCTAACCGTCCGCTTGCAACATATCAACATTTTTAGGATGCACAGAGCCTCGGACAGTGCTGGCGCGTAAACGAGCAAGTCCACCAACAGCATAGCCTGACAAGACTGGACCCTCTTGGTTGCTTCTTGTGGCAAATTATAAACCCTGGGGAATAAGCTCAAATGGTAGAGTGCTTGCTTTGCATGCGAGAGGTAGTGGGAACGATACCCACATTCTCCAAAAAACAATTTTTTTTGTGGATCCAAGAACGCTCCAGTTCACACTTCATGCAGCTTTGTCTAACGACAACCTACTGTCATGTAACAATGACAAGCAACTTTCATGTAACACTGATGTCACAATGTCAGATGAAAACGAATGACATGACTTACTTTCAGAGGAGCAGCGTAGCACACACAATTGATGCCAACAAACAAAGCTGTGGGAAGTTTCCTTGAAGCCAATGCAGAGGCTAAAGAAAAACAACAACTTAAGTTGTACCTCATGTCCAGTACAGGGATCGAACCCACGACCTTGGTTTATTAGCATCATGCTCTAACCAACTGAGCTAACCGGCCGCTTGCAACATAGTAACATTTTTAGGATGCACAGAGCCTCGGCCAGTGCTGGCGCGTAAACGAGCAAGTCCACCAACAGCATAGCCTGACAAGACTGGACCCTCTTGGTTGCTCCTTGTGGCAAATCATAAACGCTGGGGAATTACCTCAAATGGTAGAGTGCTTGCTTCGCATGCGAGAGGTAGTGGGATCGATGCCCACATTCTCCAAAAATCACATTTTTTTGTGGATCCAAGAACGCTCCAGTTCACACTTCATGCAGCTTTGTCTAACGACAACCTACTGTCATGTAACAATGACAAGCAATTTTCATGTAACACTGATGTCACAATGTCAGATGAAAACGAATGACATGACTTACTTTCAGAGGAGCAGCGTAGCACACACAATTGATGCCGACAAACAAAGCTGTGGGAAGTTTCCTTAAAGCCAATGCAGAGGCTAAAGAAAAACAACAACTTAAAATGTACCTCATGTCCAGTACAGGGATCAAACCCACGACCTTGGCGTTATTAGCAACACGCTCTAACCAACTGAGCTAACCGGCCGCTTGCATCATATCACCATTTTTAGCAGGCACAGAGCCTCGGACAGTGCTGGCGCGTAAACGAGCAAGTCCACCAACAGCATAGCCTGACAAGACTGGACCCTCTTGGTTGCTCCTTATGGCAAATCATAAAAGCTGGGCAATTAGCTCAAATGGTAGAGCGCTTGCTTCGCATGCGAGAGGTAGTTGGATCGATGCCCACATTCTCCAAAAATCACATTTTTTTGTGGATCCAAGAACGCTCCAGTTCACACTTCATGCAGCTTTGTCTAACGACAACCTACTGTCATGTAACAATGACAAGCAACTTTCATGTAACACTGATGTCACAATGTCAGATGAAAACGAATGACATGACTTACTTTCAGAGGAGCAGCGTAGCACACACAATTGATGCCAACAAACAAAGCTGTGGGAAGTTTCCTTGAAGCCAATGCAGAGGCTAAAGAAAATCAACAACTCAAAATGTACCTCATGTCCAGTACAGGGATCGAACCCACGACCTTGGCTTTATTAGCATCACGCACTAACCAACTGAGCTAACCGGCCACTTGCAACATATCAACATTTTTAGGATGCACAGATCCTCGGACAGTGCTGGCGCGTAAACGAGCAAGTCCACCAACAGCATAGCCTGACAAGACTGGACCCTCTTGGTTGCTCCTTGTTGCAAATCATAAATGCTGGGGAATTAGCTCAAATGGTAGAGCGCTTGCTTCGCATGCGAGAGGTTGTGGGATCGATGCCCACATTCTCCAAAAATCAATTTTTTTTGTGGATCCAAGAACGCTCCAGTTCACACTTCATGCAGCTTTGTCTAAGGACAACCTACTGTCATGTAACAATGACAAGCAACTTTCATGTAACACTGATGTCACAATGTCAGATGAAAACGAATGACATGACTTACTTTCAGAGGAGCAGCGTTGCACACACAATTGATGCCAACAAACAAAGCTGTGGGAAGTTTCCTTGAAGCCAATGCAGAGGATAAAGAAAAGCATAAACACAAGATGTATCTCATTGCCAGTACGGGAATCGAACCCACGACCTTGGGGTTATTAGCACCACACTCTAACCAACTGAGCTAACCAGCCACTTGAAATATATTACAATTTTTAGGATGCACAGAGCCTCGGACAGTGCTGGCGCGTAAACGAGCAAGTCCACCAACAGCATAGCCTGACAAGACTGGATCCTCTTGGTTGCTCCTTGTGGCAAATCATAAATGCTGGGGAATTAGCTCAAATGGTACAGTGCTTGCTTCGCATGCGAGAGGTTGTGGAATCGATACCCACATTCTCCAAAAAACATTTTTTTTTGTGGATCCAAGAACGCTCCAGTTCACACTTCATGCAGCTTTGTCTAACGACAACCTACTGTCATGTAACAATGACAAGCAACTTTCATGTAACACTGATGTCACAATGTCAGATGAAAACGAATGACATGACTTACTTTCAGAGGAGCAGCGTAGCACACACAATTGATGCCAACAAACAAAGCTGTGGGAAGTTTCCTTGAAGCCAATGCAGAGGCTAAAGAAAAACAACAACTTAAATTGTACCTCATGACCAGTACAGGGATCAAAACCACGACCTTGGTTTATTAGCATCACGCTCTAACCAACTGAGCTAACCGGCCGCTTGCAACATAGCAACATTTTTAGGATGCACAGAGCCTCGGCCAGTGCTGGCGCGTAAACGAGCAAGTCCACCAACAGCATAGCCTGACAAGACTGGACCCTCTTGGTTGCTCCTTGTGGCAAATCATAACCGCTGGGGCATTAGCTCAAATGGTAGAGTGCTTGCTTCGCATGCGAGAGATAGTGGGATCGATGCCAACATTCTCCAAAAATCACATTTTTTTGTGGATCCAAGAACGCTCCAGTTCACACTTCATGCAGCTTTGTCTAACGACAACCTCTGTCTTGTAACAATGACAAGCAACTTTCATGTAACACTGATGTCACAATGTCAGATGAAAAGAATGACATGACTTACTTTCAGAGGAGCAGCGTAGCACACACAATTGATGCCAACAAACAAAGCTGTGGGAAGTTTCCTTGAAGCCAATGCAGAGGCTAAAGAAAAACAACAACTTAAAATGTACCTCATGTCCAGTACGGGGATCAAACCTACGACCTTGGTTATTAGCACCATGCTCTAACCAAATGAGCTAACCGTCCACTTGTAACATATCACCATTTTTAGCATGCACAGAGCCTCTGACAGTGCTGGCGCGTAAACGAGCAAGTCCACCAACAGCATAGCCTGACAAGACTGGACCCTCTTGGTTGCTTCTTGTGGCAAATTATAAACCCTGGGGAATAAGCTCAAATGGTAGAGTGCTTGCTTCGCATGCGAGAGGAAGTGGGAACGATACCCACATTCTCCAAAAAACATTTTTTTTTGTGGATCCAAGAACGCTCCAGTTCACACTTCATGCAGCTTTGTCTAAAGACAACCTACTGTCATGTAACAATGACAAGCAACTTTCATGTAACACTGATGTCACAATGTCAGATGAAAACGAATGACATGACTTACTTTCAGAGGAGCAGCGTAGCACACACAATTGATGCCGACAAACAAAGCTGTGGGAAGTTTCCTTGAAGCCAATGCAGAGGATAAAGAAAAACAACGACTTAAAAGATACCTCCTGTCCAGTACGGGGAGCGAACCCACGAACTTGGCGTTATTAGCATCACGCTCTAACCAACTGAGCTAACCAGCCGCTTGCAACATAGCAACATTTTTAGGATGCACAGAGCCTCGGCCAGTGCTGGCGCGTAAACGAGCAAGTCCACCAACAGCATAGCCTGACAAGACTGGACCCTCTTGGTTGCTCCTTGTGGCAAATCATAAACGCTGGGGAATTAGCTCAAATGGTAGAGCGCTTGCTTCGCATGCGAGAGGCAGTGGGATCGATGCCCACATTCTCCAAAAATCACATTTTTTTGTGGATCCAAGAACGCTCCAGTTCACACTTCATGCAGCTTTGTCTAACGACAACCTACTGTCATGTAACAATGACAAGCAACTTTCATGTAACACTGATGTCACAATGTCAGATGAAAAAGAATGACATGACTTACTTTCAGAGGAGCAGCGTAGCACACACAATTGATGCCAACAAACAAAGCTGTGGGAACTTTCCTTGAAGCCAATGCAGAGGATGAAGAAAAACAACAACTTAAAATGTACCTACTGTCCAGTACGGGGATCGAACCCACGAGCTTGGCGTTGTTAGCACCACGCTTTAACCAACTGAGCTAACCGGCCGCTTGAAACATTGCAATATTTTTTGGATGCACAGAGCCTCGGCCAGTGCTGGCGCGTAAACGAGCAAGTCCACCAACAGCATAGCCTGACAAGACTGGACCCTCTTGGTTGCTTCTTGTGGTAAATTATAAACCCTGGGGAATAAGCTCAAATGGTAGAGTGCTTGCTTCGCATGCGAGAGGTAGTGGGAACGATACCCACATTCTCCAAAAAACAATTTTTTTTGTGGATCCAAGAACGCTCCAGTTCACACTTCATGCAGCTTTGTCTAACGACAACCTACTGTCATGTAACAATGACAAGCAACTTTCATGTAACACTGATGTCACAATGTCAGATGAAAAAGAATGACATGACTTACTTTCAGAGGAGCAGCGTAGCACACACAATTGATGCCAACAAACAAAGCTGTGGGAAGTTTCCTTGAAGCCAATGCAGAGGCTAAAGAAAAACAAGAAATTAAATTGTACCTCATGTCCAGTACAGGGATCGAACCCACGGCCTTGATTTATTAGCATCACGCTCTAACCAACTGAGCTAACCGGCCACTTGCAACATATCAACATTTTTTTAGGATGCACAGAGCCTCGGACAGTGCTGGCGCGTAAACGAGCAAGTCCACCAACAGCATAGCCTGACAAGACTGGACCCTCTTGGTTGCTCCTTGTGGCAAATCATAACTGCTGGGGAATTAGCTCAAATGGTAGAGTGCTTGCTTTGCATGAGAGAGGTTGTGGGATCGATGCCCACATTCTCCAAAAATCAATTTTTTTTGTGGATCCAAGAACGCTCCAGTTCACACTTCATGCAGCTTTGTCTAAGGACAACCTACTGTCATGTAACAATGACAAGCAACTTTCATGTAACACTGATGTCACAATGTCAGATGAAAACGAATGACATGACTTACTTTCAGAGGAGCAGCGTTGCACACACAATTGATGCCAACAAACAAAGCTGTGGGAAGTTTCCTTGAAGCCAATGCAGAGGATAAAGAAAAGCATAAACACAAGATGTATCTCATTGCCAGTACGGGAATCGAACCCACGACCTTGGGGTTATTAGCATCACGCTCTAACCAACTGAGCTAACCAGCCGCTTGCAACATAGCAACATTTTTAGGATGCACAGAGCCTCGGCCAGTGCTGGCGCGTAAACGAGCAAGTCCACCAACAGCATAGCCTGACAAGACTGGACCCTCTTGGTTGCTCCTTGTGGCAAATCATAAACCCTGGGGAATTAGCTCAAATGGTAGAGCGCTTGCTTCGCATGCGAGAGGCAGTGGGATCGATGCCCACATTCTCCAAAAATCACATTTTTTTGTGGATCCAAGAACGCTCCAGTTCACACTTCATGCAGCTTTGTCTAACGACAACCTACTGTCATGTAACAATGAAAAGCAACTTTCATGTAACACTGATGTCACAATGTCAGATGAAAAAGAATGACATGACTTACTTTCAGAGGAGCAGCGTAGCACACACAATTGATGCCAACAAACAAAGCTGTGGGAAGTTTCCTTGAAGCCAATGCAGAGGCTAAAGAAAAACAAGAAATTAAATTGTACCTCATGTCCAGTACAGGGATCGAACCCACGGCCTTGATTTATTAGCATCACGCTCTAACCAACTGAGCTAACCGGCCACTTGCAACATATCAACATTTTTTTAGGATGCACAGAGCCTCGGACAGTGCTGGCGCGTAAACGAGCAAGTCCACCAACAGCATAGCCTGACAAGACTGGACCCTCTTGGTTGCTCCTTGTGGCAAATCATAACTGCTGGGGAATTAGCTCAAATGGTAGAGTGCTTGCTTTGCATGAGAGAGGTTGTGGGATCGATGCCCACATTCTCCAAAAATCAATTTTTTTTGTGGATCCAAGAACGCTCCAGTTCACACTTCATGCAGCTTTGTCTAAGGACAACCTACTGTCATGTAACAATGACAAGCAACTTTCATGTAACACTGATGTCACAATGTCAGATGAAAACGAATGACATGACTTACTTTCAGAGGAGCAGCGTTGCACACACAATTGATGCCAACAAACAAAGCTGTGGGAAGTTTCCTTGAAGCCAATGCAGAGGATAAAGAAAAGCATAAACACAAGATGTATCTCATTGCCAGTACGGGAATCGAACCCACGACCTTGGGGTTATTAGCACCACACTCTAACCAACTGAGCTAACCAGCCACTTGAAATATATTACAATTTTTAGGATGCACAGAGCCTCGGACAGTGCTGGCGCGTAAACGAGCAAGTCCACCAACAGCATAGCCTGACAAGACTGGATCCTCTTGGTTGCTCCTTGTGGCAAATCATAAATGCTGGGGAATTAGCTCAAATGGTACAGTGCTTGCTTCGCATGCGAGAGGTTGTGGAATCGATACCCACATTCTCCAAAAAACATTTTTTTTTGTGGATCCAAGAACGCTCCAGTTCACACTTCATGCAGCTTTGTCTAACGACAACCTACTGTCATGTAACAATGACAAGCAACTTTCATGTAACACTGATGTCACAATGTCAGATGAAAACGAATGACATGACTTACTTTCAGAGGAGCAGCGTAGCACACACAATTGATGCCAACAAACAAAGCTGTGGGAAGTTTCCTTGAAGCCAATGCAGAGGCTAAAGAAAAACAACAACTTAAATTGTACCTCATGACCAGTACAGGGATCAAACCCACGACCTTGGTTTATTAGCATCACGCTCTAACCAACTGAGCTAACCGGCCGCTTGCAACATAGCAACATTTTTAGGATGCACAGAGCCTCGGCCAGTGCTGGCGCGTAAACGAGCAAGTCCACCAACAGCATAGCCTGACAAGACTGGACCCTCTTGGTTGCTCCTTGTGGCAAATCATAAATGCTGGGGAATTAGCTCAAATGGTACAGTGCTTGCTTCGCATGCGAGAGGTTGTGGAATCGATACCCACATTCTCCAAAAAACATTTTTTTTTGTGGATCCAAGAACGCTCCAGTTCACACTTCATGCAGCTTTGTCTAACGACAACCTACTGTCATGTAACAATGACAAGCAACTTTCATGTAACACTGATGTCACAATGTCAGATGAAAACGAATGACATGACTTACTTTCAGAGGAGCAGCGTAGCACACACAATTGATGCCAACAAACAAAGCTGTGGGAAGTTTCCTTGAAGCCAATGCAGAGGCTAAAGAAAAACAACAACTTAAATTGTACCTCATGACCAGTACAGGGATCAAAACCACGACCTTGGTTTATTAGCATCACGCTCTAACCAACTGAGCTAACCGGCCGCTTGCAACATAGCAACATTTTTAGGATGCACAGAGCCTCGGCCAGTGCTGGCGCGTAAACGAGCAAGTCCACCAACAGCATAGCCTGACAAGACTGGACCCTCTTGGTTGCTCCTTGTGGCAAATCATAACCGCTGGGGCATTAGCTCAAATGGTAGAGTGCTTGCTTCGCATGCGAGAGATAGTGGGATCGATGCCCACATTCTCCAAAAATCACATTTTTTTGTGGATCCAAGAACGCTCCAGTTCACACTTCATGCAGCTTTGTCTAACGACAACCTCTGTCTTGTAACAATGACAAGCAACTTTCATGTAACACTGATGTCACAATGTCAGATGAAAAGAATGACATGACTTACTTTCAGAGGAGCAGCGTAGCACACACAATTGATGCCAACAAACAAAGCTGTGGGAAGTTTCCTTGAAGCCAATGCAGAGGCTAAAGAAAAACAACAACTTAAAATGTACCTCATGTCCAGTACGGGGATCAAACCTACGACCTTGGCGTTATTAGCACCATGCTCTAACCAAATGAGCTAACCGTCCACTTGTAACATATCACCATTTTTAGCATGCACAGAGCCTCTGACAGTGCTGGCGCGTAAACGAGCAAGTCCACCAACAGCATAGCCTGACAAGACTGGACCCTCTTGGTTGCTTCTTGTGGCAAATTATAAACCCTGGGGAATAAGCTCAAATGGTAGAGTGCTTGCTTCGCATGCGAGAGGTAGTGGGAACGATACCCACATTCTCCAAAAAACATTTTTTTTTGTGGATCCAAGAACGCTCCAGTTCACACTTCATGCAGCTTTGTCTAAAGACAACCTACTGTCATGTAACAATGACAAGCAACTTTCATGTAACACTGATGTCACAATGTCAGATGAAAACGAATGACATGACTTACTTTCAGAGGAGCAGCGTAGCACACACAATTGATGCCGACAAACAAAGCTGTGGGAAGTTTCCTTGAAGCCAATGCAGAGGATAAAGAAAAACAACGACTTAAAAGATACCTCCTGTCCAGTACGGGGAGCGAACCCACGAACTTGGCGTTATTAGCATCACGCTCTAACCAACTGAGCTAACCAGCCGCTTGCAACATAGCAACATTTTTAGGATGCACAGAGCCTCGGCCAGTGCTGGCGCGTAAACGAGCAAGTCCACCAACAGCATAGCCTGACAAGACTGGACCCTCTTGGTTGCTCCTTGTGGCAAATCATAAACGCTGGGGAATTAGCTCAAATGGTAGAGCGCTTGCTTCGCATGCGAGAGGCAGTGGGATCGATGCCCACATTCTCCAAAAATCACATTTTTTTGTGGATCCAAGAACGCTCCAGTTCACACTTCATGCAGCTTTGTCTAACGACAACCTACTGTCATGTAACAATGACAAGCAACTTTCATGTAACACTGATGTCACAATGTCAGATGAAAAAGAAAGACATGACTTACTTTCAGAGGAGCAGCGTAGCACACACAATTGATGCCAACAAACAAAGCTGTGGGAACTTTCCTTGAAGCCAATGCAGAGGATGAAGAAAAACAACAACTTAAAATGTACCTACTGTCCAGTACGGGGATCGAACCCACGAGCTTGGCGTTGTTAGCACCACGCTTTAACCAACTGAGCTAACCGGCCGCTTGAAACATTGCAATATTTTTTGGATGCACAGAGCCTCGGCCAGTGCTGGCGCGTAAACGAGCAAGTCCACCAACAGCATAGCCTGACAAGACTGGACCCTCTTGGTTGCTTCTTGTGGTAAATTATAAACCCTGGGGAATAAGCTCAAATGGTAGAGTGCTTGCTTCGCATGCGAGAGGTAGTGGGAACGATACCCACATTCTCCAAAAAACAATTTTTTTTGTGGATCCAAGAACGCTCCAGTTCACACTTCATGCAGCTTTGTCTAACGACAACCTACTGTCATGTAACAATGACAAGCAACTTTCATGTAACACTGATGTCACAATGTCAGATGAAAAAGAATGACATGACTTACTTTCAGAGGAGCAGCGTAGCACACACAATTGATGCCAACAAACAAAGCTGTGGGAAGTTTCCTTGAAGCCAATGCAGAGGCTAAAGAAAAACTACAACTTAAAATGTACCTCTTGTCCAGTACAGGGATAGAACCCACGACCTTGGTTTATTAGCATCACGCTCTAACCAACTGAGCTAACCGGCCTCTTGCAACATAGCAACATTTTTAGGATGCACAGAGCCTCGGCCAGTGCTGGCGCGTAAACGAGCAAGTCCACCAACAGCATAGCCTGACAAGACTGGACCCTCTTGGTTGCTCCTTGTGGCAAATCATATATGTAGGGGAATTAGCTCAAATGGTAGAGCGCTTGCTTCGCATGCGAGAGGTAGTGGGATCGATGCCCACATTCTCCAAAAATCAATTTTTTTTGTGGATCCAAGAACGCTCCAGTTCACACTTCCTGCAGCTTTGTCTAACGACAACCTACTGTCATGTAACAATGACAAGCAACTTTCATGTAACACTGATGTCACAATGTCAGATGAAAACGAATGACATGACTTACTTTCAGAGGAGCAGCGTAGCACACACAATTGATGCCAACAAACAAAGCTGTGGGAAGTTTTCTTAAGCCAATGCAGAGGCTAAAGAAAAACAACAACTTAAAATGTACCTCATGTCCAGTACGGGGATCAAACCCACAACCTTGGCGTTATTAGCAACACGCTCTAACCAACTGAGCTAACCGGCCGCTTGCAACATATCAACATTTTTAGGATGCACAGAGCCTCGGACAGTGCTGGAGCGTAAACGAGCAAGTCCACCAACAGCATAGCCTGACAAGACTGGATCCTCTTGGTTGCTCCTTGTGGCAAATCATAAATGCTGGGGAATTAGCTCAAATGGTACAGTGCTTGCTTCGCATGCGAGAGGTTGTGGGATCGATACCCACATTCTCCAAAAAACAATTTTTTTTGTGGATCCAAGAACGCTCCAGTTCACACTTCATGCAGCTTTGTCTAACGACAACCTACTGTCATGTAACAATGACAAGCAACTTTCATGTAACACTGATGTCACAATGTCAGATGAAAACGAATGACATGACTTACTTTCAGAGGAGCAGCGTAGCACACACAATTGATGCCAACAAACAAAGCTGTGGGAAGTTTCCTTGAAGCCAATGCAGAGGCTAAAGAAAAACAACAACTTAAATTGTACCTCATGTCCAGTACAGGGATCAAAACCACGACCTTCGTTTATTAGCATCACGCTCTAACCAACTGAGCTAACCGGCCGCTTGCAACATAGCAACATTTTTAGGATGCACAGAGCCTCGGCCAGTGCTGGCGCGTAAACGAGCAAGTCCACCAACAGCATAGCCTGACAAGACTGGACCCTCTTGGTTGCTCCTTGTGGAAAATCATAACCGCTGGGGCATTAGCTCAAATGGTAGAGTGCTTGCTTCGCATGCGAGAGGTAGTGGGATCGATGCCCACATTCTCCAAAAATCACATTTTTTTGTGGATCCAAGAACGCTCCAGTTCACACTTCATGCAGCTTTGTCTAACGACAACCTCTGTCATGTAACAATGACAAGCAACTTTCATGTAACACTGATGTCACAATGTCAGATGAAAACGAATGACATGACTTACTTTCAGAGGAGCAGCGTAGCACACACAATTGATGCCAACAAACAAAGCTGTGGGAAGTTTCCTTGAAGCCAATGCAGAGGCTAAAGAAAAACTACAACTTAAAATGTACCTCTTGTCCAGTACAGGGATGGAACCCACGACCTTGGTTTATTAGCATCACGCTCTAACCAACTGAGCTAACCGGCCTCTTGCAACATAGCAACATTTTTAGGATGCACAGAGCCTCGGCCAGTGCTGGCGCGTAAACGAGCAAGTCCACCAACAGCATAGCCTGACAAGACTGGACCCTCTTGGTTGCTCCTTGTGGCAAATCTTAAATGTAGGGGAATTAGCTCAAATGGTAGAGCGCTTGCTTCGCATGCGAGAGGTAGTGGGATCGATGCCCACATTCTCCAAAAATCAATTTTTTTTGTGGATCCAAGAACGCTCCAGTTCACACTTCCTGCAGCTTTGTCTAACGACAACCTACTGTCATGTAACAATGACAAGCAACTTTCATGTAACACTGATGTCACAATGTCAGATGAAAACGAATGACATGACTTACTTTCAGAGGAGCAGCGTAGCACACACAATTGATGCCAACAAACAAAGCTGTGGGAAGTTTTCTTAAGCCAATGCAGAGGCTAAAGAAAAACAACAACTTAAAATGTACCTCATGTCCAGTACGGGGATCAAACCCACAACCTTGGCGTTATTAGCAACACGCTCTAACCAACTGAGCTAACCGGCCGCTTGCAACATATCAACATTTTTAGGATGCACAGAGCCTCGGACAGTGCTGGAGCGTAAACGAGCAAGTCCACCAACAGCATAGCCTGACAAGACTGGATCCTCTTGGTTGCTCCTTGTGGCAAATCATAAATGCTGGGGAATTAGCTCAAATGGTACAGTGCTTGCTTCGCATGCGAGAGGTTGTGGGATCGATACCCACATTCTCCAAAAAACAATTTTTTTTGTGGATCCAAGAACGCTCCAGTTCACACTTCATGCAGCTTTGTCTAACGACAACCTACTGTCATGTAACAATGACAAGCAACTTTCATGTAACACTGATGTCACAATGTCAGATGAAAACGAATGACATGACTTACTTTCAGAGGAGCAGCGTAGCACACACAATTGATGCCAACAAACAAAGCTGTGGGAAGTTTCCTTGAAGCCAATGCAGAGGCTAAAGAAAAACAACAACTTAAATTGTACCTCATGTCCAGTACAGGGATCAAAACCACGACCTTCGTTTATTAGCATCACGCTCTAACCAACTGAGCTAACCGGCCGCTTGCAACATAGCAACATTTTTAGGATGCACAGAGCCTCGGCCAGTGCTGGCGCGTAAACGAGCAAGTCCACCAACAGCATAGCCTGACAAGACTGGACCCTCTTGGTTGCTCCTTGTGGAAAATCATAACCGCTGGGGCATTAGCTCAAATGGTAGAGTGCTTGCTTCGCATGCGAGAGGTAGTGGGATCGATGCCCACATTCTCCAAAAATCACATTTTTTTGTGGATCCAAGAACGCTCCAGTTCACACTTCATGCAGCTTTGTCTAACGACAACCTCTGTCATGTAACAATGACAAGCAACTTTCATGTAACACTGATGTCACAATGTCAGATGAAAACGAATGACATGACTTACTTTCAGAGGAGCAGCGTAGCACACACAATTGATGCCAACAAACAAAGCTGTGGGAAGTTTCCTTGAAGCCAATGCAGAGGCTAAAGAAAAACTACAACTTAAAATGTACCTCTTGTCCAGTACAGGGATGGAACCCACGACCTTGGTTTATTAGCATCACGCTCTAACCAACTGAGCTAACCGGCCTCTTGCAACATAGCAACATTTTTAGGATGCACAGAGCCTCGGCCAGTGCTGGCGCGTAAACGAGCAAGTCCACCAACAGCATAGCCTGACAAGACTGGACCCTCTTGGTTGCTCCTTGTGGCAAATCATAAATGTAGGGGAATTAGCTCAAATGGTAGAGCGCTTGCTTCGCATGCGAGAGGTAGTGGGATCGATGCCCACATTCTCCAAAAATCACATTTTTTTGTGGATCCAAGAACGCTCCAGTTCACACTTCATGCAGCTTTGTCTAACGACAACCTACAGTCATGTAACAATGACAAGCAACTTTCATGTAACACTGATGTCACAATGTCAGATGAAAACGAATGACATGACTTACTTTCAGAGGAGCAGCGTAGCACACACAATTGATGCCAACAAACAAAGCTGTGGGAAGTTTCCTTGAAGCCAATGCAGAGGCTAAAGAAAAACAACAACTTAAAATGTACCTCATGTCCAGCACGGGGATCAAACCCACAACCTTGGCGTTATTAGCAACACGCTCTAACCAACTGAGCTAACCGGCCGCTTGCAACATATCAACATTTTTAGGATGCACAGAGCCTCGGACAGTGCTGGAGCGTAAACGAGCAAGTCCACCAACAGCATAGCCTGACAAGACTGGATCCTCTTGGTTGCTCCTTGTGGCAAATCATAAATGCTGGGGAATTAGCTCAAATGGTACAGTGCTTGCTTCGCATGCGAGAGGTTGTGCGATCGATACCCACATTCTCCAAAAAACAATTTTTTTTGTGGATCCAAGAACGCTCCAGTTCACACTTCATGCAGCTTTGTCTAACGACAACCTACTGTCATGTAACAATGACAAGCAACTTTCATGTAACACTGATGTCACAATGTCAGATGAAAACGAATGACATGACTTACTTTCAGAGGAGCAGCGTAGCACACACAATTGATGCCGACAAACAAAGCTGTGGGAAGTTTCCTTGAAGCCAATGCAGAGGATAAAGAAAAACAACGACTTAAAAGATACCTCCTGTCCAGTACGGGGAGCGAACCCACGAACTTGGCGTTATTAGCATCACGCTCTAACCAACTGAGCTAACCAGCCGCTTGCAACATAGCAACATTTTTAGGATGCACAGAGCCTCGGCCAGTGCTGGCGCGTAAACGAGCAAGTCCACCAACAGCATAGCCTGACAAGACTGGACCCTCTTGGTTGCTCCTTGTGGCAAATCATAAACGCTGGGGAATTAGCTCAAATGGTAGAGCGCTTGCTTCGCATGCGAGAGGCAGTGGGATCGATGCCCACATTCTCCAAAAATCACATTTTTTTGTGGATCCAAGAACGCTCCAGTTCACACTTCATGCAGCTTTGTCTAACGACAACCTACTGTCATGTAACAATGACAAGCAACTTTCATGTAACACTGATGTCACAATGTCAGATGAAAACGAATGACATGACTTACTTTCAGAGGAGCAGCGTAGCACACACAATTGATGCCAACAAACAAAGCTGTGGGAAGTTTCCTTGAAGCCAATGCAGAGGCTAAAGAAAAACAACAACTTAAAATGTACCTCATGTCCAGTACAGGGATCGAACCCACGGCCTTGATTTATTAGCATCACGCTCTAACCAACTGAGCTAACCGGCCGCTTGCAAATATCAACATTTTTTTAGGATGCACAGAGCCTCGGACAGTGCTGGCGCGTAAACGAGCAAGTCCACCAACAGCATAGCCTGACAAGACTGGACCCTCTTGGTTGCTCCTTGTGGCAAATCATAACTGCTGGGGAATTAGCTCAAATGGTAGAGTGCTTGCTTTGCATGAGAGAGGTTGTGGGATCGATGCCCACATTCTCCAAAAAACAATTTTTTTTGTGGATCCAAGAACGCTCCAGTTCACACTTCATGCAGCTTTGTCTAACGACAACCTACTGTCATGTAACAATGACAAGCAACTTTCATGTAACACTGATGTCACAATGTCAGATGAAAACGAATGACATGACTTACTTTCAGAGGAGCAGCGTAGCACACACAATTGATGCCAACGAACAAAGCTGTGGGAAGTTTCCTTGAAGCCAATGCAGAGGCTAAAGAAAAACAAGAAATTAAATTGTACCTCATGTCAGTACAGGGATCGAACCCACAACCTTGGTTTATTTGCATCACGCTCTAACCAACTGAGCTAACCGTCCGCTTGCAACATATCAACATTTTTAGGATGCACAGAGCCTCGGACAGTGCTGGCACGTAAACGAGCAAGTCCACCAACAGCATAGCCTGACAAGACTGGACCCTCTTGGTTGCTCCTTGTGGCAAATCATAAGCGCTGGGGCATTAGCTCAAATGGTAGAGTGCTTGCTTCGCATGCGAGAGGTAGTGGGATTGATGCCCACATTCTCCAAAAATCACATTTTTTTGTGGATCCAAGAACGCTCCAGTTCACACTTCATGCAGCTTTGTCTAACGACAACCTCTGTCATGTAACAATGACAAGCAACTTTCATGTAACACTGATGTCACAATGTCAGATGAAAACGAATGACATGACTTACTTTCAGAGGAGCAGCGTAGCACACACAATTGATGCCAACAAACAAAGCTGTGGGAAGTTTCCTTGAAGCCAATGCAGAGGCTAAAGAAAAACAACAACTTAAATTGTACCTCATGTCCAGTACAGGGATCAAAACCACGACCTTCGTTTATTAGCATCACGCTCTAACCAACTGAGCTAACCGGCCGCTTGCAACATAGCAACATTTTTAGGATGCACAGAGCCTCGGCCAGTGCTGGCGCGTAAACGAGCAAGTCCACCAACAGCATAGCCTGACAAGACTGGACCCTCTTGGTTGCTCCTTGTGGAAAATCATAACCGCTGGGGCATTAGCTCAAATGGTAGAGTGCTTGCTTCGCATGCGAGAGGTAGTGGGATCGATGCCCACATTCTCCAAAAATCACATTTTTTTGTGGATCCAAGAACGCTCCAGTTCACACTTCATGCAGCTTTGTCTAACGACAACCTCTGTCATGTAACAATGACAAGCAACTTTCATGTAACACTGATGTCACAATGTCGGATGAAAACGAATGACATGACTTACTTTCAGAGGAGCAGCGTAGCACACACAATTGATGCCAACAAACAAAGCTGTGGGAAGTTTCCTTGAAGCCAATGCAGAGGCTAAAGAAAAACTACAACTTAAAATGTACCTCTTGTCCAGTACAGGGATGGAACCCACGACCTTGGTTTATTAGCATCACGCTCTAACCAACTGAGCTAACCGGCCTCTTGCAACATAGCAACATTTTTAGGATGCACAGAGCCTCGGCCAGTGCTGGCGCGTAAACGAGCAAGTCCACCAACAGCATAGCCTGACAAGACTGGACCCTCTTGGTTGCTCCTTGTGGCAAATCTTAAATGTAGGGGAATTAGCTCAAATGGTAGAGCGCTTGCTTCGCATGCGAGAGGTAGTGGGATCGATGCCCACATTCTCCAAAAATCAATTTTTTTTGTGGATCCAAGAACGCTCCAGTTCACACTTCCTGCAGCTTTGTCTAACGACAACCTACTGTCATGTAACAATGACAAGCAACTTTCATGTAACACTGATGTCACAATGTCAGATGAAAACGAATGACATGACTTACTTTCAGAGGAGCAGCGTAGCACACACAATTGATGCCAACAAACAAAGCTGTGGGAAGTTTTCTTAAGCCAATGCAGAGGCTAAAGAAAAACAACAACTTAAAATGTACCTCATGTCCAGTACGGGGATCAAACCCACAACCTTGGCGTTATTAGCAACACGCTCTAACCAACTGAGCTAACCGGCCGCTTGCAACATATCAACATTTTTAGGATGCACAGAGCCTCGGACAGTGCTGGAGCGTAAACGAGCAAGTCCACCAACAGCATAGCCTGACAAGACTGGATCCTCTTGGTTGCTCCTTGTGGCAAATCATAAATGCTGGGGAATTAGCTCAAATGGTACAGTGCTTGCTTCGCATGCGAGAGGTTGTGGGATCGATACCCACATTCTCCAAAAAACAATTTTTTTTGTGGATCCAAGAACGCTCCAGTTCACACTTCATGCAGCTTTGTCTAACGACAACCTACTGTCATGTAACAATGACAAGCAACTTTCATGTAACACTGATGTCACAATGTCAGATGAAAACGAATGACATGACTTACTTTCAGAGGAGCAGCGTAGCACACACAATTGATGCCAACAAACAAAGCTGTGGGAAGTTTCCTTGAAGCCAATGCAGAGGCTAAAGAAAAACAACAACTTAAATTGTACCTCATGTCCAGTACAGGGATCAAAACCACGACCTTCGTTTATTAGCATCACGCTCTAACCAACTGAGCTAACCGGCCGCTTGCAACATAGCAACATTTTTAGGATGCACAGAGCCTCGGCCAGTGCTGGCGCGTAAACGAGCAAGTCCACCAACAGCATAGCCTGACAAGACTGGACCCTCTTGGTTGCTCCTTGTGGAAAATCATAACCGCTGGGGCATTAGCTCAAATGGTAGAGTGCTTGCTTCGCATGCGAGAGGTAGTGGGATCGATGCCCACATTCTCCAAAAATCACATTTTTTTGTGGATCCAAGAACGCTCCAGTTCACACTTCATGCAGCTTTGTCTAACGACAACCTCTGTCATGTAACAATGACAAGCAACTTTCATGTAACACTGATGTCACAATGTCAGATGAAAACGAATGACATGACTTACTTTCAGAGGAGCAGCGTAGCACACACAATTGATGCCAACAAACAAAGCTGTGGGAAGTTTCCTTGAAGCCAATGCAGAGGCTAAAGAAAAACTACAACTTAAAATGTACCTCTTGTCCAGTACAGGGATGGAACCCACGACCTTGGTTTATTAGCATCACGCTCTAACCAACTGAGCTAACCGGCCTCTTGCAACATAGCAACATTTTTAGGATGCACAGAGCCTCGGCCAGTGCTGGCGCGTAAACGAGCAAGTCCACCAACAGCATAGCCTGACAAGACTGGACCCTCTTGGTTGCTCCTTGTGGCAAATCATAAATGTAGGGGAATTAGCTCAAATGGTAGAGCGCTTGCTTCGCATGCGAGAGGTAGTGGGATCGATGCCCACATTCTCCAAAAATCACATTTTTTTGTGGATCCAAGAACGCTCCAGTTCACACTTCATGCAGCTTTGTCTAACGACAACCTACAGTCATGTAACAATGACAAGCAACTTTCATGTAACACTGATGTCACAATGTCAGATGAAAACGAATGACATGACTTACTTTCAGAGGAGCAGCGTAGCACACACAATTGATGCCAACAAACAAAGCTGTGGGAAGTTTCCTTGAAGCCAATGCAGAGGCTAAAGAAAAACAACAACTTAAAATGTACCTCATGTCCAGTACGGGGATCAAACCCACAACCTTGGCGTTATTAGCAACACGCTCTAACCAACTGAGCTAACCGGCCGCTTGCAACATATCAACATTTTTAGGATGCACAGAGCCTCGGACAGTGCTGGAGCGTAAACGAGCAAGTCCACCAACAGCATAGCCTGACAAGACTGGATCCTCTTGGTTGCTCCTTGTGGCAAATCATAAATGCTGGGGAATTAGCTCAAATGGTACAGTGCTTGCTTCGCATGCGAGAGGTTGTGCGATCGATACCCACATTCTCCAAAAAACAATTTTTTTTGTGGATCCAAGAACGCTCCAGTTCACACTTCATGCAGCTTTGTCTAACGACAACCTACTGTCATGTAACAATGACAAGCAACTTTCATGTAACACTGATGTCACAATGTCAGATGAAAACGAATGACATGACTTACTTTCAGAGGAGCAGCGTAGCACACACAATTGATGCCGACAAACAAAGCTGTGGGAAGTTTCCTTGAAGCCAATGCAGAGGATAAAGAAAAACAACGACTTAAAAGATACCTCCTGTCCAGTACGGGGAGCGAACCCACGAACTTGGCGTTATTAGCATCACGCTCTAACCAACTGAGCTAACCAGCCGCTTGCAACATAGCAACATTTTTAGGATGCACAGAGCCTCGGCCAGTGCTGGCGCGTAAACGAGCAAGTCCACCAACAGCATAGCCTGACAAGACTGGACCCTCTTGGTTGCTCCTTGTGGCAAATCATAAACGCTGGGGAATTAGCTCAAATGGTAGAGCGCTTGCTTCGCATGCGAGAGGCAGTGGGATCGATGCCCACATTCTCCAAAAATCACATTTTTTTGTGGATCCAAGAACGCTCCAGTTCACACTTCATGCAGCTTTGTCTAACGACAACCTACTGTCATGTAACAATGACAAGCAACTTTCATGTAACACTGATGTCACAATGTCAGATGAAAACGAATGACATGACTTACTTTCAGAGGAGCAGCGTAGCACACACAATTGATGCCAACAAACAAAGCTGTGGGAAGTTTCCTTGAAGCCAATGCAGAGGCTAAAGAAAAACAACAACTTAAAATGTACCTCATGTCCAGTACAGGGATCGAACCCACGACCTTGATTTATTAGCATCACGCTCTAACCAACTGAGCTAACCGGCCGCTTGCAAATATCAACATTTTTTTAGGATGCACAGAGCCTCGGACAGTGCTGGCGCGTAAACGAGCAAGTCCACCAACAGCATAGCCTGACAAGACTGGACCCTCTTGGTTGCTCCTTGTGGCAAATCATAACTGCTGGGGAATTAGCTCAAATGGTAGAGTGCTTGCTTTGCATGAGAGAGGTTGTGGGATCGATGCCCACATTCTCCAAAAAACAATTTTTTTTGTGGATCCAAGAACGCTCCAGTTCACACTTCATGCAGCTTTGTCTAACGACAACCTACTGTCATGTAACAATGACAAGCAACTTTCATGTAACACTGATGTCACAATGTCAGATGAAAACGAATGACATGACTTACTTTCAGAGGAGCAGCGTAGCACACACAATTGATGCCAACGAACAAAGCTGTGGGAAGTTTCCTTGAAGCCAATGCAGAGGCTAAAGAAAAACAAGAAATTAAATTGTACCTCATGTCAGTACAGGGATCGAACCCACAACCTTGGTTTATTTGCATCACGCTCTAACCAACTGAGCTAACCGTCCGCTTGCAACATATCAACATTTTTAGGATGCACAGAGCCTCGGACAGTGCTGGCACGTAAACGAGCAAGTCCACCAACAGCATAGCCTGACAAGACTGGACCCTCTTGGTTGCTCCTTGTGGCAAATCATAAGCGCTGGGGCATTAGCTCAAATGGTAGAGTGCTTGCTTCGCATGCGAGAGGTAGTGGGATTGATGCCCACATTCTCCAAAAATCACATTTTTTTGTGGATCCAAGAACGCTCCAGTTCACACTTCATGCAGCTTTGTCTAACGACAACCTCTGTCATGTAACAATGACAAGCAACTTTCATGTAACACTGATGTCACAATGTCAGATGAAAAAGAATGACATGACTTACTTTGAGAGGAACAGCGTAGCACACACAATTGATGCCAACAAACAAAGCTGTGGGAAGTTTCCTTGAAGCCAATGCAGAGGCTAAAGAAAAACAACAACTTAAAATGTACCTCATGTCCAGTACGGGGATCAAACCCACGACATTGGCGTTATTAGCACCATGCTTCAACCAACTGAGCTAACCGACCACTTGCATCATATCACCATTTTTAGCAGGCACAGAGCCTCGGCCAGTGCTGGCGCGTAAACGAGCAAGTCCACCAACAGCATAGCCTGACAAGACTGGACCCTCTTGGTTGCTCCTTGTGCCAAATCATAAAAGCTGGGCAATTAGCTCAAATGGTAGAGCGCTTGCTTCGCATGCGAGAGGTAGTGGGATCGATGCCCACATTCTCCAAAAATCACATTTTTTTGTGGATCCAAGAACGCTCCAGTTCACACTTCATGCAGCTTTGTCTAACGACAACCTACTGTCATGTAACAATGACAAGCAACTTTCATGTAACACTGATGTCACAATGTCAGATGAAAACGAATGACATGACTTACTTTCAGAGGAGCAGCGTAGCACACACAATTGATGCCAACAAACAAAGCTGTGGGAAGTTTCCTTGAAGCCAATGCAGAGGCTAAAGAAAATCATCAACTTAATATGTACCTCATGTCCAGTACAGGGATCGAACCCACGACCTTGGCTTTATTAGCATCACGCACTAACCAACTGAGCTAACCGGCCACTTGCAACATATCAACATTTTTAGGATGCACAGATCCTCGGACAGTGCTGGCGCGTAAACGAGCAAGTCCACCAACAGCATAGCCTGACAAGACTGGACCCTCTTGGTTGCTCCTTGTTGCAAATCATAAATGCTGGGGAATTAGCTCAAATGGTAGAGTGCTTGCTTCGCATGCGAGAGGTTGTGGGATCGATGCCCACATTCTCCAAAAATCAATTTTTTTTGTGGATCCAAGAACGCTCCAGTTCACACTTCATGCAGCTTTGTCTAAGGACAACCTACTGTCATGTAACAATGACAAGCAACTTTCATGTAACACTGATGTCACAATGTCAGATGAAAACGAATGACATGACTTACTTTCAGAGGAGCAGCGTTGCACACACAATTGATGCCAACAAACAAAGCTGTGGGAAGTTTCCTTGAAGCCAATGCAGAGGATAAAGAAAAGCATAAACTCAAGATGTATCTCATTGCGAGTACGGGAATCGAACCCACGACCTTGGGGTTATTAGCACCACACTCTAACCAACTGAGCTAACCAGCGACTTGAAATATATTACAATTTTTAGGATGCACAGAGCCTCGGCCAGTGCTGGTGCGTAAACGAGCAAGTCCACCAACAGCATAGCCTGACAAGACTGGATCCTCTTGGTTGCTCCTTGTGGCAAATCATAAATGCTGGGGAATTAGCTCAAATGGTACAGTGCTTGCTTCGCATGCGAGAGGTTGTGGGATCGATACCCACATTCTCCAAAAAACAATTTTTTTTGTGGATCCAAGAACGCTCCAGTTCACACTTCATGCAGCTTTGTCTAACGACAACCTACTGTCATGTAACAATGACAAGCAACTTTCATGTAACACTGATGTCACAATGTCAGATGAAAACGAATGACATGACTTACTTTCAGAGGAGCAGCGTAGCACACACAATTGATGCCAACAAACAAAGCTGTGGGAAGTTTCCTTGAAGCCAATGCAGAGGCTAAAGAAAAACAACAACTTAAATTGTACCTCATGTCCAGTACAGGGATCAAAACCACGACCATCGTTTATTAGCATCACGCTCTAACCAACTGAGCTAACCGGCCGCTTGCAACATAGCAACATTTTTAGGATGCACAGAGCCTCGGCCAGTGCTGGCGCGTAAACGAGCAAGTCCACCAACAGCATAGCCTGACAAGGACCCTCTTGGTTGCTCCTTGTGGAAAATCATAACCGCTGGGGCATTAGCTCAAATGGTAGAGTGCTTGCTTCGCATGCGAGAGGTAGTGGGATCGATGCCCACATTCTCCAAAAATCACATTTTTTTGTGGATCCAAGAACGCTCCAGTTCACACTTCATGCAGCTTTGTCTAACGACAACCTCTGTCATGTAACAATGACAAGCAACTTTCATGTAACACTGATGTCACAATGTCAGATGAAAACGAATGACATGACTTACTTTCAGAGGAGCAGCGTAGCACACACAATTGATGCCAACAAACAAAGCTGTGGGAAGTTTCCTTGAAGCCAATGCAGAGGCTAAAGAAAAACTACAAGTTAAAATGTACCTCTTGTCCAGTACAGGGATAGAACCCACGACCTTGGTTTATTAGCATCACGCTCTAACCAACTGAGCTAACCGGCCTCTTGCAACATAGCAACATTTTTAGGATGCACAGAGCCTCGGCCAGTGCTGGCGCGTAAACGAGCAAGTCCACCAACAGCATAGCCTGACAAGACTGGACCCTCTTGGTTGCTCCTTGTGGCAAATCATAAATGTAGGGGAATTAGCTCAAATGGTAGAGCGCTTGCTTCGCATGCGAGAGGTAGTGGGATCGATGCCCACATTCTCCAAAAATCACATTTTTTTGTGGATCCAAGAACGCTCCAGTTCACACTTCATGCAGCTTTGTCTAACGACAACCTACAGTCATGTAACAATGACAAGCAACTTTCATGTAACACTGATGTCACAATGTCAGATGAAAACGAGCGACATGACTTACTTTCAGAGGAGCAGCGTAGCACACACAATTGATGCCAACAAACAAAGCTGTGGGAAGTTTCCTTGAAGCCAATGCAGAGGCTAAAGAAAAACAACAACTTAAAATGTACCTCATGTCCAGTACGGGGATCAAACCCACAACCTTGGCGTTATTAGCAACACGCTCTAACCAACTGAGCTAACCGGCCGCTTGCAACATATCAACATTTTTAGGATGCACAGAGCCTCGGACAGTGCTGGAGCGTAAACGAGCAAGTCCACCAACAGCATAGCCTGACAAGACTGGATCCTCTTGGTTGCTCCTTGTGGCAAATCATAAATGCTGGGGAATTAGCTCAAATGGTACAGTGCTTGCTTCGCATGCGAGAGGTTGTGCGATCGATACCCAAATTCTCCAAAAAACAATTTTTTTTGTGGATCCAAGAACGCTCCAGTTCACACTTCATGCAGCTTTGTCTAACGACAACCTACTGTCATGTAACAATGACAAGCAACTTTCATGTAACACTGATGTCACAATGTCAGATGAAAACGAATGACATGACTTACTTTCAGAGGAGCAGCGTAGCACACACAATTGATGCCGACAAACAAAGCTGTGGGAAGTTTCCTTGAAGCCAATGCAGAGGATAAAGAAAAACAACGACTTAAAAGATACCTCCTGTCCAGTACGGGGAGCGAACCCACGAACTTGGCGTTATTAGCATCACGCTCTAACCAACTGAGCTAACCAGCCGCTTGCAACATAGCAACATTTTTAGGATGCACAGAGCCTCGGCCAGTGCTGGCGCGTAAACGAGCAAGTCCACCAACAGCATAGCCTGACAAGACTGGACCCTCTTGGTTGCTCCTTGTGGCAAATCATAAACGCTGGGGAATTAGCTCAAATGGTAGAGCGCTTGCTTCGCATGCGAGAGGCAGTGGGATCGATGCCCACATTCTCCAAAAATCACATTTTTTTGTGGATCCAAGAACGCTCCAGTTCACACTTCATGCAGCTTTGTCTAACGACAACCTACTGTCATGTAACAATGACAAGCAACTTTCATGTAACACTGATGTCACAATGTCAGATGAAAACGAATGACATGACTTACTTTCAGAGGAGCAGCGTAGCACACACAATTGATGCCAACAAACAAAGCTGTGGGAAGTTTCCTTGAAGCCAATGCAGAGGCTAAAGAAAAACAACAACTTAAAATGTACCTCATGACCAGTACGGGGATCAAACCCACGACCTTGGCGTTATTAGCAACACGCTCTAACCAACTGAGCTAACCGGCCGCTTGCAACATATCAACATTTTTAGGATGCACAGAGCCTCGGACAGTGCTGGCGCGTAAACGAGCAAGTCCACCAACAGCATAGCCTGACAAGACTGGACCCTCTTGGTTGCTCCTTGTGGCAAATAATAAACGCTGGGGAATTAGCTCAAATGGTAGAGCGCTTGCTTCGCATGCGAGAGGTAGTGGGATCGATGCCCACATTCTCCAAAAAACAATTTTTTTTGTGGATCCAAAAACGCTCCAGTTCACACTTCATGCAGCTTTGTCTAACGACAACCTACTGTCGTGTAACAATGACAAGCAACTTTCATGTAACACTGATGTCACAATGTCAGATGAAAAAGAATGACATGACTTACTTTCAGAGGAGCAGCGTAGCACACACAATTGATGCCGACAAACAAAGCTGTGGGAACTTTCCTTGAAGCCAATGCAGAGGATGAAGAAAAACAACAACTTAAAATGTACCTACTGTCCAGTACGGGGATCGAACCCACGAGCTTGGCGTTATTAGCACCACGCTTTAACCAACTGAGCTAACCGGCCGCTTGAAACATTGCAACATTTTTTGGATGCACAGAGCCTCGGCCAGTGCTGGCGCGTAAACGAGCAAGTCCACCAACAGCATAGCCTGACAAGACTGGACCCTCTTGGTTGCTTCTTGTGGCAAATTATAAACCCTGGGGAATAAGCTCAAATGGTAGAGTGCTTGCTTCGCATGCGAGAGGTAGTGGGAACGATACCCACATTCTCCAAAAAACAATTTTTTTTGTGGATCCAAGAACGCTCCAGTTCACACTTCATGCAGCTTTGTCTAACGACAACCTACTGTCATGTAACAATGACAAGCAACTTTCATGTAACACTGATGTCACAATGTCAGATGAAAAAGAATGACATGACTTACTTTCAGAGGAGCAGCGTAGCACACACAATTGATGCCAACAAACAAAGCTGTGGGAAGTTTCCTTGAAGCCAATGCAGAGGCTAAAGAAAAACAAGAAATTAAATTGTACCTCATGTCCAGTACAGGGATCGAACCCACGGCCTTGATTTATTAGCATCACGCTCTAACCAACTGAGCTAACCGGCCACTTGCAACATATCAACATTTTTTTAGGATGCACAGAGCCTCGGACAGTGCTGGCGCGTAAACGAGCAAGTCCACCAACAGCATAGCCTGACAAGACTGGACCCTCTTGGTTGCTCCTTGTGGCAAATCATAACTGCTGGGGAATTAGCTTAAATGGTAGAGTGCTTGCTTTGCATGAGAGAGGTTGTGGGATCGATGCCCACATTCTCCAAAAAACAATTTTTTTTGTGGATCCAAGAACGCTCCAGTTCACACTTCATGCAGCTTTGTCTAACGACAACCTACTGTCATGTAACAATGACAAGCAACTTTCATGTAACACTGATGTCACAATGTCAGATGAAAACGAATGACATGACTTACTTTCAGAGGAGCAGCGTAGCACACACAATTGATGCCGACAAACAAAGCTGTGGGAAGTTTCCTTAAAGCCAATGTAGATGCTAAAGAAAAACAACAACTTAAAATGTACCTCATGTCCAGTACAGGGATCAAACCCACGACCTTGGCGTTATTAGCAACACGCTCTAACCAACTGAGCTAACCGGCCGCTTGCAACATAGCAACATTTTTTGGATGCACAGAGCCTCGGCCAGTGCTGGCGCGTAAACGAGCAAGTCCACCAACAGCATAGCCTGACAAGACTGGACCCTCTTGGTTGCTCCTTGTGGCAAATCATAAACGCTGGGGAATTAGCTCAAATGGTAGAGTGCTTGCTTCGCATGCGAGAGGCAGTGGGATCGATGCCCACATTCTCCAAAAATCAATTTTTTTTGTGGATCCAAGAACGCTCCAGTTCACACTTCCTGCAGCTTTGTCTAACGACAACCTACTGTCATGTAACAATGACAAGCAACTTTCATGTAACACTGATGTCACAATGTCAGATGAAAACGAATGACATGACTTACTTTCAGAGGAGCAGCGTTGCACACACAATTGATGCCAACGAACAAAGCTGTGGGAAGTTTCCTTGAAGCCAATGCAGAGGCTAAAGAAAAACAAGAAATTAAATTGTACCTCATGTCAGTACAGGGATCGAACCCACAACCTTGGTTTATTTGCATCACGCTCTAACCAACTGAGCTAACCGTCCGCTTGCAACATATCAACATTTTTAGGATGCACAGAGCCTCGGACAGTGCTGGCACGTAAACGAGCAAGTCCACCAACAGCATAGCCTGACAAGACTGGACACTCTTGGTTGCTCCTTGTGGCAAATCATAAGCGCTGGGGCATTAGCTCAAATGGTAGAGTGCTTGCTTCGCATGCGAGAGGTAGTGGGATTGATGCCCACATTCTCCAAAAATCACATTTTTTTGTGGATCCAAGAACGCTCCAGTTCACACTTCATGCAGCTTTGTCTAACGACAACTTCTGTCATGTAACAATGACAAGCAACTTTCATGTAACACTGATGTCACAATGTCAGATGAAAAAGAATGACATGACTTACTTTGAGAGGAGCAGCGTAGCACACACAATTGATGCCAACAAACAAAGCTGTGGGAAGTTTCCTTGAAGCCAATGCAGAGGCTAAAGAAAAACAACAACTTAAAATGTACCTCATGTCCAGTACGGGGATCAAACCCACGACCTTGGCGTTATTAGCACCATGCTTCAACCAACTGAGCTAACCGACCACTTGCATCATATCACCATTTTTAGCAGGCACAGAGCCTCGGACAGTGCTGGCGCGTAAACGAGCAAGTCCACCAACAGCATAGCCTGACAAGACTGGACCCTCTTGGTTGCTCCTTGTGGCAAATCATAAAAGCTGGGCAATTAGCTCAAATGGTAGAGCGCTTGCTTCGCATGCGAGAGGTAGTCGGATCGATGCCCACATTCTCCAAAAATCACATTTTTTTGTGGATCCAAGAACGCTCCAGTTCACACTTCATGCAGCTTTGTCTAACGACAACCTACTGTCATGTAACAATGACAAGCAACTTTCATGTAACACTGATGTCACAATGTCAGATGAAAACGAATGACATGACTTACTTTCAGAGGAGCAGCGTAGCACACACAATTGATGCCAACAAACAAAGCTGTGGGAAGTTTCCTTGAAGCCAATGCAGAGGCTAAAGAAAATCAACAACTTAATATGTACCTCATGTCCAGTACAGGGATCGAACCCACGACCTTGGCTTTATTAGCATCACGCACTAACCAACTGAGCTAACCGGCCACTTGCAACATATCAACATTTTTAGGATGCACAGATCCTCGGACAGTGCTGGCGCGTAAACGAGCAAGTCCACCAACAGCATAGCCTGACAAGACTGGACCCTCTTGGTTGCTCCTTGTTGCAAATCATAAATGCTGGGGAATTAGCTCAAATGGTAGAGTGCTTGCTTCGCATGCGAGAGGTTGTGGGATCGATGCCCACATTCTCCAAAAATCAATTTTTTTTGTGGATCCAAGAACGCTCCAGTTCACACTTCATGCAGCTTTGTCTAAGGACAACCTACTGTCATGTAACAATGACAAGCAACTTTCATGTAACACTGATGTCACAATGTCAGATGAAAACGAATGACATGACTTACTTTCAGAGGAGCAGCGTTGCACACACAATTGATGCCAACAAACAAAGCTGTGGGAAGTTTCCTTGAAGCCAATGCAGAGGATAAAGAAAAGCATAAACTCAAGATGTATCTCATTGCCAGTACGGGAATCGAACCCACGTCCTTGGGGTTATTAGCACCACACTCTAACCAACTGAGCTAACCAGCGACTTGAAATATATTACAATTTTTAGGATGCACAGAGCCTCGGCCAGTGCTGGCGCGTAAACGAGCAAGTCCACCAACAGCATAGCCTGACAAGACTGGACCCTCTTGGTTGCTCCTTGTGGCAAATCATAAACGCTGGGGAATTAACTCAAATGGTAGAGCGCTTGCTTCGCATGCGAGAGGTAGTGGAATCGATGCCCACATTCTCCAAAAAACATTTTTTTTTGTGGATCCAAGAACGCTCCAGTTCACACTTCATGCAGCTTTGTCTAACGACAACCTACTGTCATGTAACAATGACAAGCAACTTTCATGTAACACTGATGTCACAATGTCAGATGAAAACGAATGACATGACTTACTTTCAGAGGAGCAGAGTAGCACACACAATTGATGCCAACAAACAAAGCTGTGGGAAGTTTCCTTGAAGCCAATGCAGAGGCTAAAGAAAAACAACAACTTAAAATGTACCTCATGTCCAGTACAGGGATCAAACCCATGACCTTGGTTTATTAGCATCACGCTCTAACCAACTGAGCTAACCGGCCGCTTGCAACCTTGCAACATTTTTAGGATGCACAGAGCCTCGGCCAGTGCTGGCGCGTAAATGAGCAAGTCCACCAACAGCATAGCCTGACAAGACTGGACCCTCTTGGTTGCTCCTTGTGGCAAATCATAAACGCTGGGGAATTAGCTCAAATGGTAGAGTGCTTGCTTCGCATGCGAGAGGTTGTGCGATCGATACCCACATTCTCCAAAAAACAATTTTTTTTGTGGATCCAAGAACGCTCCAGTTCACACTTCATGCAGCTTTGTCTAACGACAACCTACTGTCATGTAACAATGACAAGCAACTTTCATGTAACACTGATGTCACAATGTCAGATGAAAACGAATGACATGACTTACTTTCAGAGGAGCAGCGTAGCACACACAATTGATGCCAACAAACAAAGCTGTGGGAAGTTTCCTTGAAGCCAATGCAGAGGCTAAAGAAAAACAACAACTTAAATTGTACCTCATGTCCAGTACAGGGATCAAAACCACGACCTTCGTTTATTAGCATCACGCTCTAACCAACTGAGCTAACCGGCCGCTTGCAACATAGCAACATTTTTAGGATGCACAGAGCCTCGGCCAGTGCTGGCGCGTAAACGAGCAAGTCCACCAACAGCATAGCCTGACAAGACTGGACCCTCTTGGTTGCTCCTTGTGGCAAGTCATAAAAGCTGGGGAATTAGCTCAAATGGTAGAGCGCTTGCTTCGCATGCGAGAGGTAGTGGGATTGATGCCCACATTCTCCAAAAATCACATTTTTTTGTGGATCCAAGAAAGCTCCAGTTCACACTTCATGCAGCTTTGTCTAAGGACAACCTACTGTCATGTAACAATGACAAGCAACTTTCATGTAACACTGATGTCACAATGTCAGATGAAAACGAATGACATGACTTACTTTCAGAGGAGCAGCGTAGCACACACAATTGATGCCGACAAACAAAGCTGTGGGAAGTTTCCTTGAAGCCAATGCAGAGGCTAAAGAAAAACACCAACTTAAATTGTACCTCATGTCCAGTACAGGGATCGAACCCACGACCTTGGTTTATTAGCATCACGCTCTAA
This sequence comes from Salvelinus fontinalis, assembly GCF_029448725.1. Classification (NCBI taxonomy): domain Eukaryota; kingdom Metazoa; phylum Chordata; class Actinopteri; order Salmoniformes; family Salmonidae; genus Salvelinus; species Salvelinus fontinalis. Next base: position 1,580,748 of record NC_074686.1, on the reverse strand, counting down.
CCAACTGAGCCAACCGGCCGCTTGCAACATAGCAACATTTTTAGGATGCACAGAGCCTCGGCCAGTGCTGGCGCGTAAACGAGCAAGTCCACCAACAGCATAGCCTGACAAGACTGGACCCTCTTGGTTGCTCCTTGTGGCAAATCATAAACGCTGGGGAATTAGCTCAAATGTTAGAGTGCTTGCTTTGCATGCGAGAGGTAGTGGGATCGATGCCCACATTCTCCAAAAATCACATTTTTTTGTGGATCCAAGAATGCTCCAGTTCACACTTCATGCAGCTTTGTCTAACGACAACCTACTGTCATGTAACAATGACAAGCAACTTTCATGTAACACTGATGTCACAATGTCAGATGAAAACGAATGACATGACTTACTTTCAGAGGAGCAGCGTAGCACACACAATTGATGCCAACAAACAAAGCTGTGGGAAGTTTCCTTGAAGCCAATGCAGAGGCTAAAGAGAAACAACAACTTAAAATGTACCTCATGTCCAGTACAGGGATCAAACCTACGACCTTGGCGTTATTAGCAACACGCTCTAACCAACTGAGCTAACCAGCCGCTTGCAACATAGCAACATTTTTAGGATGCATAGAGCCTCGGCCAGTGCTGGCGCATAAACGAGCAAGTCCACCAACAGCATAGCCTGACAAGACTTGACCCTCTTGGTTGCTCCTTGTGGCAAATCATAAAAGCTGGGCAATTAGCTCAAATTGTAGAGCGCTTGCTTCGCATGCGAGAGGTACTGGGATCGATGCCCACATTCTCCAAAAATCACATTTTTTTGTGGATCCAAGAACGCTCCAGTTCACACTTCATGCAGCTTTGTCTAACGACAACCTACTGTCATGTAACAATGACAAGCAACTTTCATGTAACACTGATGTCAGAATGTCAGATGAAAACGAATGACATGACTTACTTTCAGAGGAGCAGCGTAGCACACACAATTGATGCCAACAAACAAAGCTGTGGGAAGTTTCCTTGAAGCCAATGCAGAGGCTAAAGAAAAACAACAACTTAAAATGTACCTCACGTCCAGTACAGGGATCGAACCCACGACCTTGGCTTTATTAGCATCATGCTCTAACCAACTGAGCTAACCGGCCGCTTGCAACATAGCAACATTTTTAGGATGCACAGAGCCTCGGCCAGTGCTGGCGCGTAAACGAGCAAGTCCACCAACAGCATAGCCTGACAAGACTGGACCCTCTTGGTTGCTCCTTGTGGCAAATCATAAACGCTGGGGAATTAGCTCAAATGGTAGAGTGCTTGCTTCGCATGCGAGAGGTAGTGGGATCGATGCCCACATTCTCCAAAAATCACATTTTTTGTGGATCCAAGAACGCTCCAGTTCACACTTCATGCAGCTTTGTCTAACGACAACCTACTGTCATGTAACAATGACAAGCAACTTTCATGTAACACTGATGTCACAATGTCAGATGAAAACGAATGACATGACTTACTTTCAGAGGAGCAGCGTAGCACACACAATTGATGCCAACAAACAAAGCTGTGGGAAGTTTCCTTGAAGCCAATGCAGAGGCTAAAGAAAAACAACAACTTAAATTGTACCTCATGTCCAGTACGGGGATCGAACCCATGACCTTGGTTTATTAGCATCACGCTCTAACCCACTGAGCTAACCGGCCGCTTGCAACATAGCAACATTTTTAGGATGCACAGAGCCTCGGCCAGTGCTGGCGCGTAAACGAGCAAGTCCACCAACAGCATAGCCTGACAAGACTGGACCCTCTTGGTTGCTTCTTGTGGCAAATTATAAACCCTGGGGAATGAGCTCAAATGGTAGAGTGCTTGCTTCGCATGCGAGAGGTAGTAGGAACGATACCCACATTCTCCAAAAAACTTTTTTTTTGTGGATCCAAGAACGCTCCAGTTCACACTTCATGCAGCTTTGTCTAACGACAACCTACTGTCATGTAACAATGACAAGCAACTTTCATGTAACACTGATGTCACAATGTCAGATGAAAACGAATGACATGACTTACTTTCAGAGGAGCAGCGTAGCACACACAATTGATGCCGACAAACAAAGCTGTGGGAAGTTTCCTTGAAGCCAATGCAGAGGATTAAGAAAAACAACAACTTAAAAGATACCTCCTGTCCAGTACGGGGAGCAAACCCACGAACTTGGCGTTATTAGCATCACGCTCTAACCAACTGAGCTAACCAGCCGCTTGCAACATAGCATCATTTTTAGGATGCATAGAGCCTCGGCCAGTGCTGGCGCGTAAACGATCAAGTCCACCAACAGCATAGCCTGACAAGACTGGACCCTCTTGGTTGCTCCTTGTGGCAAATTATAAAAGCTGGGCAATTAGCTCAAATGGTAGAGCGCTTGCTTCGCATGCGAGAGGTAGTGGGATCGATGCCCACATTCTAGAAAAAACATTTTTTTTTGTGGATCAAAGAACGCTCCAGTTCACACTTCATGCAGCTTTGTCTAACGACAACCTACTGTCATGTAACAATGACAAGCAACTTTCATGTAAGACTGATGTCACAATGTCAGATGAAAACGAATGACATGACTTACTTTCAGAGGAGCAGCGTAGCACACACAATTGATGCCAACAAACAAAGCTGTGGGAAGTTTCCTTGAAGCCAATGCAGAGGGTAAAGAAAAACAACAACTTAAAATGTACCTCATGGCCAGTACGTGGAGCGAACCCATGACCTTGGGGTTATTAGCACCACGCTCTAACCAACTGAGCTAACCGGCCACTTGAAATAGATAAAAAAAATTAGGATGCACAGAGCCTCGGCCAGTGCTGGCGCGTAAACAAACAAGTCCACCAACAGAATTGCCTGACAAGACTGGACCCTCTTGGTTGCTTCTTGTGGCAAATTATAAACGCTGGGGAATTAGCTCAAATGGTAGAGTACTTGCTTAACATGCGAGAGGTAGTGGGATCGATTCCCACATTCTCCAAAAAACAATTTCTTTTGTGGATCCAAGAACGCTCCAGTTCACACTTCATGCAGCTTTGTCTAACGACAACCTACTGTCATGTAACAATGACAAGCAACTTTCATGTAACACTGATGTCACAATGTCAGATGAAAACGAATGACATGACTTACTTTCAGAGGAGCAGCGTAGCACACACAATTGATGCCAACAAACAAAGCTGTGGGAAGTTTCCTTGAAGCCAATGCAGAGGATAAAGAAAAACAACAACTTAAAATGTACCTCATGTCCAGTACGGGGAACGAACCCACGACCTTGGCGTTATTAGCACCATGCTCTAACAAACTGATCTAACCGGCCGCTTGCAACATAGCAACATTTTTTGGATGCACAGAGCCTCGGCCAGTGCTGGCGCGTAAACGAGCAAGTACACCAACAGCATAGCCTGACAAGACTGGACCCTCTTGGTTGCTCCTTGTGGCAAATCATAAACTCTGGGGAATTGGCTCAAATGGTAGAGTGCTTGCTTCGCATGCGAGAGGTAGTGGGATCGATGCCCACATTCTCCAAAAATCACTTTTTTTGTGGATCCAAGAACGCTCCGGTTCACACTTCATGCAGCTTTGTCTAACGACAACCTACTGTCATGTAACAATGACAAGCAACTTTCATGTAACACTGATGTCACAATGTCAGATGAAAACGAATGACATGACTTACTTTCAGAGGAGCAGCGTAGCACACACAATTGATGCCGACAAACAAAGCTGTGGGAAGTTTCCTTGCAGCCAATGCAGAGGATAAAGAAAAACAACAACTTAAAATGTACTTCCTGTCCAGTACGGGGATCGATCCCACGAACTTGGCATTATTAGCACCACGCTCTAACCAACTGAGCTAACCGTCCACTTGCAACATAGCAACATTTATAGTATGCACAGATCCTCGGCCAGTGCTGGCGCGTAAACGAGCAAGTCCACCAACAGCATAGCCTGACAAGACTGGACCCTCTTGGTTGCTTCTTGTGGCAAATTATAAACGCTGGGGAATTAGCTCAAATGGTAGAGTGCTTGCTTAGCATGCGAGAGGTAGTGGGATCGATGCCCACATTCTAGAAAAAACAAATTTTTTTGTGGATCAAAGAACGCTCCAGTTCACACTTCATGCAGCTTTGTCTAACGACAACCTACTGTCATGTAACAATGACAAGCAACTTTCATGTAACACTGATGTCACAATGTCAGATGAAAACGAATGACATGACTTACTTTCAGAGGAGCAGCGTAGCACACACAATTGATGCCAACAAACAAAGCTGTGGGAAGTTTCCTTGAAGCCAATGCAGAGGATAAAGAAAAACAACAACTTAAAATGTACCTCATGGACAGTACAGAGATCGAACCCACGACCTTGGCGTTATTAGCACAACACTCTAACCAACTGAGCTAACCGGGAAATTGCAACATACTAAAATTTTTAGGATGCACAGAGCCTCGGCCAGTGCTGGCGCGTAAACGAGCAAGTCCATCAACAGCATAGCCTGACAAGACTGGACCCTCTTGGTTGTTCCTTGTGGCAAATCATAAACGCTGGGGAATTAGCTCAAATGGTAGAGTGCTTGCTTCGCATGCGAGAGGTAGTGGGATCGATGCCCACATTCTCCAAAAATCACATTTTTTTGTGGATCCAAGAACGCTCCGGTTCACACTTCATGCAGCTTTGTCTAACGACAATCTACTGTCATGTAACAATGACAAGCAACTTTCATGTAACACTGATGTCACAATGTCAGATGAAAACGAATGACATGACTTACTTTCAGAGGAGAAGCGTAGCACACACAATTGATGCCAACAAACAAAGCTGTGGGACATTTCCTTGAAGCCAATGCAGAGGCTAAAGAAAAAACAACATCTTAAAATGTACCTCATGGCCAGTATGGGGATCAAACCCACGATCTTGGCGTTATTAGCAACAGGCTCTAACCAACTGAGCTAACCGGCCGCTTGCAACATAGCAACATTTTTAGGATGCACAGAGCCTCGGACAGTGCTGGCGCGTAAACGAGCAAGTCCATCAACAGCGTAGCCTGACAAGACTGGACCCTCTTGGTTGCTCCTTGTGGCAAATCATAAATGCTGGGGAATTAGCTCAAATGGTAGAGCGCTTGTTTCGCATAAGAGAGATAGTGGGATCGATGCCCACATTCTCCAAAAAACAATTCTTTTTGTAGATCCAAGAACGCTCCAGTTCACACTTCATGCAGCTTTGTCTAACGACAACCTACTGTCATGTAACAATGACAAGCAACTTTCATGTAACACTGATGTCACAATGTCAGATGAAAACGAATGACATGACTTACTTTCAGAGGAGCAGCGTAGCACACACAATTGATCCCAACAAACAAAGCTGTGGGAAGTTTCCTTGAAGCCAATGCAGAGGATAAAGAAAAACAACAACTTAAAATGTACCTCCTGTCCAGTACGGGGAACGAACCCACGAACTTGGTGTTATTAGTACCATGCTCTAACCAACTGAGCTAACCGGCTGCTTGCAACATAGCAACATTTTTTGGATGCACAGAGCCTCGGCCAGTGCTGGCGCGTAAACGAGCAAGTCCACCAACAGCATAGCCTGACAAGACTGGACCCTCTTGGTTGCTCCTTGTGGCAAATCATAAACCCTGGGGAATTAGCTCAAATGGTAGAGCGCTTGCTTCGCATGTGAGAGGTAGTGGGATCGATACCCACATTCTCCAAAAAACATTTTTTTTTGTGGATCCAAGAACGCTCCAGTTCACACTTCATGCAGCTTTGTCTAACGACAACCTACTCTCATGTAACAATGACAAACAACTTTCATGTAACACCGATGTCACAATGTCAGATGAAAACGAATGACATGACTTACTTTCAGAGGAGCAGCGTAGCACACACAATTGATGCCCACAAACAAAGCTGTGGGAAGTTTCCTTGAAGCCAATGCAGAGGATAAAGAAAAACAACAACTTATAATGTACCTCATGGCCAGTACGGGGATCAAACCTACGACCTTGGCGTTATTAGCACCACACTCTAACCAACTGAGCTAACCGGCCGCTTGCACCATATCAACATTTTTAGGATGCACAGAGCCTCGGACAGTGCTGGCGCGTAAACGAGCAAGTCCACCAACAGCATAGCCTGACAAGACTGGACCCTCTTGGTTTCTGCTTGTGGCAACTCATTAACGCTGGGGAATTAGCTCAAATGGAAGAGTGCTTGCTTAGCATGCGAGAGGTAGTGGGATCGATGCCCACTTTCTCCAAAAAACACAATTTTTTCGTGGATCCAAGAATGCTCCAGTTCACACTTCATGCAGCTTTGTCTAATGACAACCTACTCTCATGTAACAATGACAAGCAACTTTCATGTAACACTGATGTCACAATGTCAGATGAAAACGAATGACATGACTTACTTTCAGAGGAGCAGCGTAGCACACACAATTGATGCCGACAAACAAAGCTGTGGGAAGTTTCCCTGAAGCCAATGCAGAGGATAAAGAAAAACAACAACTTAAAAAGTACCTCCTGTCCAGTCCGGGGATCGAACCCACAAACTTGGCTTTATTAGCAACACGGTCTAACCAACTGAGCTAACCGGCCACTTGCACATATCAACATTTTTAGGATGCACAGAGCCTCGGACAGTGCTGGCGCGTAAACGAGCAAGTCCACCAACAGCATAGCCTGACAAGACTGGACCCTCTTGGTTGCTCCTTGTGCCACATCACAAACGCTGGGGAATTAGCTCAAATGGTAGAGCGCTTGCTTAGCATGCGAGAGGTAGTGGGATCGATGCCCACATTCTCCAAAAAACACTTTTTTTTGTGGATCCAAGAACGCTCCAGTTCACACTCCATGCAGCTTTGTCTAACGACAACCTACTGTCATGTAACAATGACAAGCAACTTTCATGTAACACTGATGTCACAATGTCAGATGAAAACGGATGACATGACTTACTTTCAGAGGAGCAGCGTAGCACACACAATTGATGCCAACAAACAAAGCTGTGGGAAGTTTCCTTGAAGCCAATGCAGAGGCTAAAGAAAAACAACAACTTAAAAATTACCTCATGTCCAGTACGGGGATCAAACCCACGACCTTGGCGTTATTAGCACCACGCGCTAACCAACTGAGCTAACCTGCCACTTAAAACATATCAACATTTTTAGGATGCACAGAGCCTCGGACAGTGCTGGCGCGTAAACGAGCAAGTCCACCAACAGCATAGCCTGACAAGACTGGACCCTCTTGGTTGCTCCTTGTGGCAAATCATAAACGCTGGGGAATTAGCTCAAATGGTAGAGCGCTTGCTTCGCATGCGAGATTTAGTGGGATCGATGCCCACATTCTCCAAAAATCACATTTTTTTGTGGATCCAAGAACGCTCCGGTTCACACTTCGTGCAGCTTTGTCTAACGACAACCTACTGTCATGTAACAATGACAAGCAACTTTCATGTAACACTGATGTCACAATGTCAGATGAAAACGAATGACATGACTTACTTTCAGAGGAGCAGCGTAGCACACACAATTGATGCCAACAAACAAAGCTGTGGGAAGTTTCCTTGAAGCCAATGCAGAGGCTAAAGAAAAACAACAACTTAAAAATTACGTCATGTCCAGTACGGGGATCAAACCCACAACCTTGGCGTTATTAGTACCACGCTCTAAGCAACTGAGCTAATCGGCCGCTTGCAACATATCAATATTTTTAAGATGCACAGAGCCTCGGACAGTGCTGGCGCGTAAACGAGCAAGTCCACCAACAGCATAGCCTGACAAGACTGGACCCTCTTGGTTGCTCCTTGTGGCAAATCATAAATGCTGGGGAATTAGCTCAAATGGTAGACTGCTTGCTTAGCATGCGAGAGGCAGTGGGATCGATGCCCACTTTCTCCAAAAAACACTTTTTTTTGTGGATCCAAGAACGCTCCAGTTCACACTTCATACAGCTTTGTCTAACGACAACCTACTGTCATGTAACAATGACAAGCAACTTTCATGTAACACTGATGTCACAATGTCAAATGAAAACGGATGACATGACTTACTTTCAGAGGAGCAGCGTAGCACACACGATTGATGCCAACAAACAAAGCTGTGGGAAGTTTCCTTGAAGCCAATGCAGAGGCTAAAGAAAAACAACAACTTAAAAATTACCTCATGTCCAGTGATCAAACCCACGACCTTGGCGTTATTAGCACCACGCTCTAACCAACTGAGCTAACCTGCCACTTGCAACATATCAACATTTTTAGGATGCACAGAGCCTCGGACAGTGCTGGCGAGTAAACGGTGGTAGGTCCCGTGTGGCTCAGTTGGTAGAGCATGGCGCTTGCAACGCCAGGGTTGTGGGTTCAATTCCCACGGGGGACCAGGGTTCAATTCCCATGGGGGGACCAGGATGAATATGTATGAACTTTCCAATTTGTAAGTCGCTCTGGATAAGAGCGTCTGCTAAATGACTTAAATGTAAATGTAAATGTAAATGTAAACGAGCAAGTCCACCAACAGCATAGCCTGACAAGACTGGACCCTCTTGGTTGCTCCTTGTGCCACATCATAAACGCTGGGGAATTAGCTCAAATGGTAGAGTGCTTGCTTCGCATGCGAGAGGTAGTGGGAGCGATAACCACATTCTCCAAAAAAAAATTTTTTTGTGGATCCGAGAACGCTCCAGTTTACACTTCATGCAGCTTTGTCTAACGACAACCTACTGCCATGTAACAATGACAAGCAACTTTCATGTAACACTGGTGTCACAATGTCAGATGAAAACAAATGACATGACTTACTTTCAGAGGAGCAGCGTAGCACACACAACTGATGCCAACAAACAAATCTGTGGGAAGTTTCCTTGAAGCCAATGCAGAGGATAAAGAAAAAAATCAACTCAAGACGTACCCCATGGCCAGTACGGGGATCGAATCCACAACGTTGGCTTTATTAGCACCACGCTCTAACCAACTGAGCTAACCAGCCACTTGCAATGGATTAAAATTTTTAGGATGCACAGAGCCTCGGCCAGTGCTGGCGCGTAAACGAGCAAGTCCACCAACAGCATAGCCTGACAAGACTGGACCCTCTTGGTTGCTCCTTGTGGCAAATCATAAACGCTGGGGAATTAGCTCAAATGGTAGAGTGCTTGCTTCGCATGCGAGAGGTAGTGGAATCGATGCCCACATTCTCCAAAAAACATTATTTTTTCGTGGATCCAAGAACTCTCCAGTTCACACTTCATGCAGCTTTGTCTAATGACAACCTACTCTCATGTAACAATGACAAGCAACTTTCATGTAACACTGATGTCACAATGTCAGATGAAAACGAATGACATGACTTACTTTCAGAGGAGCAGCATAGCACACACAATTGATGCCGACAAACAAAGCTGTGGGAAGTTTCCTTGAAGCCAATGCAGAGGATAAAGAAAAACAACAACTTAAAATGTCGCTCATGGCCAGTACGGAGATCGAACCCAAGACCTTGGCGTTATTAGCACCACGCTCTAACCAACTGATCTAACCGTGAACTTGCAACATATGAAAATTTTTAGGATGCACAGAGCCTCGGCCAGTGCTGGCGCGTAAACAAGCAAGTCCACCAACAGCATAGCCTGACAAGACTGGACCCTCTTGGTTGCTTCTTGTGGCAAATTATAAACGCTGGGGAATTACCTCAAATGGTAGAGTGCTTGCTTAGCATGCGAGAGGTAGTGAAATCGATGCCCACATTCTCCAAATAACACCTTTTTTTTTGTGGATCCAAGAACGCTCCAGTTCACACTTCATGCAGCTTTGTCTAACGACAACCTACTGTCATGTAACAATGACAAGCAACTTTCATGTAACACTGATGTCACAATGTCAGATGAAAACGAATGACATGACTTACTTTCAGAGGAGCAGCGTAGCACACAAAATTGATGCCGACAAACAAAGCTGTGGGAAGTTTCCTTGAAGCCAATGCAGAGGATTAAGAAAAACAACAACTTAAAATATACCTCCTGTCCAGTACGGGGATCGAACCCACGAATTTGGCATTATTAGCAGCACGCTCTAACCAACTGAGCTAACTGGCCGCTTGCAAAAGAGCAACATTTTTAGGATGCACAGAGCCTCGGCCAGTGCTGGCGCGTAAACGAGCAAGTCCACCAACAGCATAGCCTGACAAGACTGGACCCTCTTGGTTGCTCCTTGTGGCAAATCATAAACCCTGGGGAATTAGCTCAAATGGTAGCGCGCTTGCTTCGCATGCGAGAGGTAGTGGGATCGATGCCCACATTCTCCAAAAATATTTTTTTTTTTGGGATCCAAGAACGCTCCAGTTCACACTTCATGCAGCTTTGTCTAACGACAACCTACTGTCATGTAAAAATGACAAGCAACTTTCATGTAACACTGATGTCACAATGTCAGATGAAAACGAATGACATGACTTACTTTCAGAGGAGCAGCGTAGCACACACAATTGATGCCAACAAACAAAGCTGTGGGAAGTTTCCTTGAAGCCAATGCAGAGGCTAAAGAAAAACAACAACTTAAAAATTACATCATGTCCAGTACGGGGATCAAACCCACAACCTTGGCGTTATTAGTACCACGCTCTAACCAACTGAGCTAATCGGCCGCTTGCAACATATCAACATTTTTAGGATGCACAGAGCCTCGGACAGTGCTGGCGCGTAAACGAGCAAGTCCACCAACAGCATAGCCTGAAAAGACTGGACCCTCTTGGTTGCTCCTTGTGCCACATCATAAATGCTGGGGAATTAGCTCAAATGGTAGACTGCTTGCTTAGCATGCGAGAGGCAGTGGGATCGATGCCCACTTTCCCCAAAAAACACTTTTTTTTGTGGATCCAAGAAAGCTCCAGTTCACACTTCATACAGCTTTGTCTAACGACAACCTACTGTCATGTAACAATGACAAGCAACTTTCATGTAACACTGATGTCACAATGTCAAATGAAAACGGATGACATGACTTACTTTCAGAGGAGCAGCGTAGCACACACGATTGATGCCAACAAACAAAGCTGTGGGAAGTTTCCTTGAAGCCAATGCAGAGGCTAAAGAAAAACAACAACTTAAAAATTACCTCATGTCCAGTACGGGGATCAAACCCAAGACCTTGGCGTTATTAGCACCACGCTCTAACCAACTGAGCTAACCTGCCACTTGCAACATATCAACATTTTTAGGATGCACAGAGCCTCGGACAGTGCTGGCGCGTAAACGAGCAAGTCCACCAACAGCATAGCCTGACAAGACTGGACCCTCTTGGTTGCTCCTTGTGCCACATCATAAACGCTGGGGAATTAGCTCAAATGGTAGAGTGCTTGCTTCGCATGCGAGAGGTAGTGGGAGCGATAACCACATTCTCCAAAAAACAATTTTTTTTGTGGATCCAAGAACGCTCCAGTTTACACTTCATGCAGCTTTGTCTAACGACAACCTACTGTCATGTAACAATGACAAGCAACTTTCATGTAACACTGATGTCACAATGTCAGATGAAAACGAATGACATGACTTACTTTCAGAGGAGCAGCGTAGCACACACAACTGATGCCAACAAACAAATCTGTGGGAAGTTTCCTTGAAGCCAATGCAGAGGATAAAGAAAAAAATCAACTCAAGACGTACCTCATGGCCAGTACAGGGATCGAATCCACAACGTTGGATTTATTAGCACCACGCTCTAACCAACTGAGCTAACCTGCCACTTGCAATGGATTAAAATTTTTAGGATGCACAGAGCCTCGGCCAGTGCTGGCGCGTAAACGAGCAAGTCCACCAACAGCATAGCCTGACAAGACTGGACCCTCTTGGTTGCTCCTTGTGGCAAATCATAAACGCTGGGGAATTAGCTCAAATGGTAGAGCGCTTGCTTCGCATGCGAGAGGCAGTGGGATCGATGCCCACATTCTCCAAAAATCAAATTTTTTTGTGGATCCAAGAACGCTCCGGTTCACACTTCATGCAGCTTTGTCTAACGACAACCTACTGTCATGTAACAATGACAAGCAACTTTCATGTAACACTGATGTCACAATGTCAGATGAAAACGAATGACATGACTTACTTTCAGAGGAGCAGCGTAGCACACACAATTGATGCCAACAAACAAAGCTGTGGGAAGTTTCCTTGAAGCCAATGCAGAGGCTAAAGAAAAACAACAACTTAAAAATTACCTCATGTCCAGTACAGGGATCAAACTCACGACCTTGGCATTATTAGTACCACGCTCTAACCAACTGAGCTAACCGGCAACTTGCGACATATCAACATTTTTAGGATGCACAGAGCCTCGGACAGTGCTGGCGCGTCAACGAGCAAGTCCACCAACAGCATAGCCTGACAAGACTGGACCCTCTTGGTTGCTCCTTGTGGCAAAATAAAAAGAATGGGGAATTAGCTCAAATGGTAGAGTGCTTGCTTTACATGCGAGAGGTAGTGGGATCGATACCCACATTCTCCAAAAAACATTTTTTTTTGTGGATCCAAGAACGCTCCAGTTCACACTTCATGCAGCTTTGTCTAACGACAACCTACTGTCATGTAACATTGACAAGCAACTTTCATGTAACACTGATGTCACAATGTCAGATGAAAACGAATGACATGACTTACTTTCAGAGGAGCAGCGTAGCACACACAATTGATGCCGACAAACAAAGCTGTGGGAAGTTTCCTTGAAGCCAATGCAGAGGATTAAGAAAAACAACAACTTAAAATGTACCTCCTGGCCAGTATGGGGATCAAACCCACGAATTTGACGTTATTAGCACCACGCTCTAACCAACTGAGCTAACCGGCCGCTTGCAACATAGCAACATTTTTAGGATGCACAGAGCCTCGGCCTGTGCTGGCGCGTAAACGAGCAAGTCCACCAACAGCATAGCCTGACAAGACTGGACCCTCTTGGTTGCTCCTTGTGCCACATCATAAACGCTGGGGAATTAGCTCAAATGGTAGAGTGCTTGCTTCGCATGCGAGAGGTAGTGGGAGCGATAACCACATTCTCCAAAAAAGATTTTTTTTTGTGGATCCAAGAACGCTCCAGTTTACACTTCATGCAGCTTTGTCTAACGACAACCTACTGTCATGTAACAATGACAAGCAACTTTCATGTAACACTGATGTCACAATGTCAGATGAAAACGAATGACATGACTTACTTTCAGAGGAGCAGCGTAGCACACACAACTGATGCCAACAAACAAATCTGTGGGAAGTTTCCTTGAAGCCAATGCAGAGGCTAAAGAAAAAAATCAACTCAAGACGAACCTCATGGACAGTACGGGGATCGAATCCACAACGTTGGCGTTATTAGCACCACGCTCTAACCAACTGAGCTAACCGGCCACTTGCAGTGGAATTTTTTTTTTAGGATGCACAGAGCCTCGGCCAGTGCTGGCGCGTAAACGAGCAAGTCCACCAACAGCATAGCCTGACAAGACTGGACCCTCTTGGTTGCTCCTTGTGGCAAATCATAAATGCTGGGGAATTAGCTCAAATGGTAGAGTGCTTGCTTCGCATGCGAGAGGTAGTGGGATCGATGCCCACATTCTCCAAAAATCACATTTTTTTGTGGATCCAAGAACGCTCCGGTTCACACTTCATGCAGCTTTGTCTAACGACAACCTACTGTCATGTAACAATGACAAGTAACTTTCATGTAACACTGATGTCACAATGTCAGATGAAAACGAGTGACGTGACTTACTTTCAGAGGAGCAGCGTAGCACACACAATTGATGCCAACAAACAAAGCTGTGGGAAGTTTCCTTGAAGCCAATGCAGAGGCTAAAGAAAAACAACAACTTAAAAATTACCTCATGTCCAGTACGGGGATCAAACTCACGACCTTGGCATTATTAGTACCACTCTCTAACCAACTGATCTAACCGGACACTTGCGACATATCAACATTTTTAGGATGCACAGAGCCTCGGACAGTGCTGGCGCGTCAACGAGCAAGTCCACCAACAGCATAGCCTGACAAGACTGGACCCTCTTGGTTGCTCCTTGTGGCAAATCATAAATGCTGGGGAATTAGCTCAAATGGTAGACTGCTTGCTTAGCATGCGAGAGGCAGTGGGATCGATGCCCACTTTCTCCAAAAAACACTTTTTTTTGTGGATCCAAGAACGCTCCAGTTCACACTTCATACAGCTTTGTCTAACGACAACCTACTGTCATGTAACAATGACAAGCAACTTTCATGTAACACTGATGTCACAATGTCAAATGAAAACGGATGACATGACTTACTTTCAGAGGAGCAGCGTAGCACACACGATTGATGCCAACAAACAAAGCTGTGGGAAGTTTCCTTGAAGCCAATGCAGAGGATAAAGAAAAACAACAACTTAAAAATTACCTCATGTCCAGTACGGGGATCAAACCCACAACCTTGGAGTTATTAGCACCACTCTCTAACCAACTGAGCTAACCTGCCACTTGCAACATATCAACATTTTCAGGATGCACAGAGCCTCGGACAGTGCTGGCGCGTAAACGAGCAAGTCCACCAACAGCATAGCCTGACAAGACTGGACCCTCTTGGTTGCTCCTTGTGGCAAATCATAAATGCTGGGGAATAAGCTCAAATGGTAGACTGCTTGCTTAGCATGCGAGAGGCAGTGGGATCGATGCCCACTTTCTCCAAAAAACACTTTTTTTTGTGGATCCAAGAACGCTCCAGTTCACACTTCATGCAGCTTTGTCTAACGACAACCTACTGTCATGTAACAATGACAAGTAACTTTCATGTAACACTGATGTCACAATGTCAGATGAAAACGAGTGCCGTGACTTACTTTCAGAGGAGCAGCGTAGCACACACAATTGATGCCAACAAACAAAGCTGTGGGAAGTTTCCTTGAAGCCAATGCAGAGGCTAAAGAAAAACAACAACTTAAAAATTACCTCATGTCCAGTACGGGGATCAAACTCACGACCTTGGCATTATTAGTACCACGCTCTAACCAACTGAGCTAACCGGCCACTTGCGAAATATCAACATTTTTAGGATGCACAGAGCCTCGGACAGTGCTGGCGCGTCAACGAGCAAGTCCACCAACAGCATAGCCTGACAAGACTGGACCCTCTTGGTTGCTCCTTGTGGCAACCCATGAAGGCTGGGTAATTAGCTCAAATGGTAGAGTGCTTGCTTAGCATCTGAGAGGTAGTGGGATCGATGCCCACAATCTCCCCTAATCTTTTTTTTTGTGGATCCAAGAACGCTCCAGTTCACACTTCATGCAGCTTTGTCTAACGACAACCTACTGTCATGTAACAATGACAAGCAACTTTCATGTAACACTGATGTCACAATGTCAGATGAAAACGAATGACATGACTGACTTTCAGAGGAGCAGCGTAGCACACACAATTGATGCCGACAAACAAAGCTGTGGGAAGTTTCCTCGAAGCCAAAGCAGAGGATAAAGATAGAACAGCAACTAATGCCGAAACCCGGGATCGATGCAGAGAGCCTCGGCCAGTGCTGGCACGTAAACGAACAAGTCCACCAACAGCATAGCCTGACAAGACTGGACCCTCTTGGTTGCTCCTTGTGGCAAGCAATGAAGGCTGGGTAATTAGCTCAAATGGTAGAGTGCTTGCTTTGCATGCGAGAGGAAGTGGAATCGATGCCCACATTCTCCAAAAAATACATTTTTTGGTGGATCCAAGAACGCTTCAGTTCACAGTTCATGCAGCTTTGTCTAACAACAACCTACTGTCATGTAACAATGACAAGCAACTTTCATGTAACACTGATGTCACAATGTCAGATGAAAACGAATGACATGACTTACTTTCAGAGGAGCAGCGTAGCACACACAATTGATGCCCACAAACAAAGCTGTGGGAAGTTTCCTTGAAGCCAATGCAGAGGATAAAGAAAAACAACAAGTTAAAATGTACCTCATGGCCAGTACGGCGATCAAACCAAACCAACGACCTTGGCATTATTAGACTCCAAGAAGGCGTAGCAGTCGGACGTGTGTTTGTCTTGTCTTGTCCCGTCTTGTCCAGCGTAAATAGTCCTCGTATTTTTTGTATACATTTCGTATATATTTTAATTTCACTTTCCATCTTGGAACTGAATATACATTCCCGCAACCCGCCTCACCCAATGTGGTACGGATCTGCTATTTTTTTATACTTTAGAACCGTAACCCCAATCAGAAGCTAGCCAGATAACTAGCTACTAGCTAGTAGTCAGTTAGCCACTGCTGCGGTCTTCGCCCTTAACTCGGACACCAGCCAGCTTCAGCTCGGGCAAATACCTGCCAGTCTGCAGGCGCGATATCAACCCAGAGAATATAGGACTGCTTTTTCTCTACCACATCACCGGATTCCTGACGCAAGCTCTGGACAATTACAAAGGATCATCGTCGCTAGCTAGCTGCAACCAGGTGGCTACTACTGGCTAATACCTCTGTCCCGAAACAAGCACCAGTTAGCCTTGAGCTAGCCTCGAGCTAGGCCCATCTGCCGGCTAGCCGAAGAGGCCTACCAGCGAATTATTGGGCTACAATACCTCTTTTGCCAATTGGACTGGACCCTTTATTGCCGACACGGAGCCCCGCCGATCCATCACGACTGGTCTGCCGACGTAATTGTCCGAGGTGGTTTCAACAGGCTTTTCCATTGCGACGTTTCTGAATATCCATCTGCTAATTATTAGCTGTCTTATCGGCTGCTATCTAAATAAATATACCGGACAATTTTTTTTTTCTTTTTTTTTTTTTTCTTTTTCCTGGGACACTATATCTATTTTGCCAATTGGATCGATCCCCTCTACCACACGGAACCCCACTAATCTACAGACGGAAACGAACGAGGTGACAAAAAATAAAATAAAAATAAATAAATAAAATAAAAACAGACCTCCATCCTATGTTATCTTGCTACCGATAGCCAGCTACCCGGCCAGCTGTCTGGATCGCCGTGCCCCCAACCAACCTCTACTCACTGGACCCTTATGATCACTCGATTAAGCATGCCTCTCCTTAATGTAAATATGCCTTGTCCATTGCTGTTCTGGTTAGTGTTTATTGGCTTATTTCACTGTAGAGCCTCTAGCCCTGCTCACTATATATCCAACCTCTCAGTTCCACCACCCACATATGCGATGACATCACCTGGTTTCAATGATGTTTCTAGAGACTATATCTCTCTCATCATCACCCATTACCTAGGTTTACCTCCACTGTATTCACATCCTACCATACGATTGTCTGTACATTATTCCTTGAAGCTATTTTATCGCCCCCAGAAACTTCCTTTTACTCTCTGTTCTAGACGTTCCAAACGACCAATTCTCATAGCTTTTAGCCGTACCCTTATCCTACTCCTCCTCTGTTCCTCTGGTGATGTAGAGGTGAATCCAGGCCCTGCAGTACCTAGCTCCACTCCTATTCCCCAGGCGCTCTCTTTTGATGACTTCTGTAACCGTAATAGCCTTGGTTTCATGCATGTTAACATTAGAAGCCTCCTCCCTAAGTTTGTTTTGTTCACTGCTTTAGCACACTCTGCCAACCCAGATGTTTTAGCCGTGTCTGAATCCTGGCTTAGGAAGACCACCAAAAATTCTGACATTTTCATCCCTAACTACAAGATTTTCAGACAAGATAGAACGGCCAAAGGGGGCGGTGTTGCAATCTACTGCAAGGATTGCCTGCAGAGTTCTGTTTTACTATCCAGGTCTGTTCCGAAACAATTTGAACTCCTACTTTTAAAAATCCACCTCTCTAAAAACAAGTCTCTCACTGTTGCCGCCTGCTATCGACCACCCTCTGCCCCCAGCTGTGCTCTGGACACCATATGTGAACTGATTGCCCCCCATCTATCTTCAGAGCTTGTGCTGCTAGGCGACCTAAATTGGAACATGCTTAACACCCCAGCCATCCTACAATCTAAGCTTGATGCCCTCAATCTCACACAAATTATCAATGAACCTACCAGGTATCACCCCAATTCCGTAAACACGGGTACCCTCATAGACATCATCCTAACCAACTTGCCCTCCAAATACACCTCTGCTGTTTTCAACCAAGATCTCAGCGATCACTGCCTCATTGCCTGTATCCGTAATGGGTCAGCAATCAAACGACCTCCACTCATCACTGTCAAACGCTCCCTGAAACACTTCAGCGAGCAGGCCTTTCTAATCGACCTGGCCGAGGTATCCTGGAAGGATATTGATCTCATCCCGTCAGTAGAGGATGCCTGGATATTTTTTTTAAATGCCTTCCTCACCATCTTGAATAAGCATGCCCCATTCAAGAAATTTAGAACCAGGAACAGATATAGCCCTTGGGGCGCTGTTGAGACTATTTATGCTAATCGGGTAATTTTTGAAACGGCTTCCCACAAAATCCTTGATCGTACAATATGCATATTATTATTATTATTGGATAGAAAACAGTCTATAGTTTCTATAGGAGTTGAAATTTTGTCTCTAAGTGGAACAGAGCCCATTCTACAGCAATTTCCCTGACATGGAGTCAGATTTCAGAAATGTTGGCCACTGTTCTGGAGTCAGTTAAAAGGGCACTGTTATTGCTATGACTATACGGACACTGCTTACGTCTTCCCCTGGATGCCTTTACGTGATGACGATTTCAATGGGGTCGATTGCGCGTTCACAGGCACTATAAATTAAAAAACCCTGTAGCTAGCAAGTCTTTTCTTGGTGCGTAACGCGCGTGGAGGACACCGACCCGCTCCTGTTCCAAGCGTTAGTTTAGCCTGTTATATTTCTCCGGTCATCTTTTTACTCGTTATAGGAGTTAAAAACATCATAAGGTAGTTAATTTAAAGCGTTTTATAGCAATTTATATCCGTTTAGTGCGATTTTGGGACATTTATTTTTGAAACGCTGTGAATAGCTGGGCACGCTTTTCAGTTCATCCCGAACGCAGTTGGCATTTCCACATGGCAAGAGGACAGCTTTCCACCAAAAGACGATTACTCCCAAGAAAGGATCCTTTGCCCAAGATACTGATGGAAGAACAGCTCAAAGTAGGACATTTTTATTATGATAAATCGTGTTTCTGTCGAAAAATTTTAGTGGCTTAGGACGCCATGTTTTTTGACGTAGCTTCGCTTGGCGCAAACTGTATTGAAAAGTAAGGATAAATTAAAAAATGTAATTCCGCAATTGTATTAAGAATTAAATTGTCTATCAATCCCTGTCCACCCTATATTTTTTAGTCACGTTTATGAGTATTTATGTATAAGAGTAGATCACTGTCTAAGTGGCGCAAGGACATTTTCTGACCAGCTGAGCTACATTTCACATTGTCTAACCATGATTTTGGTGGCTAAATATAAACATTTTCGATCAAACTCTATATGGATTGTGTAATATGATGTTACAGGAGTGTCATCTGAAGAATTCTGAGAAGGTTAGTGAAAAAATTAATATATTTTTGGCGATGTTGACGTTATCGCCCACTTTGGCTAGAATCAATGCTGGGCTGCTATGTGCTATGTGCTATGCTAATATAACGATTTATTGTGTTTTCGCTGTAAGACACTTAGAAAATCTGAAATATTGTCTGTATTCACAGGATCTGTGTCTTTCGATTCGTGTATGCTGTGTATTTTTACGAAATGTTTGATGATTAGTAAGTAGGTAAACACGTTGCTCTATGTATTTATTCTAGTCCATTTGTGACGGTGGGTGCAATTGTAACCTATGCCATCTACCTGAAATATGCACTTTTTTCTAACAAAACCTATCCCATACCATAAATATGTTATCAGACTGTCATCTGATGAGTTTTTTTCTTGGTTAGGGGCTATAAATATCTTAGTTTAGCCGAATTGGTGATAGCTACTGGTGTTGGTGGACAAATAAAAGATGGTGGATTATGCTAATGTGTTTTTAGGTAATAGATGTACATCTTTACATATTGTGTCTTCCCTGTAAAACATTTTAAAAATCGGACATGTTGACTGGATTCACAAGATCTGTGTCTTTCATTAGCTGTATTGGACTTTAATGTGTGAAAGTTAAATATTTTAAAAAAATATTTTTTTTGAATTTCGCGGCACTGGCTTTTCAGTGGGGGGGGGGGGGGGGTGTGCCGCTAGCGGCACGCTCATCCTAGACAGGTTAACCAACAGAAAAACATCCTATGGCGTTCTGCATTAGCATCGAACAGCCCCCGTGATATGCAACTTTTCAGGGAAGCTAGAAACCAGTATACACAGGCAGTTAGAAAAGCCAAGGCTAGCTTTTTCAAGCAGAAATTTGCTTCCTGCAACACAAACTCAAAAAAGTTCTGGGACACTGTAAAGTCCATGGAGAATAAGAACACCTCCTCCCAGCTTCCAACTGCACTGAAGATAGGAAATACTGTCACCACCGACAAATCCATTATAATTGAGAATTTCAATAAGCATTTTTCTACGGCTGGCCATGCTTTCCACCTGGCTACCCCTACCCCGGTCAACAGCACTGCCCTCCCCTCTGCTACTCGCCCAAGCCTTCCCCATTTCTCTTTCTCCCAAATACAGTCAGCTGATGTTCTGAAAGAGCTGCAAAATCTGGACCCTTGCAAATCAGCCGGGCTAGATAATCTGGACCCTATCGTTCTAAAACTATCTGCTGAAATTGTTGCCACCCCTATTACCAGCCTTTTCAACCTCTCTTTCGTGTCGTCTGAGATTCCCAAAGATTGGAAAGCAGCTGCGGTTATCCCCGTCTTCAAAGGGGGAGACACTCTAGACCCAAACTGCTACAGACCTATATCTATCCTACCCTGCCTTTCTAAGGTCTTCGAAAGCAAAGTCAACAAACAGATTACCGACCATCTCGAATCCCACCATACCTTCTCCGCTATGCAATCTGGTTTTAGAGCTGGTCATGGGTGCACCTCAGCCACGCTCAAGGTCATAAACGATATCTTAACCGCTATCGATAGGAAACAGTACTGTGCAGCCATATTCATTGACCTGGCCAAGGCTTTTGACTCTGTCAATCACCACATCCTCATCGGCAGACTCGACAGCCTTGGTTTCTCTAATGATTGCCTCGCCTGGTTCACCAACTACTTCTCTGATCGAGTTCAGTGTGTCAAATCGGAGGGTCTGTTGTCCGGACCTCTGGCAGTCTCTATGGGGGTGCCACAGGGTTCAATTCTTGGACCGACTCTCTTCTCTGTATACATCAATGATGTCGCTCTTGCTGCTGGTGAGTCTCTGATCCACCTCTACGCAGACGACACTATTCTGTATACTTCTGGCCCTTCTCTTGACACTGTGTTAACAACCCTCCAGGCGAGCTTCAATGCCATACAACTCTCCTTCCGTGGCCTCCAATTGCTCTTAAATACAAGTAAAACTAAATGCATGCTCTTCAACCGATCGCTGCCTGCACCTGCCCGCCTGTCCAGCATCACTACTCTGGACGGCTCTGACTTAGAATATGTGGACAACTACAAATACCTAGGTGTCTGGTTAGACTGTAAACTCTCCTTCCAGACTCACATCAAGCATCTCCAATCCAAAGTTAAATCTAGAATCGGCTTCCTATTCCGCAACAAAGCATCCTTCACTCATGCTGCCAAACATACCCTTGTAAAACTGACCATCCTACCAATCCTCGACTTCGGTGATGTCATTTACAAAATAGCCTCCAAAACCCTACTCAATAAATTGGATGCAGTCTATCACAGTGCCATCAGTTTTGTCACCAAAGCCCCATATACTACCCACCACTGCGACCTGTACGCTCTCGTTGGCTGGCCCTCGCTTCACACTCGTCGCCAAACCCACTGGCTCCAGGTCATCTACAAGACCCTGCTAGGTAAAGTCCCCCCTTATCTCAGCTCGCTGGTCACCATAGCAACGCCCACCCGTAGCACGCGCTCCAGCAGGTATATCTCTCTGGTCACCCCCAAAACCAATTCTTCCTTTGGCCGCCTCTCCTTCCAGTTCTCTGCTGCCAATGACTGGAACGAACTACAAAAATCTCTGAAACTGGAAACACTTATCTCCCTCACTAGCTTTAAGCACCAGCTGTCAGAGCAGCTCATAGATTACTGCACCTGTACATAGCCCATCTATAATTTAGCCCAAACAACTACCTCTTTACCTACTGTATTTATTTATTTTGCTCCTTTGCACCCCATTATTTCTATCTCTACTTTGCACCTTCTTCCACTGCAAACCAACCATTCCAGTGTTATTTTTTTTACTTGCTATATTGTATTTACTTCGCCACCATGGCCTTTTTATATATATTTTTTATTTATTTATATATATATCTTGTTTGCCTTCACCTCCCTTATCTCACCTCACTTGCTCATATTGTATATAGACTTATTTTCACTGTATTATTGACTGTATGTTTGTTTTACTCCATGTGTAACTATGTGTTGTTGTATGTGTCGAACTGCTTTGCTTTATCTTGGCCAGGTCGCAATTGTAAATGAGAACGTGTTCTCAATTTGCCTACCTGGTTAAATAAAGGTGAAATAAAAAAAAATTAAAAATTAGCACCACGCTCTAAACAACTGAGCTAACCATCCGCTTGCCACGGAACATCATTTTTAGGATGCACAGAGCCTCGGCCAGTGCTGGCGCGTAAACGAACAAGTCCACCAACAGCATAGCCTGACAAGACTGGACCCTCTTGGTTGCTCCTTGTGGCAAATCATAAAGGCTGGGGATTTAGCTCAAATGGTAGAGTGCTTGCTTAGCATTGCGAGAGGTAGTGGGATCGATGCCCACGTTCTCCAAAAAAACACATTTTTTGGTGGATCCAAGAACGCTCCAGTTCACACTTCATGCAGCTTTGTCTAACGTCAACCTACTGTCATGATGTCATAATGTCAGATGAAAAAGAATGAAATGACATACTTTCAGAGGAGCAGCGTAGCACACACAATTGATGCCCACAAACAAAGCTGTGGGAAGTTTCCTCGAAGCCAAAGCAGAGGATAAAGATAGAACAGCAACTAATGCCGAAACCCGGGATCAATGCACAGAGCCTCGGCCAGTACTGGCGCGTAAACGAACAAGTCCACCAACAGCATAGCCTGACAAGACTGGACCCTCTTGGTTGCTCCTTCTGGCAAATCAAACATCCTGGGGAATTAGCTCAAATGGTAGAGTGCTCGCTTAGCATGCGAGAGGTAGTGGGATCGATGCCCACATTCTCCAAAAAACATTTTTTTGTGGATCCAAGAACGCTCCAGTTCACACTTCATGCAGCTTTGTCTAACGGCAACCTACTGTCATGTAACAATGACAAGCAACTTTCATGTAACACTGATGTCACAATGTCAGATGAAAACGAATGACATGACTTACTTTCAGAGGAGCAGCGTAGCACACACAATTGATGCCCACAAACAAAGCTGTGGGAAGTTTCCTTAAAGCCAATGCAGAGGATAAAGAAAAACAACAACTCAAAATGTACCTCATGGACAGTACGGGGATCTTACCCACGACCTTGGCGTTATTAGCACGACACTCTAACCAACTGAGCTAACCAGCCACTTGCAACGTAGTAACATTTTTAGGGTGCACAGAGCCTCGGCCAGTGCTGGCGCGTAAACGAACAAGTCCACCAACAGCATAGCCTGACAAAACTGGACCCTCTTGGTTGCTCATTGAAGTAAGTTAAAAAGGCTGGGGAATTAGCTCAATTGTTAGAGTGCTTGCTTTGCATGCGAGAGGTAGTGGGATCGATGCCCACTTTCTCCAAAAAAAACATTTTTTTTTGTGGATCCAAGAACACTCCAGTTCACACTTCATGCAGCTTTGTCTAATGTCAACCTACTGTCATGATGTCACAATGTCAGATGAAAAAGAATGACATGACATACTTTCAGAGGAGCAGCGTAGCACACACAATTGATGCCCACAAAAAAAGCTGCGGGAAGTTTCCTCGAAGCCGAAGCAGAGGATAAAGATAGAACAACAACTAATGCCGAAACCCGGGATCGATGCACAGAGCCTCGGCCAGTGCTGGCGCGTAAACGAACAAGTCCACCAACAGCATAGCCTGACAAGACTGGACCCTCTTGGTTGCTCCTTGTGGCAAATCAAAAAGGCTGGGGAATTATCTCAAATGGTAGAGTGCTTGCTTCGCATGCGAGAGGTAGTGTGTTCGATTCCCACATTCTCCAAAAAACTTTTTTTTTTGTGGATCCAAGAACGCTCCAGTTCACACTTCATGCAGCTTTGTCTAACGACAACCTACTGTAATGTAACAATGACAAGCAACTTTCATGTAACACTGATGTCACAATGTCAGATGAAAACGAATGACATGACTTACTTTCAGAGGAGCAGCGTAGCACACACAATTGATGCCCACAAACAAAGCTGTGGGAAGTTTTCTTGAAGCCAATGCAGAGGCTAAAGAAAAACAACAACTTTAAATGTACCTCGTGGCCAGTACGGGGATCGTACAGACGACCTTGGCGTTATTAGCACCACACTCTAACCAACTGAGCTAACCGGCCACTTGCAATGGAGCACAATTTTTAGGATGCACAGAGCCTCGGCCAGTGCTGGCGCGTAAACGAACAGCATAGCCTGACAAGACTGGACCCTCTTGGTTGCTCCTTGTGGCAAATCAAAAAGGCTGGGGAATTAGCTCAAATGGTAGAGTGCTTGCTTAGCATGCGAGAGGTAGTGGGATCGATTCCCACATTCTCCAAAAAACACATTTTTTTTGTGGATCCAAGAACGCTCCAGTTCACACTTCATGCAGCTTTGTCTAACGACAACCTACTGTCATGTAACAATGACAAGCAACTTTCATGTAACACTGATGTCACAATGTCAGATGAAAACGAATGACATGACTTACTTTCAGAGGAGCAGCGTAGCACACACAATTGATGCCCACAAACAAAGCTGTGGAAAGTTTCCTTGAAGCCAATGCAGAGGATAAAGAAAAACAACAACTTAAAATGTACCTCATGGCCAGTACAGGGATCGAACCCACGACCTTGGCGTTATTAGCACCACGCTCTAACCAACTGAGTTAACTGGCCGCATGCAACTGAGCAACATTTTTAGGATGCACAGAGCCTCGGCCAGTGCTGGCGCGTAAACGAACAAGTCCACCAACAGCATAGCCTGACAAGACTGGACCCTCTTGGTTGCTCCTTGTGGTAAATTAAAAAGGCTGGGGAATTAGCTCAAATGGTTGAGTGCTTGCGTAGCATGCGAGAGGTAGTGGGATTCCTAGAGCTGGCCGTCCAGGCCAAACTGAGCAATCGGGGGAGAAGGGCCTTGGTCAGGGAGATGACCAAGAACCCAACGGTCACTCTGACAGAGCTCCAGAGTTCCTCTGTTGAGATGGGAGAACCTTCCAGAAGGACAACCACCTTTGCAACACCCCACCAATCAAGCCTTAATGGTAGAGTGGCCAGAAGTCAGCCACTTATTAGTAAAAGGCACATGACAGCTCGCTTGGAGTTTGCCAAAAGGCACCTAAAGGACTCTCAGACCATGAGAAACAAGATTCTCTGGTCTGATGAAACAAACATTGGACACTTTGGCCTGAATGCCAAGCGTCACGTCTGGAGGAAACCTGGCACCATCCCTACGGTGAAGCATGGTGGTTGTAGCATCATGCTGTGGGGATGTTTTAGGGAGTGGGGGACTAGTCAGGATGGAGGGAAATATGAATGGAGGAAAGTACAGAGAGATCCTTGATGAAAACCTGCTCCAGAGCACTTAGGAGATCAGACTGTGGTGAAAGTTCACCTTCCATCAGGACAACAACCCTAAGCACACAGCCAAGACAATGCAGTAGTGGCTTCGGGACAAGTCTTTGAATGTCCGTGAGTGGCCCAGCCAGAGCCCAGACTATGCACGGAGGCTCCCCATCCAACCTGACAGAGCTTGAGAGGATCTGCAGAGAAGAATGGGAGAAACTCCCCAAATCAGGTGTGCCAAGATTGTAGCTTCATACCCAAGAAGATTCGAGGCTGTAATCCCTGCAAAGGTTCAACAAAGTACTGAGTAAAGGGTCTGAATACCGATGTAAATGTGATATATTTTGCAACCAAAAAAAACTATGTTTTTGCTTCGTCACTATGCGGTATTGTGTGTAGATTGACGAGGGGGGGAAACACTTTAATAAATTTTAGAATAAGGCTGTAACGTAACAAAATGTCGAAAAAGTCAAGGGGTCTGAATACTTTCCGAATGCACTGTAGATCACTGGCTGGGCCTACTACAGGGTTATTTTGTACTGTGTTTGTACAGCAGTAGCAATTTGTTATGTAACATATCTGATTCATTGAATTGCAATAAATTCTTATTGAGGCCACTCTTTTCACTAAGAGTTAACGTTTATTGCGCATGCTGCGACTACTGCAGTCCTTCTCACCCCCGCCCCTTTATATTACAGTAGGCTATAGCAGAGACCCCTGAACCGACAGAATTTCCGAGGCTATTGCGATTCGGTAAAGGAAGGGTGGGAGACATCTGGGCGCTCTGGGGTCACATTAGCGCAGCATTTGGAACGTGTGTGCACTTTCATGGTCGCTTACATTTAATTTCCTTACATTTCAATTTCTCTCTTCCATTTGGACTCATTTTTCTATTGTTAACGGCTATAGCCTCACGCGCGTGCGTCCAGTTTCAATAATCTTCTTGCGCAAACCCGATGACACATTAGAGTTTATTCTATCTAATAACGCTGGTCAGCCAGGAGTTATGAATTTCTATTTTGCAGTATTTGCCTTCATGGCACCGTGCATTTTTGTTATAGTAACGGTAGGGGTATCATGTATAATTCATCGAAGGAGGCAGAGTCGGCTTTGAAAACGCTCACTTCTATGATGGACGCTCTGGTTCGTATCAGTGTAAGTAATTCTATACTGTCTGTGGTCTGTGTTAACATGTTTTGTTGTTTTCCCGTTGTAGTCTATTCTAGTCTATGACATTTTATAGGCTAAATTTGATGCTGTTCAGGTGTCTGATTTGCCCGCATTTTCCACCTGTCGGACCACCCTTATTACATCATAATTTGGTCTATACCCTCACAACATTCAAGCACAATAGCCATTCATGCCATTCCAACATTTAACACGGCTCAATGTAACACATTGATATATATATATTTTATACGGGCCTTTTCTATAGGCTATTTCTAGAAAATATATAGCCTCTTTCTCCTCAACCTGCCCATCATCACCCTATTCTTCTACCTCGAATGTGGTAATTAATTCGTTATGTTAACCTAAATAGTATTAAACCTAGTCATTAAAGAAACAGATATGTGTGTTTTAAATAACACGGGTAGCCAATACAAAATCGGAATCAGGTTGCTTGCTGTCTTGTGATGTTTGAGAACAAAATGTCGTACACCCATGTCGTATTGTGAATGTTTACGACTTCCCATTAGGCTACCATTTAAAATGTCCATTCAATTTTCCTGCATTTGTTTTTAAATATCAACCTGCGTCCAAATATGTTGAAGCCTTCCAAATGAATTGAACCACTTAGGTAGGCCTATCATAGGCTTAACGAATGTTGGTGCACATTTCTGAGACAAAACTATAAGGTGCTTTATAATGGCTTGAGTGAAAACATGTAAACCGTATTGTTTTCCAACTGCAACATTATACAAACTCGAAACAAAAAGAGAAACCATGCAAATGAATGCCACACACTTTGTGGAGCTCCTGGAATAAGCAGGAACCAGGGATGCTCATTACCATGGAGACGGGATTCAGGCCAGGCCCATGGAGGCCTTTTGCTGCAGAGGGGTAGATAAGGCCAAAAACGTAATGGCTATGGGTACGAATTCTCTGGAACCCTGCACATGTGTGAGATTCTCTACTTTACACTAAAGGAAAAATTCACCAATGTTTTATGTTATATTGTTTTGGTGCATCTCTGAGCGATGTTCTATCAGTTCCCAGAGTCATTTCATGCTTTCATGTGTATCTGAGCTCTTGCCGCTGTTCACATTTGGCAAAACGCATCATACCATCTGTTTTTCTATATTTTGAAAAGGATATATCTTGGAAACTGGATTGCTGACATGCAAAACATTTTGGGACTGTATCAACAGTTGATAAATGAAACAAATACCAAAATATAGTTTGAGTGGAACTGTCCTTTAAGCCTTGTGCACACCAACTGCTGTGAACTGTATGCGATCTGGCGGAAGTCCATGCATTTCAATGGGAGGCAATCTGCACTGCTGCGACTCATCTGCTGGACTAGGTTGTGGTGCGTGCAGTGTGTCGCATGTGTTGGGATTTTTTTCCCAACTTGTGGGTCGCTTTGCCATGCCGTATCAGAAACAAAAGTAGATGAACCACAGAAGGTGCTGTGTGCGAAGATTGTTCTCTGAACGTTCTGAGAACACGACTTTAAATAGAACCACCAGGAAACCTCCAGGGAACGCGATGCTGAAGTACTGAAATTCCCATCTCAGAAACATACAGTATGGCTTTCTGAACATTATGTGCCAGCTGGGTATCCTATACCCTTCACAGAACATTGTGGGAAGGTTGTAAGCAAAATAACCATAGGACAACCACACGCTCACCTAGGTCTAAGAAACATATGGTTCTCAGAACGTTATGTTCTGGCTGGGTTGTAGCCTTTTCTTCATGTCATAAAAATTGCCCAGGGTTCTTATTTCTGCTGTACAGAGGCTACATAGTCATGTCAATACATTTGGTTGAGGGTTCAGAAGAGGGTGAGTAAAGAGAAAAAACGTGAAGGGAGGGGAGAGTGAGCAGCAGTTATATATAAAAACAGAGTTGCTGCGGACCTTACTTTTCCAGACCTTCGCTCCCATCAGCCAAGGCGCAGAAGCCTCTGTACATGTGCCGGACCCCTCACAGTCTCAATCCACTCCACTTGTAGAGAACAGGATACCGAACGGTGCTCGCTTAATAAAGTTGGATCAAAGCTGAATCAATGGCCGTGTTCGAGAGCATATCAAAACGACTGCAGACGACTGCCGACTGACTCATGACTCATTATTATTTGTAGGTCAGTCAGTCACAATTTACCCATGATACATTGCGGTTTTGATCCTTTCGAACACGGACAATGTCTGCATGATCACATGTTGTTTGTTACGTTACAGCCTTATTCTAAAATTCATTAAAAGTGTTTTTCCTTCATCAATGTACACACAATAACTCATAATGGCAAAGCAAAAAAAAAAAGAAGACATTTTTGTAAATTTATTACAAATGAAAAACTGATATCACATTTACATAAGTATTCAGACCCTTTACTCAGTACTTTTTTGAAGCACCTTTGGCCGCGATTACAGCATCAAGTCTTCTTGGGTATGATGCTAAGCTTGGCAGATCCTTGGGTATGATGCTACGCAGATCCTCACAAGCCCTGTCAGGGTGGATGGGGAGCGTTGCTGCACAACTACTTTCAGGTCTCTCCAGAGATGTTCAATTGGATTCAAGTCCAGGCTCTGGCTGGGCCACTCAAGGACATTCAGAGACTTGTCCCGAAGCCACTCCTGTGTTGTCTTGGCTGTGTGCTTAGGGTTGTTGTCCTGTTGGAAGGTGAACCTTCACCCCAGTCTGAGGTCCCGAGCACTCTGGAGCAGGTTTTCATCAAGGATATTGCTGTACTTCGCTCTGTTAATCTTTGCCTGGATCCTGACTAGTCTCCCAGTCCCTACTGCTGATAAACATCCCCAAAACATGATGCTGCCAACACCATGCTTCACCGTTGGGATGGTGCCAGGTTTCCTCCCGACGTGACTCTTGGCATTCAGGCCAAAGACTTCAATCTTGGTTTCATCAGACTAGATAATCTTGTTTCTCATGGTCTGAGAGTCTTCAGGTGCCTTTTGGCAAACTCCAAGCGGGCTGTCATGTGCCTTTTATTGAGTGGCTTCCGTCTGGCCACTCTACCATAAAGGCCTGATTGGTGGCTTGCTGCAGAGGTGGTTGTCCTTTTGGAAGTTTCTCCCATCTCCACAGAGGAACTCTAGAGCTCTGTCAGACGGACCATCTGGTTCTTGGTCACTTCCCTGACCAAGGCCCTTCTCCCCTGATTGCTCAGTTTGGCCAGGCGGCCAGCTCTAGGAACAGCCTTGGTTGTTTGAAACTTCTTCCATTTAAGAATGATGGAGGCCACTGTGTTCTTGGGGACCTTCAATGCTGCATCATTTTTTCGGTTCCCTTCTCCAGATCTGTGCCTCGACACAGTCGAGAGCTCCACGGATAATTCCTTCGACCTCATTTCTTGGTTTTTGCTCTGACATACACTATCAACTGTGGGACTTTATATAGACAGGTGTGTGCCTTTCCAAATCATGTCCAATCAAGTGAATTTACCACAGGTGGACTCCAATCAAGTTGTAGAAACATCTCAAGGATGTTAAATGGAAACAGGATGCACCTGAGATCAATTTCGAGTCTCATAGCAAAGGGGTCTGAACAAGATATTTCTGTTCATTATTTTTAATACATTTGCTAAAATAAAAAATAAACAGCTTGTCATTATGGTGTATTGTGTGTAGATTGCTGAAGGTTATAATTTAAAAAAATCTATTTTAGAATAAAGCTGTAACGTAACAAAATGTGGAAAAAGTCAAGGGGTCTCAATACTTTCTGAAGGCACTGTATTCTATATAACAGAATCAGATAAAATAGCATATTTTAACATTACTGTAAGAGAAAAAACACCACCTAATTTCTTTCTAATTTCAATTTTAGGATGATGTTCGCATTTAGGATGATGTGGCCAAAACACAGCAGCGCACAAGGTGCAACTAGGCATAATATGTTCTTTGATTGAAACTAAACACAGGAAGCCTATGCTGCAGTTTGTTAACACCATCTTCTCAAAAAATTAGCTCACTGCACATAATTCAAAAGAACACTGTTGGCTACTTCGAAACCGAAGCGGCCTATGACCTATAAGAAGATCTAAATGCATATCCCCACGAAACTGATTGGTATGCAGATGCTGCATGGACGTTTCACCGGTAAAGTTTGAAGAATTGTCATTCACGATTGACAGTGGAAAATGTGAAGGGAGGTTCCCGACAAGTAGAGCAGAGAATGTGAGCAAAGTAGACGATCCCAGGGACCCACAGCCTGGATACACAGCAATATCCTAAAAATAATGTGTGCGTAAAATAGCACAAGCTCTGCACAGAATGTGATTAGGATCTTTAGCTCTGGGTTAAGAGGTTTCCAAGGGGGCGGAATGGGGCCTTACCTTTGGATCTGCAGCCTAGAAACACCAGGGTACTAGAAGAATGCACAGCGTGGTAGTCTACACTAGTAACCTAGTTATCAAAAAAGAAAACAATGACTGAATTCCCTCTTTTGACGCACTAGGCTATATCAATAGGAATTAAAAGGGAGTCTTTGGGAGTGTTCGAGGGGCGCCTTCCATAGTGTGTTGCATTATAGGGCTAAAAGTTGTCCGATTTGCGACTGCATGAACTTTACAAAAACCATGTTATCAAAGGTCATGAGGTATTGAATGCAGTTGACTGAAAAGTTCTGCAGTTGCTCATCACCAACTTCATCCTGCAGCCCTCACCTGCATTGTGGGAGGCTCTATTGTCAACCAATCGTTAAGGTGTTTTTGTTTTACCAGATGTGACTGAAACAGGAACCAACTTTGCCGCAATTCATGTATGCATTAGATATGTACAATTGAATGTGGTATTTGAGGCTCTCTCTCACCAAATGATAGCACAATGTACTGTACACACATATATTTACAGTTTGTGAGTGCGTGATATGGGGGTTGGAGACATTACAACGAAAAACGTTTATAAACAATGGCAACGCTACCATGTTGCAGTGAGCCCTGCTGTTAGAAAACCACATCAGTGTCCAGCTTTTCGGCTGTCGCAGATTAACCTCCCCCGACTTCACTCCTCGACTTTTGTCTACAGTCAGTTGCTTTCAGCTTAGTACTGAATGTGCCATTAAAATCATTTGCATCTCACAAATCCTGAGCAGTGAGTTGAGGACCAATCAAATTAGATTCCATCACTCTAGCAAAGAATGTGCCATCATCCCGTCATTCTACGTTCACAAGAGTTGTGTTCTTTACTACACTTTTATGACCTGTATAATGTGTCAGAAAAATATCCCAATGGTTCATGCCTTCAAAACAAGAGTTGCCATGTCAGTTACCTGTGTGATATCATCGGTCTGACTAAACTGTTATCAATTTAACATGTCTATTCTGCGTGTGGTGAGCTCTTACAACATCTGTACATAAGTACAACGTACAATCTTAACTTGATCACTCTACTGTCATGGAGAACTTTCCTGCTGTCTACTGTAAATTGCCACAGTAGATTTGCCGTGGTAATATTTGATTTATATTGTAAGGAATGCTTGTCAAATATACTGAACAAAAATATAAACGCAACATGCAACAATTTCATTGATTTACTGAGTTACAGTTCATATGAGGAAATCAGTCAATTGAAATAAATAAATGAGGCCCTTATCTATGACTGGAAATACAGATATGCATCTGTTGGTTACACATACCTTAACAAAATGGGCCTCAGGATCTCGTCCCGGTATTTTTGTGCATTCAAATTGCCATCGATAAAATGCAATTCTGTTCGTTTTCCGTAGCTTATGCCTGCCCATACCCTAACCCTACCGCCACCATGGGACACTCTGTTCACAACGTTGACGTCAGCAAACCACTCGCCCACACGACGTCATACATGTGGTCGGCGGTTGTGAGGCCAAATTCTCTAACATGACGTTGGAGGTGGCTTATGGTAGAGAAATTAACTTTCAATTCTCTGTTCACAAGTCTGGTAGACATTCCTTGCTCCCTCATGAGCAAAAACATGAGACATCTGTGGCATTGTGT
Organism: Salvelinus fontinalis; assembly: GCF_029448725.1. Taxonomy (NCBI): domain Eukaryota; kingdom Metazoa; phylum Chordata; class Actinopteri; order Salmoniformes; family Salmonidae; genus Salvelinus; species Salvelinus fontinalis. The sequence goes on along the minus strand of NC_074686.1, from coordinate 1,547,890 downwards.
TGTGTGACAAAACTGCCCATTTTTAGAGTGGCCTTTTATTGTCCCCAGCACAAGGCGCATCTGTGTAATGATCATGCTGTTTAATCAGCTTCTTGATTTGCCACAGCTGTCAGGTGGATGGATTATCTTGGCAAATGAGAAATGCTCACTAACAGAGAAGTGAACAAATTTGTGCACAAAATTTCAGTGTAGATAAATCGCCCTGAGTCTGTTAAAAAAGGACTAAGTTGTTCCGAAACAATACCAACCAGAGGGCGAACATACAGTAACTTGAAAGACTTTGGTTGCAAGCAGGACTAACGTTAAGGTAACATAGTGTTAGGTTCTAATTCTCAGAGTAAAAACTCAACGGACATTATGAAAGCTTAACCAACAAACTAACTGGCTAGCGACATCGAGACACAAATGAGAGACCACTTCACTCTGAACATTTTACTCGCCCTAGCAGAGCTGGTTAGGCTGTTTTCATGTTATCCAGAGCGTTGGTGACTGTGCTTCTGGCAACAATTTAATAATGATTTTTTGCCAACATTTACTGACACCGGCCATATTCAACGGGTGTTGAGCGTTCGTAAATTCATCAGTAAATTCATCTGGCACACTCAGGCGAGAGTACTCTGAAATCAGAGTAAATAGCCAGAGTGAATTTATGTCCATTGAGAACGCACAACGACTATACCACTTAGCTAAGAATGACGTGAATTATCAAGTCAATAAACATTGGGTACTTAGATATCATATAGTTAATATACTGGCAATTAGTAGCCAACTAACATTAGGTAGCTAGCTAGCGATGCACCCCGTATTATCGGCATATTAAACAGCGTCTAAGAAATATATAACCTTCAACAGTGTTATCTTGTGATCAAGCCATCAATGTTTTGTGATTATTTGTGTCGTAAAAATGTTAGCTAATGGGTTAGCAATTAGCATGTTTGACAATTCAGTGGAAATACTACTACTATCAGTGGTAAGCGGTGTATTATCGGCATACGGTCCCCAGTTATTGGCCACCTTAATATTTTGTTCAATTACAAGATATATCTGTTTAATTTTGTTCAAAAAAAGAGACACCAACCTTGTATCCGAAGTGTTTACTAGATAGTTGACTAGTTCCCCCTCCGATGTTGGGGGAAAATTAGCTAACATACCAGTAGTTAAAGCAATGGATTTGTATCCGCTCTCGTCGGACTTCGGCTGCATATTTTCCGCCATTTATTCAAATGTGAAAACGTTGTGAAGCCACGCCCATTTTCTGAAGAATTGCATTATTGGCCCTAAAAGCACGGGAAATAGTGTCCACTGCTTGTTTACCTCGTATTTTGGCGAATGTAGCACAACATCCGGGAACTTTTGGCACACTAACTCTATCCATACTATGACCAATTAGCATAATACATACTTAATTTACGTCACAAATAGTATGGTTAGTATGAGTATACAAACACAGCTCAGGTCTTTTTGAGGTGTTTTGACTGATTTCATGTCAATGCTAATATGGCAAAAAATTTGCCCCATAGTTGCTAAAAAAAACTACCCGTCTATGCTTTAGTGAGAAAGTGTTCAGATCAGGTGCAACTACATGTACCCACCCCCAAAATGAATATTTATGATTAATTCCCCACATCCACAACTTCTCACCTGAATGTATTTTTTTTAAACATTTGAAGCGGTTGGGCAAAGGCTGCAATTGCGGTTGAGACTTACCCTTTAACCTTTGAGTTTTTTCTGTTTTAACGCTGTAACCACACGGAATTGATGCGTCAAAAATACATGTTCATCCATGAGTCAAAGGGCATATGTGTGCTGGGGTCAGTGGTATTAATAATTTATTCTGCCTAATGCTTTCCTTCAACATACAGTACCAGTCAAAAGTTTGGACACACCTACTCATTCAAGGGTTTTTCCTTATTTTTACTGATTTCTACATTGTAGAATAATAGCGAAGACGTCAAAACTATGAAATAACACATGGAATCATGTTGCAACCAAAAAAGTGTTAAACAAATCAAAATATATTTGAGATTTTAGATTCTTCAAAGTAGCCACCCTTTGCCTTGATGACAGCTTTGCACACTCTTGGCATTCTCTCAACCAGCTTCACTTGAAATGCTTTTCCAACAGTCTTGAAGGAGTTCCCACATATTCTGAGCACTTGTTGGCTGTTTTTCCTTCACTCTGTAGTCCAACTCATCCCAAACCATCTCAATTGGGTTGAGGTCGGGAGATTGTGGAGAACAGGTCATCTGATGCAGCACTCCGTCACTCTCCTTCTTGGTGAATTAGCCCTTACACAACCTGGAGGTGTGTTGGGTCATTGTCCTGTTTAAAAACAAATGATAGCCCCACTTAGCGCAAACCAGATGGGATGGCGTATTGCTGCAGAATGCTGTGGTAACCATGCTGGTTAAGTGTGCCTTGAATTCTAAAGAAAATCACAGACAGTGTCACCAGCAAAGCACCCCCACACCATCACACCTTCTCCTCCATGCTTCAAGGTGGGAAGTACACATGCAGAGACTCAGTGGAGATGCCAAGACCCTCATTAAGAAAGAGCTAACCAACCTCATCAAGGCTAAGTTCTTGAAATTGTCCGCATTGACTGACCTTCATGTCTTAAAGTAATGGTGGACTGTCATTTCTGTTTGCATATTTGAGCTGTTCTTGCCATAATATAGATTGGTCTTTTACCAAAAAGGACTATCTTCTGTATACCACCCCTACCTTGTCACAACACAACTAATTGGCTCAAATGCATTAAGAAGGAAAGAAATCCCACAAATTAACTTTTAACAAGGCACACCTGTTAATTGAAATGCATTCCAGGTGACTACCTCATGAAACAGGTTGAGAGAATTGCAAGAGTGTGCAAAGATGTCATCAAGGCAACAGGTGGCTACTTTTTTGGTTACTACATGATTCCATATGTGTTATTTCATAGTTTTGATGTCTTCACTATTATTCTACAATATAGAAAATAGACAAAATATACAAATATGTAAATGTATTATAATACACATAAGAATTCCCACGAGACGCGTTGTAGCCTGCACGTAGCCTACATAAGGTAGCCTACAATGTTGGTACGGTATTGCATCATATACAAACACTGCTTCCTGCTGCCACCTGGCGGCAATTCAAAATATTTATTTAGATATTCAAATCCCTCTGCTGCAGGATTATTTTCCTCCTGTGACAAAAGTGGTCAAATTAAGACCCGACATCTGTACATACATACTTACTTACTCAGTCCTCTTCATTCCAAAGCAGAACATAAGGCATTCCAAATGTAAGCTACTTGCCTAGTAGCCTACTTATAATAGTTTCCACCCCCAGGATCACCATCAGTCACAGATACCAGAGCATAGCCCACACCTCTGGAAGCCTCCCTGGGAGCCCTCATCATGACAATCCACAAGCACGCTGGCAGTGGAGATGCCAAGACCCTCATTAAGAAAGAGCTAACCAACCTCATCAAGGCTAAGCCGCCAAACATTGCTGGGGTGAGTCATTGCAACACCTCGGGCCAGTTTTCCAGACACCGATTAAGCCTATAGTCCTGGACTAAAAAGCACTTTAAAAAATGAAAATCCATTGAGCATGCTTTTTTTTAAAGTCCAGGACTAGCCTTAATTTGTGCCTGGGAAACCGCTCCCTTATGAGATAGAAAATGCTATTCTAATGCTATTTGTTATTGTTGAAGATGCAGTCCGGGATCTTAAGCACTAACAAATTCGTAACATATTTTACGAATTGGAATTTGCAGGACGCAACATATCATATGAAATGGATGACGTAGTCCACGATTTTTTTTCTGGGAACCGTTTTTGCTCCTGAGCACTACTTTCAAAACTACTGACTGAAATTATAAAAAATCTCTGGAGCATCACTTTAAATGTGTCATGATTTTAAGAATAAAATCCACTTGAAATGAAGTTTTATTGAACTTTGACTGATTCTATATTGCAGTCCTAGCCATTCGGTGTGAATGACAATTAAATACAGAAATCCTAATATATTGTGTCTTTCTTGTGATCCTATATTACATTGACATAAGCAGAAGGGTGGTCCTGAAGTGGGGCACCTGATGACAATGCTGGACCAGGACGCTGACGGCTCCATGAGCTTCAAGAAGTACATCACCTTGATTGGATCCCTTACATGTGCAACTGTGCCCTAGCGGGAAAATGCCAGCTTCCATCTGCTTTGTACAGTGTATTACATTACACTCGTGCACCCCAGTACATCATTGGAAATGTATAATTTGATTCAATGCAATCCCCCCCTTCTGCAAATCAAATATGTATCTGTTCAGATTTTTGGTCTCTGGATAAGCTACCAACATTCTCATCTCCGGAGCATATAAAAAACTCCAATATTTCCCTTCGGATCATGGCACTTGCTTTCATGACTGTTACTTAAGTCAGCAAGTTGTGCGATAAGCCTGCTCACTGCTGCGTGTGTTGGTGGCTTGATGGCGCATGTTTTGATAGGCCTACCATGAACCCATGTTATCCATATCTATTAAAACAGCTTACAACAGAAATAGAATTAGCCCTACTATTGTAATGCATGATTGCAATGCAATTCCCCCCCTCCTGCAAATCAAAATGCGTCTGGATTTACCGGTAATATTCTCAACTCCAGAGCATAAAAAAACTCCCATAGGCCTATTTCCTGTGGGATCAGGCGCATGCTTTCTCTCTAAAATGCTATGTTTTTAATAGGCCCACCAAGAACCCATGTTATCTATATCTATTATAAAACAGTAGGCCTGTAGTCTTGGTCCTGCATGTCCGATGCGCAAGACGCGCATCCAAATTGGGAGTGAGAATGTCATTTTCACTTCTCAGGTGAGGGCTGACTAATCTACCAGCTCACGTTTGTAGCCTATGTTGTAGGCCTAGTGCTAGTTTGACTCATTGTGTACAGTACTTTGCTTTATTTGACAGCATTATTTTAAAGGATTTGAGGGTTAGTTTAAGAGTTGGGGAAAACAGGGCAATGAGTCATTAGATCAGCCATTGAAGATTTTATGCACAGGGAATAGGCTGCTATAAGCCCATAGCACTGTTGATAGTATACCTTGGATACTGTGGATTGCTGCATGTTGCATACATGACGTGTATTAACCCTGGATGACTGACAGGGGGCGCTGTATTGAAGTCACCTCACAGCCATCTTGGCATCTCTGCAATGTAAAACATATTTTTGAAGATATAGAAATGCATTTATTATTGTCTACATTCGTTTTTTGACACATGTATTATATTACAGACACCATAATGCACACTTTTAAATTATATTATGTGAGCTAAACATATACATATATACATATATTACAAAATCCTTAAAGTATATATTTTTGGAGTACTGCCCCCAACAACAACAACAAAAATACTTAAATAGCCGTGGGAAGTAGGGGTGCTGAGGGTGCTGCAGCCACCCTTGATAGATTACAATAAAAAAAAGTATTAAGAACATTTTTTTTTTAAGAAAAAAAACATTTGTGCACTAGGCCTTTATTAATCCTGTATGAGAGGAGCAGAGAAAAACTCCTTATCAGCAGAGCCTGCAGAAATGCCTCCGTTCTTTCACCATTCATTGTTCCCATATGGGATTTTACAACCACTTCAAACAAGGTCTGTGTTTCATGTAGGCTTTACCTGGCGTGACATTTTGATAACCGTGTAAATCTCTCTCGGACAAGGTGACTTTTAGCAATATATTCGGCTCTATTTACCCCCAGATTCTAAAATGCTAATTAGCCTCAAAGGCAGCATATGAAAACCTACAAATCCCTGCAAGCTCCTGCTGACACCTTTGCTGTCAGATAGCTAACTACTAGCTACTGTGTTAGAGCTGGGCTGTGACAAAACCCTTCCAACACTCCTGCTCTTCAGGACTTCATGCAATGACTGAAACAGACCAAAGCAGGAGAATAGTATGTCGGGTTGAAACAGCTTAACTAGTTGAGAGGTGATAAGACTCAGGCATACCCATTGGTTCTGGAATCGAGAAGGTTTGCAATTTGGCATCAATTACATGACAGTAATTCTACCTAAAAAACAAACGTGTGAATACCAATTACCTTTCAAATTGGTAGTTACAGTCTTGTCCCATCGCTGAAACGCACGTACGGACTCGGGAGAGGCGAATGTCGAGAGCCATGCCTTCTCCGAAAACACAACTCCACCAAGCCTCACTGCTTCTTGACACAATGCACGCGTAACCCGGAAACCAGCTGCACCAATGTTTCAGAGGAAACCCGTACACCTGGCAACTGTGTCAGCGTGCATGCGACCACTTATACCACTGCGTCACTCGGGAGGCCCCAATTCCAATTAATTTAAAGGACTAAGTAAGGTTACATAACCTTGTCTAGTAGCTATACTAATAATTTGCTGTCCAGAGTGTAACAGCAAACAGATCAATGTCTTCCCGAAGTAAAGTAAGTAGAGAGTTGACTCAAGAGATGCTAATCAGTCAAAAACTCTCAAAAAGCCAGACCAAAATAATACAGCTAGCTAGGTAAGGTAACTACAAGTCAAGTAGTAGGTTACTGGAAATAGGCTTCCCACCCCTCACCCACAGACACAAACAAACATGATCAAGAATGCCTAGCTTCATCATCAAAGTTAGTTAGCTAGTTAACTAGCAAGCTAGACTGTTGGTTTATAAAAGCCAAAGAAAGCTAACGTCGTTTTTTAGGAATTTCTCATGCATTTAAATATCAAGACAAATAGATGGCTAATGTAGCCAGTCTACACTTGGGCTCCCAAGTGGCGCAGTGGTCTAAGGCATTGCATATCAGCTAGAGGCGTCACTATAGACAACCTGGTTTTAATCCAGACTGTATCACAACCGGCCGTGAAAGGGAGTCCCATAGGGCGGCGCACAATTGGCCTAGCGTCGTCTGAGTTTGGCCGGTGTAGGCCATCATTGTAAATAAGAATTTGTTCTTAACTGACTTGCCTAGTTAAATAAAGGTTAAATAAATGCTAACTAGCTAACCATTAGCTAGCTAACCATTAGCTAGCCTACAACTCAACGTCTTACAGGAACGAGCTCACTGGCCAAGCACACGCACGTTCGTGGATGCAAGGTCCGATCACTTCTGACACCAATGAAGACAAGGAGCAGGTCTCGAACCCTCAACCTTCTGGTCCGAAGTTCAGCGCGCCATCGACTGTGCCCCAAAAGCATGCTCGAACGGCAGAGTCGATAACTACGTTTATAAACCCAGGGTCGTTACAGTATTGATAAAAGTAGACTGGTCCGAGAGTGATTTACACAGTTATCAAAAACACAGTTATCAAAGTGTTTCTAAAATCCCCCATGGGAAAAAGTAATGGTGGAAAAACAATTGGAACCGTTTCCATGTTTGACCACTAGGTTTTATCGATATTATGACTCATACTGTGATACTTTATGGCCAATACATAGCATCAGCAATCCAGGGTTTATATACATAAATGGTTGCATATTAAGGGTGTGTTCATAAATTCACTGGAGTTTCAGAGAGCGCTTGGAGTGTGCTCTGGGCGTTCGTAAATTCAGAGCGTTGTCAGATTGTTCATTTGTAAATTCAGAGCGTTGTCAGAGTGTTCTGACCTCGCCCATTTTACTCGCCCTAGCAGAGCTGGTTAGGATGTTTTCATGTTATCTAGAGCGTTGGTGATGATAACTGTGATGCTGGCAACAATTTAATAACGTTTTTTTGCCGACGTTTAGTGATATCGGTCATATTCAACAGGTGTTGCACGTTCATTAATGCATCAGTTATTCTGCGCTCTGGCACACTCAGACGAGTGCTCAGAAATCGGAGTAAATAACCAGAGTTAATTTTACGAACTCACCCTAATATTACTATTGTGATGTATAATTCCTATGGTAATTTGGAATATCCAGTCAATGACCATTAGGGGTAATGTAGTCATTATACAGAATCTACATTGCAAGTGCTTACAAGTGCTTACATCATTTACATTGTAACAGCATGGTATCTCAGGGGGAAAAAATGTAAAATTAACAAAAATACAAAACACAGGAAGACATGTTTCTTTTAAGCCTAAAATTAAGAAATTCCTCGCAAAATCAACTGCAGTTTATAGGCTTAAGGTATAGATGCCACATTAATAAATGCCTGTTTAATTTGAATTTGTTTGTCCGGGTGTTTTCTTTTTGAATAATCCCTGTACTATAAGGATAGTTGAGATCAAATTGTATTCACATGGTTGCATTGGGTATGCTAGTAAATTAATGAAACTTTTTCCTGTAAAAGTATAGCCTATCTAGATGTGTGTCACGCCCTGACCATAGTTTGCGTTGTATGTTTCTATGTTTTGTTTGGTCAGGGTGTGATATGAGTGGGCATTCTATGTTGTATGTCTAGTTTGTCTGTTTCTATGTGTTTGGCCTGATATGGTTCTCAATCAGAGGCAGGTGTTAGTCGTTGTCTCTGATTGGGAGCCATATTTAGGTAGCCTGTTTTGTCTTTGTGGGTTGTGGGTGATTGTTCCTGTTCCTGTGTTTACTATACGGGACTGTTACGTTTTCGTTTGTTTGTCGGTTTATTGTTTTCTTAGTTTAAGTATTCTTATTAAAATGAATACTCACCACGCTGCATCTTGGTCACGGCTGGCTAGGAAGCCCGAGAGGCAGCCCCAAAAATTTCTTGGGGGGGGGGGGACGGGACACGGGAAGTGTGGCTAAGTCAGGTAGGAGACCTGAGCCAACTCCCCGTGCTTACTGTGGAGAGAGATGGTCCGGGCAGGCACCGTGTTATGCAGAGATACGCACGGTGTCTCGAGGACGTGTGCATAGCCCGGTGTGGTACATAGCAGCGCCTCGTATCGGCCGGGCTAGAGTGGGCATCGAGCCAGGTGCCATGAAGCCGGCTCTACGCATCTGGTCTCCAGTGCGTCTCCTGGGCCGGGGTACATGGCACCAGCCCTACGCATGGTATCCCCAGATCGCCAGCACAGCCCAGTGCGGCCTATTCCACCTCGCCGCACTGGCATGGCTACGGGGAGCATTCAGCCAGGTAGGGTTGGGCAGGCTCGGTGCTCGAGACCTACAGTGCGCCTCCAGGGTCCAGTATGCCCTGTTCCTCCTCCCCGCACTCGCCCTGAGGTGCGTGTTCCCAGCCCGGTTCCACCAGTTCCGGCATCACGCACCAGCCTCGGCAGGCCTGAGCCACCCTCTTGTCCTGCGCCGCCTGAGCCGCCCTCCTGTCCAGCGCCGCCTGAGCCGCCCTCCTGTCCAGCGCCGCCTGAGCCGCCCGTCTGTCCTGTGCCGCCCGTCTGTCCTGAGCCGCCTGAGCCGCCCGTCTGTCCTGAGCCGCCTGAGCCGCCCGTCTGTCAGGAGCCGCCTGAGTCGCCCTTCAGTCAGGAGCCGCCTGAGCCGTTCTTCAGTCCAGAGGCGCCTGAGCCGCCCTTCAGTCCGGAGCTGCCTTTCAGTCCGGAGCTGCCCTTCAGTCCCGGAGGCGCCCCTCAGTCCAGAGGCGCTCCTCAGTCCAGTGGGGCCCTTTATTAGGGTTCCCAGTCCAAGGTCGGCGGCGAGTGTCGCCGTTTTAAAGAGGCCACTGAAGCGGGTAATGACTATGGTGGAGTGGGGTCCACGTCCCGCGCCAGAGCCGCCACCGCGGACAGATGCCCACCCAGACCCTCCCCTATAGGTTTTGCGGCCGGAGTCCGCACCTTGGGGGGGGACGGGGGGGGGGGGGGGGGGGTTCTGTCACACCCTGACCATAGTTTGCGTTGTATGTTTCTATGTTTTGTTTGGTCAGGGTGTGATATGAGTGGGCATTCTATGTTGTGTGTCTAGTTTGTCTGTTTCTATGTGTTTGGCCTGATATGGTTCTCAATCAGAGGCAGGTGTTAGTCGTTGTCTCTGATTGGGAGCCATATTTAGGTAGCCTGTTTTGTCTTTGTGGGTTGTGGGTGATTGTTCCTGTTCCTGTGTTCATGTGTTTGTTTTCACTATACGGGACTGTTACGTTTTCGTTCGTTTTGTCGGTTTATTGTTTTGTTAGTTGTTTAAGTATTCTTATTAAAATGAATACTCACCACGATGCATCTTGGTCCTCCTCTCTTTCGCCTGACGAAGAACGTTACAATGTGTGTCTTTCTGAAATTCAGTCAAAATCAGCAAACGCGTGGTAGGCTATCTATCCTGTCCCAGTATGGTGTCTGTGCGCGCACAGGCAGCGCCATTGAAACACAACGTTCCGAACTCTCTAGGCCTACATCTCTATGGGGACAACGGGAAATAATGGGGAAGTGGCTAGACTCTCGTTTCATGATTAACAGTGAAATGAACGAATGTATAGCTTTGTAAGACTATAAATGTCTAATCACCCAGGTTTGGAGTAGTTAGGTCTGTTCCCCTGCTTTTGAGAGGAGCTGGCGACTATACCAGGAGACTTCCAGCAATTTTGCTAAAATAACGGGTTGGCTGGATAACGATAAGCTAACTTCAATAATCTCCAAACATAAACTGCTTCTCCAATGGAAATCACACTTCTGATACCAGTGTACCGAACGGCGGGGAAGGGAAGAGAAAGGCAAACACACCCTGGTGCATGCCTGGTTTGAGAGGCAAACACCCTCGCACTAATAGGGTTAAGTCACATAGGGTTAAGTCACTCGGTCGGAATTGTAACATGGCTCATATAGTGGAGGATCGCTACAAAATGTTTTATCTTTGCTGTTAATAAATTGACGAAAGACCCAACGACGTTGGCAAAGAGTTTTTTTTGGCACGCGTTGATGAATATTTGCAATCCCACTTGACAGTGGCGAACCCACTGTTTTTCCCCCGGTGAACAGCAGTCATTTCTTTTGTACCCTAAAATATCAACGTAATTGAGGCAACTTTAAAAGGGTTTATTAGGCTACACATGCTCCGACTATGTAGTCCGTTTCACCCCCGACCCATTATATTACAGTGTAGCCAGCCAACAACAGCAGAGACAGAAACCCCTGAATCGTGGCAGATTTGCCAAAATTTATGCGATTCGGGAAAGGAAGGGTGGGAGACGTCTGGTCGGGGAGGATCTCCCCAAGCGAATAATCTGGCAACACTTGGAACGGTGCATTTTTATGATCGGATGATCGTTATTCCTACATTTGATTTCGTTACAAATTAATTTTTTCTCTCTTCCATTTGGCTTCATTTTTCTATTGGGTTGCAGGCCTATAATGTCGTCTATAGCCTTACTTGCTTGCGTCCAGTTCCAACCTTACTGCGCAAAACAGATGCCATATTAGGGCATGGGCAAGTCCTACTTCAGCTAAATAAACTGATCTTCCCGGATTTATGAATATCTATTTTGCAATATTTGCCTTCATGGCACCTGTTGTTATTGTTATGATAACGGTAGGGGTATCGTGTGTAATTCATCGGAGGAGGCACAGTCGGATTGAACGCTCGCTTCAATGATGGACGCTCTGGTTCGTGAGTAGCCTGTGTCTGTGGTCGTGTCCGTGTGTGTTTTGTCTGTGTTTACATGTTTCGTTGTTTTCCCGTTGTAGTTATAGCCTCTGACATTTTATAGGCTAACGATGATGCATGCAGACAAATCTCCCCCTCACCCCTCCTTGTGGCGGGTCAGAAATACCCCCCCCCCCCCCCCCTTTCAGTTCCTATCCTCTCCGGGAGCATCGCTCCGATAACCATGGAAGAAACCTTCCTATCATGGCGGCTAGATTCCAGGTGAAGGTAAGAAATGCGCTGTTCTGGAAAACAAGCTGGTGAGAGACAGACGTCGCATTGCACAGCAATTTGCGCTGAAATAGGCTATTTGGACAAATTGCTGGTCTACATCAGTGTATTTTAGCGTAGCATGCACTGTAAAAAAAAATATATATATATATATTGTTGTTTTTAAGGTAACTTACTGTCTGACATTTACCTGTACTGTTAAAGCAAAGTTTAGACCTATTTGGAATTTATGGTAGGCTAACATACTGTACTTATGTTTCCCCCCAGTAACTTACAGGTAACTGGCTGACAGTAAATTAGGGGAGACCGGGGATGGATGTAACATGGGTTGATTGTTCCTGGTTGAAGATATTGAGGGTGTTACAAACTAGAATCACGACTCACTGTGCACATGCTGTTTAATCCTCAACCTTCACGTGAAGGAGTAAGACCACGTGATAGATTTTATTATCACAAATCTGATTTTGAGGTAAGAAAGTACTTTTCTTTGACCAATTATTTTTTGCATTTTTTATTTTTTGCTTTGTAGCTCGATTCACCAGATGTATATCAGGTTTATAACCAGTGTGTGTAGATATTTTTTTTATGTAAGTCAGCAATGCTAGAGTTTTAATATGTAGCTAAAATTGAAGCTAGCTAAAGACGGCAAGGGTCATGGTTAGTTGTAACAAGCCTAAGGAGGTCTGGGCGCAGTCGTAGGAATATAAATGATGGGAGCACCAAGCCTGTACCCCAAGACTACCATACCACTCTCCCAACTGTGACTGTGATTGAATGAACATGTACAACATTCACACACACACACACACTCTGTCTTTCTCAAACTCACTCATTCACTCACCCTCACACACACACGCACATTTTTTTGTTAAAAAGGGCCAGTTAATGGAGCATAAAAATAATACACATTTTATGATTTGTATTATTATTTTATTATTTCTGCCACACAAAATGTTAAACATGGCAATGTTGTTCTCATGTTCTCAAAAAATGGCCTTCAATATTTCGTTGCATGTCATGATTCATGCAATTTTTCAAACTTACATTTGACCCTAAGCCCTGTTACCATTGTCCTGGGAGGTGGGGTAAATTGTAACATTTCACTCCTTGCATTTGAGACAAAGTCACATCTTGTCTGTTTGATTTAGAGAGATAATACCTACACTAATTTGTAGCAGACAAGATGTAAGTTGTTCGTATCTCATTTTGAATCTAGTAGCTCAAACAATCTCTGAAAAATGAACAAAAATGCCAAAAGTGTTATAACCATCCCTTGTCTACCCTACCTAAAAAGAACCTGATTTTTTTTACAGTGTGGATATTCCTTGTTTAATCGGCCACTTAGACTGAAGCATAAAATATTACATCGATCAATAGGGTAGAACGCAGGAATTGATAAAAAAAAAACATTTAAAAATACTTTTGAAAACAGCACATTGATCTTCATGCATGTGTCATTTTGAACACTCATCTGCATAGGGTACAGCTGTGTGACTGTTAATGATTCTTCCCCTAAAGATGTACTGTTCATAATTATTTGGTTCTTTACTCTACCGACACTACTTTTTCAGAAAAATATTTGAAATAGCGCCTGCATGAATTTACATGCATTCAAAACACGAGTTGAAATGTCAGTTACCTGTGTGACTGACACAGGTAACTCATAGGTCTGAGTAAATTGTTATCAATTTAGCGTGTCTATTCTGCGTGTAGCAAGCGCTTAATTACATTATGTACTTTACTTACGTACTTTTTTCCTATGCAGAACATAAGGCATTCCAAATGTAAGCTACTTGCCTAGTAGCCTACTTATAATAGTTTCCACCTCCAGGATCACCATCAGTCTCAGACACCATGGCACAGCCCACACCCCTGGAAACCTCCCTGGGAGCCCTCATCATGGCATTCCACGAGCACGCTGGCAGTGGAGCTGCTAAGACCCTCAGCAAGAAAGAGCTAACCAACCTCATCAAGGAGGAGCTGCCCAACATAACTGGGGTGAGTCAATGCAACAACTCGGGCCAGTTTCCCGGACCCCCGTTAAGCTTATCCTGGACTAGAAAAGCACTTTCAATTAAGATTGTCCATTGAGCATGCTTTTCAAAAAAAGATGTAAATCTGCAGTGAGGAAACGGCAATGTGGTATTAAAAAAAGGAAATTCAATACATATTCTGTTGTTCTATGGTGCCGACCTGGTCTCAGAGCATTTCGTATTATACTGTACGTAAGACCAATAAGCTCCATTTAGAATGATATGTTACATTAGGTATGGTTACATAAGACAGATGGTTATTTAATGCAAAAATCAAAGGAGGGTGCTTTGGTGAGCGTATAACGCGAATGTCTAGCAACCCAAAGGTTGCGAGTTCGAGTCTCATCCCAGACAGCTTTAGCATTTTAGCTAATTAGAAGCACCTAAACTACTTACTATTTTTTAGCTACTTTTCAACTACTTAGTATGTTAGCTATCCCTTCCCTTAACACTGACCTTAACCCTAACCCCTAACCTTAACCCCTAGCCTAGCAAACGTTAGTGAGCTAGCTGAAGTTAGCCACATAGCCACCTAGCTAAAATTCGTAACATATCATACATTTGCAAATTCGTAACATATTGTATGTTTTGCAATTTGTAACATATAATACGAATTGTAATTCGTAACATATCATACAAAATGAGTGATGACATCCACAAATGAATACATACCATATGAAACGAAAATTAAGTATTCCAGCTTTAAAGTCCAGGACTAGGCTTAATCTGTGTTTGGGAAACTGGCCCCTCAGACAGCAAATGCTATTCTAATGCTACTTTTTATTGTCAAGTGTTGGGATAAATAAAATAAATAAAATAAAGTTTGATTGACTGACTGATTCTATATTGCATGGAGTCTCATTTAGGACTAATGACAGCAAAGTAAAGAAATCATCATGTATTGTGTCTTGTGTTCTAATCCCCTGCTTATGTTCTCTTGACATGAGTGAAGTGTCAGCAATTCAGTGTGAATGACAACAAAACACATAAATCCCAATATATTGTGTCTTCCTTGTGATCCCATATTACATTGACATGAGCAGAAGGGTGGTCCTGATGTGGGTGAGCTGATGGCAATGCTAGACCACGACGGTGATGGCGCTGTGGACTTCAAGGAGTACATCACCCTGATTGAATCCCTTGCCTGCATGTGCGACTGCTTCCTGGAAGGGAAAATGTATCTTCTGCTTTCTACAGTGTATTGCATTAGGCCTGCATGTCACATGAATAATGTCTCATATCTCATTGAGTAAACTGGATACACGGCTTCCTCGGTGTCCACACGCATGCCCGTATGCACACATAGACGCAAAGAGTTGCATAACTCTGCAACAATTATAAGACTGATCCTCAAATACATGCACCCAGATGGATTTTCTTGTCAGAAATTGGCTCAATTCGTAGTGCATGGCGCTTGCTACGCCAGGGTAGTGGGATTGATTCCTGGTACCATCCGTACGTCAAATATATGCATGACTAAGTCGCTTTGGATAAAAAGCGTCTGCTAAATTACGTATATTAAGATCTAAGGAATGCTGCAAAACAGAGCATGTGAGATAGTAAACAGGGTGTGTAGGCGTATGTATTTACTGGGTTATGCACGTACAGTAATTCAATCAGTCTGTTTGGAATTATTGATATGTTTTGTCTTTACTGCTAATAAATGGGCAAAAGACCCAACCAAAGATCCACGTTTGTGAAGCGATTTGTTTTGCATGCGTTTATGGACATTTGCAATCCCAGCTGTGCTGTAGATATCCCAGCTGTGCTAACTCATGTTCTCAAAAAAGGCCTTCAATATTGCTTTAGACACTACTGTTCTTTTTTATTATGTTTATAAAGCAGTAGCATTTCTTTAGGTAAAGTAAGCCTATTTAAAAGATTAGTGGAATCTGTGTGGGTAGCTGGACAGGTAGGATGACTGACAGTGAAGGTGAACAGGTGGTCACGTGTCAGGTGACAGAAGAATGGATGAGACTGAGGCAGGAATTCCTTTAACCATAAAGTGGTATATTTACTGAGTAGTCTGTGCTGCATAACAAAGGAAACAAAATAACATGTATCCAATCAAATTCATAATCACAAAGATCAAATCATAACAATCATTCATTATTAACATAATTAGGGAATTCAACAATCTAGTTCATTAAGAAGTCAATAGTAATCACCCGTGAGTCATTTAGGCTCTTAACTATTTATCATAAATCATGAAATAAATACAAACAGTGAATGGTCATTCAATCTATAATCTCCTTTAGTTTGATATCAAAGTCGATCAGTTAGCAAACAATGACGTTTCTCATTTCACCCTTTCAATTGTCTTCATGTGTACATGTAATTAATTTAATTACATATTAACCATATCGATTGCATAATTGGCTTATGAGGATCCGTAGGGCCGTGATCATTGACCATTCACATTACACAATATGTTTGAAGCGTGCGCTCCAAGCCGCGCTCCGCGATAATAACTATAAACAATAACTAATGGCCCACTCTCCCGATCGCAACAGATAGTTCAGATGAAAGGTAACAGAGTCGGTGGATTTACGTGGATTCATGGACGCACAGAACTTCTCGAGCAGACGGAGTTAAGGAAGAGAAAGAGAAAGGAAGAGAAAGCAGCGAGATCAGGCGATGCTGTTTTCCTCCTTTTATGTGGATGAGATCTGTCGGTCATTGCCACCTGACCTAATTAAAGCGCCCCTGGCCCAGCTGAGTAAGTGGCCATGAATTAAAGGATTATTCCACCAACTCCATGGGCCTTTTCTACAGCCACCCTGGAAATTTGTTAAATTCCACACTCCTCAAAAAGGCTCATTGCTCCCCGTCCTCCGTCATCTCAGGGAGAGGAATTAGTCGAGCAACTGGCCTAATATATGTCCGGTTCTTTACCTGGTTCTCCACTGATCTAACGCGACCATCGGTCCCAGGCATGGTCTTAGTGATACGTCCCACCGGCCAGGAGGCTCGAGGCAGCTGAGGGTCCACCATCATTACTACTTGGCCAGTTTCCAGGCTGGCCATTTCTCTCCGCCATTTCCCTCTGTGCTGTAGGCTTGGTAGGTAATTCTGAATGAATCGGGCCCAGAAATGGTCAGCCAAGATCTGGCTGTGTCGCCACTGGCGTCTGCCAACGAGGTTGGTCTCAGCATTCATGGCTTGAGGAAGTGACGCATCTCGGCGTTCCATCAAGAGCATATTCGGTGTAACCGGAGTCAGCGATGTCTGCAGAGAGATATCCCAAGGGTTTGGAGTTCAATATCCCTTCCACCTCTATCAGGACGGTCCGCAAGACAGTCTCAGTGACAGTTTGGTACCCCAGGACGACTCGTAAGGTCGTCTTTACAGATTTGATCTCTCGCTCCCATGTTCCTCCAAAATGAGGAGCTCCTGGAGGGTTAAATTTGAATAAGATTTGTTGGTCCATCAGCTGATCCTGGAGGCTGGGTTCCATGGCTTGGAAGGCTTCCTCCAACCTGGCTTCTCCTGCCTTGAAGTTTGTGCCTCTGTCAGCCAGGATCTCGTAGGGTTTCCCCCGTCGGGAGATAAACCCCCGTAGGGCCATGAGGAAGGCTTCAGTATCCAAACTCTCCAGTAGGTCCAGGTGGACACACCTAGTCGTCAAACACTTGAATAGAACGCCCCAGCGCTTACTCGACGACCTAGCTTGATTGTCAAGGGGCCAAAGCAATCTACTCCTGTTGACCAGAAGGGGGGTTTGAGGAGGCGCAAGCGAGCAGGGGGTAAATCTGCCATTTTGGGCACAATGGCTCCGGCCCGCCATCTCTGACATTCTACGCAGGCGTATGGGTGCTTACGAATGGCTCCTCGTCCTCCAAGTATCCAGTACTTCCACCTCATCTCCCCATAGACCCTCTCTGGCCCTGGGTGGAGAAGCTTTTCATCATAACTCTTGATGAGGAGCCTGGTAAGAGGGTGTCTGGAGTCAAGGATAATTGGGTGGATAGCGTCGGGGTCCAAAACTTCTGCTCGGCGCAGCCTCCCTCCGACTCTAATCTCTCCAGGGATTTGATCATATTCTGGGGCGAGAGAGAGAAGACGGCTCTCCTTAGCAACTTCTCTACCGTTTTTCAGAGCTTTCAGCTCCTCAGGGAAGCTAACTGCTTGTGCATGCTGGAGGAGTAGTGTCTCTGCCGCGAGGGAGGTGGGTATAGAAGCCACCCCATCTGAGGTTTGGTTTGTGGCGGCGATCAGATCCGGCAGTGTTGGGATTGTGCTAGGTCAGGGAGAGCTGTTGTTGGTTCCGTAGAGATGCTGTAACATTGGGCGGACTTCCTTAACGCATGAGGTTGGTTGCGGAGGAGCCGCACGCCTGGGGGCTTTCGGCCACTCGTTCTCTGGTTGGGACAAGAATGGTGGTCCCAAGCTCCAGCAATGGGGTTGAGCCAGTTCCTTAAGGGTTTTACCGCGAGTAAGTCATCAGCAGGATTGTTTATGCTATAAACATACCTCCAGTCCTGGACTTCTGTCAGGTCTTGGATTTCCGCAATGCGAGTTCCGACAAACACCTTATACCTGCAGGACTCCGATGTGAGCCAGGTCAATACAGTGGTCGAATCACTCCAGTAGATGACCCTTTGGATTGGCAAGGTGAGCTCGGCTCGCAAGGTAGAGGCCAACTGGGCTCCGGCAAGTGCAGCACTGAGTTCCAGCCTAGGCATTGACAACTGCTTCTTGGGTGCGACCCTGTACCTGGCCATGACAAAGGAGACATGGGTGTGTCCTGCCTTATCCTCCACTCTTAGATAGGAAGCCGCCCCATAAGCTCGCTCTGTTGATCGGGAGAGTGGGCCATTAGTTATTGTTTATAGTTGTTATCGCGGAGCGCGGCTTGGAGGGCACGCTTCAAACATATTGTGTAATGTGAATTGTAAATGATCGCGGTCATACGGATCCTCATAGGCCAATTATGCAATCGATATGGTTAATACGTAATTAAATTAATTACATGTACACATGAAGACAATTGAAAGGGTGAAATGAGAAACGTCATTGTTTGCTATCTGATCGACTTTGATATCAAACTAAAGGAGATTATAGATTGAATGACCATTCACTGTATTTATTTCATGTGTACATGTAATTAATTTAATTACATATTAACCATATCGATTGCATAATTGGCCTACGAGGATCCGTATGGCCGCGATCATTTACAATTCACATTACAGCATATGTTTGAAGCGTGCGCTCCAAGCCGCGCTCCGCGATAATAACTATAAACAGTAACTAATGGCCCACTCTCCCGATCGCAACAGATAGTTCAGATGAAAGGTAACAGAGTCGGTGGATTTACGTGGATTCATGGACGCACAGAACTTCTCGAGCAGACGGAGTTAAGGAAGAGAAAGCAGCGAGATCGGGCGATGCTGTTTTCCTCCTTTTATGTGGATGAGATCTGTCGGTCATTGCCACCTGACCTAATTAAAGCGCCCCTGGCCCAGCTGAGTAAGTGGCCATGAATTAAAGGATTATTCCACCAACTCCATGGGCCTTTTCTACACTATTCATTCATTTTCAAATTTTGGGGGGGTGGTTACTTTTTGGTAACAGAGTTTTTTACGCATGCTCCGACTGCTGTAGTGCTTTTCACCCGCCCCTTTATTACAGTGCCTAGCAGAGACAGAAACCCCAGAATCGTGGCAGAATATCCGAGGCTAATGCGATTCAACAAAGGAAGGTTGAGAGATGTCTGGGCTGGGAGTAGTTTACCAAGCGAATAATCTGGCAGCATTTGGGATGCTGTGTGTATTTTCATGATCGTTTACATTTATTTCGTTTAAATAAAATACCTCTCTCCCATTTGGCTTCATTTTTCTATTGTTAACGTTTTTTTTTATGGGTTGTAGCCTCACGCGCCTGCGCCCAGTTCCAATAATCGTATTGTGGAAATGGTGAACCAGGAGTTATGAATATCTATTTCGCAATTTTCGCCTTCATGGCACCTGTTGTTATTGTTATGATAACGGTAGGGGTATCATGTGTAATTCACCGAAGGATGCACAGTCGGATTGAACGCTCACTTCTTCAATGATGGACGCTCTGGTTCGTATTAGTATGACTAGCCTGTGTATGGTTGTGTCAGTGTATTGTTTGTGTTGACATGTTTTGTTGTTTCCCCGTTGTAGTCTACTAATAGCCTAGGACATTTTTATAGGTTCATGATCTAATGCCTAAACTACCAGAACCAGATTGCCACTATTTATTTTCAGGTGTCTGATTCGCCCCAATTTCCACCTGTCGGACCACTCTTATTTCATAATCATTTCCAACATTTAACACGGCTCGATGTCACAGATTAATATGTTTAAAAAAAGGTGATATAGGCCTATCTATAGCATACAAAAAATATATATATTCCTATTCCACCCCATTCCTCTACCTGGTCATTAATTCGTTATGTTGGCTAATAGTCTTCAACCTAGACCAAAAGGAAACAGAAAGGCCTTTTTATGTTTTAAATAACATTGTAGCCTTTGCCATACTTTCCCATTAAATTCACCTGTAAATATGTGGATGCCTACCAAATGTATTGAATCACTCATAGGCCTATTATAGGCGTTACCCATTTTGGTGCACATGTTGTTTTTTAGATCTAGTCTATAAGGTGCGCTATAATGACCTGGTGATTTTTTTTTGTGGACAACAAAAATGCGTTAAAGATGTAGACCCCATGCTTATTCGAATGCAACACTTGACACGCTGGAAACAAACAAAGAAGCCGTGCAAATAAAATGCCACACGTTTTGTTCGAGCTTGTAGGATGTGCAGGTACCAGGGATGCTTGTTACCATGGAGACGGGATGCAGGCACGCGGTGCAGTCTTGTGCTGCATAGGGGGAGATAAAAAAAAAAAAACTACGGTACCGAAGATCGCACAGGCTATTGTAGTTTTCAACAAAGAGAACAGTGAAAGACTGACAATCACAATTTTTAAGCACTATATCAACAGGAATTAAAAGGTAGTCTTTAAAATAATTAGCATCTCACAAATCTCCCATGTCACACCTCCTTGTAGTTGGGCAGAAATCCCCCCCCCCCCCCCCCTTTCAGTTTCTAGTGTCACCTCTCCGGGAGCACCGCTCCGATTACCGTGGAAGAAACATTCCCGTCATGGCGCCTAGATTCCAGCTGAAGGTAAGAATTGCGCTGTATCACAACGCGTGTTCTGGAAACCAAGCAGGTGAAAGACATTGCATTGCGAGGCAATTTGGGCTTTTAAAATAGATTGCAGGTTCTATGTGGACAAATCATTTGTGGGCGTCAGTGGATTGTAGCCAGTGTAGCATAACCTGGCTAGCATATTGCTCGTATACTCGGCCGCTGTTTCAATAGAACAAGAAAGGACAGGACGGAGTTGACATTGGTGAATGACATAGAGACATTGTGACTCAAACCATGTCGTGCTGGTAAATTATAAATGATCTTTCTTTGACCTTCACATCTGCGTGTTTTATGATGTGATGTGATGTGTGTGTGTGAAGGGCTTGGCTTCATATACATTATATTTAAAAAAATCACTTTCGTGCATTTTCACAACTCTGAGCACAAAAATCTAAACAGATCATCAAAATAGCTCATGTTTCAAAACTCGAATCAAATGTTTTTATTGACCAAGTATAACAAACGAATTCACAGTCCCTTGTTCACTGCAACAAATCCCTCTTTCAATTTGGATGCATTTTCAATTTAATTATCTGCTTTTCAAAATGCAATATTCACTTTAAGCCTACATTTGATATGATATTCTTATCATTTGTTAACACTACAATTCATTATCACTTAATCAAACTGCTCAAAACTGTTAATTACTGAACTAAACTGATGTAGTGCCTAGTTAACATATATAGTTTGATAGTTGTACATTTCTATATTTTTAGCCCATAAATGTATCAATTTGACATCAATTTATGTTGGAAGGGAAAACTAAATCATACTGTATATGGATGTGACTGTAAATACTACATCATCATTCTCCAGAAGCCAATGTGCTTCAATAGGACAACGTGGAAAGAGTCACTCTTATGTGCTACCATTTGGAATTATAGTGTAGAGTACAATGCACTGCTGAAATACCTGGGTTGTATATAACAACATGTTCCACTCGTTATCTGAATTTCATTGATACACTCAGTGTAAGCTGATTCATTTTGTTGAGCAGAGAGATAGGAGATACTGTATTGAAACACATAGAAAAGGTGATCATGTGAAATGTTGCAAGGGGCAGAAATGACATACAACACCGTATACAGTATGTGACAATAAAACATATTATTATTTATTTTTTAGTTATACACCATATTTCTGATGATTTGTCCTACGTTTGTACTGGATACGGATAATGAAACCGTAAGACTGACCTATTTCCCAACATGCTCACAATGTGTATATTGTATTGTTTTGCTGTTGGATTAAATAGTAGTTTAAATAACTAAATGGTGAACTTGTCATTATCTGATGCATTGGTGATTTTGCATAAATGACTCGGGGGTGAAAGATATGTGCAACCCCAATGAATGCACAATCAAAAGTTCTTTAAAAGGATAGGGGCCATTACAAGTGTTATCAGTTTAGAGTTTTGTACTTAGAGTTTTGAAAATAGACCACTTACAGTGCATTCGGAAAGTATTCAGACCCCTTGACTTTTTCCACATTTTATTACGTTACAGGCTTTTTCTAAAATAGATTAAATAAAAATGTTTTTCCTCATCAATCTACACACAATACCCTAATAATGACAAAGAGACAACAGGTTTTTAGAATGTTTTGCAAATGTATTATAAACAAACAGCAATACCTTATTTACATACGTATTCAGACCCTTTGCTATGAGACTCGAAATTGAGCTCAAGTGCATACTGTTTACATTTATCATCCTCGAGATGTTACTGCAACTTGATTGGAGTCCACCTGTGGTAAGTTCAATTGATTGGACATGATTTGGAAAGGCATACACCTGTCTAAATAAGGTCCCACAGTTGACATTGCATGTAAGAGCAAAAACCAAGCCATGAGGTCGAAGGAATTGTCCGTAGAGCTCCGAGACAGGCACAGATCTGGGGAATGGTACCAAAACATTTTTGCAGCATTGAAGGTCCCCAAGAACACAGTGGCCTCCATCATTCTTAAATGGAAGAAGTTTGGAACCACCAAGACTCTTCCTATAGCTGGCCACCTGGCCAAACTGAGCAAACGGGGGAGAAGGGCCTTGGTCAGGGAGGTGACCAAGAACCGATGGTCCCTCTGACAGAGCTCCAGAGTTCCTCTGTGGAGATGGGAGAACCTCCCAGAAGGACAACCATCTCTGCAGCACACCACTAATCATGCCTTTATGGTAGAGTGGCCAGACAGAAGCCACTCCTCAGTAAAAGCCACATGACAGTACGCTTGGAGTTTGCCAGACGCACCTCAAGGACTCTCAGACCATGAGAAACAAGATTCTCTGGTCTGATGAATCCAAGATTGAACTCTTTGGCCTGAATGCCAAGCGTCACGTCTGGAAGAAACTGGCACCATCCCTACAGTGAAGCATGGTGGTGGGAGCATCATGCTGTGGGGATGTTTTTCAATGACAGGGACTGGAAGACTAGTCAGGATCGAGGGAAAGATGAACAGAGCAAAGTATAGAGAGATCCTTGATGAAACCTGCTCCAGAGCACTCATGACCTCAGACTGGGGCGAGGGTTCACCTTCCAACAGGACAACGACCCTAAGCACACAGCCAAGACAACGCGTGAGTGGATTCAGGACAAGTCTCTTAAATGTCCTTGAGTGGCCCAGCCAGAGCCCGGACTTGAACCCGATCTAACATCTCTGGAGAGACCTGAAATAGCTGTGCAGCGACGCTCCCCATCCAGCCTGACATAGCTTGAGAGGATCTGCAGAGAAGAATGGGTGAAACTCCCCAAATGCAGGTGTGCAAAGCTTGTAGCGTCATACCCCAAAATACTTGAGTCTGTAATCGCTGCGAAAGGTGCTTTTAACAAAGTACTGATAAAGGATCTGAATACTTATGTAAATGTAATATTTGTTTTTAAGTTTTTATTTTGAATAAATATGACAAAATGTCTAAAAACCTGTTTTGCTTTGTCATTATGGGGTATTGTGTGTAGATTGATGAGGGGGAAAAATTATATATTCAATTTTAGAATAAGGCTGTAACGTAACAAAATGCAGGAAAAAATCAAGGGGTCTGAATACTTTCTGAATGAAACTGTGTATCTGAAGAATGCGCCAAAGTGATTGAATAAAACTGTAATGTGGGAAAAGTATCACTTGATTTAGGCTGTGCTATAGTGTTGCTTAAAGCATATAATCAAGTACAAATCATGTCATTTAAGTGGATGTGATTAGTTTATTAAATTCAAAGGAAGGTTGTCGTCCTCCTCTCCCCCTGCCTCAGAGCAATCAATAGAATGGATATCGGTTCGTTTCAGTGTTTTTCAATGTACTGATTAACTTGTGTGTCAGTGTGTGTGTGCGTATGAGTGTGTCACTGTTCGTGTCAATGTGTGTGTGTGTGTGTGTGAGTCAGTTCCTGGAGCCTTTGGTTCAGAAAGCCACAAAGCTGAGTTTTGGATAGCCTATTTATTGGCTAGGATCTACAATTCCATTACTTATTTCATAGAACCCTTTCCTGGAATGATGTCATTGTGCCACTGAAAAATCCCCTTAGTGAAAGACAGCTGGAGTAGAGTTTGCACTGTTTCCCCCCCACCCTGAATTTTATACCACATCATAGGCTATTACCAGAGCTGCTATCAGTATTGATGCATCCTGCAACAGTTAGGCTACTGATTCCGCTACAGTTAACAGGGTTAGAGTAGGAATGCTGATCTAGGATCAGGTCCCCCCTGTCCATGTAATCTTACTCATTATGGTCTGTTTTAGCCAGAGCGGGACAACTTCCAGGTGAAACTGGAGGGCGCTCAATTCAAATACATAATCATAAAAATGATGGATATTAAACATTTAGGTACATATACGTGTCTGCTATCGGTTGAAAGCTTAAATTCTTGTTAATATAACTGCACTGTCCGACTTACAGTAACTATTACAGCGAAAACATGCCATGCTATTGTTTGAGGACGGCGCCCCACATCAAAATATTTTTCCACCGGCACAGGTTTCATAAATTCACAAATAGCGATCAAATATTCACTTACTTTTTGAAAATCTTCCTCTGATTTGTCATCCAAAGGGTCCCAGCTGTAACATGTAGTGTCGTTTTGTTAGATAAAATCCTTCTTTATAACCCAAAAAGTCAATTTAGTTGGCGCCATTGATTTGAGTAATCCACTTGTTCAACATGCAGATAAAGGAATCCGAAAATCTACCCATAAACTCTGTTTCACCAAGTCAAAATACGTTTCTATTTACTCCTCAGATACCCTAAAATGTATTTAAACTATAATATTTCTTACGGAAAGAAGTATGTTCAGTAGGAAACCGATTTTAGATGGTGCGTCCTGTCTTCATGGCGCTCGCAAACACAAATTTCCAAGACTGTGTTCCTGTACTAAAACTGAGATTTCTTATTCGTTTTTTAAGTTACAAGCCTGAAACCTTGAACATAGACTGCTGACACCCTGTGGAAGCCAGAGGAATTGGCTTGGCTAATTTTGGCTTATTTCCTAAATGACCTTATACTTGCCATTCTAAAAACAGTTCCGGTTGGTTTTTCTTTGGATTTTCTCCTACCATATCTATTGTATTATATTCTCCTACATTATTTTAGCATTTCTACAAACTTCAAAATGTTTTCTTTCCAATGGTACCAATTATATGCATATCCTGGCTTCAGGGCCTGAGCAACAGGCAGTTTACTTTGGGCACGTCCTAATAAGTTTTTAACCCTGAACCTAACCCTAGCTCTTAACCCTAACCCTTAAATTAGCCCTAGCTCCTAACCCTAACACTAATTTTAACATTAACCCTAAACCCCCTAGAAATAGCATTTGACCTTGTGGGGACTAACAAAATGTCCCAAGTTGGTCAAATTTTTGTTCGTTTACTATTCTTGTGGGGACTTCTGGTTAAACACGTCCACACACACACACACACACACACACATACACACACACACACCCACACACACACACACACACTCCGGACCAGGCGTGTGCAGGAGTTAAATAATTCATGTCTGGTCATCCTTCCTTATTGATATTTAACGAGTCTCCCACTGCTCTGACAGCCCATTGTGGACAGCTATTTATAAAGACCACAGTCACGTGCTAACACTTAGCTTGAGAAATATCTGCCATCTCGCACACTACGGCTGCATCCCAAATGGCACTCTATGACCTATATGGTGCGTTATTTTTGACCAGAGACCGTAGCATCTTGAGTGCTGCAGATTATTGTCGTTGGGGGCACAACTGTTTAATATGTTTCATTTCAATACCTCTTCTTCATGTCATTCCTCTATTTTGGTCCCGCGCTGTGTACTTACTTAGTTCTCCTTTCAAACACTATAAATTCATCTCTCTACCCATTCTTTTTCTGTCTTGGTGGGTTCGTTTTAATTCAATGAATTAATTCCCTTGAATATCAAAGTAAAAGTGACCCATTTTACATTCCATTTACCAGAGGCTCTTATCCAGAGGTGACTTACAGTAGTGAGTGCACATATTCTCATAGTTTTTTGTACTGATCCCCCCATGGGAATCAAACCCACAACCCTTGCATTGCAAGCACCATGCGCTACCAACCGAGCACCACAGGACCCCTACCTGTGTGATTCATTGACTCTCCACCTCTCCCTCCTCCCCAGTCTAACGTGAAGAGCATTGAGTGCGAGCTGCATTGCCCAGTGTGTAAGGAGATCGTCAAGCAGCCCGTGGTCCTGCCATGTCAGCACAGCGTCTGCCTGATGTGTGCCTCAGAGGTCCTGGTTCAAAATGGCTACCCTCCTCCGGAGCTGCCACCCGAGCCCAACTCTCCTGCCTCCACCCCCAACACCCGCTCTCCCCGCCAGGCACGCAGGCCCATGCCCAGCAAGGCCGACCATCGACCCATCGACCGCGTGCTACGTTCAGGTAATGTGTGTGTGTTTGCGTAAATGTGTGTTTGCACATGAGAGAGAGTGTGTGTATGTGTGTGTGTGTATGTGTCTTTAGATTCAATGTCAAGTGACGATCAATAGGACTAGTCTGGGGATGCGATGGAAATGCACACATCTCTTTCTCTCTATTTCATCCACTCTTTACCCATCCCTCTCTCCTCATCCCACTGACTGACTTCTCCCCCTCTGTCACCCTTTGTCCAGGATTTGGGACGTATCCGTCGCCGGGGCGACGGCGTAAGGAACCGCCGCCCCCTGCGATGTTGTTTCCGTGCCCGCCCTGTGGGAGAGAGGTAGAGCTGGGAGAGAAGGGCCTGACGGACTGCCTGCGTAACCTCACCTTGGAGCGCATTGTAGAGAGGTAACACACACACACACACATTTATACACACTTACATTTATACACGCAAGTACGCACACATGCACTATGCACAGGTCATGGTCTTACGGAAAAGGACACATACATTTTATGTGATCCCATGTGATCTAATGTGAAGTGAAGGTAATAACATGTAAAGCAACATGTGATAACCTGAAACTACACATGTGATAACATGAAACTACACATGTGAAAACACATTTTCACATGATTTTCATGTGAAATTTCACTTGAAATAATGTGATTTGCGAACTTGTGAAATCGTGTTTTTTCTGTAAGGGAGGATGTAGCCCTTAGGGCTGGGCAGTATACCGTATTTTGATGCACAGACTGGTTTGGGTTTTTACTTTACCTTCTATAACGGATATTGAATGTGATACACCATGTGTAACGTCCATTTTTATAGTCATCTCTCTCCATGCCGCTTTCCACCAAGACCTAGCCCCTCACCCTGTGCATATTTGTTGTTCCTCGACCACGAGACACTTGCGTTCAGTGGTCAATGCAGCACATTCAACACTGATGACAACTATGCTGTTTTCTCTTTGCTTCTTAATATAAATCCACTAGCGTTCTATAATTACACTATTAGTTTGTGTTTCTTACATCTGCAAATGGCTAGTTTGTCTTTTCTTAGCAAGTTGGGCCAAAAGTTGGGCCTAAATAGCCACTAATGCTAATTGCTAGTTAGCTGGCTAGCTAATAAATGTACTGAGTCAGAGCAAACGTAACTAGCTATTAGAGGTCGACCGATTAATCGGAATGGCTGATTAATTTGGGCCGATTTCAAGTTTTCATAACAATCGGAAATCGGTCATTTTGGACGGCGTTATTTTTTTATACCTTTATTTAACTAGGCAAGTCAGTTAAGAACACATTCTTATTTTCAATGACGGCCTAGGAACGGTGGGTTAACTGCCTTGTTCAGGGGCAGAACGACAGATTTTTACCTTGTTAGCTCAGGGATTCAACCTTGCGACCTTACGGGTAACTAGTCCAACGCTCTAACCACCTGCCTCACGAGGAGCCCGCCTGTTACGCGAATGCAGTAAGAAGCCACGGTAAGTTGCTAGCTAGAATTAAACTTATCTTATAAAAAACAATCAATCAATCAATCATAATCACTAGTTATAACTACACATGGTTGATGATATTACTAGTTAATCTAGCGTGTCCTGCGTTGCATATAATCGATGCAGTGCGCATTCGCGAAAAAGGACTGTCGTTGCTCCAACGTGTACCTAACCATAAACATCAATGCCTTTCTTAAAATCAATACACAGAAGTATATGTTTTTAAACCTGCATATTTAGCTAAAAGAAATCTGTCTATCCCTTGTCTCTGATTGAGAACCATACTTAGGTATCCTTTTCCCACCTGTGTTTTGTGGGTAGTTGTTTTCTGTTTTGTGTCTGCACCAGACAGAACTGTTTTGCTTTCGTTCTGCTGTTTGTTGTTTGTTGTTTTTGTTCGATTTGGTTTCTTTTTGGATTAAATCATGAACATTTTAAACGCTGCACCTTGGTCCACTCTTCCTTCAGCCCATGAGAACCGTTACACAGGCAATATTAACTAGGTGAAATTGTGTCACTTCTCTTGCGTTCATTGCACAGTGTATAGTCAGTGTATATGCAACAGTTTGGGCCGCCTGGCTCATTGCGAACTAATTTGCCAGAATTTTACATAATTATGACATAACATTGAAGGTTGTGCAATGTAACAGGAATATTTAGACTGATGGATGCCACCCGTTAGATAAAATACGGAACGGTTCCGTATTTCACTGAAAGAATAAATGTTTTGTTTTCGAGATGACAGTTTCCGGATTCGACCATATTAATTTAACCTCTTGGCGCACGGATCCCTTTAACGAGATCATTTTCGTAAACAACCGCTGAATTGCAGAGCGCAAAAAAATAAAAATAAATAATAATATTTATTTTCATGAAATCACAAGTGAAATATACCAAAACACAGCTTAGCTTGTTGTTAATCCACCTATCGTGTCAGAGTTTGAAAATATGCTTTACAGCAAAAGCAATCCAAGCGTTTGTGAGTTTATCGATCACTAGACAAAACATTACGAACAGCTAACCTAAGGCTTGTATTTCTGTGTGTTATTATGTTATAACTAAGTCTATGATTTGATAGAGCAGTCTGACTGAGCGATGGTGGGCACCAGCATGCTCGTAAGCATTCATTCAAACAGCACTTTTGTGCGTTTTGCCAGCAGCGCTGCTGTTTATGAATTCAAGCCTATCAACTCTCGAGATTATGCTGGTGTAACCGATGTGAAATGGCTAGCTAGTTAGCGGGGTGCGCGCTAATAGCGTTTCAAACGTCACTCGCTCTGAGACTTGGAGTAGTTGTTCCCCTGCTCTGCATGGGTAACGCTGCTTCGAGGGTGGCTGTTGTCGATGTGTTCCTGGTTCGAGCCCAGGTAGCGGCGAGGAGAGGGATGGAAGCTTTACTGTTACACTGGCAATACTAAAGTGCCTATAAGAACATCCAATAGTCAAATGTATGTGAAATACAAATCGTATAGAGAGAAATAGTAATAATATATAATATATATATAATATAATTTCTATAATAACTACAACCTAAAACTTCTTACCTGGGAATATTGAAGACTCATGTTAAAAGGAACCACCAGCTTTCATATGTTCTCATGTTGTCACGCCCTGACCGTAGAGAGCTTTTTATGTCTCTATTTTTGTTTGGTCAGGGTGTGATTTGGGTGGGCATTCTATGTTAATTTTCTATGTTTTGTATTTCTTTGTGTTTGGCCGGGTGTAGTTGATATGATTCTCAATCAGAGACAACGATAGACAACTGCCTCTGATTGAGAATCACACTCATACTTACTTTTCCCTACCGATGCTTTGTGGGTAGTTATTTTCTGTTTTGTGTTTCTGCACCTGACAGGACTGTTTCGTTTTCATTTATTCTCTTGTTATTTTGTATAGTGTTCAGTTCTATAAAAAAACATGAACACTTACCACGCTGCGCTTTGGTCCGATTCTTCATCTTCATCCGACGACCGTTACACATGTTCTGAGCAAGGAACTTAAACGTTAGCTTTCTTACATGGCACATGTTGCACTTTTACTTTCTTCTCCAACACTTTGTTTTTGCATTATTTAAACCAAATTGAACATGTTTCATTATTTATTTTAGGCTAAATTGATTTTTATTGATGTATTATATTAAGTTAAAATAAGTGTTCATTCAGTATTGTTGTAATTGTCATTATTACAAATACATTTTTAAAAATCGTCCCATTAATCGGTATCGTCTTTTTTGGTCCTCCAATAATCGGTATCGGTATCGGCGTTGAAAAATTATAATCGGTCGACCTCTACTAGCTATACAGCCTGATAATACCAGGGATGGTGTGACCTAAATCAGCATGTTGTTTGTGCAACAGCATCTTCTAAATCCAAGAGGAATATGCGAAGCATGAACATGTTAGCTACAGGAAGTATCTAAGAGAAAACATTCAATGTAACCAAAGGTTATAGGATCCCCTATGAAACACTGACCATCACTTTGGTTCCTACCCTGTCACCATAACTCCTCCCTGGCATTTTTATTCTTTGTCATGTCGAACAACACTGTATTCAAAGTGCCCACTATTATAGCCTAACTATAGAATTAGAATAATCATTCTATTTCCATGATTCCAACAGTTCACCCAAATGGTTTGCTCCATATCGCAACTGCAACATTTTATTTAAAATTGTTTGCCCATATCGTGCAGCTCTACGTGGCAGTGTGGAAATGATCTCAAATGATTGCAGGAAATGCAGAAATTGATGAAAATGCTGAAAAAGATTTTTGTTTTAAGTTGAATTGAACAGTATAAAACAATCAGAAGGGAGAAAGACCCATTGAAATCGCTTAGAATGTATGTGTTGCAATCTTATGGTCACACACTTCTCATAAAGCAAATTTAGAACTTTTATTATTCAAAAACATGAAATACCTTGATACTGTATGATATTTTGGCCATATTGCCCAGCCTTACCCTGCCTGCAAAATCAGTGTCACCGTCGGGAAGGAATTTCCTCTTGGTCTGTTGAAGACGTTGGTTTCCCAGTCTGTTCAGATCTCACCCGTGACACACACACACACACACTAGCACCAGCACCCTGGTCAAAAATAGTATGGGTCCTGGTCAAAAGTAGTGGATTATATAGGGAATAGGGTGCCACTCTTGTTAATCAGCATGGAGCTGACCTAGAGAGGAAATTAGCAGAGCTCCCAGACTGCAACACACTGCAGCAACACACTGCAGCAACCTACTGTCGCAGAAATACATTGCACCTCCACTGGACTACTGCAGTGTAACGGCTAAAAGCTTATTTTCCCCATGTAGAGTAACCTCTGTTATGTTATTTATCACCCGCTCTACCCATCCCCTCTCTCTCTGTTTTGGCCCTGTTCTCTCCTTCTGTCTTTCTTATTTTTGTATCTATTTCTTTCGCCTTTTCCAACCTCGCCCACCCCCTATCTACTACTATCCTGCCCTAATTTGCCCATGCTCTCTCTCTCTCGCTCCCCTATCCTCCTCCCTTTAATCATTCCCCTCTATCTTCCTCTCCCCCCTCTCTTAGGTACAGGCACACAGTGAGCCTGGGCAGTGTGGCTGTGATGTGTCAGTTCTGCAAGCCTCCCCAGTCCCTGGAGGCCACTAAGGGCTGCGCCGACTGCCAAGCCAGCTTCTGTAACGAGTGTTTCAAGCTCTACCACCCCTGGGGGACGCCGCGCGCCCAGCACGAACACGTCCAGCCCACCCTCAACTTCAGGCCCAAGGTGAGGCCTGCCTCTCTCTCATCCCTCACTCATCCCTCTCTTCTCTCCTCACTCTCACCCCTCTTGTCTCTCCTCCTCCTCCAGGTTCTGTCGTGTCCGGAGCATGACCAGGAGCGTCTGCACTTCTACTGTAGGACGTGCCAGCGGTTGCTGTGCCCGCTCTGCAAGCTGCGCCGCGTCCACGCCGGGCACAAGGTGGCGCCAGTCGCCCAGGCCTACCAGACACTCAAGGTAGGCATCTGGGTGCAATGGCTTAATTGGTTGTAGCATGGTTCCTGCATTGGCCTTATACTGTGGGATTTACTGGATAATGTATGTAATACCTGAGCTGCTTTGAATAAAAGTACCTAAATGGCAATATTGTTATACTCAGTGGCATTAGTGGATATCACACTCAATGGAGATAGGCCCTCAATGGTTGGTGGTTAGTCTAGTAGCATGACAGAAAAGGGGTAAGTCGCCATTGAGCTGTGGGTTTAGATCATCCAGTGTGTAAGAGATGAATACAGTTCAAATGTAGGGTAATACAGAGCTACTGATGTGCATTAGGATTACGTCTGTTCAGGGCATTAACTCTTTGTTTATTTGACAGGACAAGATTACCAAGGAGATGAACTACATTCTGTCCAACCAGGAGACGGTGCTGGGCCAGATCTCACAGCTGGAGAGTGCCACCACTCAGACAGAGGTGACTAAATAACACTGCAGTCTGCAGAGGTCCAGAAATAGGCCACCAGAGGGGTATACCACAAAGCAGGATCAATGAGTTAGCCAGCTAACTTTGATAAACAACCAGAAATAACTTTGGATTAATGAAGGAAGTTTACCTTAGATATGTGTTTTTAGATGTTGAGTCAATTAGACCAAGTTTTCTTTTGTAAAAAAAATTGTCAATTCATCATATGAGCTCCACAATAATATATAATAATATCTAAGCAAGCTGGCTAATATATTGATCCTACTGACCACACCACCATAGACAGCATTGTTTACCACAGTAGACATCATATGCTCATGTATACTGTATTATGCTCATGTATACATAATACATAGCTCTATGTTCCTAATCTGTGTGTTGCTGTCTAATACATCATCTCTGTGGTCCTCCTAACCTCCCTGTGTGTTGCTGTCTGACTGCGTAGCCTGGCTTAACCACAGAATGAAATAGAACACGATTCTAGAATAATATTGATTGAAATACATTACATCTCTACGGTGCTACTCCTCCCTGTGTGTTGCTGTCTGTCCACAGGCGAACAGCGTAGCGGCACGGGAGCAGCTGTCTCAGAGCGTGAGAGACCTGACCGCCCTTCTCGCTGAGCGCCACGCCTCATTGTCTCAGGCCCTGGAGGGGGCACGGCAGAGGCGGGGCGAGGCGTTGGCGGGCCAGGTGGCGGAGAGGCGGAGCCTGCTAGAACACGCAGGTCTCATGGCGTTCTCCCAAGAGCTGCTGAAGGAGACGGACCCGCCCTGCTTCGTACAGGCAGCACGCCAGACACACAGCAGGTACTTTACACACAACAGGTCTGACTGGCTGGGCAGCAGACAGCGTGGAAGCTCATACAAATAGCACCCTATTCCCCATAGAGCTCTGTTCCAAAGTAGTGCACTGTAGGGAATAGGGTTCTACTTTGGACGAATACCCAGGGCTCTTTAACGCCCTAGTTTTGTTGATTTTTCCGTTCCTTTGTTTGTTTTGTTTTGTTTGTTTGTTTGTTTCTGTAACCCTGTTTGTTTCTCTGTTTGTTTCTCTTATTGTTCCATTTCCTCTCACCCAGTCCTCCAATCAATGTCTATGGTCTATTCTTCTTTCCCTCTTGTGTGTGCTTTCACTGCTCATCCCACGGCGTCCGCAAAATGACAAATGGCCACAAGAGGGAGCCAGTAGACCTGTTTGATAAAGAGAACGTGGTGTGGCTTTAGTGATGGGTGTTCTATGTAGTTGTGCTCCAACCAGTGTTCACTGTTTCCAATGATGGTTTGTTAGACTGACACTGGATTAAAGGCATGTTAACATGTAGTTATACAGGTAGACAGTAGACTGCTACACGGCGTAGTCTCATTAATCTACAGTATCTGTAATGTCTCGTGGACAGGTCTATGTAAACATAACTGGTACCGTAGAATCTGTAGGGAATGGAATGGGTTGCGTGGGATAACAAGCAGCAGTAGTTCCGGTGTTTTTTTGTTTTGTAACTGGTTATTTGGTCAAATCACGATTTCGCAGGTATTAGCATCTTGTGTAACTCTTGTGTTGTTGTCTGTGTCACACTGCTTTGCTTTGTCTTGGCCAGGTCGCAGTTGCAAATGAGAACTTGTTCTCAACTAGCCTACCTGGTTAAATAAAGGTGAAGAAAAAAAATATATCTTTCGGATTTCGGAAGGGGAGGAGGCATTCGGCCAGCAAAGAGAGAAGTTGGAGCTCCTCGTTCCGGTTCTGCTCCTCATTCTAGCGTCTCTTAGCCCCTTCTCTTAACATGCATGGACCTAAAATTTAATCGAGCAGCTGACCAATTACGTGAGACTTTAGTTCTGGATTAACCAAGATTAATCTATCTGCTATCAATTAAAGTTACTCTAATTGCGTATTACCCTAATAATAAAGTTGTTAAGTCTATGTAGTGCATACCTCTCCCCTCGGACTTGTCATCTAATCCCAAATAATTATTCTAAAAGTCTGTCTCTCTCTCTCTCTCTCTCTCTCTCTCTCTCTCTCTCTCTCTCTCTCTCTCTCTCTCTCTCTCTCTCTCTCTCTCTCTCTCTCTCTCTCCAAGGTTATCCACGTCCATCGAGGGGCTGCAGTGTTTCTCTCTGGCCGCTGATCCCTCCTTCAGACACTTCCAGCTGGACGTCTCCAAAGAGCTCAAACTCCTCACAGACCTGCAGTTCATCCAGGGTGAGACAGAGGAGAGGATAAAGGAGGGGGCTAGGGGGGGTTAGAGGGATAGAGCCAGCCAGAGAGAGAGGAGGATAAATGAGGAGGCTAGGGAGACGTTGAGGGATAGAGTCAGTCAGAGAGAGAGGAGGATAAAGGAGGAGCGTGGGGAGACGTTGAGGGATAGAGTCAGTCAGAGAGAGAGGAGGATAGAGGAGGGGACTATGGAGACATAGAGGGATAGTCAACCAGAGAGCAGGGTTAGAGCCAGAGTATTGAAAAAGGGATTTAGGAGAGGAAAGAGAGGATGTAAGAAAAATGACATACTACAGAATACAATCATGTAACATTTTGGTGGTAATTCAATTTAAAGGTAGACTCAGCAAGATGAAATAAATGCACAAGATAAACAGCAGTAGTGGGTCAATTTCCGCAACAGCTGAGAGCGTCGAAGCGCAAGGTTAAACTTCTCCTGTAGCTATCACGTTGTAGAAGAGCGAAGCGCACCCGTGCACATGCGCAGGTACTCTGTGTGGCTGTGTGAGAGCAGTGTTGCATCGCGCTCATCTGAATATCTGCTGTGCTGCTCGTGGCAACATCATCTCGTTGAGTCTACCATTAGTTATGTCATCTTACTGAATCATACTGTATCTTCAACTATGCATTAGCAAACTGTAGTGAACATCTGACAGTATTGCATATGTAATCAAGCCAGAGAGTATGTTTTTTGTATCCAACATCTGACTGACAGCTGTAATGCTTTCTCCCATCAGCCCCTCTGGCCCCTGTTATTGACACCCAAAAGACCCTGGCCTATGACCAGCTCTTCCTGTGTTGGCGGCTGCCTCAGGAATCCGCCCCCGCCTGGCACTTCTCTGTGGAGTTTCGTCGCCGGGGGGTGGTGCCAGGAGGCGGGGCCAGGGGTGGTATCCAAGGGCGATTGGCTGCGGCCCGCTGGGGCTGGCAGCGGCTGGAGGAGGTGGGCGGAACCAGTGCTGTGATTGACAGGTTGGAGATGGACAGTGTGTATGTGTTGAGGGTGAGAGGCTGCAACAAGGCGGGCTTCGGGGAGTACAGTGAGGAGGTGTACCTACACACCCCGCCAGCACCGGGTGAGGTTTATACACTGTTCTATAGGTACACACACTACATGCACACTACACACACACACACATGATCTCATCAGTATTGGTATAACTGATATGCATCCGAACAGTATCCATAGAGATCATCTTAATGACTAATTTCTCTATTTTTCTGCCCATTCCCATCCTTCTCTCTACCCATACCATCCAACTCTCCTCCCATCCCATCTCTCTATCCAACCCATCCTCTGAACACTGTCTTCACATGTCTCTCCTCATCTCACTCGTTCCACTCCTAGGTCCACTCTCTCAATCCATATCTCCCCCTCTGCCTGTTAATGTGAGCATCGACACTCTTTTCTCATTTTTCCTCCTGTTGCTTCGCACATATCTCGACCTCTTTTTACATTTATACCATGCATCTCTTGTCCTCCCAGGCACCCTCGTTCTCCCTCCACAATGAGATCTCAGAGTGTGTTGATGAGGTTTGCTATTTGTTCAAACCTGAGGCTTAACAAATGGATTGAGTTGATGGAGATCTGTGCTAATGTGTCTGGGAAGTCCGGAGTGGTCATTCCTTGTCTCCCTTGGTAAACGATTCTATTCTGCTATGTTTCCCTCAGGAATATTAATAATCCCAATTTAGGAACGATGCATCTCCTTCTCCTTTGATTGACCTTCTGCTTGACTGTTTTCTATCAGTTTCTACGTTTGTTGACGAAAGACAGTTTGACTCCCTCTCTCCTAGTCCATGTCTCCTCTTTTCATTCCAGAGGAGTTGCATGACAGTTCTTTATCCCTCGTCTCTGTTAAACCTCTCAGTTCTTTCTTTGTTGCCCTGATTCTATGCAGGGCATTCAGGAAGTATGCAGAGCCCTTTTCCACATTCTGTAACATTACAGCCTTATTCTAAAATGTATAAAATATCCCCCCCCCCCCCATCAATCTACACACAATACCCCATAATGACAAAGTGAAAACAGTATTTCAACCAACCAGCACTCCACCAATCAGGCATTTATGGTAGAGTGGCCAGATAGAACCACTCCTCAGTAAAAGGCACATGACAGCCCGCTTCAAGTTTCTCTGGTCTGATGAAACCAAGATTGAACTCTTTGGCCTGAATGCCAAGCTTCACATTTGGAGGAAACCTGACACCATCCCTACAATGATGCATGGTGGTGGCAGCATGCTGTGGGGATGTTTTTCAGCAGCAGGGACTGGGAGACTAGTCAGGATCGAGGGAAAGATGAATGGAGCAAAGTACAGAGAGATCCTTGATGAAAACCTGTTCCAAAGTCCTCAGGACCTCAGACTGGGGCAAAGGTTCACCTTCCAACAGGACAATGACCCTAAGCACACAGCCAAGACAACGCAGGAGTGGATTCGGGACAAGTCTATGAATGTCCTTGAGTGGCCCAGCCAGAGCCTGGACTTGAACCACATCTCTGGAGAGACCTGAAAATAGCTGTGCAGAAATGCTCCCCATCCAACCCGACAGAGCTTGAGAGGATCTGCAGAGAAGAATGGGAGAAACTCCTCAAATACAGGTGTGCCAAGCTTGGAGCGTCATACCCAAGAAGATGAGGCTGTAATCGCTGCCAATGGTGCTTTAACAAAGTACTGAGTAAAAAATCTGAATACTTATGTAAATGTAATATTTCCAGTTTTTTTTATAGAAATTATCAAAAAATTCGGAAACAGTTTTTGCTTTGTCATTGTGGAGTATTGCGTGAAGATTGATGAGGGGAATTTTTTTTAAACAATTTTTAGAATAAGGCTGTAATATAACAAAATGTGGACAAAGTCAAGGAGCCTGAATACTTTCTTAATATACTGCATCTTACTACTCCTCTATCCCTGTATTAGTGCTGATCGATTAACAGAAATATCGGTTATTTTTTGTTTTATAAACAACTAATTGACCGACGTCGGTTCAATTATTTTGAATTCCACTTTGTTCAGTTTTGTTCTGTGAGCTCAATGTGCGGTTTCTGTATAGATAACTCAGATCAAGCCTGAACTGTGCGATGTAGTAGGGAGTTTTAGTTTTCAACAGGCCAATATTCTACATTGTTTAGCTCAGAAAACTTGATAATTAACTACAATGACCATAATCCATTGCGTGCCCGCTTGAACTTGTCTGGTCTGTGCGGAGCAGACACAGAGACTGAGACAAGAGAGAACGTGCGATGAAGAGGGACAGAAAGCAGTTGCTTCACGAGCGCGTAAATACATGATCTAAGTGATTGATAGTTGGTATTCAGCAGTCAAAAGTAGGCCTTATTGGCGCTAGCTGCGCCACCAGAGACCCTGGGTTCGCGCCCAGGCTCTGTCGCAGCCGGCCGCGACCGGGAGATCCGTGGGGCGACGCATAATTTGCCTAGCGTCATCCGGGTTAGGGAGGGTTTGGCCGGGTTTGGCCGGTAGGGATATCCTTGTCTCATCGCGCACCAGCGACTCCTGTGGCGGGCGGGGTGCAGTGCGTGCTAACCAAGGGATCCAGGTGCACGGTGTTTCCTCCGACACATTGGTGCGGCTGGCTTCCGGGTTGGAGGCGCGCTGTGTTAAGAAGCAATGCGGCTTGGTTGGGTTTTGTTTCGGAGGACGCATGGCTTTCGACCTTCGTCTCTCCCGAGCCCGTACGGGAGTTGTAGCGATGAGACAAGATAGTAATTACTAGCGATTGGATACCACGAAATTGGGGAGAAAAGGGGGTAAAATTAAATAAAAAAATAAAAAAGTAGGCCTTATTTACTTTGAAAACGACTAAAATAGTGATTCTGTCAGACAGCATAGGCAGCAGCTCTATAGAGATGAGAACTTGGAATTAAATATAAAGTTATTAAATAAAACAAATATTTTATTAAAGTAATGTGAATAAATTATGGTTAAAGTGATAAGCAGTCACTACCATCATTGTTTTATTCTGTGTTTTTACAGCATTCAACCCACATAATGCACATTGCATTTAATGTACATTTCTTTAATCGAAATAAAAATAAAAAAGTGGTTATTTTTGAATAATTGAACCAACCTCAAAAATCACTAATTGCTCAGCACTACCCTGTATTTACCTCCTCTGTGCCCTTATCGTCTTCCCTCTCTCCTACTTCGCTTCTCTACTCTATCTCATCAAAACCTACCTCTTCCCTCTTCTCTCCTTCCTACTTATGCACTCCTCCTTCCACCCTCCCTCTTTCTTTCCCCCTCTCCATCTCCCTATCCTCCCCTGGCCTCCTCTCTCTCAGTGTTAAATTTCTACCTGGACTCTCGCTGGGGTCTCCATGCCGACCGGCTGGTGGTGAGCAAGGAACAGCGCTGTGCCCGGAGCGTCCCCGGCCTGTCCCTGATGCAGGCCGCTGACCGAGCGCTCACTTCCTGTCACCTGACTGCAGACCTCCTGGTGGGCGACGTGGCCATCACCCAGGGCAGGCACTACTGGGCGTGCTCAGTGGAGCCCGGCTCCTATCTGGTCAAAGTAAGTGGAATGGCTGGGAGGAGAGTTTGTCCCAATCCCAAATCTACCCCATAAGGCCAGTGCCATATTCACCTGTGGAGATCTGAGAGGATTTGCCCCCTGCTAGGTGGAAGTTAACCCATATTGCTTATACCAATCAAATCCTTTCAAATCTCTACAGGTGCATAGGGCAGGGATCAGCAACTAGATTCAGCCGTAGGCAGTTTTTCTTGTGCGGATGGTTGGGGGGCCGGAACATAATTACAAATAATTTGACTGCAAGAAGCCCAAACAGATAGTAAAACATAATCATTTCAAACCTTGCTTACATTTGTATATTGACTCCACATTGACTCTGTACCGGTACCCCCTGTATATAGCCCCACTATTGTTATTTACTGCTGCTGTTTAATTATTTGTTATTCTTATCTCTTACTTTTTGGGGGGTATTTTCTTAAACCGCATTGTCGGTTAATTAAGGGATTGTAAGTAAGCATTTCACTGTTGTATTCGGCGCATGTGACAAATAACATTTGATTTTGACATGATCACGTCTCTCTGTTATGCAGGAAAATACTTGGGAACAGATTTTTAAAAATGAAAATCACTTGGAGCTGATTTCCTGGATTTTTTACAGTCTTATGTTCAACAATGAAAATCACCCCACACACACACAAAAAAATCTCTCTAT
This sequence comes from Salvelinus fontinalis, assembly GCF_029448725.1. Classification (NCBI taxonomy): domain Eukaryota; kingdom Metazoa; phylum Chordata; class Actinopteri; order Salmoniformes; family Salmonidae; genus Salvelinus; species Salvelinus fontinalis. Next base: position 1,507,732 of record NC_074686.1, on the reverse strand, counting down.
ATTTATAAATAAAAATCTCAAAACGTATAAATAAAACCATTTGACCCGCGGGCCGGGCCGCCAGTTGGAAAACCCTTAGAGGACGATTTAGAATTGGCCCTTACTATATTGTATGGTGTGTATTTATGTGTTTTTTGTATGTATGCATAACTATATACAAAAATGTGTATGAAAATGTATGTTCGAAATTATTGGCACCCTTGATGAGCAACAAAATGCTGGGCTATATTGTATGCTACAAACAAAAATCTGGAAACTATATTATTTTATATTAATATAATTGCTCAGAAAAGAGATTGTTTAACAAGTAATATTACTTTTTTTTCTCAAAGATAAGGGTAAAAAGGATTGGCACCCCTGTTTTCAATAACTTTCAATACCTCAGCTTGTGAAGATAACAGCAGTGTGCGTAAAATGTTTTATGAGATTGGAGAATTATTGGATTGGAGGGATTTTAGTCCATTCCTCCATACAGAATTTTTCCAGATCCTTTATCTTTTGTCTGCGCTTATGGACTGCCCTCTTCAATTTTAACCACAGGTATTCAATGGGGTTCAAGTCTGGAGTAGAGGTCTTCACAGGTCCAAAAAGTTGGACCGCTTCTGAAATGGACCTGGGACTTTTCCACCCGGAACCGACATGCGAAAATTCATTTTAAAAATAGTGACCCGTTCCGAACGAACCCGAGGACCACTAGACCCGTTCCGTATAGACCTGGTTAGATCCAAACCCTGTCCGATCCGAATGAGGGAAGCAGAAAAGTCTTTTTTTTAAAAGCTACTTCATTAACCAGAGCTGATTAAGCGCGAGGGAGAGGGAGAGGGAGAGAGATGTCCGCTTTAGTAGGTGGGGAGGGGCCTTGATACTGTGAGCGAGTGACTCGGGGAGCAAGCTAGGCTAATTGAGGCTGCTAGGCTAATTGAGGCTGCTAGGCTAATTGAGGCTGCATGCACTTTCTCGTCCTACAGTTACAAATAACAACAAGCCCATTTAGAATATTAAGTATAGCAGCCTACCTGTTAGCTCTTGGTTATTGTAGCCTATCCTTCTTCTTAACTTTTAATTCTGTCATTTTAATTCCATCTTCCATTGTTTAGTTATCTCCTAACTTTTACCACATTGAGGCTCTATGACTGTAGCCCAATTCCACTTTGATGACTTTGTCACGATCGTGTACTGGAGAGACGGACCAAGATGCAGCGGAATAATGATACATCTTCTCTTTTTATTTAAAGAAGATGAACGAACACGACACACTTTAACAAACTATACAAAACAACAAACGACCGTGACAGAACTACTCACCATTACAGGACCAAGCGGCATGGAAAGCGGCAACAGGACCCACCTACACAGGATTCGTGGACATGGGAGGAGATACTGGATGGTAAGGGGCCGTGGGCACAACCGGGAGAATATCGCCTTCCTCGTGAAGAGCTGGAGGCAGCTAAAGCCGAGAGGAGGCGATATGAGGAGGCAGCACGGAGACAAGGCTGGAAGCCCGTGAGTACAACCCAAAAATTTCTTGGGGGGGGCCTTAAAGGGAGTGTGGCGAAGTCAGGTAGGAAACCTGCGCCTACTCCCTGTACTTACCGTGGAGAGCGAGAGTACGGGCAGACACCGTGTTACGCAGTAGAGCGCACGGTGTCTCCTGTACGCGTGCATAGCCCGGTTCGGTACATTTCAGCTCCACGAATCGGCCGGGCTAGACTGAGCGTTGAGCCGTATGTCATGAAGCCGGCCCAACGCATCTGGTCACCAGTGCGTCTCCTCGGGCCGGCGTACATGGCACCAGCCTTACGCATGGTGTCCCCGGTTCGCCTACATAGGCCGGTGCGGGTTATTCCACCTCCCCGCACTGGTCAGGCGACGGGGAGCATACAACCAGGTAAGGTTGGGCAGGCTCGGCGCTCAAGGGAGCCAGTACGCCTGCACGGTCCGGTATTTCCGGCGCCACCTCCCCGCCCCAATCCAGTACCACCAGTGCCTCCTCCACGCACTAGCCATATGGTGCGTGTCTCCAGCCCTTTACCACCAGTGCCTAAACCACGCACCAAGCCTCCTGTGTGTCCCCAGAGTCCTGTGCGTCCTGTTGCTGCTCCCCGCACTAGCCCTGAGATGCGTGTCCCCAGCCCGGTGCCACCAGTCCCGGCACCACGCACCAGGCCTACAGTGCGCCTCAGCCGGCAGGAGTCTGCCGTCTGCACAGCGATGCCTGAACTGCCCGTCTGCCAAGCGCCATCTGAGCCATCCGTCTCCCCAGCGCCATCTGAGCCATCCGTCTCCCCAGCGCCATCTGAGCCATCCGTCTCCCCAGCGCCGTCTGAGCCATCCGTCTGCCATGAGCCTGCAAAGCCGCCCGTCTGCCATGAGCCTGCAAAGCCGCCCGTCTGCCATGAGCCTACTGAGCCGTCCGCCAGACAGGAGCCGCTAGAGCCGCCAGCCAGACAGGAGCCGCTAGAGCCGTCCGTCAGACAGGATCTGCCAGAGCCGCCAACCAGACAGGATCTGCCAGAGCCGCCAACCAGACAGGATCTGCCAGAGCCGCCAACCAGACAGGATCTGCCAGAGCCGCCAACCAGACAGGATCTGCCAGAGCCGCCAATCAGACAGGATCTGCCAGATCAGTCAGCCAGCCATGAGCAGCCAGATCCATCAGCCAGCCATGAGCAGCCAGATCCGTCAGCTAGCCATGAGCAGCCAGATCCGTCAGCTAGCCTTGAGCAGCCAGATCCGTCAGCTAGCCATGAGCAGCCAGATCCGTCAGCTAGCCATGAGCAGCCAGATCCGTCAGCTAGCCATGAGCAGCCAGATCCGTCAGCTAGCCATGAGCAGCCAGATCCGTCAGCTAGCCATGAGCAGCCAGATCCGTCAGCTAGCCATGAGCAGCCAGATCCGTCAGCCAGCCATGAGCAGCCAGATCCGTCAGCCAGCCATGAGCAGCCAGATCCGTCAGCCAGCCACGAGCAGCCAGATCCGTCAGCCAGCCATGAGCAGCCAGATCCGTCAGCCAGCCATGAGCAGCCAGATCCGTCAGCCAGCCATGAGCAGCCAGATGCGTCAGCTAGCCATGAGCAGCCAGATCCGTCAGCTAGCCATGAGCAGCCAGATCCGTCAGCCAGCCATGAGCAGCCAGATCCGTCAGCCAGCCATGAGCAGCCAGATCCGTCAGCCAGCCATGAGCAGCCAGATCCGTCAGCCAGCCATGAGCAGCCAGATCCGTCAGCCAGCCATGAGCAGCCAGATCCGTCAGCCAGCCATGGGCCGTCCCTCAGTCCGGAGCTGCAGTCCCTCAGTCCGGAGCTGCCATTCCTCAGTCCGGAGCTGCCCCTTATCCTGGTGCTGCCCCCTATCCTGGTGCTGCCCCTTACCCTGGTGCTGCCCCTTACCCTGGTGCTGCCCCTTACCCTGGTACTGCCCCTGACCCTGGTACTGCCCCTGACCCTGGTACTGCCCCTTACCCTGGTACTGCCCCTTAGTCCGGAGCTGCCCCTTAGTCCGGAACTGCCCCTTAATGCAATGGGGTTAATGTGGAGGGGGGTCTTTTGGAGGAAGCTAAGGAGGCGGTTAGGGACTGTGGTGACGTGGGGACCACGACCAGAGCCGGAGCCGCCACCGTGGATGGAAGCCCACCCAGACCCTCCCCTAGACTGGTTAATGGTGCGCCCGGAGTTCGCACCTTAAGGGGGGGGGTTATGTCACGCCCTGGCCTTAGTATTCTTTGTTTTCTTTATTATTTTAGTTAGGTCAGGGTGTGACATGGGGAATGTTTGTGTTTTGTTGGTTTTGGGTGTTTCTATGGTAAAGGGGTTGTTGGGTGTAGTATATGGGTTTGTGTTGAGTACATGTGTCTAGCGTTGTCTATGTATGTTTAGTTGTCTAGGAGAGTCTATGGTTACCTGAATGAGTTCCCAATTAGAGACAGCTGATTTCGGTTGTCTCTGATTGGGAGCCTTATTTAGGGTAGCCATAGGCTTTCATTTGTTGTGAGTAGTTGTCTATGTGATACGTTTGTAGCCAGTGTGTGCACATCGTTGTTTAGCTTCACGATCGTGTTCTTGTTTTGTTTAGTGTTTAAGTGTTTTTGTTTCGTTTGCCTTCTTCGTTAATAAAAAGGAGATGGCTTATTTTCCTAAAGCTGCGTTTTGGTCCGTCAATCCACCACACGATCGTGACAGACTTATAGTTGACCAACAACAATAACAAGCTACAGGCATCACTCTTGAAAAGAGCAGCAGCATAAATTATACAAGGTCTCTCGCTCCTCTACCGCAGTCTGTTTCGGATCTGTACAGGTCCTTTCGGAGAAGTCAGTTAAAATTACACCTTCCTTGAGAACCTTAACAATCATCAGATCCGACCCAGACCTGTAACATTATCTAGAATTCTAGATCAAGACTCAGATCCTGGATCGGGCCTTGGGCATTCGGGAGAAGACCTCTAGTCAGGAGGTGTTGATTTTGTGCTCAATTTACCATTTCTTTGTTGATTTTGGTGTGTGTTTGGGGTTATTGTCTTGCTGGAACATCCCCTTGTGGCCAAGTTTCAGCCTCATGGCAGAGGCAACCAGGTTTTTGACTTATATATATACACTGCTCAAAAAAATAAAGGGAACACTTAAACAACACAATGTAACTCCAAGTCAATCACACTTCTGTGAAATCAAACTGTCCACTTAGGAAGCAACACTGATATGCAACACCGCTGCCCCCTTTCATTGCCTCTATCTGTTCCACAGGTGGGGGTGGGCCTAGAGGCCAAACTACAGGATTGGTTTCACCTCCCGCAAGACATGGCCAGTCCCCGGTGAGTGGTGCAGGAGGTTGAGGCTATAAAGTCCAGGGAGGACAGGAAGTAGTCAATGGAAAATTGGTTGAGGATAGACTGACTATCAGGGCTTGTATAAAAAAAAAACATCTCAGATTAGGAGTGCTGGTCTAGGATCAGTTTAACCTTTTACATCATAATGAATAAGATTACATGGACAGGGGGAACGGATCAGCCTTCCTACTCTGAGACGCTTTATGTATACGGGCCCTAGATGTGTGCGTGTGTGTATGACTCCGCACTCTCTATTTCTCTCTCTCTCTCTCTCTCTCGCTCTCGCTCTCGCTCTCGCTCTCGCTCTCTCTCTCGCTCTCTCTCTCGCTCTCTCTCTCTCTGCCTCCCCCTGTAGTTATGACCCAGACAGTGGCCATGACAGTGGGGCAGAGGATTCCCTGGAATCCCCTCCCCCCTTCTCTTTCCTCACCATGGGCATGGGCAAGATCTTCCTGCCCCAGGCTTCCAACCATCATAACAACCATGGTTGCAATGGCACCAACCCCCGCCGCAGCCCCACCATCGCCAACGGCAACAGCCCTGCCTCCTCGCCTACGGGCCTCACCTACCCCCTGCCTCCCAGGCTTGGGGTGTGCCTTGACTTTGAAAAGGGTCGCGTCACTTTCTACGATGCACACTCGCTCCGTCCTCTGTGGGAGGGGCCTGTCGATTGCTCCGGCCCCGTTTGCCCGGCTTTCTTTTTTATTGGCGGAGGGGCACTACAGTTACAGGAGTTGGTGGCCAATCGGATGGCAGACCAGACTCCAGTCAGGAGGGTCACCATCCAATCACGTGTCACTAATCTGAATAATTAGGCTGCGATTCAATTTGAAACCATGGTGTAGCACGCGCTTGACATTTAAAGGTAATTTCCAATTGAGCCGACCTCTACAGCGTTTACCCTGAATGTGATCTCTGCAAACGCAGTAACATTGCCTTTAAACGGCGCATTGAATCTCGGCCTTAATCTTAGGTGATTGATTGGACATAGAATGTAAAGTTAATTGTAAGCTATTTACTTGGCCAGAGCAAAAAGTTAGTAACCTCATTTTGTTGTTTTGTATCTCATTTGTATGAAAAAAAATCATTTTTATTGCAACCGATATGCAAATGTATTTTACTTTATTACATACTTTTTTGGTTTACACATTTTATTTTGCCAGAAATGCTAAATTGCTTAAGTAGGGGCTGGCAAATTACACACATAGCAATTATGTAATGTCTCCTATCTTCGACGCTTGCTCTATTAACCACGCTATACTGTATATATTTACGGTATATATATATATATATGCAAGAACATATATTTATTTTAGAAAAACTGTTTCTCAGTCATGTCCTGTCTGTGTGTTCATCTATGTCAGGGGTATTCAAATCTTACCCTACGAGGTCCGGACTACTGCTGGTTTTCCGTTTTACCTGATCATTAATTGCATCTACCTGGTGTCCCATGTGGAAATTACTTCAAGGTCCAGAAATGAATTGGAGGTTCTATGTTTTCTGATCATGTAACAGTTCCCCCCTTCACTGTACTAAAACTATTTACACATCTACTGTACGTCTGTGTATCTCCAATGGAAAAAAAGTCCTGACTGTTAGTGAAATCTTCCCACTCACTCCATCACAACCCCAACTAAAGTGATTTATCTGGTCTAAATACTGTTGTCATTGAGTAGACAGTAGATTGAGTTAGGAGGATAACATGTCATGAGGAAATACTGGAATTAGGAACTGAATGATACCGCTTCAGCCACCTTGATTAATGTGTTTGTGCATTGGTTGTTTTTCCAACGTTTAACTGTGTGTGTGTGTGTGTGTGTGTGTGTGTGTGTGTGCGTGTGTGTGTGTGTGTGTGTGTGTGTGTGTGTGTGTGTGTGTGTGTGTGTGTGTGTGTGTGTGTGTGTGTGTGTAGGAGTGAGACTGCAGTTAAAATAATTCACATGTCTGATAATCATATTGACCACCATTTGCTGATTATAATTGTCTTTTAGGGAATATTTTGTATTATTTCAAAGTGTGCTTGATTGTAAAATTATGAGCAGTACTTCTTATGAATGATACGCTTTCTAGAAATGTAGGTTGTTTCCAAAATGACACCCTATTCCATGTATATTGCACTACTTTTGACAAAGGCCCAAAGCTTGGTCAAAAGTAGTGCACTATTTAGGGAATAGGGTGCCATTTGGGACGCGGACAAAATGTAAACTTCACCTGCTGGCAGAATGTTTGTAAAAATAAAAAAAACAGACCAACAATTTACGCTAAATAAAGACAAATTCTGAAAATGAGAAAAACCTGACTTCCTTATTGTTATGTGTAGTAGTCAAATCAGCTTCAGTTCATTTGCTTCAGCATGTGTCACATTCTCCAACTCTTTAAATTCATATTGAAAGTACTTTCATGTCAAAACAGACCCTTGATATTTATGATAACAGTGCAGTTATGTATATATATATACTAATAGTACATATAAAATTTATATGTACAGTGCATTCGGAAAGTATTCAGACCCCTACCCTTTTTCCACATTTTGTAATGTTACAGCCTTATTCTAAAATGTAATAAATAATTCCCCCCCTCAATCTATACACAATACTCCATAATGACAAAGCAAAAACAAGTTTAGAAAAGTCTGCACATTTATTAAAAAACAAAAACACCTTGACATAAGTATTCAGACCATTTGCTATGAGACTCAAAATTGAGCTCAGGTGCATCCTGTTTCCATTGATCATCCTTGAGATGTTTCTACAACTTGATTGGAGTCCACCTGTGGTAAATTCAATTGATTGGACATGATTTAGAAAGGTACACACATGTATATATAAGGTGCCACAGTTGACAGTGCATGTCAGCGCAAAAACCAAGCCATGAGGTCAAAGGAATTGTCTGCAGAGCTCTGAGACAGGATTGTGTTGAGGCTTAGATCTGGGGAAGGGTACTACAAAAATTATGCAGCATTGAATGTCCCAAGTGGCCTCCATTCTTAAATGGAAGAAGTTTGCAACCACAAAGACTCTTCCTAGAGCTGGCCACCTAGCCAAACTAAGCAAACGGGGGAGAAGGGCCTTGGTCAGGGAGTTGACCAAGAACTCGATGGTCCCTCTGACAGAGCTGCAGTGTTCCTCTGTGGAGATGGGAGAACCATCCAGAAGGACAACCATCTCTGCAGCACTCCACTAATCAAGCCTTTATGGTAGTGGCCATACGGAAGCCACTCCTCAGTAAAAGGCACTGCGAGCCTGCTTGGAGTTTGCCAAAAGGCACCACAAGGACTCTCAGACCATGAGAAACAATAATCTCTGGTCTGATGAAAACAAGATTGAACTCTTTGGCCTGAATGCCAAGCATCAGGTCTGGAGGAAACCAGGCACTGCTTATCACCTGGCCAATACCATCCCTACGGTGAAGCATGGTGGTGGCAGCATCATGCTGTGGGGATGTTTTTCAGGATCAAGGGAAAGATGAATGGAACAAAGTACAGAGAGATCCTTGATGAAAACCTGCTCCAGAATGCTCAGGACCTCAGACTGGGGCGAGGGATCACCTTCCAACAGGACAACAACCCTAAGCACACAGCCAAGACAAGGCAAGAGTGGCTTCGGGACAGGTCTCTGAATGCCCTCGAGTGGCACAGCCAGAGCCCGGCCTTGATCCCGATCTGACATCTCTGGAGAGACCTGAAAATATCTGTGCAGCGACGCTCCCCATCCAACCTGACAGAGCTTGAGAAGATCTACAGAGAAGAATTGAAGAAATTCCCCAAATCCAGGTGTGCCAAGCTTGTAATCGCAACCAAAGGTCTTTCAACAAAGTACTGAGTAAGGGTCTGAATACTTATGTAATTATGATATTGAATTCATACATTTTTATTATAAATTTACAACCATTTCTAAAAAAACGTTTTTGCTTTGTCATTATGAGGGGAAAAAACAATTTAATCAATTTTAGAATACGGCTGTAACGTAACAAAATGTGGAAAAAGTCAAGGTGTCTGAATACTTTCCCGAATGCACTAATATATATGTATATATATATATATATTATTTACTACCTTATTTACATAAGTATACAGCCCTTTCCTATGAGACTCAATGTAGTTTCATAGTGTATCTATAGACACATTTTTTTACATTTATTTAACCAGGCAAAGAACCTTGATGTTAGAAACCTATTTTGTGAGGGGGACCTAATAACTGCAGAGGGGTGACTACTGCACTTGTTTTGTCTAATGATGTATGTAAAACACTAGATGTGTTTGTATGTATTTGTATGTATTTGTATTTGAGAGGCTTTGAAGCCACCAGACTGACATATTGGTACTCCTCAGTAGGAGTAGTCCTCAATAGGAATGAATGGAATTCTACAGTATTTAAATTAAATGTTTCAAGGACAAAATTACATGTATTTACGTATTTTTTGTTGAAGTGGGGACAGTAATATTAGTATTTTATAAAAATATTACTTTAAGGAAATGTTTTTATATTTTTTTAATGTTTAGCTCACATAATATAAACGTATGCATTAAGGTGTCTGTAATAGAATAAACGTGGCAAAAACGAATGTATATATTAAGAAATTTCTATAGCTTTCTAAATCTACCAACATGGAGGTGTGGTGGCTTCAAAACAGCATCTTTAAGTCATCTAGTGTAAATACATATAATTTGATTTGACCAGTATCTGTGCAGTGCTTCTCCTTGACCACTGGGTGGCAGTAGAACATGAATTACTCTAACAGTCAACCTAATTCATACCTTGGGAGAATCTCAATTGATTTGCCTTGATTCCTTGCATCCTCTCTCCTGGCCCCCTTCTCAAAACCCATTGGATGAGAAGGTCAGGGGCGGGACCAAGTGGTTTTAAGAAGAAGGCAAGGAGAGAGAGGACGCGAGGAATCAAGGAAATGCAATTCATATTCTCCCCCTGTCCTATATTCAGTATGTACTGTGGACAGACAGCAGTAATGAAGGAATGTATTTCACTTTATCAAACATGCATAAAAACCCTGATACATAAAAATCAGCACGGCCTAACAAACAATCGTCGGGATGAAAAAATATATATATTATATGGTGAATTAAATAAAGGACCATTGTCAGATACTTTAGTGTTGTGGAGGAGCCACCTGTTGGGAGATGACAATAGAGTTACTAGCCTGGTTCCTGATCACTTGGATTTAGAATAGGGGGATAGATATAGATATATATTTTATCCAGCCGGATAAACGCTCCAGACAGCATACCCTATCCCTCAGATGCGTCTGCATGGTCCTAAAGCACACTGTTGCCCCGTTTTGTGTCACGTTCCAATGATAAAACTGTGTGTGTGTGGAGGGGGGGGGGGGGGGGGCAATGACAGTGATGGTCAGAAGACTTGACTAAAGCACACACACAGATCTGGAACCAGGCTATGCTGCTAGCCTAGCCTTTTATAAACAATATGGTTTGTGTCTATGACACTTTATTGTAGTTGAATGGAAGGAAAAATACAGGGCTGCTTGCCAAGTTGCCAAAATGCCGAAGATGGATGACAAATTTAGACTACACGGAAATGTTAACAAATTCCACATGTGTAGTGAAAACACAATTCTGACTGTAAAATGCTATGTTTAAAGAAATATTAACACTTGGCTGCTGTGAGAAATGACATGTTTTTATGAATCATAAATAAAATGAACATCTGCTGAATCTTGGGGCAGCAACAGCAAGAGCTGCCATCTATCTACCTGGGCAGAGCCCTCCAGAAGGCAAATAAAATAGAGGCTGACTCTTCCCATCCACTCCATTCCGAATTCCAGCTCCTTCCCTCTGGCCACAGGTACAGACTGCCTACGCTCTAAAAATGAAGGGTTCAACAAGGGTTCTTCTAAGATCCTTAAAGTTCTTTGAAGAACCTTAGGGTTTTTTGGCACCGAAAATGCCCCCCCCCCCCCAAAGGTTCTTCCAAGAACCTCATTGAGGAACCTCCTTAGTTCCTCCTTAGTTCTTGCAGGAACCTAACTGCCCAACTGAAACACTTGGATTTGGAAGGACAGCAGGTGCAGGGACTTAAGTAACACATGTAAAGATCTCAATTTAAGGTAAGGTTTGTCTCTTGTATGATCTAAATTGATATTGTTTTATTATTATACCATCTATCTTCTCATATTTGTGCAAATCTTTATAAAACAGAAAATGGACACAATTCAACAGATATCAATCAACAAAAAGGTAAGAATATGTCGACTATAAGAACAAGTTGATGGTTAGCTGTATTGGGGGCAGACGACTGAACTGTTCACTTTTGTGTCTGTAGGTATACAGACAAGGAGGCGTACAAAGGTATTTCAATTTGTATGTGGGGCAGATCACATTTACCATCCTCTTTCCTTAACTCATCAATGAATATCCCATAGGCCTCTACATTATGGACAAGGTATGTGTATGAAAACCATTATCAAAACTGTTTTTTTCATTCACATTCACCACAAAAAAACAAGGTTTGAAAACTGTCGTGTGCGTTTTTTATTAATGTGTATAATTGAAATGTTCAACCTCCCTACACCTCTGATGAATATAACAGGAATTCTGTTCGATCACCATTCACGGCAAAATCATTAGAGCGTTGGGCCAGTAACTGGAAGGTTGCTGGATCGAATCCCTAAGCTGACAAGGTAAAGATCTATCGTTCTGCCCCTGAACAAGGCAGTTACCCAACTGTTCCCTGGGCGCCGTGGATGTCGATTAAGGCAGCCCCCCGCACCTCTCTGATTCAGTGGGTTTGGGTTAAAAGCGGAAGACACATTTCAGCTGAATACATTCAGTTGGACAACTGACTAGGTGTCCCCTTTTCCCGATGGATACGGAGAACATCAACACGCCAGGGGATATACCCATTGGACTTGGGGCTCTGCTGGGAGTTTACCTCATATTTGGCTTTTTTTATTCTGCTTTGCCACTAAAATCATAATAAACACTGAGAACTAAAATATTGTGTTATACATATTATTATTATTAATTAACCCCAAAAGGTTCTTTAAAAGGTTATTTGAGGATCCATTAAAAGGGGTTCTTCGAAGAACTTAAAGGGGTTGCACCTCTGTTAGATTCCGTCTAAACCTGTAACAGATTGGTTAAGGCTGACTGGAGGTATGCAGCCACAACACCAAATGCAGTGGGAACCACATTATCCTCCCAGTGAGTATTACACCCAGCATGAGTCTTGTTTTAAATACCTCAGAGGAATTACCACCGATATTTAATCTCCATGAACATCATGTAACATGTACGGGGGGGGGGGGGACTTGAAAAGTAATTTGAAATGATCTGATGAAGGCCTGGCTGGTTGTGAGATCCAATCTGGAAGAGCTGTACTGCAGCCCGCCATCTGGAAGACCCACACTGCACATTCTGGTTGTCGAGGCTGGTAATGACACTATCTGTACAAGATCTGTTTTTAACTATACACTCTAAGCCAATATCATTCCAAGGCCCAGTGTACTAAATACTGTCTGTACGGCATTAGTTACAGTCTGTTTGTGCTATTATGACAACTCCCAGTCAGCAGCAATGGAATAGGCAAGCGCACAAACAGATATGTGACAAGGCTACTGTCTGTGTTACGCTCGTTAGAGGAATTAGACCAAGGTCCAGCGTGGTAGGCGAACATCTTACTTTTATTTAAAATGAACACCAAAAACCAACAAAATACAAAACAACCGTAAAGTTCTGCATGCTAAACAGCAACTAACAAAATCAAGATCCCTCAAACTAAGGTGGAAAAAAGGCTGCCTAAATATGATCCCCAATCAGAGACAACCATAGACAGCTGCCTCTGATTGGGAACCATACCCGGCCAACAAAGAAATAGAACACATAGATTGCCCACCCTAGTCACACCCTGGCCTAACCAAAATAGAGAATAAAAAGGATCTCTAAGGTCAGGGCGTGACAGTCTGTATACATGGCCTATATTTCATTGTTTGTTGAGAACCTGTCCTATATCGTACAGTTAAAGTCATCATTACCATGCGTTGCTGTAATGGAGGTTCTCAGTGATACATATAGACAATTCCCTTTATTATCCAGTATAAACAGTAGCCTTCCATTCCACCTACATGGCACTAACTGTCCCACTTTGATTGCAATATAGATGCTTTGAATGAATTGCTACCCAACATGTTCACACAAGTTACATAGTAACACAATTCTATTTGTTCTCCTTTTCACCTTTGGCATGCTGTAACATTGACATTACCCATTGTTCCAAATGATCATTTTTCATAAATATAAAACAATTTCACACTAAAAATAGGCCTTTGGCTAGAAATACAGTTTAAACATTCAGTGCTTCTTTCATCCGTCAGCAGTGTGAATATATTCCTGTCTGGCTACCTAATTAAAAATGAGAAGCTGAACCGAAGTGTAAAAAAAAGAATGGATTTGAGAAGCCATTGTGAGGCCATCTTCACTCACTATAATAAATGAGGGGTGACAGTCCATATGGCCACTTAGTGTAGGCTAGTGCACTACGCTCATGGTTGGAGGGACATGGCTAATTCAATGATCATTTACATTCCCAAAGCCATGTCCATTTGGATTGTTTTTCCATATTTCTGTTTTCTCCAGACAAACTCTGCTTTTATTGTTTCACACTAAAGATGAACTTGCAGTGTAAATGTGAATGTAGGCAGGCATAAAAACGTCGGCATTGGTCTCACTGCAGTAGCTATATCCCTAACCTAGTTAGGGTACGACAGCTAAAGGTATTCCACCACCCACTTTGAAGTGTGATGTTACAATATTGCTGACTTAAACTGTGGCATCGTCCTCAAAGACTTAGACTTTTCATTCGTATCCCTTAACTTATTCCACATAAAAAAAATAAGTGTTACAGCCTAAATAAAATAAAAATTTCACCGATCTACACACAATATCTCATAATGACAGTGAAAACGTTTTTAGAATTTTTTGCTAATTTATTGAAAATTAAATGCCAAATTTACTTACATAAATATTCACATGACTGAGTCAATACTTTGTAGAAGCATCTTTGGTGGTGATTATAGTTTTGTCATCTTGGGTATGTCTGCATCAGCTTTGCGCATCTGGATTTGGGGATTTTCTCCCATTCTTCCATATTTTCTCATTCTCTGTTAAGTTAAATGGGGAAGGGCAGTGAACAGCAATTTTCAAGTCTTTCCACAGATTTTCAGTGGGTTTCAAGTCTTGGCTTTGGCTGGGCTACTAAAGGCCATTAACATTATTGTTATGAAGCCATTCCAGCGTTGCTTTGGCTGTATGCTTGGGGTCAATGTGGAATAAGTCAAGGGGCATGAATACTTTCTGAAGACACTGTAAATCAAGTGTGTAGGAATCCAGCAAGCCATGACACCCACCATCTCAGATTGTTCTTAAATTGTTTCTGTAGTTAGAAACAGATAAGATTAGCATTCCTGCAACATGATTTTGTTGAAATATAACAATCTCTGAGAAAAAAATAAGGTAATTGATTGCAGCCAAATTGGCCATTTTAATTGATAGGTTTAATATGATATTAAATAAATATAGGACATAACATCCGATTTAGACCAAACCTTTTTCTAACAATGAGTAAGATATGGGGAATCCAAATAAATTGTCAAAAGGCACCCACGGACCCCCCACACCCTACGCCAATCCCACCCCAAAACGAGTATACGGTATCAGTTCTCTATGTTTGACAGTAGTATGGAGCTGCGTCTTGGAGTATTGTTTCTTCATCCTATGTAATGTATTCTCCGTGAGTTAAGTGATGTTTTTATCCCCTGTTCAGAGAAATTAGTCATTGATATTGTTTGGTTTATGGCCATCCTACATCCTGATATTACCAGGTTCTGACCACCAGATGGTGCTGTTCCTGCTATTATCAATGTTAAAGGAATAGTTCACCCAAATTACAAAATTTGATATTTGTTTCCTTACCCTGTAAGCAGTTTATGGACAAGGAATGACAGTAACCCATGCTTTGGTTTACCTGGCCACTGTTTCAAATGCAAACTTTTTAGCACTTTTAAGCACAAACCCAATGCAGGTCTATGGTACCTTTATTAGCATTTTCACGCTTCTTATCCAAATCATCGATAAGTAACATCATTGAGTTATACAATACATTTTGAGATACTTTAGGATGATTTGGACATGAAGCGTGAAAATGCTAATATAGGTACCATTTAACTTGCATTGGATTTTTGGCAGAAATGCTAAAAAGTTAACATTTGAATCAGTGGACAACAAAACAAAGAATGGGTTGCTGTCATACTGGTTTAAGATCTATTCTACCTTATGATTGCTGGAGACAAATGTGAAACCAGTCATATGGCAACAAACTTAAAAGCATATCAACATGATAGGTATTTTTGCCCCTTTCCCACAGTGCTGTGATGTTATGCAGAATTTTTATTGCATGGCATTTTAGCTTGCAGGGATGAAACTTGGTAACGCAAACCAAATGGGTACCACAGCCTAGTTCATGTAGTCAATTGAGCAATGTCGTGCCAAATGTGACTTTTATGCACTCTAATGTTTTAATCATATGCCCGAATTTCTCTATTTTGTATTTGTAGCCTATCATGTTAAATATTAGCCACTATCAGTAGTGACTGTCAGTTCGTCCTTTATTTAAAGGGGGAGATCAAGCTCATCCTAAATGTTATAGGCCTATTTCTATTGTGCCCTGTTCATCAAAAGTGTTGCCTTTTGGTAGGCTGTCATTGTAAATAAGAATTTGTTCTTAACTGACTTGCCCAGTTAAATAAAGGTTAAATAACACATTTAATAATAATAACAACGCATATTTAACTGCCAATTTAGTATTAGTTCCCTTCCTTTAGCCTGCATTTTGTAGGCTCTTACTCCATTCCAATGTTTAGTTTTGGTCAATGGTTTTGAAACCTCTTCTCGGGGACCCCCAGCCGTTACATCTATTTGAATTATTCCAGAGCTAGCACACCTGATTCAATTTGTGAACTAATCATCAAACCTTTGGCATACGGCCCAGTAGATTAATGGGGCCGAGCCCCCCGCCATCCAGGACCTCTATACCAGGCGGTGTCAGAGGAAGGCCTTAACATTTTTCAAAAACTCCAGACACCCAAGTCATAGACTGTTCTTTCTGCTACCGCACAGCAAGTGGTACCGGTGCATCAAGTCTGGAACCAAAAGGACCCTGACCAGCTTCTACCCCCAAACCATAAGACTGCTAAGTAGTTAGTTAAATAGTTAACCATATAGCTACCTGGACTATCTGCATTGTACCTTCTGCATTAACTTTTTTGACTCATCACATACGCTGCTGCTACTGTTTATTATCTGTCACTTTCATAGTTATATGTACAGGTATCTACCTCAATTACCTCGTACCCTGCACATAGACTCAGTACTGGTACCCTTTGTATTGAGGTAGATAGGTCCTTCCACCTCAAAAGCACAAGAAATAGGATTTCGACACCAATCATCTCAGATTGTTCTGAATTTGCTTCTGTTGTTAGAAACAGATAAGATTAGCATTCCAGCAACATTATTTTGTTGAAATATAATTTGATATCTGATAACTTAAGCTAATTGATTGCACCCAAATTGGCCTTTTTAATTTATAGGATTCATATAATATTCTATAAATATACACCGGCCAAAAAGTATGTGGACACCTGCTCGTCAAACTATATGCAAATAGCCATTGCCATAGCCAAGTTATCGTTACTCATTATGTATCTATTATTACTTTTATTATTACGTGTTTAACTTTTCTATACTATATCTATTTTCATTCTCTTTGCATTGTTGGGAAGGACCCGTAAGTAAGCATTTCACTGTTAATCTACACCTGTTGTTTACATTTGAGGCAGGCAGTTAGCTACTTTTTTTTTAGAATGGCTTTCCCTCCCCGGTCAAACAAGCTGTGCTGACTGGAACCTCCACCTACAGTCTCAGAGCTGTTCAAATTCCAGGCCGCTGAAAAGCGAAAACCGAGGTAAATCTGCGTGTCAACAAGTTTTTTTTTAACCACACGTTTCCAGGACTGCTCTGTCAGGAGCAGCTGTGCATACATCACATCACAGCCCTGAAGGTGTGTAGCCATCAGGAGTCACATGACACGCACCCTGAGAGATGGACAGAGTGAGAGAAAGAAGAGAAAGAATCAGGGGAGAGACAGGGAGGGAGGGAGGGAGGGAGGGGAGAGAGAAAATACCAAAGTATAGAGAGGGTTAAGACAGATGAAGGAGAAGGGGTGGTTAAAACAGTTGACCTGTGAGAAGAGAAAAACAGTCTGAGCTGTCTCTTCGTAGTCTGGGACTGTTGGCACTATCTGTTACAGTGTCAACATTTGACCCTCTTCAAATGCTCGCCAGGTTCACAGGTCAGAGGTTGGCAGGTGCCTGAGGGGGCTCTGGGGCTGAGGGTCCAGGGGTCAGATTTCTGGAAGGTAAAGGGGGGGCTGGAGAGCACAATATGCCCAGTGTCCAGACTAAAGCGATCGACAGGCAGGTCGACTTAGTCCAGCAGTACAATCCAATCAGCCTCATCTACTGATTGACACACACCCCCCCGCCTCTCCCCCCCCCACACACAGAGAGACACCTGTCTAGAGCGACCACCAGAATCAGCTGTCAGTGTAATACTAAAGGGCAGTCAGAAGTTGACCTTTCCCATTCACACGTCTAGTTCATAAGGTTGTATATGAGGTCTATAATACATTTATATCTGTACACTATTTATGTAAATGTGTATATGAATGTAAATATACATTTAAATGTACAATATTGGTTTAATTGGATAACTATTTGAATCAATGTACCATAGTTTAATATAATATGTTCCAGGTAGTTAGTTTAATATGAATCATGTGACCCTTTCGTTGTAAGCGGATCGCAAATCACTGAACAGAAAATGCCCTATTTAGATATGAATTACTGATATACTAGTGACCTTGCAGACCAATATATCACTACCAATGAATAACCCATGCAGAAGTGGATACCCTCATCTGGTTGGACAACATAAGATATTAATTGCATAATGAGAAGCTAAATGCTATATAATGTTTTCCATATAAGTCACAAAAGGCCCATTATCCCCATAGTTAGCCTATCCAAATTTGTTTGTGTCCGTAGATTTTTTTTTAGGGGTAGATCAGCTTTAATATTGCAGATAGATTGAGGATTCTATCAATGTAATTATCAAAATAATTTCTGATCGCCTGTATGTTTTTGTAAATATATAAAATATATATATTTTGTCATATATTTTCCTTTATTATGTTCCCCTAACCCTACCACCCCTCCCCTAACTGAAGTAAACTAATAGACAACAACTTTTAGGCTACTACTTCCAGCTTATACACACTATATACATTTTACGGACAGTATATTTTACAATAGTTATATTTTGCTTGTTTTTAGTTGCAGCCTTCAGCTACCCTCAACCCCTCCCATCTATCTCTGAACACCATCCAGGTTTAGATTTTTATTTACCATAAATTTTTCAACTATGGAGTGATATTTCACAAAAGTTCTGAACCCTTTCTATTCTCATAGCTTCGACAGTAAATTAAAGATAAACCTATTTGCTAAGAGATTTATTATATTATTGATGGATTGACTGTGACTTTTTAAATCACTCAGTAGTGCTATCTGCAGAGTTAGCTCCAGGCAAATGATGCAATTCTTCAGTCAGTCCTGAACAAGATAAATATGGACAAGCTACATATGGACAGTACCAAAACAAACGATCTAATGATTCTGCCTCTTCATATCGAAATCTGCAGAGCTGGTATGGTTGTATCCCCATTGTATTTTTACACCTAGAGTTACTATATATAACTTTAACCCATTGTATAAGAGATTCTCCAGAATTGAAATATTCCAGGCATTTATATATACAGTTGAAGTCGGAAGTTTACATACACTTAGGTTGGAGTCATTAAAACTCATTTTTCAACCACTCCACAAATTTCTTGTTAACAAACTATAGTTTTGGTAAGTCGGCTAGGACTTACGTTCTGTCTCCTAGAGATGAACGTACTTTGGTGTGAAAAGTGCAGCAAGGAAGAAGCCACTGCTCCAAAACCACCATAAAAAAGCCAGACTACAGTTGGCAACTGTACATGGGGACAAAGATCGTACTTTTTGGAGAAATGTCCTCTGGTCTGATGAAACAAAAATTGAACTGTTTTGCAATAATGACCATCGTTATGTTTGGAGGACAAAGGGGGAGGCTTGCAAGCCGAAGAACACTGTCCCAATCGTGATGCACGGGGGTGGCAGCATCATGTTGTGGGGGTGCTTTGCTGCATGAGGGACTGGTGCACGTCACAAAATAGATGGCATCATGAGGAAGGAACATTATGTGGATATATTGAAGCAACATCTCAAGACATCCGTCAGGAAGTTAAAGCTTGGTCACAAATGGGTCTTCCAAGATGACAATGACCTCAAGCATACTTCCAAAGTTGTGGCAAAATGGCTTAAGGACAACAAAGTCAAGATATTGGAGTGGCCATCACAAAGCCCTGACCTCAATCCTATAGAAAATTTGTGGGCAGAACTGAAGAAGCGTGTGCGAGCAAGGAGGCCTACAAACCTGACTTAGTTACACCAGCTTTGTCAGGAGGAATGGGCCAAAATTCACTCAACTTATTGTGGGAAGCTTGTGGAAGGCTACCCGAAACGTTTGACCCAAGTTAAACAATTTAAAGGTAATGGTGCCAAATACTAATAGAGTGTATGTAAACTTCTGACCCACTGGGAATGTGATGAAAGAAATAAAAGCTGAAATAAATAATTATCTCCGCTATTATTCTGACATTTCACATTCTTAAAATAAAGTGGTGATCCTAACTGACATAAGACAGGGAATTTTTACTAGGATTAAATGTCAGGAATTGTGATAAACAGATTTTAAATGTATTTGGCTAATGTGTATGTAAACTTCCAACTGTAAATTCCAGTCGTACTTTATCAAAAGCCTTTTCTATGTCAGCTATGAATACCAGTTCTGGTTTCCCAGATTTTTCAATGTGTTCTATTGTTTCCAGTACTTGTCTTAAATTATCTCCAATGTATCATCCATATTAAAAACCTTTCTGATTAGGATGAATAATGTCTGTCATGACGTTGGGTTGGGGGTAGGTTTACGAGTCATAAATACCTCTTTCCCCCTTTTTCTCTCTCCCCACTATAACTGATGTGACACAAGAAAATGGGTTAACATAGAGATTCTGGGTAACATCAGAAGTTGGGGGAAATGAACTATATTCTGGTAATCCAACCAACTGTACATATGCGGTGGTACTTAAGGTATATTATGTCAGTTCGGTTGCCCTCTGACACATTCTCATCAATGATAGAATGACATAAACGCTACTGTGAAAAGTCTAAACGTCAGAGGTATCGGATTCACATGGAATTGTTGTTTAATTCAAATGTTTGAATATGACATTGTTTGTGAAGAGGTGAAATTTAATTTTACCTTCCAAATGAGAGATCTGTGTTTTCATAAATTTGGCTTCTGCTCAACCAGGGGCCCGCCCCTGTGAAGAGACCTGGGTAATAGACTTTTCAGACACACCCCTCTGCCTCCACTATATAAAGCCACGAACCAGAATATAACTTTCTGTTCCGGGTATGCTAGGATGACGATCCAGTGTCAGAATGGTTCAGATAATCACTATAGATGAAGCCAACATCAGCATGGACTTTGATTGTGAAGGAGACATTCTTCAAAGGACAGAGGACTCGGGTTGGCGACACGGGCTATCTACCACCAACCTACTGAAGTGCAGCTCAGAGTAAATATTCATTGCATTTGCCTCTTCAAATGGCGGTAATTTAGAATGCATAAGATAAGATTTACGATAGCACAGCTCGCCTATGCTCAAGTCTCCCGCGCTTTCACTAGGACTCCCCCCCTTTCCTTTGTGTAACAAGCTGTCATATCGATTCTGCCCGCTAGGGACGTTTTTCTGAATGACGTAATTTGTGATCAAGTTATGATTTAATTGTGTATGTGTGTTTCTGTGTGATTAGTTAGGTATTTAGTAAATAAATAATTAAACCCAATTTTGTATTGCTGATTCAACTTGTTAGCCAGGATTCTTGCAGATAATCAAGGACTTACAACTTTCAGATGAGACTGAATAAAATGACGATTAATGTGACGGCTATTTAGTAAAATATTACTAAATCTTTAAGAGTTTATTCGAAAGATAACAGCTCTATAAATATTCTTTCGTGGTGTCCCTCTCTAGTTAATTCATATTTACATGATTAGTTCAATCAGGTAATATTCATTACGGAGAAATTATTTTATAGAATAGCATGTCATAGCAATTAATCTGGCATAGTCAAAGACACGACATGTCCAACAATATCTTTTTAATTCTATGCGCTATGCATTTTTCTAGAATTTGTGCATCACAACACTGAAGTGTAAGGATCCTCCAAATTCTTTTTCAATGGACTGGATCTTAATATTACCACTTGGATCCTGTTTCAGTAATAATGCAATCAGGCCTTCTTGTTGAGTATCTGCTAATCTATCATTTTTATCGGAGTGGTTAAAACATGCTAATAACGGTACTCTGAGTATATAAAAAAAAAAGGTTTGATATATCTCAACTCGTATGCCATCCAGCCCTGGAGTTTTCCCGGACTTAAAGGGTTTAATTGGCTTCACGTGAGTCTTTCTGTACAGCTGTTAATTTTACATTATTAATTGGGGAAAAAATACTTACAATTAACTTCGGTTAGTGGAGATGAAGGACACACTGAAAAGAAGACATATGCTTGGTGAATCATGGGTGACTCCCATGTTTCAGTAAATTATTTTTGGTAGTATTTCTATGTTAAAGACTTAACAATTATTTTGTGCATTTTCCCTATATTTCCATCCAGTTCCCTTTATGTTTTATAATATGTTACTCCATTTCTTTTAGTTTTTCCTGTAACGTATTCTGTGCTTCTATGGTACCGTTTTTATTGCTATCTATCTGTACTGTTAGTCCCTCTTTGCCCTTTTTAATTATGAATTCTTTTGACTTTAGTGAACAGTATGTTTAACATGATCTTTATTTCAGTGACCTTGATTGTATTTCAGCTATCCCTGAACCTGATTTAGCTTTGAGCCTGCAGATGTCTTCAATACTATTGGGGATAATCATGCTCCCTTCAAAAAACTAAGGGTTAAAGGTAGATCGAATGTATGGTACACTCCGGAATTATCGGAAGTCATTCATGAAAGAGATGATGCTTGGGTCAAGGCCAGGAACATAGGCTTAGGCTCGGACTGGCAAGCTTTTAAGCAACTGAGGAATTATTTTGCAAGACAAATTAGAAAGGCTACATCTGATTATTATGTAACAGCTCTTTTGGATTGTAATGGGAACATAGCTAAATTCTGGAAAAATGTCAAATCCCTGAAGGGTTCTACTTCCTCTTCTATGCCACAACAAATTCATTCAGACACTGACATCATTACTGAAAAAATGCAATCATTGATCTCTTTGAAATAACTTCTAAGCCTATTCACACTGATTTTGTGCTGGATGCTGATAGGGGAAACTTGCTGAATGATCAGAGAAACGATAGTCAAAGCTTTTCCTTTAGGCTATTTGTAGAAAAGGAAGTCCTGGATCCTTTGCTAGCAATAGACAACAAGAAATCCACAGGGGCCGACTAATTGGATCCTGGTCTGCTTAACTGCGCATTGCCAATCATTGATGGCTTTGTCACTCCTGCTCCCCCTCTCCCTCTCTGGTGCTCGAGGGTGCCTTTCATTATGCACACCTGTCACCATCATTACACGCATCGACGCTCACTGGACTCACCTGGACTCCTTCACTTTGTTGATTGCCCCATCTATATCTGTCTGTTCCTCCATTGGTTCCTGGTGTCAGCATTAATGTCGTTGTGTTTTCATGTCCAGATGCTGTTCTGTTCCATGTCCATGGTTTATTAAATGTTCACTCCCTGTACCTGCTTCTCGTCTACCAGCGTCGATCCTTACAGGCTCAATAACCCACATTTTTCATTTAACATTGTTATCAGGAAATATTCCAAAAATATGGAAATCAGCTCTTGTGCTGCCACTTCATAAGGGAGGGGTAGTAATGACCTTAATAATTATTGCCCCATTTCAAGACTTCTTTGTCTAGCTAAGATTCTTGAATCCTTGATAAATGTAGAACTTTGATATTTTTTATCTTAGAAATGTATTTTGTCTGTAAACAAATCAGGGTTTAGACACTATTACAGCAACCACTTTAGTTGTTAATGATCTTGTCAATGCTTTAGACACTAAAATGAAATGTGCTTCTCTGTTTGTGGACCTATCAAAAGCTTTTCATACTGTTGATCATGCTGTTTTTTTAGTAAATTGTCCTCGATAGGCCTGAGCTTGGACTTCTGTTCATCGTTTCATGGTTAATTATCTTAGTAACAGAACTTAGGCCATCGTGATTGATGGGGTTAAGTCATAATTTCTTGAAGTACATAAAGTTGTACCACGGGTCAATTTTGGGACCTGTTTTCTTCCATTTTTATGGAAACATCATTGGTCAAGCTGTTAAAAATTGTAAACTTCATCTATAGTCCATTCGGAAGCTATTCAGACCCCTTGACTTTTTCCACATTTTGCTACGTTACAGCCTTATTCTAAATGGATTCAATTGTTTCCCCCCTCACACTTCTACACACAATACACCATAATGACAAAGCAAAAATTGGTTTTCAGAAATTTTAGCAAATTTATAAAAAAAAAAAAAAAATGAAATATCACATTTACATAAGTTTTCAGACCCTTTACTCAGTACTTTGGTTGAAGCACCTTTGGCAGTGATTACAGCCTTGCGTCTTCTTGGGTATGACGGTACAAGCTTGGCACAACTGTATTTGGGGAGTTTCTCCCATTCTTCTCTGCAGATCCTTTAAAGCTCTTTCAGGTTGGATGGGGAGCGTCGCTGCACGCTATTTTCAAGCCTGGGCTCTGACTGGGCTAATCAAGGACATTCAGAGACTTGTCCCAAAGCCACTCCTGCGTTGTCTTGGCTGTATGGTTAGGGTCGTTGTCCTGTTGGAAGGTGAACCGTCGCACCAGTCTGAGGTCCTGAGCTCTCTGGAACAGATTTTCATCAAGGATCTCTCTGTACTTTGTTCCCTCTGTTCATCTTTCCCTAGATCCTGACTAGTCTCTCAGTCACTGTCGCTGAAAAACATCACCACAGCATGATGCTTCCATCACCATGCTTCACCGTAGGGATGGGTGTCCGGTTTCCTCCAAACGCGACACTTGGTATTCAGGCCAAAGAGTTCAATCTTGGTTTCATCCGACCAGAGAATCTTGTTTCTCATGGTCTGAGAGTCCTTTAGGTGCCTTTTGGCAAATTCCAAGTTGGCTGTTATGAGCTTTTACCGAAGAGTGGCTTTCGTCAAAGATTGATTGAGTGCTGCAGAGATGGTTGTCCTTCTGGAAGGTTCTGCCATCACCACAGAGGAACTCTGGAGCTCTGTCAGAGTGACCATAAGGTTCTTGGGCACCTCCCTGACCAAAGCCCTCCTCCCCCAAAAGCTCAGTTTGGCTGGGCGGCCAGCTCTAGGAAGAGTCTTGCTGGTTCCAAACGTATTCCATTTAAGAATGATGGAGGCCACTGTTTTTTTGGGGACCTTCAATGCTGCAGAAATGTTTTGGTACCCTTCCCCAGATCTGTGCCCAACACAATCCTGTGTCTGAGCTCTTCAGACAATTCCTTCGACTTCACGGCTCGTTTTTTTCTCTGTCTTGCACTGTCAACTGTGGGACCTTATTTAGACAGGTGTGTGCCTTACCCAATCATGTCCAATCAATTGAATTTACCTTAGGTGGACTCCAATCAAGTTGTAGAAACATCTCAAGGATGATTATTGGAAACAGGATGCACCTGAGCTCAATTTCGAGTCTCATAGCAAAGGGTCTGAAAAGTTATGTAAATAAGGTATTTCTGTTTCAATAATTTTTCATTTGCAAACATTTCTAAAAACGTGTTTTCACTTTGTCAGTATGGGGTATTGTGTGTAGATTGATGAGGAAAAAAAGGTATTTAATCAATTTCAGAATACAGCTGTAACGTAACAAAATGTGGAAAAAGGAAAGGGGTCTGAATACTTTCCGAAGGCACTGTATATCAGAGGACTGAAGGGACCACCCTGGCAGAGCTTGTGGCAGACTTGTACGTGTGTTTGTTGTAACCTCTCCAGTTAAAGGTTAATAAAGAGTGAATCATTTCATATTGACTTCAGGTGTCCCTGGTGTTGAATTTCCGAACAGGATCTGCGAGGGAACACTGGTGGGGAGTTCCGTGTAAAGGCATGAGGGAAATTCCCATCTGACCAAAGAGGACGTGAACCCGCCCAGACCAGACTTTTACTGTGAGCTTCCCGGGGGAAGATACCTGATCCGCGAACCTCTGAGGGACATGTCTATTTAATTTCAGTAAGTTAATTTAAATACATTTATATTTAAAAAAATCTATAGAGTACCAGTCAAAAGTTGATGACAGCTTTGCACACTCCTAAAAAACGCATCTAGATTCAGAATTTGTTAGGATATGGTGCATATCCACAAAAATCCAAATATGCATTGGAAATGGTTTGTATTGTATAACACCTGAGGGACTTTACAAATACTTGTATGTGGGGGGTACAGAGATGGGGTTTTTATAAAAAATAATGTTAACCACTATTATTGAACAAAGAGTGAGTCAATGCAAGTTATTATGTGACTTGTTAAGCACATTTTTACTCCTGAACGTATTTAGGCTTTGCATAACAAAGGGGTTGAACACTTATTTACTCAAGACATTTCAGCTTAACATTTTTTATTAAGTTGTAAAAATGTCTAAACACTAAATCCCACTTTGACATTGTGGGCTATTTTGTATAGATCTTAAATGCAGGCGGTAACACAACAAAATATGGAAAAAGTCAAGGGGTGTCAACAGAGGTTGGAACCAGTTCAGGGAACAAAACTGAGACAATTTTTCAAGGAACAGAAATGGAACCTGAAACAAAGTGATCCATACTGTTCCGGAACAGAACAGATATTTGTTTCTAGTCCCACAACAAAGCGCCTATGCAAAGCCCTCACTCTGACACTCAGAAACATATTGCAGTGGCTGCCTGCAAGCTGAAAATCTTTGCCTGCCCCCCCCCCCCTCGAAGCAAAGGCTACTGTGATACAGAAGATATGGAGAGAATTTTTAATTAGCAAGAGATGAATGGATAAACGTTTGAAATGCTAGTTAAGTATACCATAGGCCTAGTTATCACATTTCATGTTGGATTTATTAGCTACAAAAAGGTAAAACGTGTTTTTACTCTGGTGAGGCTCTGCACACACACGCTTGTTAGCTAATGTTAGCTAGCTCATGCTTGTTAGCTATCAAGCTCAAACGACATTCAAAGTTCCTCCATAGAAGCTGCCCCTCCTAGGTATAGTTCTGTGGACCTAATTCAGATAAGGCATGTCATAACAAGATGCCCAGCCCCTCAAGCCTCCTCCTCACTCTCTCTCTCTCTCACTCTCCCCAGTCCCACCCGCAAAATTTCACTCGCATCTTGCGCCATAGGCTACACTTGTCTGTCCATCACGCATGTAAACAACTAGTTTGACAGCTGCTCTACACTCTTTGAAAAAAAAGGTGTTATCTAAAAACTAAAAGGGTTCTTTGGCTGTTCCCATAGGATAACCCTTTGAAGAACAGTTTTTGAACAGAACTCTTTTGGGTTCCATGTAGAACCTTTTCCACAGAGGGTTCTACATGGAACCCAAAAGGGTTCTACCTGGATCCAAAAAGGGTTCTCCAATTGGGACAGCCAAATAACCCTTTTTTCTAAGAGTGTATCCGCACTGATTGGTGAAGTAATTTAAGGAGCTAAATGTAAAAAATTATTGATTTCACAGGTTAAAAAGGAACAGAAGGGAACGCTGTAAACAGGTACTTTATTTTGCTGTTGGGTACAGTGGAACGGAATGAAAATAATAGTGGTTTGATTGGAAAGTTATTTTGTTTAAAACCCCTGGGTGTGAATACTTTCTAATTTGAGTGTCTCAAATTTACATTTACTATAATACGTCTAGTCTATGAGACCAGGCTGCAAATCGGTATGTTCGATTACATATATGACTAGCCATCAGGTCAGAATACTGCACGTTATCCAAGTGGGAAAAAAAATCGCTGTCCTACAATGGTTATATTAACAAACCTGAGCCTCTACTTAGTTAACAAAAAACTGACAAATATAAAATAAAAATATAAATAAAGATTATCAGGACAGACAATCCCATCCATATTTAATTGGCACACTATTCCCTAGACCCACTCCAATTCGCATACCGCCCCAACAGATCCACAGATAAAGCAATCTCAATCGCACTCCACACTGCCCTTTCACACCTGGACAAAAGGAACACTTATGTGAGAATGCTGTTCATTGACACAGTTCGGCGTTCAACACCACATTACTAAGCTAAGGACTCTGGGACTAAACACCTCACTCTGCAACTGGATCCTGGACTTCATGACGGGCCGCCCCCAGTTGGTAAGGGTAGGCAACAACACATCTGCCACTCTGATCCACAACACTTGGGCCCCTCAGGGGTGTGTGCTCAATCCCCTCCTGTACTCCCTGTTCACCCACAACTGCGTGGCCAAGCACGACTCCAACACCATCATTCATTTTGCTGACGACACAACAGTGGTAGGCCTGATCACCCACAACGATGAGGCAGCCTATAGGGAGGAGGTCAGAGACCTGGCAGTGTGGTGCCAGGACAACAACCTCTCCCTCAATGTGAGCAAGACAAAGGAGCTGATCATGAACTATAGGAAAAGTAGTCATTAACATCGACGGGGCTGTAGTGGAGCGGGTCAAAAGTTTCAAGTTCCTTGGTGTCCACATCACCAACACACTATCATGGTCCAAACACACCAAGACAGTCATGAAGAGGGCATGACAACGCCTTTTCTCCCTCAGGAGACAGAAAAGATTTGGCATGGGTCCCCAGATCTTCAAAAAGTTCTACAGCTGCACCATCGAGGGCATCCTGACCGGTTGCATCACCAACTGGTATGGCAACTGCTTGGCAAGTAAGTAAGTAAGGTAAGGCGCTACAGAGGGTAGTACGTACGGCCCAGTACATCACTGGGGCCAAGCTTCATGCCATCCAGGACCTCTATACCAGGCAGCGTCAGAGGAAGGCCCAAAAAATTGTCCAAGATCCCAGTCACCCAAGTCATAGACTGTTCTCTCTGCTACCGCACGGTAAGTGGTACCGGAGCACCAAGTCTAGCTCCAAAGGCTCATTAACAGCTTCTACCCCCAAGCCATAAGACTGCTGAACAATTAATCAAATGGCCACCCAGACTATTTACACCCAGACTACTTAAATTTTTACACTGCTGCTACTCTCTGTTAATTATCTATGCATAGTCACTTTACCCCTACCTACATGCACAAATTACCTCAACTAACCTGTACCCTCGTACATTGACTCAGTACCGGTACGTCTTGTATATAGCCTCGTTATTGTTATTTTAATGTGTTACTTAAAATAAAAAAAAATTGAACTTTAGTTTATTTAGTAAATATTTTATTGACTCTATTTCTTGAACTGCATTGTTGATTAAGGGCTTGTAAGTAAGCATTGCATGGTAAGGTCTACACCTGTTTATTCGGCGCATGTGACAAAACATTTTTTATTTGATATATAGTGCACTACTTTTGACGAGGGCCCATAGGACTCTGGTCAAAAGTAGTGCAGTATGTAGGGAATAGGGGTCCATTTGGGACACAGCCACATACATCACCCAACCCATGCTGTTTTGGTACAGTGAAGTGACACTCATTAAAATCATTGTATCCCCTGATCTCGTGCACTGATGTTGGGAGGAAATAGCGCAGTCCAATTTAATACAGCCAGAGGTTTTCGTAGCATCATGTGCCAATTAGTTCCCACGTCAAACATTATAATGTTAAAGGACACTGCACTCTGGAAGGGTATCGAGCTGATGTTGCTATGCTGTTCCACTGACACCAGGCATTTGATCAAACACACAATGACAACTATGGATTTGGTTGGAGGGGGAATGACGTAGTGTACTAGGGGAACATGATACTCCACAAAGGCAATTTGTAACGACAGCTATTAAAGTTTAACAAACAATACCCAAGTGAGAAAAAGCAGGCCACTGTACATCACATCAGCCTACTGATGTGATATATTATGACAGGATGGCGGGCGGGGAGGCTGAAGGAGAGAGAATGACAGAAGCACATTCTTATTTTTCATTGCAGCTCCTTTTGCTCTGCTCTTCCCTCACAGCAGCAGCTGAAACAGGTGTGTTTTGACTTAGGGCAATGAGGGCACAGAAGTGCTGTCCCATCCTCATGTGGTTTTACGGGTCACACTGACTGAGTACACACACACAGCCACACACTCACTCACCTCACACACCACAGTTGCATATTCCAACTACACGCATTATACGCAAAATGTCCACACGCACACACACACTCTACCACACACTGTTAGTCGCCCTAGTCACACAAACACTCATTACAACCATCTCATGGCTACATAACACATGACGGACTAGGTCTTCGGCTCAGGAAACAGAGGGTTCCTGTTTGTTCGACAAGCTCTATTGCTACTCTAGCTGACTCTCTCCTATACAATATACACTCTCAGCTCAGTGAGTCTCTCTCTCTCTTTCCCCTTCTCTCTGTCTTTCTTCGTGTTACAAAGCATTTGAGTTATATACTTACTGTATGTCTATATTTCTCAATCCAAAATGTTCAATACGCCCTTTGTTCTTTTAGACCCCAATCTCTAATCTGGACCTCTCACTCGACTGATATTGACCTGTCCACACACATACAACATAAATCTCTAAAACACATTTTTCAGCTTTTATGGAGTCATGAGTCACTTCTCTTTTCTGACTTAATCATACAGTATCTTCTTTGTCAACTCAAACTTTCTTTCTCTCTCGGTACCTTTGGGCCCCCGAGTGGCGCAGCAGTCGGGAGCCCAAACATTATCTCAGTGCTAGAGGCGTCACTACAGACCCTGGTTTGATTCCAGGCTGTATCACAACCAACCGGGATTGGGAGTCCCATAGGGTGGCACACAATTGGCCCAGCGTCGTCCGGGTTAGGGTTTGGCCGGGGTAGTCTGTCATTGTAAATAAGAATTTGTTCTTAACTGGCTTGCCTAGTTAGATAAAGGTACAATTTTAAAAAACTATGTTCACTCCAAGCTGTAACTTCACGCTGTGGGAAGCAGGGGTTCTGGCAGTCGGGGGTGTTGGGGGATTGAAGAAAAGTCTGGATGAGCATCTAGATTTAATG
The DNA here is from genome assembly GCF_029448725.1 of Salvelinus fontinalis. Taxonomy (NCBI): domain Eukaryota; kingdom Metazoa; phylum Chordata; class Actinopteri; order Salmoniformes; family Salmonidae; genus Salvelinus; species Salvelinus fontinalis. The sequence goes on along the minus strand of NC_074686.1, from coordinate 1,477,510 downwards.
CACCATTCAGGTCATCAATTGTTCAAAGTGCAAATTCCCTTCCTTTTAACCCCCTATCTTCTCAACATTTTGCCTCTGTTCCCCCTGTTCCCTTCCCTCCTCTCCTCCTCTCTCGGCCCCTCTCCACTCCACAAACTCAATCCCCCGTTTTCTCTCTCCCCACTGCTTCTCTCCATCCCAACCTCTCACTTTCACCTCTCTCTCCACTGCCTCTCTCCCTCCTAACCTCTCTTTCCACTGTCTATCTCCCTCCCAGTCACTCCTCCATCTCTCTTCACTGCCTTCCCCGTCCCTCTTCCCTTTCCCAGGGTGGCTCTTGTGTCTGCCAGGCCCTCTCTGCTGGAGCACAGGTTTACTGAGTACAGGAAGAGGAGATGGCAGAGAAACACATTGAGAAACGCCAGCACGGTCGTTCCCACTGAGGCACACACGCACAGGGCTAGTCACACTGAGGTAACACAGACAACTACACTGCACGTCACAGAAACATATATTCGTATACAAAGGCATATACAAATATATATAGGTAGATGCAGGCACACGTACGTACGTACACACTATTGCAAATGCATTTGTAGAGGGGTACTCAAATTCACTGTCTGTAATAACTATTTGACAATTGCAGTTTTATATCCTCAGGCTCAGTACTCAACATACAATTAGAGTCAAATACTCACTAAATGTTTGTGTAGGGTAGGCCTATATGAAGTAGAGTATGTGTGTGTTAAAAGACACACATATTCTACTAATATACACAAAAACATAGTATCTTACACACTTGTATGCATGTACAAACCCTGTTAAAACAGAAAGAACCCGTGCCTGCAGTCACTCACACCATCACTCACACTATTAACAGTAAACACCAACGTCCCATTTTACTCAGTGAATGATGTTAACGTCTCAGTGGCTCTTTAGTGTCTCCCTTGCCCTCCCTAAGTGAATGATGTGTATGTCTCTCTGGCCCCTAAGTACACTCTAAAAAGGGCAGTGCCCTCCGCTGCCTGCCAGCCACTCCAAGTTCACCACTGTGAATGAACGAATGTGACCCTCGGCACCTGAAGAGGCATTGAACTAATGACGCTGGCTGTGCCACTGAGCACATGAAACATCTGTTGGTCCATTTTTAGCTTGGTATATCATTACCATCACATAGGGTGAGACCAAGGTTGGGAATGATAATGTCACGTTCCTGACCTGTTTTCCTTTGTTTTGTATTCATTTTAGTTGGTCAGGGCGTGAGTTGGGTGGGTTTGTCTATGTTTGTATTTCTATGTGGGGTTTTGTGTTCGGCCTGGTATGATTCTCAATTAGAGACAGGTGTGTATTGTTTGTCTCTAATTGAGAGTCATACAAAGGCAGCCAGGGTTTCACTGGTGTTTTGTGGGTGTTTGTTTCCTGTGTTTAGTGTTTGGGCCACACAGGACTGTTTGAGGTTAGTCACGTTTGTTGTTTTGTATTTTGTAGTGTTTTCTTGTGTTTTTACATTAAACATGTACAATTACCAATCCGCATCTTGGTCCGATCCATGCTCCTCCTCGTCTGAGGAGGAGAACAACATTGACTGCCTTAACAGAAACACCCACCACAAGAGGACCAAGCGGAGTGGAGAAGGGCAGCGACAGCAGCAGAGACAGACAGAGGAATGGACATGGGAAGACGTCTTGAACGGCAAGGGTTGCTACACATGGGAGGAGATCCTGGCTGGAAAGGATCGCCTCCCATGGGAACAGCTGGAGGCAGCGAGGAGAGCAGAGGCAACCGGAGAGAGGAGCCGAAGGTATGAGGGTACGCGGCTAGCACGGAAGCCCGAGAGGCTCACCCAAAAATTTCTTGGGGGGGGGCTAAAGGAGCGGGGATTGATTATGGTGGGGTGGGGACCTCGTCCACCGCCAGAGCCGCCACCGTGGACAGACGCCCACCCAGACCCTCCCCTAGACTTTGTGCTGGTGCGCCCGGAGTTCGCACCTTAAGGGGGGGGTTCTGTCACGTTCCTGACCTGTTTTCCTTTGTTTTGTATTCATTTTAGTTGGTCAGGGCGTGAGTTGGGTGGGTTTGTCTATGTTTGTATTTCTATGTGGGGTTTTGTGTTCGGCCTGGTATGATTCTCAATTAGAGACAGGTGTGTATTGTTTGTCTCTAATTGAGAGTCATACAAAGGCAGCCAGGGTTTCACTGGTGTTTTGTGGGTGTTTGTTTCCTGTGTTTAGTGTTTGGGCCACACAGGACTGTTTGAGGTTAGTCACGTTTGTTGTTTTGTATTTTGTAGTGTTTTCTTGTGTTTTTACATTAAACATGTACAATTACCAATCCGCATCTTGGTCCGATCCATGCTCCTCCTCGTCTGAGGAGGAGAACAACATTGACTGCCTTAACAGATAATCTTTAAAAATTAGTTTTGAAATTGAGAGTAGTTGAAGTCAGTTGAAGTCGGAAGTTTACATACACTTAGGTCGGAGTCATTAAAAGTCGTTTTTCAACCACTCCACAAATTGCTTGTGAACAAACTATAGTTTTGGCAAGCCGGTTAGGACATCTACTTTATGCATGGCACCAGTAATCTTTCCAACAATTGTTTCCAGACAGATTATTTCACTTATAATTCACTGTATCACAATTCCAGTGGGTCAGAAGTTTGCATAGACTAAGTTGACTGTGCCTTTAAACAGCCAGAAAATGATGATTCACATCATTTGGCATCCTAATTGACATCATTTGAGTCAATTGGAGGTTGGACATCATGGGAAAATCAAAAGAAATCAGCCATAGACCTCAGAAAGAAAATTGTAGACCTCCACAAGACTGGTTCATCATTGGGAGCAATTTCCAAACGCCTGAAGGTACTACGTTCATCTGTACAAACAATAGTACGCAAGTATAAACACCATGGGACCACGCAGCCGTCATACCGCTCAGGAAGGAGACGTTTTCTGTCTCCTAGAGATGAACGTATTTTGGTGCGAAAAGTGCAAATCAATCCCAGAACAACAGCACAGGACCTTGTGAAGATGCTGGAGTAAACAGGTACAAAAGTATCGATATCCACAGTAAAACGAGTCCTATATCGACATAACCTGAAAGGCCGGTCAGACACAAAGAAGCCAGTGGCTCCAAAACCGACATAAAAAAAGCCAGACTACGGTTTGCAACTGTACATGGGGAAAAAGATCGTACTTTTTGGAGAAATATCCTCTGGTCTGATGAAACAAAAATAGAACTGTTTGGCCATAATGACCATCGTTATGTTTGGAGGAAAAAGGGGGATGCTTGCAAGCTGAAGAACACCATCCCAACTGTGAAGCACGGGGGTGGCAGCATCATGTTGTGGGGGTGCTTTGCTGCATGAGGGACTGGTGTACTTCACAAAATAGATGGCACCATGAGGAAGGACAATTATGTGGATGTATTGAAGCAACATCTCAAGACATCAGTCAGGAAGTTAAAGCTTGGTCGCAAATGGGTCTTCCAAATGGACAATGACCCCAAGCATACTTCCAAAGTTGTGGCAAAATGGCTTAAGGACAACAAAGTCAAGGTATTGGAGTGGCCATCACAAAGCCCTAACCTCAATCCTATAGAACATTTGTGGGCAGAACTGAAAAAGCATGTGCGAGCAAGGAGGCCTACAAACCTGACTCAGTTACACCAGCTCTGTCAGGAGGAATGGGCCAAAATTCACTCAACTTATTGTGGGAAGCTTGTGGAAGGCTACCCGAAACGTTTGACCCAAGTCAAACAATTTAAAGGCAATGGTACCAAATACTAATTGAGTGTATGTAAACTTCTGACCAACTGGGAATGTGATGAAAGAAATAAAAGCTGAAATAAATCATTCTCTCTACTATTATTCTGACATTTCACATTCTAAAAATAAAGTGGTGATCCTAACTGACCTAAGACAGGGAATTTTTACTAGGATTAAATGTCAGGAATTGTGAAAAACTGAGTTTAAGTGTATTTGGCTAATGTGTATGTAAACTTCCGACTTCAACTGTATGTTTGCTTCAAGAAACAATTAGAAGTACTTGTAATGTGTGTTTCTAAAAAAACACAAAACAGACAAACTATGCTTTATTGTTTTTGCAATATCATCCCCTAGCTGTAACTAACGTTGTCATTGTTGTTGTAAATTGTTGGACAACGAGCTAGGGTAGCACACGATCTCATTTGTAGTATTGGCAAGGAATAGCCTAGCTCTGGGCATTTGCCGCGTTCATGTGCTAGTCGGAACTAGGAATCTCGGATATTCAATTCAATAATGTGATTTGTTAATTCGTTGAATGCGGCACGTGATTAGCTGCAAGCAGTTAGCAAGTCGGACATTTCCTACTAACACGTGAACTCGACAATTGGCTGTGTTGGAGAAGATCAATGTATCATGGGTAAATGGTGACTGACTGACTGATCTACAAATAATAATGAGTCGTTATTTATGATGCAAGGTGATTTGTAGATCAGTCAGTCGGTAGTCGCCTGCAGTCGTGTTGATGCTCTCGAACACAGCCACAGTCTCAAGTCAGATGGAGTCACCTCTTCTGCGATGCTCCTCTCTTCAACCGATCAGTACAGGCAGAATCGATGCGCTTATGGAGCCAGATACCTGCCAAAAGGTTGAACGTACGTATCGTTAGGATCATAAGAAGATCCATGTGTAAATTGTTAGGATGGTAAGAAAAGCCATGCATGAAACTTAATCGTTAAAATAGATCTATAAACATTCAAATCCTATGTTACGACTATGAATGAACATGTACACGTTCAATTACTACTTTAAGTCTCCCTTTACCCGGTTACTTATCTGTTTTGTGCATACAAACTTTTGTCAGTAATGTGGCATTTGCAAAGGACATTAACCTAACCCTAACCCTAACCCTAACCCTAACAACTATAGTCAAGACATTAGAGATGCTTTGCAGCTTCCAGTTTAATTTCCAAAATAAAAGTCTAGAGCTTGTTTTAGAACTGCATTCAATAATGATGTTATACCAGTAGATTACGTAGTATAAATAAAATAAAATAAAATTGTATTGGTCACATACACATGGTCAGCAGATGTTATTGCGAGTGTAGCGAAATGCTTGGGCTTCTAGTTCTGACAGTGCAGAAACACCTAACAAGTAATCTAACAATTCCCCAACAACTACCTAATACACAAAGTAAATAAAGGAATGGAATAAGAATATATAAATATAGATATATGGATGAGCAATGACTGAGCAGCATATGCAAGATGCAATAGATGGTATAAAATACAGTATAAACATGAGATGAGTAATGCAAGATATGTAAACATTATTAAAGTGGCATTATTAAGGTGACTAGCGATCCATTTATTAAAGTGGCCAATGATTTCAAGTTTGTTTGTAGCCTCTCTGTGTTAGTGATGGATGTTTAACAGTCTGATGTCCTTGAGATATAAGCTGTTTTTCAGTCTTTCGGTCCCAGCTTTGATGCACCTGTACTGACCGCGCCTTCTGGATGGTAGCGAGGTGAACAGGCAGTGGCTTGGGGGGTTGTTATCCTTCATTATATTTTTGACCTTCCTGTGACATTGGATGCTGTATGTGTACTGGAGGGCAGGTAGTTTGCCCCTAGTGATGCGTTGTTCAGACCGCACCACCCTCTGCAGAGCCCTGCGGTTGTGGGCGGTGCAGTTGCTGTACCAGGCGGTGATACAGCCCAACAGGATGCTCTCAATTGTGCATCTGTTTTATTTTATTTTTTATCTGTCGGCCCCAGCCGTGAACTAAGGCTCTGGGTGTAGTTAATCCGACACCTCTCTGCGTAGTCATCGCCATTTTACCTGCTGTTAGCTGATTAGCTGCAGTTGTCTCACCTGTTGTCTTAGCTAGCTCTAACCAAACAATACCTGTTATTACTTTATGCCTCGCTGTAAGTCTCTCTCGAATGTCAATATGCCTTGTATACTGTTGTTCAGGTTAGTTATCATTGTTTTAGTTTACAATGGAGCCCCTAGTTCCACTCTTCATACCTCTGACACCTCCTTTGTCCCACCACCCACTCATGCGGTGACCTCTCCCATTATAACCAGCATGTCCAGAGATACAATCTCTCTTATCATCACTCAGTGCCTGGGCTTACCTCCGCTGTACCCGCACCCCACCATACCCCTGTCTGCACATTATGCCCTGAATCTATTCTACCACGCCCAGAAATCTGCTCCTTTTATTCTCTGTCCCCAACGCTCTAGGCGACCAGTTTTTGATAGCCTTTAGCCGCACCCTCATCCTACTCCTCCTCTGTTCCTCGGGTGATGTGGAGGTAAACCCAGGCCCTGCATGTCCCCAGGCACCCTCATTTGTTGACTTCTGTGATCGAAAAAGCCTTGGTTTCATGCATGTCAACATCAGAAGCCTCCTCCCTAAGTTTGTTTTACTCACTGCTTTAGCACACTCTGCCAACCCTGATGTCCTTGCCGTGTCTGAATCCTGGCTTAGGAAGGCCACCAAAAGTTCTGAGATTTCCATACCCAACTATAACATTTTCCGTCAAGATAGAATTGCCAAAGGGGGAGGAGTTGCAATCTACTGCAGAGATAGCCTGCAAAGTAATGTCATACTTTCCAGGTCCATTCCCAAACAGTTGGAACTTCTAATTTTAAAAATTAATCTCTCCAGAAATAAGTCTCTCACTGTTGCCGCCTGCTACCGACCCCCCTCAGCTCCCAGCTGTGCCCTGGACACCATTTGTGAACTGATCGCCCCCCATCTAGCTTCAGAGTTTGTTCTGCTAGGTGACCTAAACTGGGATATGCTCAATACCCCGGTAGTCCTACAATCTAAGCTAGATGCCCTCAATCTCACACAAATCATCAAGGAACCCACCAGGTACAACCCTAAATCCGTAAACATGGGCACCCTCATAGCCATTATCCTGACCAACTTGCCCTCCAAATACACCTCTGCTGTCTTCAATCAAGATCTCAGCGATCACTGCCTCATTGCCTGTATCCGCTACGGGTCCGCGGTCAAACGACCACCCCTCATCACTGTCAAACGCTCCCTAAAACACTTCTGCGAGCAGGCCTTTCTAATTGACCTGGCCCGGGTATCCTGGAAGGATATTGACCTCATCCCGTCAGTTGAGGATGCCTGGTCATTCTTTAAAAGTTACTTCCTCACCATCTTAGATAACCATGCCCCGTTCGAAAAATGCAGAACTAAGAACAGATATAGCCCTTGGTTCACTCCAGACCTGACTGCCCTCGACCAGCACAAAAACATCCTGTGGCGTACTGCAATAGCATCGAATAGTCCCCGCGATATGCAACTGTTCAGGGAAGTCAGGAACCAATACACGCAGTCAGTCAGGAAAGCAAAGGCTATTTTTTTCAAGCAGAAATTTGCATCCTGTAGCTCTAACTCCAAAAAGTTCTGGGACACTGTAAAGTCCATGGAGAACAAGAGCACTTCCTCCCAGCTGCCCACTGCACTGAGGCTAGGTAACACGGTCACCACCGATAAATCCATGATAATCGAAAACTTCAACAAGCATTTCTCAACGGCTGGCCATGCCTTCCACCTGGCTACTCCAACCTCGGCCAACAGCTCCGGCCCCCCACAGCTACTCGCCCAAGCGTCCCCAGCTTCACCTTTACACAAATCCAGATAGCAGATGTCCTGAAAGAGCTGCAAAACCTGGACCCATACAAATCAGCTGGGCTTGACAATCTAGACCCTCTATTTCTGAAACTATCCGCCGCCATTGTCGCAACCCCTATTACCAGCCTGTTCAACCTGTCTTTCATATCGTCTGAGATCCCCAAGGATTGGAAAGCTGCCACGGTCGTCCCCCTCTTCAAAGGGGGAGACACCCTGGATCCAAACTGTTACAGACCTATATCCATCCTGCCCTGCCTATCTAAGATCTTCGAAAACCAAGTTAATAAACAGATCACTGACCATCTCGAATCCCATCGTACCTTCTCCGCTGTGCAATCCGGTTTCCGAGCCGGTCACGGGTGCACCTCAGCCACGCTCAAGGTACTAAACGATATCATAACCGCCATTGATAAAAGACAGTACTGTGGAGCCATCTTCATCAACCTGGCCAAGGCTTTCAACTCTGTCAATCACCATATTCTTATCGGCAGACTCAGTAGCCTCGGTTTTTCTGATGACTGCCTTGCCTGGTTCACCAACTCTTTTGCAGACAGAGTTCAGTGTGTCAAATCGGAGGGCATGTTGTCCGGTCCTCTGGCAGTCTCTATGGGGGTACCACAGGGTTCAATTCTCGGGCCGACTCTTTTCTCTGTATATCAATGATGTTGCTCTTGCTGCGGGCGATTCCCTGATCCACCTCTACGCAGACGACACCATTCTGTATACTTCTGGCCCTTCCTTGGACACTGTGCTATCTAACCTCCAAACGAGCTTCAATGCCATACAGCACTCCTTCCGTGGCCTCCAACTGCTCTTAAACGCTAGTAAAACCAAATGCATGCTTTTCAACCGTTTGCTGCCTGCACCCGCCCGCCCGACTAGCATCACCACCCTGGACGGTTCCGACCTAGAATATGTGGACATCTATAAATACCTAGGTGTCTGGCTAGACTGTAAACTCTCCTTCCAGACTCATATTAAACATCTCCAATCCAAAATCAAATCAAGAATCGGCTTTCTATTTCGCAACAAAGCCTCCTTCACTCACGCCGCCAAACTCACCCTAGTAAAACTGACTATCCTACCGTTCCTCGACTTCGGCGATGTCATCTACAAAATAGCTTCCAATACTCTACTCAGCAAACTAGATGCAGTTTATCATAGTGCCATCCGTTTTGTTACTAAAACACCTTATACCACCCACCACTGCGACCTGTATGCTCTAGTCGGCTGGCCCTCGCTACATATCCGTCGCCAGACCCACTGGCTCCAGGTTATCTATAAGTCCATGCTAGATAAAAGCTCCGCCTTATCTCAGTTCACTGGTCACGATATCAACACCCACCCGTAGCACGCGCTCCAGCAGGTATATCTCACTGATCATCCCAAAAGCCCTAATTTGGCCTCCTGTCCTTCCAGTTCTCTGCTGCCTGTGACTGGAACGAATTGCAAAAATCGCTGAAGTTGGAGACTTTTATTTCCCTCACCAACTTTAAACATCTGCTATCTGAACAGCTAACCGATCGCTGCAGCTGTACATAGTCCATCTGTAAACAACCCACCCAATTTGACTACCTCAACCCCTTACTGTTTTTATTTATTTATTTTTCTGCTCTTTTGCACACCAGTATCTCTACTTGCTCATGATCATCTGATGATTTATCACTCCAGTGTTAATCTGCTAAATTGTAATTATTCGCTCCTATGGCCTATTTATTGCCTACCTCATGCCTTTTGCACACCATGTATATAGACTCATTTTGTTTTTGTTTTTTTCCTACTGTGTTATTGACTTGTTTATTGTTTACTCCATGTGTAACTCTGTGTTGTTGTCTGTTCACACTGCTATGCTTTATCTTGGCCAGGTCGCAGTTGTAAATGAGAACTTGTTCTCAACTAGCCTACCTGGTTAAATAAAGGTGAAAAAAAATAAAAAACAAATAAATAAATAAATAAATCTGTAAAGGTTTGTAAGGTTTTTATGTGACAAGCCAAATTTCTTCAGCCTCCTGAGATTGAAGAGGCGCTGTTGCACCTTCTTCACCACACTGTTTGTGTGGGTGGACCATTTCAGTTTGTCCGAGATGTGTACGCCGAGGAACTTACAACTTTCCTCCTTCTCCACTGCTGTCCCGTCAATGTGAATAGGGGGGGTGCTCCTTCTGCTGTTTCCTGAAGTCCATGATCATCTCCTTGTTTTGTTGACATTGAGTGAAAGGTTGTTTGCAAAACACCTCAATCTGAGAACCCTCCCCTTCGCCCTGTAGGCTGTCTCGTTGTTGTTGGTAATCAAGCCTACTATTGTCGTGTCATCTGCAAACTTGATAATTGAGTTGGAGGCGTGCACGGCCACACAGGCATGGGTGAACAGGGAGTACAGGAGGGGGCTGAGCATGCACCCTTGTGGGGCCCCAGTGTTGAGGATCAGCGAAATTGAGATGTTGTTTCCTACCTTCACCACCTGGGGGTGGCCCGTCAGGAAGTCCAGGACCCAATTGCACAGGGCAGGGTTGAAACCCAGGGCCTCAAGCCTAATGATGAGTTTGAAGGGTACTATGGTATTGAATACTGAGCTATGGTCAATGAACAGCATTCTTACATAGGTGTTCCTCTTGTCCAAATGGGATAGGGCAGTGGCGATTGCATCATCTGTGGACCTATTGGGGCGGTAAGCAAATTGAAGTGGGTCTAGGGTGACAGGTAAGGTGGAAGTGATATGTTCCTTGACTAGTCTCTCAAAGCACTTCATGATAACAGCAGTGTGTGCTACGGTTTGATAGTAATTTAGTTCAGTTACCATTGCATTCTTTGGTACAGGAACAATGGTGGCCATCTTTAAGCATGTGGGGACAGCACACTGGGATAGGGAGAGATTGAATATGTCCGTAAACACACAAGCCAGCTGGTCTGCGCTTGCTTTGAAGACGTGGCTAGGGATGCTGTCTGGGCCGGCAGCCTTGCGAGGGTTAATACGTTTAACTGTCTTACTCACTTCAGCCACGTAGAAGGAGAGCCCACAGTCCTCGGTAGCGGGCCGCATCGGTGGCACTGTATTATCCTCAAAGCGGGCAAAGAAGGTGTTTAGTTTGTCTGGAAACAAGACGTCGGTGTCCGTGACGTGGCTGGTTTTCCTTTTGTAGTCCGTTATTGTGTGTAGACCCTGCCACATACGTCTCGTGTCTGAACTGCTGAATTGCGAACCCACTTTGTCTCTATACTGACATTTTGCTTGTTTGATTTCCTTGCGGGGGGAATAAGTACACTGTTTGTATTCAGGCATATTCCCAGTCACCTTTCCATGGTTAAATGCGGTGGTTCGCGCTTTCAGTTTTGCGCTAACGCCGCCATCTATCCACGGTGTCTGGTGTAGGGTAGGTTTTAATAGTCACAGTGGGTACAACATCTTCTATACACTTCCTTATAAACTCCCTCACCGAATCAGCGTATACGTCAATATTATTCTCTGAGGCTACCCGGAACATATCCCAGTCCGCGTGATCAAAACAATGTTGAAGCGTGGATTCCGATTGGTCAGACCAGTGTTGAATAGTCCTTAGCACGGGTACTTCCCAGAGGTGTGGACTCGAGTCACATGACTTAGACTCACGTCAGACTCGAGTCACAAATATGATGACTTGCAACTCGACTTTGACGTTAACACCAATGACTTGTGACTTAACTTGGACTTGAGCCTTTTGACTCGACCTGACTTGATACCCTCCTCAAGCTCCTCAATTATGCTATTAAAAAAAGTGTGCAGCGCATCAACTCTTCATTTAACGGATTACAGTTTGAATCGGACAGCAGCCAATCAAATTGTGCCAGCTGAGAAAAAGTTGTGCGTGGCAGTGCAGAGGAACGTCGGCGGGTGAATTCAGATGGAGCCCTTGGAAAGATGATACCCAAAATTATTATTTTCGGCTTTACGGACGAGGCTGTGTCAACAAAAAATGGATTGCAACTTGCAAAACAAATGGGAAGAAAATTCCAGACGAAGGTGCAAAAATTTCCAACTTTGTTCGACATTTGAAGCTGCACAAAGAACGGTAAATCATGGCTAATATAGCCGGAAGCTATATAATTTATAACTTTACTAGTGTAGCATGCAGGCTAACGTTACGTTAAATCAATGACCCTCCACACAGTCAGTCAGTGCAGGAACGTGATCATTGCACCCAAGATTGAGCTACAATTGGCTAGGCAGTTGGTAGCCTAAATCCTGCCGGATGTTACTGCTGTTCTTAAAACCATTGACATACGTTAGCCTACTGTAACCACACAGAGTGTGTGTGTGTGTGTTAAGGTTGGGCAATTGGGTACAAGCCTACATCGCCCGATTGCGCTATCGATCCTCGATAGTCAATCACTATTGGGGGGAGGGGGTCTTTCTCATGGCTACCCATGTATTTACATGGAAATATAACGTTTATTTGGAAAGTAATAAATATATAGATATTTTTAAAAGCATTCATGATTTGCGTAAATGTAATATACTAACTATTACTCTTGTTAAAAATATGAAATGGTATTACATTTGGTGAAGAGCACATTAGGACTTGTTTAGAACTCAAAACTCAAAGTTTAGGACTTGAGACTTGACTCGATACTTGACGGTCTTGACTTGAGACTTGACTCGGACTTGCCTGTCTTGACTTGGGACTTGCCTTGGGACTTGAGTGCCAAGACTTGAGACTTACTTGTGACTTGTAAAACAATGACTTGGTCCCACCTCTGGTACTTCCTGTTTGAGTTTCTGCCTATATGAAGAAAGGAGTGTATAGAAGGTGTATAGTCTTGTGCCTTCAGCAAATTACTTTTGTGAGAATGATGAAGACGCAGAAGAGCCTTGTCTAGAATAACCATCTGAGCTGCAAAATAGAAAGTAAATATGATTTAGGCTAGGCCTATTCAGCTATCGAAATATGCTATGTTGTTGTGTGTTATTTAATGGACATATAATTGCTTAATTTATTTGTATAGCCATGTGGGGCGTTGCACAACCCATCACGCAGAGGCTCTATCCATATCAATAAATGAGACATAACAGAATATTGATTAAGTATTGGCTATAACCTGTCCTGAGTGAAATAGCCAAGGGGTCATAAATGGTCAAGGCTATTTATAGCCTTTTCTTATTGCCAGATCTGTTTTCCCTGTCAGCCACTACAAGTGCTTCTTCAACTATTTTGTTTAATATATTTAGAGGCCTGTGAGCTAGGGCCTTTCTTTAAAGGGAGCCCTATAATAAAAACAGTTATTAAACACAAATAGAATTCTAAAATTATTCCGCAAGACACCAGTACCCAAAATGATAGCCTAAATTGCAATGCTTACAAGTTGAAGGACTATTTTGTGTTTGGATAGGCCTAAATTAAACATTGAGTGATAGGCTAAAGAACTTTGGAGAATTCAGATAATTTTTTTTTTTTATTATTTTTTTTTTACCTTTATTTAACTAGGCAAGTCAGTTAAGAACAAATTCTTATTTTCAATGACGGCCTAGGAACAGTGGGTTAACTGCCTGTTCAGGGGCAGAACGACAGATTTGTACCTTGTCAGCTCGGAGATTTGAACTTGCAACCTTCCGGTTACTAGTCCAACGCTCTAACCACTAGGCTACGCTGCCGCTGCCGCTGCCGCCCCAACGCTGCCGCCCCAACGAATACACATGGACTTCAATAAACAAATGGATAAGACTGTTCTATTCTATTTTGAATGATTTTATTTAGACAGGGGTAATTATATAGTTTTGACGAAACATCAATTTCCTTTAAGGCAATCCAACATCTTAACAGTGCACTGTGGACCCGCCAACTTTCTTTTCCAATCGCAAGAGGCTGAAACCAGATATCTGTATATAATGACAAGATGCTCATGTCTCTGCCCTAACAATGGGATCTTTGTCCCAAAGGCGGGAAGGCAGGCGACAAGCTTAGGTCTGCATATTATTACCCTAAGAAATGCATTGGGTTTATACTGAACAGAATTTGGCGAGAGAGCCTTCTCGCTTCGCCTCTTCGTCTGCTGAAACTACATCATCGGAGAAAGCACCCGAGCCCTGAAGTTTCCCCATCATTCTGGTCTACATGACCAAGCTCGTGGAGTGGGTGCTCGGCATCTCGGTAATAAGTGCCGCATTGGCTCTCGTGACTTTTGACCTTCTAGACATGAGGCTCAAAGAGGCCTACAGGGATGTGGCCGGGCCCATGCCGTTGTATCTGCTGATAGTGTTCGGCTGCTACGAGGTAGCCACCTTCAACGGCTGCGAGGAGGCATCCAAAGAACTACAGGCTCAGATAAAAGAGGCCAAGTAGGAACTAAGAAAAAAAGGTTTGAAGATGTGAAAAGTAGAGACTATAGAGACTCTTAGAGAGACTGTTATAGACACCACAAAGACAGATTTGGACACATACACAACGCAAAGTTCTTATCATGGACCATGTTTTTTTTATTTTATTTCCTACAGTTTCCAATGTCCATAGAGTGGAGTGGATAAAGTCTTAAAAATAAAATAGGTCCTTCCTGAGTTACATACATCATTGGATGCTGTAGTCCCTATTCTGTATTCAATATTCACCCTATACTGATGCCTAGTCACACGGAAGACTCATCCATCATCCATATCTGACAGCACTATCCAGTAGCCATTTCGACAGTGCATCTTACAAAAAAACAGTAACACATAGCCCTCAAATCAGGTCTCCCAGCAGATATGTTTTCTGAAAATAAATCAATACTGTTTTAGCAAAGATTCCCATCCCTATTGTGTTTGCAAGTTGGTCACGTACACTACCGTTCAAAAGTTTGGGGTCACTTAGAAATGTCCTTGTTTTTGAAAGAAAAGCACATTTTTTGTCCTTTAAAATAACATCAAATTGATCCGAAATACAGTGTAGACATAGTTAATGTTGTAAGTGACTATTGTAGCTGGAAACGGCTGGTTTGAAGAAGAGTGAAGAGTGAACAGTGAAGAGATGACTCCGGGATGCTGGCCTTCTAGGCAGAGTTGCAAAGAAAAAGCCATATCTCAGATTGGCCAAAAAAAAGAAAAGATTAAGATGGCCAAAAGAACACAGACACTGGACAGAGGAACTCTGCCTAGAAGGTCAGCATCCCGGAGTCGCCTCTTCACTGTTGACGTTGAGACTGGTGTTTTGCGGGTACTATTTAATAAAGCTGCCAGTTGAGGACTTGTGAGGCGTCTGTTTCTCAAACTAGACACTCTAATGTACTTGTCCTCTTGCTCAGTTGTGCGCCGGGGCCTCCCACTCCTCTTTTTATTCTGGTTAGAGCCAGTTTGCACTGTTCTGTGAAGGGAGTAGTACATAGAGTTGTACAAGATCTTCAGTTTCTTGGCAATTTTTCGCATGGAATAGACTTCATTTCTCAGAACAAGAATAGACTGACGAGTTTCAGAAGAAGGATCTTTGTTTCTGGCCATTTTGAGCCTGTAATCGAATCCACAAATGCTGATGCTCCAGATTCTCAACTAGTCTAAAGAAGGCCAGTTTTATTGCTTATTTAATCAGAACAACAGTTTTCAGCTGTGCTAACATAATTGCAAAGGGTTTTCTAATGATCAATTATTATTTTAAAATGATAAACTTGGATTAGCTAACACAACGTGCCATTGGAACACAGGAGTGATGGTTGCTGATAATGGGCCTCTGTACGCCTATGTAGATATTCCATTAAAAATCTGCCGTTTCCTGCTACAATAGTCATTTACATTAACAATGTCTACGCTGTATTTCTAATCAAGTTGATGTTATTTTAATTGATAAATTGTGCTTTTCTTTCAAAAACAAGGACATTTCTAAGTGACCCCAAAACTTTTGAACGGTAGTGTATGTTCTGATGCCACTGGTTACAAATGAACCGACTGCTGCTTACATATGTTTGGTTTCAACCAATAACATCAAGGGAAACAGAGAAAACGCATGAAATGCTTGTACTATTACATCACTCGTGCTTGTACTATTACGATAACCCTATAAAGGGCACTTGTGCACTGTTAAGGAAAGAGACAAGACCCTTTAGGAATGTCTATAACATAAAGCACAGTTCTGTGGCCAAGTGTAGTTCATTTTGAAAAGCCTACTAATGAAACTCAAGGGTCATGCTGGTACAGAACGGAACTAGTTTCTGTCCCAGGAATGTCCAACAATTGCGTACTGTCTAGCTAATTGAGTAGTACGTCTGGAGATTCAGCTGTTGATCGCATCGGCCAGTTCTTGTGTTCAAAAAGGGCACATTCCATTGTAATGTTTCCGACTTGTGTCCTGAGGCAATTGCGATTTAATAAAGACTGACAGTTTTTTCCCAAAGCGCTCTTTGTGTGTGTGTGTGTGTGTGTGTGTGTGTGTGTGTGTGTGTGTGTGTGTGTGTGTGTGTGTGTGTGTGTGTGTGTGTGTGTGTGTGTGTGTGTGTTTGATGAATACCTCAACATATGGCCTCGGCTTAGGAGCTTCTTAACTTCAACCACATAATGAATGCTCTCTACTGTTCTATGGATAGTCTTAAAAGGTATTTGTTTGGCAACATAAAAATACATATTGTTTCCCTTTTTGAATCGGTTTCAGCTGAAATATACAGGAGAAAATATTTTGCTCAGAACTGATCTGATGTCTCTTTCTCTCGTCAGGCTAAAATGGCTGCCTTTGCTCATTTTCAGTGACCCCTGCTGGGCACAAATAGAGCACAGTCTGGGCAAAGGCATCATTAAAGGGCGTAAAAAAAAACCTCATATAACGAATGCAAACAAATGCGTTCCATGTGCTTGATTGGCGTGGGATCAAGCTCTGCCTTGCCACCCCCCATGGATCTGTTGCAAGCTGTTGACAGTGAGCGCTGATTGACTCAATGATGAAAAAGAACCTGTGATACCCCACAGAAAAGGCAGAACTCTTTAGTCCAGCAGATTTGCACTTTCCACTAATCACCTGCATGCGTAAATCTGACTTCATCTGTTTGTCTTTATCTCCAACTTTGATCGTTAGCCTCTAACACAAATAGTGTTGTGGTTAACATTGGCCTAATACATAAAAATAACCTTGTCAATGTTTTGCATCAGACAAACAGAAATGGGCAAAGTCTAACAGAACTCTAGACTAAAGAACTTTCTTCGATTTCAGTTTTAATCCCAAATCTCCAAAAGTGACATTGCCTTCAACACAGTTTGAGTATGTTTATGTTTTAGCGATAAATCTGCAATCTAATGTAGCCTACAACTAGTAATACACAAAGCTCTCCCATTAGTAATAACCTTTCCATTGGTATAGCTCTTTGTTAAATCTCCTTGCATTTTGTTTACAATGCACGTGAGAGGATTACCATTAGTGTTATTGCTATGCGTTGGGCAAAAGACTACTCACAAGAGGGAAGCTTTTGATTTAATACAGTACTGTAACTTGAAACGCAGAGTCAAATCCATAATAATGATAGCATAATAATACAAAATCTCTTCCGGCCGGCCCACTGACGAGGGCTTAGAGAAGTGTTACAATTCACAGGCAAAAGGCGGTGTAATGCTACCATTGCATTTCAACTAACCCAATGTGACTTTTGTCACGATAGACCCGGAGAAAACATTTTGTATGCCTTCTGGGCCCAAGCATTATGTCTCGGTGAAAAGTAATACGCCAGAGAATAAAATGTAACGGAGCTCAAATGAAAACGTATCATGATTTGTTCTTCGGGTAGTGTGACATTGACATAAGTTAATGAATCTGAGAATCAGTCTAAATGTCTTCTCACTTTGTCAAGAAAGACAAGTGAAACAGCTTCCATCCATATCTTTTCTCAGGTGGAAACTACGTGTCGGGGTTGCGTTGTACAGAGTATGTTCATTCATTCAAGGTCATTTACGAGGTGATGCTGATGTTATGAATAACCTTTGCCCTCCAGGCCAAAAAGCTCCTGGTCCTAAAAGAGGACAATGTGGTATAGGCCTACGCTCAGTTGCCACTAACCTTAGTGTTACAAAGCAATCATTTTAACAGTGTAGTTGGGAGTGTTTGTAACGAAATCGGATATAAAAACATATTGCATTATTTTCATATGCTTTTTCTGTGGAAATGAGTGTCCACGGACAAGCATATGAGGAGGATATTTGTATGGAATAGTCAACAGATTCCACCCTTGGTATACAACATTCAACCGATTCGATCAAAACGGTTCCATCCTTTTTTATATGATTTCCTGTGGAATTGTATGAAACTGTGTCACGAGTAGGTGTAGTCATTATCTGATAGCACGAAAGCAGATAATGTATCTATCTAGTCGCTAACCCTCACAACTATCAAATACTCCCCGTTCTCGGAACCATGAGCTGTCAACATCACCTCATGAGTAACCTTGAACAAATGTGCTGAATAGATGTTTGTATGAAAAATGGTCCTTTGGGTCCTTTGTGGCGCAGTCGGAAGAGCGCGGCGCCTGCTTTGGCGCTTGCAATACCAGAATAGTAGGTTCGGTTCCTGGGACCACCCATATGTAGAATGTACTCAGGCATGACTAAGTTGCTTTGGACAAAAGCGTCTGCTAAATTACATATGTTTGATAGATTTACTAGAGTTGAGGCACCATTGTTTCTACATTGCCAGTAAAAGGATGATTCATTTTGAATTATTCATTTGTTTTGTAACACAAAGTTCTGTGTAAGTCAAACTCATCTGAGTCCTCTCACAGAAAAACAGGCCAAGTGTTACTTAAGAATGATTTTTGTTGCAGTCACTGCCTAGTGGTTTTGTGTTTTTTTTTCTGTCGAATTTTAGCTGGCGTTTTGAAATATCAACTAACAATTTCATGAGATGTCTGGTTTTGGCATGAGAGGATCTGACAGACAGGGAGGCAGTGAGAGAAAGAGATGACTTGTGCACACAGAATGTACTCCCTGTTTTTCGTTGCTCCCTCTGCAAGCTGAGCTGACGAGGCGTAGGGGAGACCGGGTTGGTTGTCACGGGGTTGGTTGTCACAGTGCAAATTACTCCCAATCCAAATGGTGCTTTGTAATCATTTTAAGGTTAAAATGTGTGAATTCTTTGAAAAAACTCATCCACCTGGTCAATTCATTGAGGTCAGGAGAATTTAGGTTTTTCATGTGATTTTATTTTATTATTATTTTCTTTGTAATTGTTAGGATTTTGGGAGTATCTATGAACAATTATGTTTGTTGCAAAGAGGAAATGGAGAGCTATATTTAAAACCTATTTCAGAGTTCCTAGGTCAAGCCATGTGGTAACTAGCATCTTAATTAGCAGTGGGGGGGGGGGGGGGGGGGGGGGGGGGGGTGATTGGTTGTCACAATTAACTCCATTATAAAAAATTTGGGGGTTGGTTGTGGGGAATTCCTTGGTAGAACGATAGTAACAGAATGACATCACGGGTCCCTGATCTGTACTATACAGAAATGCATAATTATGCATCTCAATCTCTTCATGGTGATGTATCCTCAATAGGTACACAAGGTAGAAACATGTAGAATCCTCCTTTGCATGTTTGGGTATTGTTCTACACACTGGCTAATATGCTAATGAGCTCCTACCTCCAAACAAGACTGGACCAAATCTGTATCAATCATAGATGTCTATGTTTCTCAGGTTTGGACAGCAAAGTAGAGCACAGCATATCAGAGTTAGAGCCCTGCATGTGAATTGTAAGCCCCTACCCATGACCGAGACATTCAGGCCCTACCCTACTTAGGCCCGATTGCTTCTGCCAAATTTAAAGCCAGGCCCTGTGAAAAACCCGAAATCAGAAATAACTTTCTCTGTTAGTCAATCCATTAGTTGCTCCTCTTTGTCACCAATCCCTGCTCATGGCAGCTTTGAGTCTGTCAGTAACCATAGCAATGGCTTTGCTTGAGCTGCCCTACTCATGAGGAGACATAAGAGCAGTTAGCTGTTTGCTATTTTTCATCACTCTGCTAAAACTCAAGGAGCATTAATATTTTTGGTGAAATAATCTCTCCTGTTTTATATTTGAAATCAGTCAATTGAAATAAGTAAATTAGGCCCTAATCTATGGATTTCACATGACTGGGCAGGGGTGCAGCCATGGGTGGGTCTGGTAGGGCATAGGTCCTGGGTGAGCATGGGTGGGCCTGGTAGGGCATAGGTCCTGGGTGGGCATGGGTGGGCCTGGTAAGGCATAGGTCCTGGGTGGGCCTGGTAGGGCATAGGTCCTGGGTGGGCCTGGTAGGGCATAGGTCCTGGGTGGGCCTGGTAGGGCATTGGTCCTTTCACATGACTAGGTCAGAGTAAGATTTTGGTGGACATTCCTGCAGTCAGCATGTCAATTTCATGCTCCCTTAAAACTTGAAACACCTGTGGCATTGTGTTGTTGGACAAAACTGCACGTTTTAGAGTGGCCTTTATTGTCCCCAGCACAAGGTGTACCTGTGTAATGACCGTGCTGTTTATTCAGCTTCTTGATACGCCACACCTGTCAGGTGGATGGATTATCTTGACAAAGGATAGAATGCTCACTACCAAGGATGCAAACAAATGTGTGCAAAAAACGTGAGAGAAATAATGTTTTTGTTCGTATGGAACATTTCTGGGAACTTTTCTTTCAGCTCATGAAACATGGGACCAGCACTTTACATGTTGCATTCATATTTTTGTTCAGTGTATAATGTCAGGGCGCATCAGTACAGTGGAGTACAATACAGTACATTATACTGTACTCTACTCTGGTGTGCTCGACCCTACTGAACTCTACTGCACTGTATTGTGCTGAGCTAATACTCTACTGTTTTCTAAGACCCCGTTTCTATCTGTTTAACCAGAAATCAAAGCCTTTGCTTATTCCAAGGTTGAAAAAGATACACCAGCTTTGATGTGCTCCTATGTTAGTGCTCATGGGGCCTTTTTCATGGAAATGCCCTTGTCACAATCCAACCCATTGTAACCATATTGTTTGGGAACATTGCCACTACCAGTATACAATACATCCCAAGCACTTTTGTGCTTGTGCTATAAAGAGCTCCCTTCGTTGCCTCCCTCTCACGCACATATTTTCTCTGTCACATACCCACACCGGCACACATGCATTTGTAAACACACGCATACACACATTTACTCAAAATGTCATATGTTATTATCAATGCATAAAATGCCGAATTTTGTTAGGGTATCGCTCGATCAAAGAAAGGCTTGGCTGTCTGTATGCTATATTGCTTCACTTCCTGTTACAAAAGGAATAAGCTACTAGCCAAACATTGTGACAACCAACCCCATACTGCGTGACAACCAACTCCACAATGGGGCTGGTTGACACAAGTGGACAGAGTTTGTTTGATGGCTTATAACTAATAATAATAGTAATATATGCCATTAAACAGACACTTCTATCCAACTTAAAGTCATCCATGCATGCATTTTCCATACGGGTGGTCCCTGGAATTGAACCCTCCATCTTGATGTTGCAAGCGCCATGCTCTACTAACTGAGCTACAGAGCACCACTGGTAACTCCATGTTGGAATAAGATATGAGGATAAAAAGTGTCCCAAAATTCAACCCAAGACCTTGGTCTTTCTCCTAATATTGAAAATAGTCTTGTAAGATATACTGGTGCTGAGAAATACACACAAGTAAAATGTGTGGCAACCAACCACGGTCTCCCTTACAGCACTGTGAGAGGAGCGCAGAAAAACAGGCATAAACAATATAGGGTCACAATTGGGTCCTCGCCAGTCCTTCAGGGATCAAGACAAAGTGCCAGCACTAATAGTAGAGTTATCAACACAAACATGAATTTAAAACCTGAGAAAGTATAGGTTATCCTCCTATCATACAAAAAAAACTTTCCCCTCCCACACAATTCACATTTCACGGTAAAACTCAAAACCTTGGAAAAGATAGGATGATGGCGAAGTCAGAGAGGTAGGGGGAGGAAAAATATATATATTTTTTTTTACCAAGAGATGAAAGGGATGAACTTGGCTGAAAACAGATGTGAGGGAGTGGGTCAGGCAGAGAGAAGGATAGAGAGAAAGCTAGGGTAAGAGACAAGAGCAGGAAAGCTGAGCTGGAAAACATGGTAGATGACCCTGGCAGAGGCATGATGGGCGAGAGGAGCGTGTGACAGGACATTTTGACAGGAACAGTAGACTACACCCAGACCGCGCTCCGATGGCAGGGTGTCAGGATGTGCCCTGATTGGAGAGAGAGCCTGAGCCGAGCTGCCTGACTGTGTTGTGGACAGTGACCAGGGTGTCTTCCTTCCCCTCAGCCCCCTGTGACCCTGACACGTACTCTCTCTCTCTCTCCTGTTGTTTTTAGTCAGTAGCCTAGGCAATGGCTCAGGGGGATGTCCTGTGTAACACTTTGACGAGCTACGTTATATTTGTGTTCATTTGATGTTGATATATACAGTGCATTCGGGAAAGTATTCAAACCCCTTAACTTTTTCCACATTTTGTTACATTACAATCTTATTCTAAAATTGATTAAGATGTTTTTTTTTCTCTCATCAATCTACTCACAATACCCCATAATGACAGAACAAAAAAAGTTTTTTACACATTTTTGCTAATTTGTAAAAAAAAAAAAAAAAAAACGGAAATAACACATTTACATAAGTATTCAGAACCTTTACTCAGGACCTTGTTGAAACAAAAAGGCTTTTAGAATTTTTTTCAAATGTATTAAAAATAAAAAACAGAAATCATTTATTTACATAAGTATTCAGACCCTTTGCTATGAGACTTGAAATTGAGCTCAGGTGCATTCTGTTTCCATTGATCATCCTTGAGATGTTTCTACAACTTGATTAGAGTCCACCTGTGGTAAATTCAATTGATTGGACATGATTTGGAAAGGCACACACCTGTCTACATAAGGTCCCACTATTGACAGTGCATGTTAGAGAAAAAACCAAGCCATGAGGTCGAAATAATTGCCCTTAGAGCTCTGAGGCAGGATTGTGGCGAGGCACAGATCTGGGGAAGGGTACCAAAAATTGTCTGCAGCATTGAAGGTCTCCAAGAACACAGTGGCCTCCATCATTCTTAAATGGATTGAAGTTTGGAACCACCAAGACTCTTCCTAGAGCTGGCCACCCGGCCAAACTGAGCAATCGGGGGAGAAGGGCCTTGGTCACTCTGACAGAGCTCTAGAGTTCCTCTGGTGAGATGGGAGAACCTTCCAGAGGGACAACCATTCTGCAGCACTCAACCGATCAGGTCTTTATGGTAGAGTGGCAAGACGGAAGCCACTCCTCAGTACAAGGCACATGACAGTCTGCTTGGAGTTTGCCAAAATGCACCTAAAGACTCTCAGACCATGAGAAACAAGATTCTCTGGTCTGATGAAACCAAGATTGAACTATTTGGCCTGAATACCAAGTGTCACGTCTGAAGGAATTCTGGCACCATCCCTACGGTGAAGCATGGTGGTGGCAGCATCATGCTGTGGGGATTTTTTTCAGCGGCATGGACTGGGAGACTAGTCAGGATCGAGGGAAAGATGAATGGAGAAAAGTATGGAGAAAAGTACTGAGAAGAGATCCTTGATGAAAACCTGCTCCAGAGTGCCCAAGACCTCAGACTGGGGCGAAAGTTCATCTTCCAACAGGACAACGACCCTACGTACACAGCCAAGACAACGCAGGAGAAGTCAGGAGAAGTCTCTGAGTGTCCTTGAATGGCCCAGCGAGAGCCCGGACTTGAACCCGATCGAACATCTCTGAATGTCCTTGAGGGGCTCAGCCAGAGACCGGATTTGAACATGATCGAACATCTCTGGAGAGACCTGAAAATAGCTGTGCAGCAATGCTCCCCATTCAACCTGACAGCGCTTAATAGGATCTGCAGAGAGGAATGGGAAAAACTCCCAAAATATACATGTGCCAAGCTTGTAGTGTCATACCCAAGAAGACTCGAGGCTACCATAGTTGCTTCAACAAAGTACTCAGTAAAGTGTCTGAATACTTACTGTGTAAATGGGATATTTCATTATAATATTTTTAATATTTCTAAAAACCTGTTTTTGCTTTGCCATAATTCTTTTTTTTTACATTTTAGAATAAGTCTGTAATGTTACAAAATTGGAAAAAGTCAAGGGGTCTGAAAACTTTCCGAATTAACTGTATGTGCACACACCACTGCATACTAAAGAACTAGAATGAGATTATCAAGTCAGCCACAGGTCAGCCTATTGTGTTCCCACGGTTCCGGTTCCAATAAGCCACTGGCTGCACACACTAGTAATGAGATGCTAGCTAGCTAAAATCCTTTACTGAGAGTATTTTAACTTTTTGTATTGTTTGTTGGTTTGGCAATGCCACTGTCAGTCAGGGAAACATGCTGAGAACGATTATTACCACAGCAAGTAAGGTACTTGGAGTCAAACAGACAGGCCTGGATGAGATCTTTAAGGTCAGGGCCCTCCGTAAGGCTCACAGAATCATTTTAGACCCAAGTCACCCCCTGTACCTGGACTTTGAATTACTCCCCTCTGGGCACAGGTATAGGGCACCCCTCAGCAGGAAAAATAGAACGAGACAATCATTTGTGCCAGGTGTGATATCCCTCTTAAATAGCTCGGGCAAACGTTCCCATTGACCCCGTAAGGCCAGCAGGCTAGTCTTTGTTTTAAATGTTTTATTTCTTATTTCTTATTTCTTACTATTATTCTTTTTTTATTGGTGCATGACTGTTATTGAAAGTTGTATTGTCAATCTTGTTTTGTATTTAACGCCACTTTAAATGTGTACATGACACTGCAACAAAATTTCCCCATGGGGACAATAAAGAAAGTAAGTAAGTAAGCTTTCCACAACCACAGTGCCGCCCAGGCAGGTTACAGATGCTACAACATGGTGGTGTCCCAAATGGCACCATATTCCCTATATAGTGCACTACTTTTGACCAGGGCTCATAAGGCTCTGGTCAAAAGTACTGCACTAAAAAAGGGAATAGGGTACCATTTGGTACTCACAAATGACTACCATAACTTTAGATAACCTCCCCCTAGGCTCTGGAAACTCCTGACTCCTGTATCCTACCTACTCCGTTATTGGGTTAACGTCCGCTGGCCACGACCCATGCTATGTGTCCTGCTGATTGGTTGGTTGACTCGGTCCAAAAACTCAGGGCTAGACGTGCTGGCTGTGCCAAACCCACTCGATTGTCCTCCAAATTATGGGCCACTCACTGTGTCTCTGACATCAGTCCTGCTTCTATGTTGTTCATGCAGCTCTTAGTCAGTTCAACTATGTCTATGACTCCTGATTATAAAATGCTTTGCTTGTCTTGACCTATGAGATTGGCTCATAGTATCAGGAAATGGTTGTGTCATATATGGCTACATGTCCAACAGCACTAGCACTTGATGTTTACGGCCTAAAAACACAATTGAATACGATTTTTCTAATTTAGTGTCTAGACTGCCCTTTACATTCAGTACAGGTGATAAAGATTTTACACTTGTTCCTCATTGCTCTTCACACTTACTTATGTCAAAGCAGTGGACGAGCGAGTCAGGAGTCAACAGAGGAGCAATTCTCCTCAACAGGCTCCCATTATGTTGAGGCTCTCTGAAGGGTCAGCCGTCTGCCGGGCCTAATTTATGACAATCACTTTGAAAACACAGGGGAGTGGCTGTGGCACCACCACACTTTGGTGTCACAGCTGCTTTTACTGTCACGGCCGTAAAGCTCTTCTGGGAAGAGAGAGAGGGAGGAGAACAATGGATGGAAATACAGAGGAGAGGACTACTATGGGATAGCAGAGAGCAGGGATATGAAGGAGAAACGAGGGGGAGATATGGGCGGAGGTCCACAAAACGTTAGATATAAAGACAAGAGTAGGATCACACCTGTAGTTTTAGACCTCCTTGCCAAAAAGGCCAAGCCTATTGGGAATGATGACTTACACAGCTCTGTCTCCATTGTAATCCTTTCCTGTCATGAGCCAAGACTTTGACCTGGGAAAAACTGTCATGAACGTCCATTTATTAGCTCAATATTGATATGAGTGACCATTATTACAGCCATCAACTGATTTTTTTGTTGTTGAACTGTAATATAATGGAAATCAGATGATTTTCAAGAGGGCATGGAGTATTGGTAAACATTTGAAAAATGAGTCAGAGAAAGAGAAGAGAAACCATTGAAAGGATGTTGATCTCGTTTTCAAAAATATATTTTATTTCACATGGAAATGTCACATTTATCAAATGGGTTCTTTATATAATATTCTATATATACACATATAATACACTTTACTACCACATGTACAAAATAAGGGAACACGTTTTCTAAGAACAAAAAATATCGACTCAATGTTCGTCATATACCGTTGTGTCTGCCGTTCAAACCATCCCGTGAAGTCTAGTTGAGCTTGGCAGCTAAGATCGGTGCCCTGTCTTGTGATTTCAATGGGTGTAATCCTATAAATCTCACCGGATTCCCAAGATCCTTCCTTTATTGTAAAATGCTGAACTGCATTAAAGTACAACCAAATTGTAAATGATGTCCAATCAAATCAGAACTGTCTGAACAAAATGTCTTCCTTTTTTAAAACTTGGTTGACTTTTTAGTGATTGAAGTAGAGGTCAGATGCAACAAACAGTGTTACAGAGTGAAACACTCTGGCGAGTGTTGTGCTTAGTATAGATCAGTCTGGGTGATCTAGTCTAAAACAGTACGAGTGCATTATCCGACAAAACAGAGAAGGTACGCCTTCCGCTGCTACACACAACATACGCTTGCTTTTGGCAGATTCAACATTTTGGTTGACCTCTCTCTCTCGCACACTTTCTCACCGAAACACTCGTTCTCCCACCCGCGTGAACACTCCTTTCTCGGAGAGAGCTCACCATTAGTAAACATAGCATTTGATAAACGTACAATATTAGGTTCATCTTTCAGCAGCAAACTGTTATACATGTTTTATTTTTCACAAAATGTACACAACACCGTTCCTTTCCATGTAGTCTCCCCTTTACGAGTCTGCATTGTGGTGTCAGTCAGTCTGTGCCTCAGTCAGACTGGACAACGGAATAGTGTGTTGCATGTGTGTTGTGCTGTGTGGTTAGTGCTGTGGAAAGCACATGGTCGAGTCTGCACAGGAACATTGATAGGTAGCTAACACATTCCCTGCTTTCGTCGATGCTACATAGAGAAATAATCACTTGGACATTTAGTGCCGCTCAATACCAATACAATTAACAGTACACAATAGTCAAGGTTGGAGTAGAATAGTTAGATACCGAAGAGATGATCGCTGTATTCTTTGGCTCAAAAGGTTAGAGAAGACGATGCACTAAATGCTGTTTTTTCGAATACAAATTCATATTAAATACAAACAGTTGTCCATTATAGGAAAGTCCGTTAGCGTCGTCTTCAGTGATTGCTCTTCATCCATTCCAGTTTATGTTCCTCTCCATTTTTTCTTCCTCACTTTACCAAAATGAAATATTTTTGGGGGAGGAGTGTAAATTTTTTTTTTTTTACTTAAATTAAAGAGAACAAAATCTGTCCAGGAAATACTGACATCTTAAGGAGATAGTTTAATGCCTCCTCACAAAACTCAAACCAAAGTCTCACTCAGCACACTTAGTGAATGTGTGTCCATCTGTATTTACAACGTTAAAAATGGCCCTCTCCCAGTGACCAGCACTTGGGCTTTGAGAACTGTCTTGTGTCTGTGGTTCCCCACAGACCAACTTCATTGTAGTCCCTCCAAGTCTATAGAATCTGTAGTTCTTTCAGAGTCTCACTGTAATGACAGTAATAATAAGACTGGCATCATCAATGAGAGGATGGAGAAGGACGCTGTAGAAACCGCTGAATTTGTACGCACGCTTTTCTGGACATCTGGCAGGATTACCACTGGGTCATCTATATGGAGAAAATATAGAATATACATTAGTCCACGTTCACCCGGATTGCCAGACACAGGTTAATCCTAGTCCTGGATTGAAAAGCATGATCAATGAAGAATCGCCACTGAAATATAGTTTTAAGTATCATCACTCCCAAACTTTCAGTCCTAGGGTCAAGTACGACTGGCCCATACAGAGTAAAACTGGTCCATGGTTTGGTCATTAACATACCTGCAGGCAGTCTGTTGGAGACGTTGTGTGCTCCACCCCCAGCTCCAGCTCTTCCAGTTGCAACCCTGGCCTCTTGAGATCCTGGATGAGAAAAAATAACAATCAATCCCCTCTGCCTTACTGTAGCCTGGAGCTAAAATCAACATCATCATCATTATCAAACAAAGGCTACATTCCAAATGGCACACTATTCCCTATATAGTGCACTACTTTTGCCTAGGGCTTGGTTAAAAGTAGTTTACTATGGGACGCAGACAAAAGCCTATACAGTGCACTTCTCCACCCAACCACTAGGGCAGCGAAACTTACCATCAGCAGCTACGACGTCTACCCTGAGCCTGAGGCACTCCTGTCCGTGGTGGTGCAGAGGTTTGGCTGGAGAGGGGAAGGAACAAAGGCAAGCGTTAATTACAGACAAACTAATGCACTTATCCTCCCATGTGGCCTTAATCCACCTCCACACACACACAGACAGACAGACATGAATATACACGCATGGACACGCACGCGGCCTGCAGCCATCTGTGAGCAGGCGGAGTGTGTCCCGTCGCTCATCTAATTACAACACACTCAGGGTCACGGCATCGCCTCTCTCTGGGTGACTGGCCACCGGCTATCTGCTAGCTAGCATGTGCGCACTAATGCGCAACATAGTATGCCAACAACACAGCATGCCAACAGTCACTGAATGGTAACATAAGCCTTCAAGATGACTACTTGTTTGCCTGGATGCTTTGCCAAGGGTCATAAGGTCAAACTTTACGGTATACACGTCTATATCATCTGCAGTGCTTTTTCCATCACATTTCTCCTGATTTAAGTGACATTTCACCCCACTCTCATTTTGACATTAGACTACTTTTGGGGTCTGAAAAAAAATCTAACACACGTTGACTTTGTCCCTTTAAGTTCTCTTACCAAATTCTCTAGAAAGTATGTATTCCCATGGATAAATAAAATGGTGGACTACCTGCTAGCTAGACACTTACAGATATAGTAGTAGTTCTCTCCCTGGCGGAATTCCTTGCCCAGGGTGAAGGGGGTGAAACGCTGGAACTTCTCTGAGAACTTCTCGGCGGCGTGGGGGGCGAAGGGGTGGCCGCACTCCCAGCGCATCTGGTCGTAGGACTGAGGCTTGCAAGCGTCGTAGTCCTCCCGCTCCACCATGTAGAGCACGTAGCGCTCAGCATCCTGCGATGCCACCTCGCCCAGCGGGTAGTGGGGGCACACGATGTCCAGGTAGTCGTTCAGCCGCACCTCCACCGCATAGTCGTCCCATAGGAACCTGAGGACGAAGAGCAACGCGGGACGGAGGGGAGTTAGTCGAGGCACAAGTGGCATCGGGATTGATAAGTACGGCGATGGCTTACAACACAACTACCAAATTCGTGATTATGTATCGACCGGTGACGTGTGCCCCGGATTCAACAGGGGAAATCACGGAGGAGATGGAGAGGCATGAGCAGCAGGCAGGGAGAAAACACTAAGTGGGGAAGTGAGCTGGGTGGATGTGTGCATACATATGGATGATTGTGGACAGCAGCAGCAGAAGCGCTGGGCTGTGCTGGGAGCTAATCCTGAGTGCACATTGATCCCGGCTCCCCCGGGAACCCAGGGATGTTTACAGAAAATTATTAGCATTCAGTCAGGACACCGGGCCGGGAGATGAGTATCGACACTAAACTGCAGCCAGAGCTGCACACCAGGCCGTCACAGAGAAGGGTTGCAGAATGCCTAATCACAAACACACCGTCGCCCGAAAGAGTGAGAGGCAGGAATGAGGAGGCCAGGTCGCTCCTGAACATTTCCCCTTTTCATTAAGGACAGACACACAGGTCTGGTCCATGTCTGTTTCTGTCTCCTGCCACACTCCCCCTCGGGAAGCAGTCAGACTGTCTGCATGCCTCTCCTCCCTCCCTCCCTAGCTTCTTACAAAAGCAGTCCTAGGGTGGATTTACATTTGTAAAATATGTCTAGTGAGATCTATCTTTCTTCAACATAGGATTTGCAACTTTTCCGCCCTACTAACTTTGGATGTGATTCATGCTTCGTGTGTGAGTGCAGCTATTAGCATAAGGTAAATGCCATAGTATATAGGCAAACAAAATAAGGGTAGCAATTCAAACTATACAGGAGCTTCGGATCTAAACCATATTGCACAGTGTTGCAAACTTGATTAAATGTAATGATTCACAAATGTATGGATATTTTTAAAAAGCCTTTCATTTTCCATTTGGCTAACAGACGAAAAAAATGTGGGTAATTATTTAGGGGACGTGTGGTGCGGGAAAACCCTCATCTTTACACTGTTCCACTCGGAGGGGAGTATGTGGTGTAGATGTGTCACGCACTACCTCCGGAGGTAGTGTTGGAGAGGTCTCTTTACACCACACAAGTATCTCTCCTGGACCTGGTTTGTGTCGTGTAAGGAGGTCCCATAGTTCCACCCCAGTAAAAAGCGCAGCCCTCCCAACCTCCTCCTCTTTCTTTACCGTCATTCTTTATTACAGAGATATGCATTCATCCCCATCCATCACCACACACCAACCTGGAGGGAGCAGTAGCTAGCTCTAGCGACCCCCCCACACAGTGTTCAGTTACCCAAGATGTGTTTATCCATTACCATCTCCTCCTGCCTGAAACGGTCTGCATCACCAGGGTTCCTCAGAGTAACGGAGAAGTGGAGTAGAACTCACCCGGATTCAAATATTTTCGCTCCCGAATGTGTGTCTTAGATAGAACGTTGTTGCTTTTGCAATGAATACATGTGTAACTCTGCACTTGGGGTACTTTCACAAAGCCAGCTAGTGTGTGGTGTGTTATATCCACCCCATTTTACACCACGCAGCTCTGGTTGCTCCCTGGGGTTGGTAAATGCACATCTGCCAATGAAAACTCACCCTCGAGCCAAAATGGCTCCAATGTGATTTGTTTTTTTGGGTTGAGAATTCCAGCTTCACCCCACGAAAGCAATGAATGCAACAAGTGACATTTGGGATGCTGGTGTGACAATGTCCATACGTGTGAGTAACGATCAAAGTGCATGAGCACAGAGAGGCCCCGTCGCTCATTGGCTGATGTCGTTGCTTGTTGCCGGTGGACCCCCTGGTTAAAAAGGACAGACGCTGTGGCTACAAACTCCAAGCCCCCTTAGTGCCCACTGACCCTCCCCTCCAGCACAACCCTCTCTGCCTCCCCGCTTCACTGCTTTCTCTCAATGCAGATGGCCAGATTAACGGCACTGTGACAAGAGTAGTGTTGGGCCGGTCAAAAGAGCAACTGTTTCTCTCCGTATTCTAAAAGGAAGCCATTTACTACCATCTAGCTGCATAATAGTAGCATATTAAGCAAACACAGTGATTATTATTCCACTGACTGTGCTCTAGGACAGTTTAGTGCTTATCTGTCTGGCCGCCACACACTGTTTACAAGTTCCGCTGTAGAGTGGACACTCACAATTCCAGCTAAATCAATAATACTATTGAGCAAACATGTTTGTATGCTGTGCTTGACCTAGTATCCTCCTCAAACAGTAAACACACGACCGAGGACGCACACACGCTAAGCACGCACATGCTGACCCCCCCCCCCCCCCCCCCCCCCCCACACCCCATGTGTTCATCAAAAGGGGGGTGCAATTAAAACACAAAAAGGGGTATTAAAGTCACCCTGGAGGGGAGTAATTATGCTTCCCCTCGCCCCACCCTGCCCCCCCGGGCTGAGAGTGAGGGGAAGGGGGAGCCATCAGAATAAGAGGGACAGGGGCCTCTAGCTGCGAATGGCTTTGATCTGTGTTAAACTTTGTGTGCGAGTGTTGCGGTTGCTTCATCAATGCCACCGTTTCATACAGTGGTACCATTTCACACCCTCATCTGATGGAATATATCACGAACCAAAATGAACAGGGGGATGAATGCACACCCCCGAGGGGCCCTTTTATTAATTGTAAATAGTTTAATTATCCCCGGGGGGCTTTTGTCTTCTACGCCTTGGCATTAAAGGGTCCTCAGCATCCGGACTGATTAAAGGCACTTCAAATAATGCCTGAGTGAAAAGTGAACAATGTAAAACATTGTCACCATTACTCTGGCAAACTAAAACAGCTTCACTCTTCCTTTCAGTGTCCATATTGAAAATGGTGCCTGAATTGTCTCTCACTATGGTTACAGAGCTGATTAATACTCCCGGTTGTTGCTGGGATGCTCAGTTAACGACATCAATGTTTAGCACCTGAGCAGAAAATTACTACAGGGAGGGGGGTGACATTCTCTGCTTATGGATGACTTGTGGCACTATGACAGATAATGCAACTATGTTTGTGTGTGTATTGGGTCTGCTGAGGAATCTCTCTCTCTCTCTGTGTGTGTGTGTGTGTGTGTGTGTGTGTGTGTGTGTGTGTGTGTGTGTGTGTGTGTGTGTGTGTGTGTGTGTGTGTGTGTGTGTGTGTGTGTGTGTGTGTGTGTGTGTGTGTGTGTGTGTGTGTGTGTGTGTGTGTGTGAGAGAGATAAGGGTGGATAATGAACGACATCGATAGCAGACAGCCAGCCAGCCATGGTTCTGCGTCGGTGTCTGTCTGCGTGTTGTGTCTAGTGAAAATTACACTCCAGACTGTTCGAGCCTCTTCCTCTCCTCCAGAGTGAATTATTGATGTATTAGAGCCTATTCAGGGGCAGGAACCTAATCTCTCCACTTTAATCTCTCTGGCCAGTCTTTTACTTTCTTCTTCACCTCCACCCCCTCCCTCTTTCATCTCTGCACTCTACCGCCCTGTGGAATGTGGGACCTCTGAGGGGAGGAGGGCTCGCTCAGAATCAAAGGTTGGGCAATCGCAGTCAGCACCAGAGGGTCTTGTACACACACAGTCAGCAAGTGACGTGCTGCTCCCGTGCATTTAAAAGCCCAGAGATGGATGTTGTGTGGAGAATCACCTGCTTTGAGGTTCCGTTTTAGTCCATTTCAAAAGCACATAAGGTTCCACCAGCTGACAAGCTCACAACACCTGACCACTGTGACACCCCAGAACAATCACCATCAGAACTACTCACCCTGATAGAGTGAGACCCATGTTAGTCTAGAGCCATCGGATGAGTGGATCGGAATGCCGGAGGCCGCCTAATCGGCTCGTCCAAGCCCGGATTATTGGTTGGAGCAGCGGCTGAGCTCGGGTCCATTGAGCGGCACCAGACTCTGCCTAATACAAGGGCTTAGAGCCGACACCGAGGCCCAGAGAGGGGGGGGCAGGAGTGAGGGAAAGAGGGGGAAAAGGGCGGGGTGGGGCCTTGGGTCCATTGTTCCAAAACAGAGAGGGGGTATTACTGTGTGTGTGCGCGCATAAGACCATGGAGGGAAAATGAGGTGTTAAAAAAAAGAGAGATGAAAGACATGGGTGAAAGGGGAGGCATTTCTTTCTGAATGTATCCTCTGGAAAACAGTTACGAGATTGAGAGCCACTCTGAAATACAAGTCCGGCTGTGGTATATTGCTGGTTCACGTTTTTCTACACAGCTACATTTCTTTCATTTCATCTCTCCATCCATCTCTGTCAGGTCTCCCCACCCTCTCCCTGTCTGTCTTTCATCACTCAATAAGCCCAATAGGTCCCTATTTCATTCCAACCCCTCCCCTGCTCCTAGTACTCGCCGAACCAATCAGAGCCGGCCTTGTTGGAATGCCAACCGTACGAGTTTGTGTCCCAACGTTTATAGAGAGGCTAGCACAGTTAATAGAAACAAGAATGGCCCAACTCTTAGCCCCTCCCTCTTAACACAATATTCAGAGACGCAGGTTCATTCTTGGGTTGTGTTGACTTCTGTCATCAATCTCTCCTTTCTCTGTCATTTTACCTTTGTCCATTGTTCATTCTGACAGCACCCCTGGCCAAAGATTTTAACTCCCTCCCTCCAACACAAAGTAACCCCAGAGTCCACCAGCAACATAATCGCCTTATCTTGGACAACCGCGGGAGTTAGATGAATAGGTGTGCTCTTTCCAACTGTCTAACACAGTCCCCAGAGTCATTTGTACTTCTGCAAGAGCCTGACCAAAAAGGTCACCACTGAAATTACATTTATCAAGAGGCAAATATCTGTGCTAGGAAAATCGATTTCCGTAAGATAAACCTTGTTTTTGTTTGTTTTTTTATCTTTATGTCCCCAATCCTCGCTCAGTTGAGCCTCGTAGCGTAATGAATTCCACCGAGAGTATAATAGTCTGTGAACATTGACCATTGTTTGTCTGCCAGTGGCATTGAGACTGTACAAGTACGTTTGGCTTAGATGTTCTATTCAATGCACAGGTCAGCATTACACATCTTTACCTCCAGGGGGCACTAGTAACTGGAGGAGTGTGTGAGCGAGAGAGTGGCCCATACTGTAGACGAGTGACAATATGCGTGCAATCGCTGTGGGAACAAGTTAACAACCAAAGTCCATCCATTTCACCATGACAGACACACAATGACCCTTATTTACACAACATTACACACATAATTCCCCGTTTTCAGAGACAATAAATCGCCCCCATGGGAGATCCATACACACATTCTCCTACACACTTCATTACAAATGCATGGATACACACAAAGACAATGACTATGTAGCTGGACAAGTCTGAACACACACAGTTCCATGTTTATCATATTACTACATCTGTTTATCAGGAAAGTATTTTATACTCAGTATTTTGGTGTCGAAAGGTTGTAAAACATTGAGGAGGTGGAGAAGACACACACCTTATCAAACAACCGATCACTAGCCATCAAATTACTCAATGGCAGGAGACAAATTGTCTTGATTTCTGAAATGACCCTGAGAAAATGTAATCAACTCCTCAGTGTGTAGCGTAAGTAATTAGTACAGGGTTCGGTGGTTGCCTGTGTGTGAGAAAGGTATTGTTTATTGTGTAGGCAGGATATGCCATTTCCCGGGAAAAGACTAGGCCAGGAAGCTCACACTCGTAGAGAAACATGCACATACTACCCCCGTGAAAACCTTTGGCCTGATTCCCCATCTTCCTGTACTCAATACAATTTAGAACCTTCTGTCTCCCACCCAGACAGACAAACAGTGAAGATTATTGAAGAAATATATAAGAAAAATCGGCTGACCTGCCATTATGGTCGTCGAGGTAAAGTCTGCTTAACTGATGATTACCAACTATAATACTGTCTACACACCCCAACGACCATTGAGCCGATCGCAGCAGATCACCAGTAGTCTGTAATCTCAGCGTGTTTTCCTCCGATTCCAATTTACTAGACAGAGATTAGGGAGAAGATTATGGGACTTGGGGGAGATGGAGACACAGAGAATGAGTGGGGATGGAAGAGACATTCCCAGAAATGACTAGAAAGGGGGTGGAAAAAGATGGGAACAATATGGGATTCGAGAGAAAATAGGAAAACTGCCCTTTTTCGCAGAAAAGAGCGATACAATTTAGATTGCTTAGACAATGTAGAAATCCCTCATCTCGCACACCACCTACTGTCACCCGAAGATGTGGTTAGCCAACCCTTTTTCTCTCTCGCCACACACACACCTTTGTTTTTCTCAATTTCACTCCTTTCAGAGTGGCAGAGCAGAGTTCTCAGACTGGTTTAACCACTTCCATTGCCCCATGAAAAAACACAGAGAAAAGCATACAGAGTGAGAGAACAACTGAAAGAGGGGGCGAAATTGCTCGAGTTCGTTGAAAACCCCATGGCGGTTAGTGGAGGGGAAAGCTTGACGGAGAGGTAAAGCTGAGAGAAAGAGGGCAAAGTGCCTAGTGGCGAATGGCTATGGGTGCCAAAAACAATTTTAAAAAATGTACACACTTAGCCTTCTTTCCTCCTTCCCCCTTTTAGAGAAGGAGAGTAGGAGTTGAGGAAATAAATGGACTGAAAAGAGGTAGCATGTAAAGTTGAGATAAAAGGTGGAGAGAGAGCAGAGGGGGACCCAGAGACAGGAGGAAGAATGAATCTCCCTGAGGCAGTTCCAAAGCCGTGTGAAGAGGGGAGGCCTGAGTGGCGGCCAGCATTCAGAGACCACCGCAGTGACAGAATGACTGACAGACTGATAGAGGCAATGGCACTTCATCACCGTGTGCACTCTGACCCCCAATCAGTCACACCAGTTACTATTCTGTTCTGAGGCACTCTGTGAAGAGAATTCCCCCAATTTGTATGGGAAGCACTACAAAAACAGCCAAATTGTCTGGACAATGCTTGCAAAAATCACTCATATGGGTGAAACTTACCATAACAATCATTAATTCAATGAAAATACACCATAAAAAAATATATATATATATATTTGGATGATATGCACTATAGAGCGATAAGTCATTAGTATGAAAATATCCCAGAGCTCATTTGGGCAAAAAAAAAGGAAAAACATTAATGAAGAAGATTAAACCCCCCAAAAATATTAAATGTGCATCGAGAAAAAGCGATTACGTTGGAAATATGTGATGAGAAAAAGCCATTAAGTTGGAAAAGAGATGTAAATAAAGTGGAAAATATGCTAAACAGAGAGAATGTTCACTCTAGCATGAGGGAGTGAGGAAAGAGTTAACATTGAACACGTCGAACTTTCTGCCACTGAATCAGCTCGAACAGGAATGAGGAAGGAGGCGGTGGAGAGAGGGAGAGACAGGTACAGGGAGAAGGAAGAGGGAGGTGTACTCGTGCTCTGTCAGGGGGGGGGGGGGGGGGGGGTGTTTTACCCAGAGAAGGGGCACGCTGAATGAGTAGGCTACAGTATAGCTTAACTTTGGGGTTATTAAGTCCATAGAGCACTAGAGACAATGTTAACATCAATCACAGAAATGCAGTGCAGCAGTGTAAGCGTGGAAGTCTGGTTTAACGCGTGTGTGTGTGTGTGCGTGTGTGTGTGTGTGTGTGTGCGTGTGTGAGCCAGTGAGTCAGTCGGTGATTTAGGAGCTGGTGCCAGAACACACGGCCTCCCGCATGGGACACACCCTTCGCACAGACACGTACACACACATACGGACACACAGAGAGAGCAACTCTATACTGATAGAGCAACTTTTGGGAACCAATGTGAATGATTAAGCCCTTCTTAACCTCAGATCAAGCTTGCAGGTTGACACGTATAGGCGCACACACAACAACCCAGCCAATGCACTGTCAGATCTTAGTTGGACTGAAACACAGTGGTAGTTCGCTCACTAGCAGCCGCGACCTTGCAGTCAACATGCCCCAAGGCACACACACACGATACACACACCAATGCATAGTAGAGCATCTGTAACAGACACACACACAGATTATTCCATATAGGGAAGCAGCCACCTAACTGACCGAGATGATAAGTCTGTTGTCAATTAGATTAAACTATAGCGTTCTAATCAAGACTACTGATTGATAGGCCACACAAACTGGGGGAGAGAGGGAGGGCGTCAACGCAAAAAAAGGACTGATAGAGGCAAACAAATCAACAACAGAAGCGCATGAAGCAGCAGTTGGGAGGGCGGGAAACAGATTGAGAGAAAACCAAGAAAATAAGAGAATTAATGGGAAAAAAACATTCTCTCCCGAACTCTCCTTTACTTCTGCGAATGTGAGATTAAGTGCTGCCAGAGGGAGAGATTTAGTGCAGATATCCAGTAAAAATAGCAAGTGTGGGGATTAAGCGTTTATTTGCAGAAATGACGATCATTGTTGTCCCTGCATTGACGTAGGACGCTTACATCTGGGACTGTCTCTGAGCTTACGACATGGATGTGTTTCTGAGAACAATGACTGCAGTGGCACTGCCTTATGGGAAATCTCCATGGATCACAGCAAGAGGAGAAACTAAGTTTAGTACTGTAGGAATGCGAATGTATTTTGTGTGTGTGTGTGTGTGTGTGTCTACAAGACAGGACGTGTTTGCGTACAAGTGAGAGTGTATGTCTTGCTGTGATTGATTGGGCCTTTGCTTTGTGATTGAATGAGTTTGTGCCAGTGTGTTTTTATCTAAGTGTGTGTTTCAACCTCACCCTCCAACACGTTCCCAACTTTTCACCCCAACCACCATCAACCATAACTCCATCTATTCAGAGTAGTCTCCAAACTCCAACAATTTGGGCTTCAATCTCTCCTTCCCAAGCTATCCATTTCACTCCCATAATATGACCTACTGGGCAGGCTTCAAGTTACCTCCTCTGTCTCATTACACCATTATTCCTCATCTTGCCACCTAAAATATGAACCTTCATATGTCTCCCTGTACTGTCCCGTCAGCCCCATCGTAGATCCAGTGATTTAGTGGACAGACAGAGACAGGCATAATGAAAATGGAGATATCAACGCCATCAGAGAGAATGGATTTTGCAACCGATATTTCTACACCACACTGACGGACTCACACCTTTAAAGCAACACGGACATATTCCACTGCTCTCCTCGAGAATGTACTACCACGGTCAAGTCTCTGAGTGACTGTTATAACGCCTTTGTCAACGATAGGCATATCCATTTAAAAAGTGATATCTGTTGATAACGAAGGAATGTGGAATTACATCTCTGTTAGTTTGTTCGGGTATTTCAATAGGAAATGTTATTATTACTCATTATCAAATATTACATTTAATAACTAATAGTCGCAAATCTTGGTGTAAAGGCAGTGCTAATAATAACGCACCCGTAACCATCTGTCCTTGAAAGTGGTGTAATTTAGACCGTAGCCTATTAATACATCAGATTAATGGCATAACTGTGTGTAACTACCAACTCCTTCCAAGCGGGTAGACGGACAGATTGTAGAAAAGTTTCCAGCAGGCAGTAGTGAAGCCAGTGACCAAGAAGATACTGTAACTGCCATGTATTATAATAACAACAGTGGCCAGCTGCATATATGCATCTCCATCAGATTCAGTAGAATCGGTATGTAAACCAGTTGAGGAAGTAGGCTACAACGCATTTAAATACCCCTGAACAATCACATTAATGCAGTTCACCAACAGGTTTAGGCTATTGCATAGTCATCGATATGCACAGACATAAACAGTTAGGCTACTGTAATTGTAAGTCGCTCTGGATAAGAGCGTCTGCTAAATGACTTAAATGTAAATGTAATTGTTGCGCACAGGCTAGCTAGCCGACAATCATTTCAGCAA
This sequence comes from Salvelinus fontinalis, assembly GCF_029448725.1. Taxonomy (NCBI): domain Eukaryota; kingdom Metazoa; phylum Chordata; class Actinopteri; order Salmoniformes; family Salmonidae; genus Salvelinus; species Salvelinus fontinalis. The sequence continues at coordinate 1,438,723 of NC_074686.1, read as the reverse complement.
GTCATGAAAGTAACAATCACAGCTGCAGATAGATGTTACTACCTTGTTGCACAGCTGTCAATAGATTGCATCTTATTACTTCGTTGCACTTGCGAATCGGATTTGCTAAACTGTTACAAATGAACGGTAATGAAAAAGAATGACAAAAAAAACCTAGGCGATGACAAACAGTTGAACTTACTTGGTGTTTGTTCTATTCCAATATACGCTGTGCCTTTCTGCAGATGCAAACCAAGCGCACAGACTCCCAACGAAGCACAGGCTCCAGACCAAATCCATTGTGGAGTGAGGAGGAGGCGTGCAGAGAAAAAGCCGGTGAGTCTAGCAGACAAATGAAACTTTGGAAAACGTCTATGAGTCCGTTAACGAGTAGGTTGTTCACTCAGGAAATTGACTTACGCAAGCAATAGCTTTAAAAAGAGAAAGGACAAATACGAAGCACTCGGCAAAAATGACACAGAGTTGTTTCAATTAAGCTCAGCCCGCAGTGAATGAACAACAACTTGCGTGATTTCTAGTTTTGTGGAACGCCTACTATCGTTAATCACGCCCCATTAGGCTTGAGAACCAATGGGAGGACAAAGCGCCTAGTTTTTCCACCTCTTGTCTGTTAGACGCGAGATGCACGCCCTCTGTGGTACAGGTCGAAGAGGGGAATTTCAAATAGGTTTTAGGGCCTATTCTATTGACGACTTATTTTTCCAGACTTATTCGCAGTAGGGACTACGTCAATATCGGTGACATGATTTTCGCCGAATCAAACTACCCAATCTGAGGGAAGTAAATTGTATAATAGCTTTCCAACACAACCACTCTATGGTGGTCATTTAACACAGGGTTTCCCAAACTTTAGGCTAAATGCGTAGCAAATGGCACCCCATGTCCTATAAAGTGCACTGGCCAAAAGTAGTACACTATCTAGGGAATAGGTTGCCATTGGGATGCAAATTACATTCTATTCTTGATTCTCATTCCTCAATTACAGTGATTGGTTTTGTGTAGGTCTGGTGACATTGCCAACATGACATAGGCCCATAACATTTAACTGGGGAGCATTTACTGTTGCAGTATTTGACATGCTATCCGATTAGCGTATATTACTTACAATGACATGTTACATTTAAGCGAGACATTAAATCCAAACGATCCGATTAGCGCATATTACCTACAGTGACAGGTTACATTTAAGCGAGACATTAAATCCAAACTATCCCATTAGCGCATATTACCTACAATGACAAGTTACATTTAAGTGAGACATTAAATCCAAACTATCCCATTAGCGCATATTACCTACAATGACAAGTTACATTTAAGTGAGACATTAAATCCAAACAATCCCATTAGCGCATATTACTTACAATGACAGGTTACATTTAAGTGAGACATTAATAAACCAATTAGGCACATTTGGGCAGTCTTGATACACATTTTTGAACAGAAATGCAATGGTTCATTGCATCAGTCTAAATGTTTGCACATACACTGCTTCCATCTAGTGGCCAAAATCTAAATTGCAGCTGGGCTGGAATAATACATGATGGCCTTTCTCTTGCATTTCAAAGATGATGGTACAAAAAAAATACAAAAGAATGGTTGTTTTTTTCTTTGTATTATCTTGTACCAGATCTATTGTGTTAAATTATCCTTCATTCCTTTCACATTTCCACAAACTTCAAAGTGTTTCCTTTCAAATGGTACCAAGAATATGCATATCCTTGCTTCAGGGCCTGAGTCACAGGCAGTTAGATTTGGGTATGTCCTTTTAGGCGAAAATTGAAAAAAAGGGTTCGTTCCTGAAGAGGTTTAAAAATCAGGATTGGTGGGTCTCCTGTGGGACGGTTGAGCTAATGTAGGATTTATACCTGTGTTCTCTGTCTGTTTGTTGCCAGTTCGTCATGTTCGTTCAAGCTAACCAGCGGTTTCCTGTCAGCTCCTATAGTTTCGCAGCCTCTCTTTCCTCGTCCACCAGGTTTTTGACCTCTGCTTGTCCTGACCCTGTACCCGCCCGCCTGACCTCTCTGCCTGTCCCTGAGTCTGCCTGCCATCCTGTACCGTTGCTCCACCTCTGGATTACTAAACTCTGTCTGTCCCTGACCCTGACCCTGACCCATACATTATTTTGGATACTGTATAGGAAAAGAGCTTTGTTTGGTTAGTTCATGCTCAATTCGAGGTTGGGGTCCTTACATTTTACTTCCACTCAGATAGCAATAAGATAACCACCTTGGGAAGACCCTACTGTATGTAGTAGGCCTACATTGCAAACGTAAACACTTTACCTACCTCATTTAGCAAAGTGAAACAGTTCTGAGTCTGACAGGTAGGCAACATTACCTTTTAATCCTCACAGTTTCTTTCTAATTTCAACCAATGGGAATATGAAGTATCACACAAGGCACCACTGCACAAATGCACATGGATACTGGTATATCTGTTAATTTCTAGATAGGTTCTATTCTAGGCCTAATACAGATATAACTTGATTTTAGCATTTATGAATAACACTTTTGTTCCATTAGATGCATTTTTAAGAATCACTTTTTGCATTTGTTCTTTGTCTCACTCTGAGGAAGATGAGTGGGAGAGAGCTTACTGTCAACGTAATTGAGTTTTGCATCGCAAGTGAGGGAAATTGCACTGGCAAAGCTTTTAACGTGCCGTAAGAACTCATGTCAAAACATCATCCATACCATACATACGAGAGGACTTTTTCATAACTTATCCTCCTTCTGACACTGAGGTGTGAATTGAACAGAGAGATGAATGGGATAAAGGTTGCCAAAGTCTTTCTAAAGCTTTGTTTGTCAAACCTACACAATCTTTTCCACAAAAGAAATCCACACACCGCAACTTCAGAAACACACTTGAAGTACAATGTGAATATACAGTACCAGTCAAAAAATTTGACACACCTACTCATTCAAGAGGTTTTCTTTATTTGAACTTTTTTCTACATTGTAGAATAATAGTGAAGACATCAAAACTATGAAATAACACATATGGAATCATATAGTAGCCCAAAAAGTGTTAAACAAATCAAAATATATTTTACATTTTAGATTCTTCTAAGTAGCCACCGTTTGCCTTGAAGACAGCTTTGCACACTCTTGACATTCTCTCAACCATCTTCACCTGGAATGCTTTTCCAACAGTCTTAAAGGAGTTGACACATATGCTGAGCACTTGTCGGTTGCTTTTCCTTCACTCTGCGGTCCAACTCATACCAAACCATCTCAATTGGTTTGAGGTCGGGTGATTGTGGAGGCCAGGTCATCTAATGCAGCACTCCGTCACTCTCCTTCTTGGTCAAATAGCCCATACACAGCCTGGAGGTGCGTTGGGTCATTGTCCTATTTAACCTGTTGAGGCTGGGGGCGCTGTTGTCACTATTTATGCTAATCGTGTAATTTTTGAAACGGCTTCCCACAACATTCTTGATCGTACAATATGCATATTATTATTATTATTGGATAGAAAACAGTCTATAGTTTCTATAGGAGTTGAAATTTTGTCTCTAAGTGGAACAGAACCCATTCTACAGCAATTTCCCTGACATGGAGTCAGATTTCAGAAATGTTGGCCCCTGATCTGGAGTCAGTTAAAAGGCCACTGTTATTGCTATGAGTATACGGACACTGCTTACGTCTTCCCCTGGATGCCTTTACGTGATGACGATTTGAATGGGGTCGATTGCGCGTTCACAGGCACTATAAATTAAAAAACCCTGTAGCTAGTAAGTCTTTTCTTGGTGCGTCATGCGCGTGGAGGACACCGACCCGCACCTGTTCCAAGCATTAGTGTTGGGAGTAATCTTTCTCCGGTCATGTTAAGACTCGTTATAGGAGTTAAAAACATCATAAGGTAGTTAATTTAAAGCGTTTTATAGCAATTTATATCCGTTTAGTGCGATTTTGGGACATTTATTTCTGAAACGCTGTGAATCGCTGGGCACGCTTCCAGTTCATCCCGAACGCAGTTGGCATTTCCACATGGCAAGAGGACAGCTTTCCACCAAAAGACGATTAGACCCAAGAAAGGATCCTTTGCCCAAGATACTGATGGAAGAACAGCTCAAAGTAGGACATTTTTATTATGATAAATCGTGTTTCTGTCGAAAAATGTTAGTGGCTTAGGACGCCATGTTTTTTGACGTAGCTTCGCTTGGCGCAAACTGTATTGAAAAGTAAGGATAATTTAAAAAATGTAATTCCGCGATTGTATTAAGAATTAAATTGTCTATCAATCGATGTCCACCCTATATTTTTTAGTCACGTTTATGAGTATTTATGTATAAGAGTAGATCACTGTCTAATATGGCGCACGGACATTTTCTCACCAGCTGGGCTACATTTCACATTGTCTAACCATGATTTTGGTGGCTAAATATGCACATTTTCGAACAAACTGTATATGTATGTTGTAATGTGATGTTACAGGGGTGTCATCTGAAGAATTCTGAGAAGGTTAGTGAAAAAAATAATATAATTTGGCGATGTTGACGTTATCGCTCTTTTTGGCTAGAATCAATGCTGGGCTGCTATGTGCTATGTGCTATGCTAATATAACGATTTATTGTGTTTTCGCTGTAAGACACTTAGAAAATCTGAAATATTGTCTGTATTCACAGGATCTGTGTCTTTCGATTAGTGTATGCTGTGTATTTTTACGAAATGTTTGATGATTAGTAAGTAGGTAAACACGTTGCTCTATGTAGTTATTCTAGTCCATTTGTGACGGTGGGTGCAATTGTAACCTATGCCATCTACCTGAAATATGCACATTTTTCTAACAAAACCTATCCCATACCATAAATATGTTATCAGACTGTCATCTGATGAGTTTTTTTCTTGGTTAGGGGCTATAAATATCTTAGTTTAGCCGAATTGGTGATAGCTACTGGTGTTGGTGGACAAATAAAAGATGGTGGATTATGCTAATGTGTTTTTAGGTAATAGATTTACATCTTTACATATTGTGTCTTCCCTGTAAAACATTTTAAAAATCGGACATGTTGGCTGGATTCACAAGATCTGTGTCTTTCATTAGCTGTATTGGACTTTAATGTGTGAAAGTTAAATATTTAAAAAAATATATTTTTTTTGAATTTCGCGGCTCTGCCTTTTCAGTGGGGGTGGGGGGGGAGTGCCGCTAGCGGCACCCTCATCCTAGACAGGTAAAAAAAAAAAAATAGTCCCACTTAAGCGCGAACCAGATAGAATGGCGTTTCGCTGCAGAATGCTGTGGTAGCCATGCTGGTTAAGTGTCCCTTGAATTCTAAATAAATCACAGACAGTGTCACCAGCAAAGCACCCCCACATCATCACACCTCCTCCTCCATGCTTCACGGTGGGAACCACACATGTGCAGATCATCCGTTCACCTACTATGCGTCTTACAAAGACACGGCGGTTGCAACCAAAAATCTCAAATTTTGACTCATCAGAACAAAGGACAGATTTCCACCGGTCTAATGTCCATTGCTCATGTTTCTTGGCCCAAGCAAGTCTCTTCTTTTTGGTGCCCTTTAGTAGTGGTTTATTTGCAGTAATTCGACCATGAAGGGCTGATTCACGCAGTCTCCTCTGAACAGTTGATGTTTATTTGGGCTGCAATTTCTGAGGCTGGTAACTCTAACGAACTTATCTTCTGCAGCTGAGGTAACTCTGGGTCTTCCTTTCCTGTGGCGGTCCTCATGAGAGCCAGTTTCATCATAGTTCTTGATGGTTTTTGCAACTGCACTTGAAGAAACTTTCAAAGTTCTTGAAATATTCCACATTGACCGACCTTCTTGTCTTAAAGTAATGATGGACTGACATTTCTCTTTGCTAATTTGAGCTGTTTCTTGCCATAATATGGACGGTCTTTTACCAAATAGGGCTATCTCCTGTATACCCCCCGTACTTTGTCACAACACAACCGATTGGCTCAAACGCATTAAGAAGGAAAGAAATTCCACAAATGAACTTTTAACAAGGCACACATGTTAATTGAAATGTATCCCAGGCAGTAACGGATTTAGGTATAAGCGACATGGGCAACCGCCCGGGAAAAAAATCAGAATGGTGACATTTGCGCGATCGGTTTTCTATCGCTCGTTTGCACGTCACGTCAATGATATCATGTCACCGTGTGGGACTGTGGGTCAATTAACCTTGTCGGAGTGGGCGCCCTGATTCTAGTTTGTGAGCTAGGCATGCTACTGCCTGGGAAGGTCTCCCACTCAGAACGTACGAGATGTGGAAGGGGGTGGAGGTAAGTTAACCTCAGGTCTCCCCACTGGAAGCCCGAGGTAGAGGGAGCGGGGGAATCTATCAAATGCGCATCAGTCACACTACGAAATGCTACTAAATAAACCACAAGTCATTCATAATACTGTGAATATATAGTTTCACAGACATGTTGTTGCATTCTTTTCTGGTTTGTGTGAAATGGTTAAAAGAATGATATAAAGACAGTCTGCACACCACCAAGGTGAATTGGTTTAGTCTTGACTCTTGGTTGACAGTGTTGGGGGATGGGTAATGTAGTCTTGACTCTTGGTTGACAGTGTTGGGGGATGGGTAATGTAGTCTTGACTCTTGGTTGACAGTGTTGGGGGATGGGTAATGTAGTCTTGACTCTTGGTTGACAGTGTTGGGGGATGGGTAATGTAGTCTTGACTCTTGGTTGACAGTGTTGGGGGATGGGTAATGTATTGACTCTCGAATGCAGAATCAAAACAAATGTGTTTATATTTGCCTTTGTTACTTCTTTTTGACACTTATGAGTCTTATTTTTGTACATATTTTTATTTATATAGTTTTAAATGTTATGATCATTTATTTGTGTAAATGACATGTTAACACAATGTTTATACTAGACTAATTACAATGTTGCTTCACACATAAGAGCAATTGAATATAAAGTGTTACCCAAAAGAATAACAATTCCATTTACCCTACACCATTTATGCTGCTATCTCATTTCAGACATGGGCCTATCTTTATTCATTTTTCACTCTTGCGCTATACCTGTCAGAAACACAAAAAAACATTTACACTTATAGATACATACGCTGTGTCCCAAATGGCACCTTATTCTTTATATAGTGTACTATTTTTGAACAGATCCCTATGGGGGCCATTTGATTTTTCTTGGCCTTTCTATGACTTATCAGACAGTGACCCAGGCAGACCATTTTCTTCTCCTTGGAATCGGTGGCGGTGTGGATGACTCCTGGAATAGGTGGCTGTGCGGATAACTCCTGGCTCACCTTGATGATGATGACATCCCCAGTCTGGTGCCTGATGGGTCCCGATTAGCAGCAGCTCACAGGGTCATTAGCTCTATATTTACCAGATCCACAGGCTGAACTTAATCTGTCAGTCACCTGCAGTGGACTCGCAGGTAGCTAAATGCAGAGTTCCTTCACCTTGGGAGTTTGCGGATCATTCCGGGGATGTTGTATGCCTGTCTGCCTCCCTGTACTGTGAATCCCAGTGGGCTAACAGGTAGCTAAATGCAAATAGCTTAAAACAAAGGAAGGACTGCATGACGGGTTGTTTTGTATAATAACGCTAGTTCTGGAGTTCTACTGCCAGCATGGCTCATTGGTCAGAATGCAATGATTGAAGGTGAGGTATACCTTGGGGTTTTACGTCGCCTTCCCGGGGATGTTGATTGCTCCCTCCCTCCCTCCCTCCCTCCCTCCCTCCCTCCCTCCCTCCCTCCCAGTGCTGTGAATACCAATGGTTTTAGCCTGAGCTGTTTTGGCGCTGCCATTGTTCAACAACATTAACATAATGGAAATAAGCGAACGTGTGAACGGCACACGGCCCAGTGTGTCCAGTGGATGTCCTGTTATGGGCCTCCATGGGATGCTGCCGCTCGAATAAAAACACAACGACTAGATTCTATTTCTATGACTGCCCTGCTGTTACTCTAATGGGTAATTAGAGTAACAGCAGAACAATGCTTCCCATTGCTTGTCCTGGATGGGATCTGTATATTGAGTTCCTTTTCTGGAACCAGAAAAAGTGTTTGAAAGTGAAGTGTTTGGAATTTAGCATCTACAAGTCATCTTATTTTGGTTCTTAACATAGATCTGTAAAGATACGACACCCATCCACTTCCTTGCTAATGCTGCACCTTCACAAACAGAATGGGGTTACAGAGGAACAAGCTTAGCCAATATACCATATAGCCTATCTATGGGAACAAGTGTGTTCCTGCTCTTTTTGTCCTTATTCTAGCATCAATGCTAAACTGCTCTCAACTCTCCTAAGGCAGCGGAAAGCAAACAGTGGTCAATGATTAGTGGTGGCTAGTCATGCAATAAAGCCTTAGTGAATAATAGTGAATAATCAGTGAGTGAACACCTATAAGCTACAGCAACAGTTAAGTTGTTAATGCCCTGGTTAATTATAAGAGGGTGAAATGAGTGGCTCGTTATAGTGAGCGGAAGTAAATGATCAGTGGGCTGCCAGAGGAGGGTTGTGCTCAGGTAAACCTATTAAGACGACACATCTCAGTCAGAGGTCTCACGGTGAGCTCAGCACTCTGTGTGCTCTCGGGCTTAAGAGCACATAAAGAAATAGACCCGGGCAGAGGAACAAAGGACAACGGAGGAGAGGAGGAGGAGGAGGAGAGGAGGAGGATTATGGCAAAATGCAAACACAGTGTTAGGCAACCAGAGTTTTCTCTGAGCAACACAGGGATTGAGAGAGAAAAAAGTGAGCGAGGAAGAGTGAGGCTCAAGAGATAGAGCAGGTTGAGAAGAGTAAAGAAAAGATGTAAAAGAGATGTAAACCAAAAAGATGCAGAAAGGAGTGAAGAAGAGAGATGGAGCGAGGGAGGGATACCAAGAGACCAAAAGGGAGGGAGGGAGCGAGAGATTGTGACATAAATAGACCGTAAACAGATTACGGAATGGAAAGGACTGGTGAAAAGAAGGAGACACACAAACGCAAGTAAACAAAGCAAGAAAGGAAGGAGGAATAAAGAGAAAATAAACTGCCAGAGCACACTGGCAGTAGTCCTCAATAGCTACTTCAATATGTATGAGAGAGTTTCCCCTGCTAGTAGACACTATATGACAACGATAAGATAGGGAGAGGGAAGAAAGAGAGGGAAAAAGAGAAGGAGGAGGACAGGGAATTCAGGTTTTCATGAAAAGGGACTCTTACTCCATTCCAGTCACAAGACGTTTCTACATGTCCAAGAGATAATCAGGAACAAGAGACCACCCAGAAGCCTTGTTTACAACCCCCTGTGTTTCCCTGACACAACAAAACAACACGCTCTGAGTGCAGGAGCCCAGCTCAAACAACCTGTCCACCAAATTACAACACTACGCTGTCGCCAAACAAAACAATTGCATCATTATGATAACACAACGTAAACGTCCTCGCTCCATTACACATGCACAAAAGTATATAGCCAACGAAACCGCCACAAGGCCTGAAAATTGAAAATGTCACTGAATGTGCAGATTCAGAACACCTTTCTACAGAAGAAGATAGTGGTGAAAGTGAGCTATACTGTAATTGCAGTACTTTCTGAGCTTTCGAAAGCCACAACTCGTGAGTTTGAAACGTGCACCTGCATGGGCTCTGAGAAAAGCCAGCCATAGTCAGACATGCAGAAGATAGACTGCGCTTCTCATGCTGTCAGCCCCTAGGATGCTGCTGAAACAGCCCTAAGCGTGTCCCAAATGGAACCCTATTTAGTGCACTATTGTTGACCAGGGCACATTGGGTTCTGGCTAAAAGTAGTGCACTACATAGTGAATAGGGTGTCATTTGAGATGCGTAACAACCCTGCTTTCTCTCATTACCTCAGAAAAATGTAGAAACACAAGCCACAGCAGCTCTCCTCCCAATAGAACAGCGATCTGTCTAGTGTACCCAGACCTCTGTGACATTGACATCCTCCCACAATACTATGGGGGAGAAGAGACTTGAGACTGACACTTCCAGAGAACAGCGCGATCTGTCATATTGACGGGGACAGTGACTGACTCCGGGTCAGTTACATTCCCATTCCAGGACATTCTTGTCCACTTCCTCTGACAGATGTGATGTGAAATAATGTCCCAACAACAAAAAGTTACAACTTGCAACTTATTGTGCTGACTGACAGTGAATTCAGTAAACATGGATAGATGAGGAATGATACCCAATTGTCATACTTGAGTAAAAGTAAAGATAACTTAATAGGAAATGACTCAAGTAAAAGTGAAAGTCACTTTTGTTTTTTTGTTTTTAAATATACTTAAACATCAAAACTAAATGTAATTGCAAAAATGTACTTAAGTATCAAAAGTAAAAGTAAAAGTATAAATCATTTCAAATTCCTTATATTAAGGAAACCAGATGGAAATATTTTTCATGATTTTTTTTTATTACTGATAGCCAGGGGCAAACTCCAACACTCAGACATCATACAGAAATAAAGTATTTGTGTTTAGTGAGTTCGACAGATCAGAGGCAGTAGAGATGACCAGGAAAGTTCTCTTGATAAGTGTGTGAATTGTACCATTTCTGTCCTGCTAAGAATTCAAAATGTAATGAGTACTTTTGGGGGTCGGGAAAATGTATGGAGTAAAACGTACATAATTTTCATTAGGAATGTAGTGAAGTAAAAGTAAAAGTAGTCAAAAATATGAATACTAAAGTAAAGTACAGATACCCAAAAAATTACTTAAGTAATACTTTAAAGTATTTTACTTAAGTACTTTACAACACTGGATATGACGGAAGCCTGAAATATGAATGGAAATAGAATCTTCATGTAATCACAGCATCAAAAGTTTGGAGTATACAACCGGCAAATACAAGTGTAAAGAAGGGTGGTGTGCATGTGTTTAGTCTGTTTACGGACACGTGTTTGTGTGAGTATACAGCATGTGTGTGTGTGGTCCAGGCCGCCCTTAAAGCAGTTGCACTATGGCCTCGGTACTACACCCTGTCAGTGTGCCGTACTAAAAATCAGCTTAACTTCCATTAACCCACCCTCCATTCACCATGGCACATGCTGCCACTCTCCATCTCCCTCGTTACTTAAGAGAATGAGAAAATGAATTTTACAACCCCTGACATTTTCTCTCTTTCTCTTCACAACAACAGCCACGGCACACTCCACTACTCCCTCGCTCCTCCTCTTAAGAAAATAAGGAAAGGGAATGAGCGAGGAATTTAATTTTATTGCCCCTCTCCCTTTCCCTTTCCCTCCTTCTCCTTATTATTGACAAGGGCCCGTATCCAAAGCAGCATGCTCCATCATTCTCCTTCTTCCTCATTACTTAAAAGAAGGGAGGAGAAAATGAATTTTAGAGCTCCGGGCCCCTATCTGTCTCTTCACCCCCACCCCCCCTCACCACTCAGCCCCCCTCTCATTATTCGAAGTGGCATGCCAGTCCCCCCGCTCTTCTCATTACTTAACCGAAAGATTGGAAAATCATTTCACTGCCTCTTTCCTTTCTTCCTCCATTCTGCTCTCCACCATTTCTCCACCAAGCCCACACTGGTTCCATTGTCTCTTTCTCTTACACTCCTAAGGAGGAAAAATATTCAATATTTTACAGCACCCCCCTCCATCCCCTTGTAAAGAAGTGCCACACTTCGCATTTATTTTTTCTGCTGCTTTTCACATTAAAAGAGGGCAAAATATATGTATGGCACACCTCTTCTTCGTCACTGTGCTGCTGCTTCCACCCTCTCTTGGAAGGCTTCTCTTTTCATTAGCATACTGGTTGTTCCCTTTGTCTCCCCACCCAGGCACACTTCTGTCTACAATGCCCATGTGTCCACTTTGATGGCATGCAGAGAGGCCATTGTGACTGCTAGAGTGCATTACAAGGTAACTTAAGATGACTGGCCCTTCTGTAGCCACACCCCCTCCCTCACCTCCTCCTTAGATTGGCTAATGTCATTACCTCTGCTGCCTGGCATTGTACACATATGCTCTCTGTAGTCTCACTAAGTAGGCTACAGGGGCATGGGGTCAGCATTGATCTACTCCTCCTGGGCCTGTAATTATAAAGCATCTCAGAGTAGGAGTACTGATCTAGGATCAGTTTAGCCTTTCAGATAATAATGAATAGAATCATATGGACAGGGAGGATCTGATCCCAGGTCTATTCTAAGATGCTTTATGGATAGGGGACGTGGTCTTCCAACACGTAAAAGTAATCCTACATGGACGAAATCCAGCCTTAAAAGCCGACATATTCAAAATTGTTCTTTCAAAGAGTATACAACGGAAATGTGGACTCCATGTGAGCTTACATCACACAACAAAGACAGTCTGGGCTCAAACGGGTCATGGAGCACTAGTTATGACACAGTTCTTGAATCTTCTCCTCCCCCAGAAGTACACTGCTACCACAACCTCTCTACACATACAGTATCTGCAACCCAGATGCTACTCCCCCCCCCCCCCCCTCTCTTCCTCCTCCTTCGCTCTACTTGAGGCGGCTGTTTCCAGCACGCTATTCATTAACAGATTCTTAATGTTCCCGGATGAGTTGACTGTAATTTATGGTGGCAAAAAGTGCCTCAGTGTGTGTTGGTGTACGTGTGTACGTGTGTACATGTGTACGTGTGTGCTTGTGTGTGCACTTGTGTGTTATTTCGCAAAGTACCAGGATAGATTTTGATGTATGTACAACGGATTAGGCATGTGTGTATATAGATTTGCCTAATTAATGTTCATGCGTGTTTGAGTGTAGTGCTGTATATGTAAATGTGCTTGTTGCTGCTTGTGCTCTTCACTCTGAGTCTCACTGGAGAGAGTCACGTCTTCCTAGAGGGCAATGTAAGGACAGCGACGAAGGCACATATCAGGTTTTTCTGAGGACTCTCAATGAGGTTTCTGTCTCCAGAGCAGACCTCAGTCAAAGTCCTGGAGTTTTCCATTCTGTCTGGTTTTCCCTTCCCCAGTCTACTGCCTCTACTCGTTGAGGCACGCTGAATTAAGATGACATGAGCTTGTGTGGGAAGTCCCCATGTCCACGGCCACACAAAGTGTGGGTATGTATGTGTACAAGGTGTGTGTGTGTGTGTGTGTGTGTGTGTGTGTGTGTGTGTGTGTGTGTGTGTGTGTGTGTGTGTGTGTGTGTGTGTGTGTGTGTGTGTGTGTGTGTGTGTGTGTGTGTGTGTGTGTGTGTGTGTGTGTGTGTGTGAGAGAGAGGGCATGCCACTTGCAATGCCAAGATAGTGGGTTCAATTCCCGGGACCACCCGTGAGTAAAATGTATGCATGCATGACTGTAAGTTGCTTTGGATAAAAACATCTGCCAAATGGCATATATTATTATTATGAGAGAGACAGAGATAGAAAGAGAGACATAGAAACAGAGACAGAGAAACAGAGACAGAGACAGAAACAGAGACAGAGAAACAGAGACAGAAACAGAGACAGAGAAACAGAGGTTCTGTGCCCAAACTTCATCTCACAGATTTTGGCAAGCTCACTCCCCCAGATTGTGGAGTATTGAATCCCAGTGTTGCTCCTCTCTTTCAGGGTTCTGGTGGTGGTGGTGGTGGGTGGAGGTGGTGGAGGTTACATAGATTGCGAGCCGCTTTCTGTGCCAAGGAAAGCCTGTTTCCTAGAAATGGAGAAACACACACACACACACACACACACACACACACACACACACACACACACACACACACACACACACACACACACACACACACACACACACACACACACACACACACACACACACACACACACACACACACACACAAACAAACAAATAGTTCTCTTCACATAAACAGAGGCACTGTACTGCTCATATAAATGCCCACCCACACTAGTACACACATTCTTAAACACAAACACACACAGTCATACACACACACACACACCATCCCACACCCTAATGTACAGTACATAGTGCTGTGTCGGGGGGGACATTCCTTTTCCTTGACTTCTTGACCATTTGAATTTCCTGCACCTCGCTCCCTTGCCAGTTGAACGGAACTCCACGCACGGTAAAAATAACCCCTGGAAAGCCAGTCAGCAGTAGCAAGGCTCTGCTCTGAAAACACAGGGTGCCCACACCGCCTGTTAGCAGCAAGGTTTCTATTTGAGGAGAGTCAGGCTCCGGCGGTGGAAGCCGCTACTGCTTATAGTGCAGGGGGCTGGGCCGGGCTGGGGTGGTGGGCTGGGCTGGGCCGGGCTGGGGTGGTGGGCTGGGCCGGGCTGGGGTGGTGGGCTGGGCCGGCCTGGGGTGGTGGGCTGGGTCGGGTTGGGGTGGTGGGCTGGGCCGGGCTGGGGTGGTGAGATCCTTGAGGGTTGGAGGCTGGAGGTCCCACTGTCACACCTTTGAGCGCTTATTCCTAATGATTCCAGTTAGAGTGAAGTGCACTAATGGCTCACAGACATGTCACACATGTTGAGAAGGAGCACTAGGGATGATGGAATGCTGTGTGGGGACGTTCTACACACTGACATCCTGCCCCACTCAGGCCACTCAGGCAGCGAGGCAAGGTAAACAAATGGAAATGAGCGCTCACACGAGCAGCAGACGAGTAAATACACAACAGACATACACAAACACACACGGTCACACGCACAGGTTCAGGTTCATACACAAACACACACGCTGGAATGAAAACAAACACAGATGCTTGCCTGTTTGTTCTCATTTGCAACCTGTTTTATGCTTTCATAGACGTGGACATGGACATACGCACGCACACGCACACACACAGGCCAAGTATGTCCTCATCTGCAGCATGCATAGATAAGTATATGTGTGTGCGAGAGTGTCCTCTCAGACCTCACCACAGTGCACAGCTGGAAAGGAGAGAGAGACCCGAGTGTGTCAGTGTAAAGGAGACACTCCTTTTCTTGCGCTCCCTCGTTTTCTCGGGCCTCCCGCTCCCTTTCCCTCAGTTTGGTTTTGGCATGTCAGTCAGTCAGTCCAGTCAGTCAGTCAGTCAGTCAGTCAGTCAGTCAGTCAGTCAGTCAGTCAGTCAGTCCAGTCAGTCCAGTCAGTCAGTCAGTCAGTCAGTCAGTCAGTCAGTCAGTCAGTCAGTCAGTCAGTCAGTCAGTCAGTCAGTCAGTCAGTCAGTCAGTCAGTCAGTCAGTCAGTCAGTCAGTCTGTCTGTCTGTCTGTCTGTCTGTCTGTCTGTCTGTCTGTCTGTCTGTCTGTCTGTCTGTCTGTCTGTCTGTCTGTCTGTCTGTCTGTCTGTCTGTCCAGACCACTCTGGCCAGTCCAGGTCTCTCCCAACTCAAATGTACAAACACACACATACACACACAGAAATTACAGTTGCCATGGTGCCCTAGTGAAAGACTAAGCAGAGAGCTCCTGCACAATTTGTCAATATTTTCGAAATGAATTCCTTTTCATAGACTGTTTAACCTACAATCGTTTTGCTTTAAGAATGTGGCTAGTTAATATCATCAGAATCCACCACAGCGTTAAGACTGAAGTCATGTGTTTGTATGGCTAGCTAGCTAACGTTAGCTGGCTAGCTGTTTTGATTTGAATGAGAACCAGTGTCCGGAGGTTGAAGATGGAGAGAAGCCGAAAGCAAGATGGCAGAGGTGTGGAGTAATGAGGATCGTAAGGAGGACAACGTTACAAGGTTTCTCTTTAATTATTTTTGTAATGTGGTGTGCTTTCTGGCGCCACGTGACTGCTGTAGCATCATCCAAGTGGGTGCTTTATTTTGGTAGTAGTGTTGAAGGAGTAGCTCGCTAGCTACCCACTACCAGTGGTGTAAAGTACTTAAGTAAAAATACTTTAAAGTATTACTTAAGTCATTTTTGGGGGTGTCTGTACTTTACTTTACTATTCATATTTTTGACAACTTTTACGTTTACTCCACTACATTCCTAAAGAAAATAATGTACTTTTAACTCCATACATTTTCCCAAACACCCAAAAGTACTCGTTACATTGTGAATGCTTAACAGGACAGGAATATTGTAAAATTCACACACTTCAAGAGAACATCCCTGGTCATCCTTACTGCCTCTGATATGGAGGACTCACTAAATAACAAATGCTTCATTTGTAAATGATGTCTGAGTGTTGGAGTGTGCCCGTGACTATCCGTAAAATAAAAAAACAAGAAAATTGTGCAGTGTGATTTGCCTAAAATAAGGATTTTGAAATTATTTATACTTTTACTTTTGGAACTTAAGTATATTTTGAGATTCATTTACTTTTGATACTTATTAAGTATATTTCAAATCAAATACTTTTAGACTTTTACTCAAGTAGTATTTTACTGGGTGACTTTCACTTTTACTTGAGTCATTTTCTAATAAGTATCTTTACTTTTACTCAAGTAGTATTTTACTGGGTGACTTTCACTTTTACTTGAGTCATTTTCTATTAAGTATCTTTACTTTTACTCAAGTAGTATTTTACTGGGTGACTTTCACTTTTACTTGAGTCATTTTCTATTAAATATATTTACTTTTACTCAAGTAGTATTTTACCGGTTGACTTTCACTTTTACTTGAGTCATTTTCTATTAAGTATCTTTACTTTTACTGAAGTAGTATTTTACTGGGTGACTTTCACTTTTACTTGAGTCATTTTCTATTAAGGTGTCTTTGCTTTTACTCAAGTATCCACAACTACCTACTACAGAGTCCATGGACTGAAGTGGCTTAGCTGAAACTTCATCTGACTGAGTTCTACTATGGAAAAGCCAGAGACAGCGAGATACGTTGATGAGACCGAGCTTCCTGCCTGCCTACGGACTTTCTATCCCCGCTTGACCACCTCCCTCAGATGACCTCTCATGAACTTTCTAATGACTGTCCAGGACACAGAAGTCACAGTGAAGCTCAAACCTCAAACCACCCACCTCTCTGTTGTCATTAATTGAGTCAAATGGGGTTGACAATTCGAATGGATATTTCTTAGAAAAGAGGTCGATATATTTCAGATGAGCAACCCCATGGAAAACATGCATTTACATGGATGACACATCAATTAAAACTTTTCCCAGAATGCATTTCCTATCTTTTTTGTTTTTGTTTTCCACTGAGTGTATTTCAGATCACTTAAAACTTTATTGACATTACGACGAATATACAAAAAAACGAACTGGATAAAAGCACTTAGCAACAGCCGGTATGGAAAGAGCTAGTGAAATCAATGGAAAAACACTCTGCCAGAGCTCACACACTGTACTTATCTGTCGTGGATAGTGAATCTGGCCAACAGTGACTTGCACCCGCTACGTTGCCATGACCTCAGGGCAGGACACAGATGTTGGCGGCCGCAGGCCAGACAGACAACCCTTGGTCCAGTCCGCAGTGGAGACACTCTCATGAACCTAACCTCTAACATGACCTTTGACCTATCATTCTGAAGTTGATGCCCTGATTTTGGACCAAAAGGGCAAATCCTAGAGCAAGGCTTCTGCAAACTACAAACTGCACTGTTGCTATTATTTTGGACAGGGAACAGAAGGGCAAATCTTCGAATGACTCTTTTGCAAACTCCAATCTGCACTGTTGCTATTATTTTTGTCGGAGTTTGTTTTCACCTTCATGTAACCCATGGCTATTATTGTAATGTGTGGGGGATAAAAGGTGATATCCAGAGCAAAGAGAATTAAATCATTTGATATCCTGGGTGTGTGGTTTTCAAACAGTCCTGAAAGAGCTTGATTTCATGTTATGTGTAAAAGCAAAGGGAAAGAAAGGTGGGATGTAGGCTTGTGTGTTGTGTGTGTGTGTGTGTTTTGTGTGTTTGTACCTCAGGTCCTCTGAACAAACACAGCTGAGAAGCAATCTTTCATGAAGCCCTTTTATTCCCCCCCACAGGCAGCGTGAATAAGGGTTTGGAGTTCCCTGGATCAAAGCACGATTACACTGGATATTTAACCCAAGACACACATTGTACATGAGTTCAAAAAGACATAAAAAGTTTGAGTGGCTGTCGACGTCTAAATAGAATGATTTATTGCCGTTTCTATGTAGCTCAAAGACAAAGATGTTTAGCACATTACGGAGTCAATTAACCCTGGGAATTGTGATAATCCTTTTGTACTTGCTGAGATAGAACTTGAATGGCACTACATGCACAGACTTACTGTCCAGTCTACTGTATGTGATGGGATGTTCCAACAGAGATATTCTCCCAATTAGACTAACCTATAAAGGTTAAATAAAATGTGGAACAAACAAGAATAAAAAATGACAATAATGATAGGATGTTAAAAAACATTGATGAGAAACCCATGACATCAAATCAAATCAAATGTTATTTGTCACAGCCCTTAACCAACATGGCAGTTTTAAGAAAATACCTTAAAAAAGAATGTTTTTAAAGAGCAGCAGCAAACAACAATAGCGGGGCTATATACAGGGTGTACTGGTACAGAATCAATGTCAATGTGCGGGGGCAACGGTGTCGAGGTAATTGAGGTAATATGTACATGTAGGTAGAGTTATTAAAGTGACTATGCATATATAATAACAGAGAGTAGCAGCAGCGTTCCAGAAGGGGGGGCAATGCAAATAGTCTGGGTAGCCATGTGATTAGCTGTTCAGGAGTCTTATGGCTTGGGGGTAAAAGCTATTTAGGAGCCTCTTGGACCTAGACTTGGGGCTCCGGTACCGCTTGCCGTGCGGTAGCAGAGAGAACATTCTATGACTAGGGTGGTTGAAGTCTTTGACAATTTTTTAGGGCCTTCCTCTGACACCGCCTGGTATAGAGGTCCTGGATGGCAGGAAGCTTGGCCCCAGTGATGTACTGGGCCGTACGCACTTCCCTCTGCAGTGCCTTGCGGTCGGAGGTTGAGCAGTTGACATACCGGGCAGTGATGCAACCCTTCAGGATGCTCTCGATGGTGCAGATGTAAAACATTTTGAGGATCTGAGGACCCATGCCAAATCTTTTCAGTCTCCTGAGGGGAATTAGGTTTTGTTGTGCCCTCTTCACAACTCTCTTGGTGTGCTTGAACCATGTTAGTTTGTTGGTGATGTGGGCGCCAAGGAACTTGAAGCTTTCAACCTGCTCCACTACAGCCCTGTCGATGAGAATGGTGGCGTGCTCGGTCCTTCTTTTCCTGTAGTCCACAATCATCTCCTTTGTCTTTATCATGTTGAGGGAGAGGTTGTTGTCCTTGCACCACATGGTCAGGTCTCTGACCTCCTCCCTATAGGCTGTCTCATCGTTGTGAGTGATCAGGCCTACCACTGTTGTGACATCAGAAAACGTAATGATGGTGTTGGAGTCGTGCCTGGCCTTACAGTCATGAGTGAACAGGGAGTACAGCAGGGGGCTAACCACGCACCCCTGAGGGGCCCCTGTTTTGAGGATCAGCGTGGCGGATGTGTTGTTACCTACCCTTACCACCTGGGGCCGGCCCATCAGGAATTCTAGGATCCAGTTGCAGAGGGAGGTGTTTAGTCCCAGGGTTAGCTTAGTGATGAGCTTTGAGGGCAATATGGTGTTGAACGCTGAGCTGTAGTCAATGAATAGCATTCTCACATAGGTCTTCCTTTTGTCCAGGTGTGAAAGGGCAGTGTGGAGTGCAATAGAGTTTGCATCATCTGTGTATCTGTTGGTGCGGTATGCAAATTGGAGTGGGTCTAGGTTTTCTGGGATATTGGTGTTGATGTGAGCCATGACCAGCTTTTCAAAGCATTTCATTGCTACATACGTGAGTGTTACAGTTGGGTAGTCATTTAGGCAGGTTACCTTAGTGTTCTTGGGCACAGGGACTATGGTGGTCTCCTTGAAACATGTTGGTATTACAGACAGACAGGGAGAGGTTGAACATGTCAGTGAAGACACTTGCCAGTTGATCAGCGCCTGCTCGGAGTACACGTCCTGGTAATCCATCTGGCCCTGCATCAATGTGAATGTCAACCTGTTTGAAGGTCTTACTCACATCGGATGCGGAGAGCTTGATCACACAGTCATCCGGAACAGCTGATGATCTCATGCATGTTTCATTGTTACTTGCCTCGAAGCGAGCGTGGAAGTTATTTAGCTCGTCTGGTCGGCTCGTGTCACTGGGCAGCTCTTGGCTGTGCTTCCCTTTCTAGTCTGTAATAGTTTGCAAGCCCATCTCACTGTATCGAATCTATGAAACTGAACTAAATGTCTACCAGATAGTAAATATGATCCATTCATACTCCATGCCGATTATTTTGGTACAATGGAAAAGAGCAATCACCAGGAAACAGACAGAGTATCAGCAATACCGCATATTGTTCCTTTCCCAGACAGTTTCTGCTGATGTCCCACTCATGTCGGAAAACAATGCCATCAACTCTGCTCTGCCTGACTCGTTACGACAAGGAGGCTTGTTATTCATACCAAGTGTGCCCTTCGGCTTGTTGACGTTTGGTAAAAACATTTAATCTTTAATCAAATTAAATGAGAGATGGAGTAGGAGAAAGCGCACACTGGGTTTGTTGCAGTTAATCATGCAGTCAGTAGGGCAGGCTGTTCCACCTTGGGTTATTTGCGTAACTTAATGAGGTATACAGCACACAGATGTCTTGGACCAGATATTGTCTGAGGTTATGAGCCATGCAGACAGATAAAGAGAGAGACCTCACAGAGATACACTGTAACCACCAGTTCATGGAATCCCAGACGTGATGACACAGGGAGGGATCAAGGTGAGGATAATGGTTTCTCCTGAATCACAGCTGAATCATCAACATGAAAATGTAATAACAGTCTTGATATTAAACTCTTCAATAAAGACAGTCTAGGCCGGGGGAAAAAATTTAAGCTGTTGGCGAGTATCTAAAGATGGGCCTCCGGTACATTATGGTAATTAGACATTGTTGCTCCATATTGTACATCATTAATTCATAAAAAATGCCTTGGGCTGTTTGCTTAAATAGGACAACACAGTCAAAATATTCAAATAGATATTTATATCCGTCCCATTGGTAATACATAAAGTGCCGGGATTGGGCAACCGGGTGATTCTCTGAACATGCTGTAGTCACAGCCACGATATATTCCTACATACAGTACTCACAGCCACGATAGTCTTTTATCTATCATGAAACGTACGTAAGCCAGTATGTAAACTAGGTTTGTAGGGTGGTAAGCCTATTTAATGAAATATTGTTTGTTAATCAGAGCGATGAGTGCACTTAATAACACACACTTGGAGAAGCACAAGGCCTGACCCACTTCATATCAGAACTAGTGACCTAGATGTTTCGCATGACCTACTGCAATGTGAATGCCATGCGGGCTGCTGACAACGATTGCTTCCCAAATGGCACCATATTCCCTATTTAGTGCACTACTTATGACCAGAAGTAGTGCACTAAATAGGGAATTTGGTGGCATTTGGGATGCAGGCAGGTTACAATGACAGCCGTATGCAGACAGCCTCTGGGACTAGGACTGTCCATGTTTTGATTCTTAGTCCAATCGCACAGTTAGATTTAAATGGCCGACAACAAGGAGAAAATGACTTGAACAAGTACAGATGTAGGAAATTAATTTGATCACCAATGCAAGAAATGTAAAAGTTTCAGTGTATTTGAAGTAAAAAATGGCTTCTGAAGTTTACAATTTCCACTTAGAAATTTCAGACTTGCTTTTCCCTTGGGAAAAATGTACCAACCCCTACAAAAATTGCCATGAATTATGAATTATAATCCACTAAATAATTAACATTTCCTGTTGCTGCAGGATTATTTTCCTAATGTAGCAAGCTGGCTCAAATTAAGAATCTACATCTGTAAATCTCCCAGTTGTCTCCAGGATAACAAAGCTAAAAGTTTAACCCTCGAAAAATAACTGCCGAGCATGGAAGATGCTGCCATGCACAAATAAATAGAGGCTGTGTGTTTGCTAATTAAGCAAAATATAACTCCCCCAATGCTTTGCTGACAACACAGACTGGATGCATAATGATGTGTAGTGTATTGTAGATTTAAAGAGAAGCGTAAGGCCTGAGTAACATTTTATCACCATCTCTGACCTTGTGTGTGTGAGAGTGTGTGTGTGTGCTTGTGAGCTGGTGTGTGGGGAGCATGTTTTTCGTACCTACTGTACATGTGTGTGTGTGCGTGCATGTGTGCGTTTGGGAGTGTAGGTCCAGGGGAGTGTGTTCTTGTTGTGCGCGTTGCGTGCTGCTCAAGAGTTTATGTTATTCTGTTATCCTCCCTCCCTCGTTTACTTTCTATTCTGGGAAAGTCCAAATTACAGTTCTTCAGTGTGTGGTTGGCTTGTGTGGTTCAGAATTTGTACTTAACCTACCCTTCCTGCTCCGTCCCTCGCCCTCTGCCTCCCTACTTCCTCTCTTCCATACCTTCCTTGTTCTTTTCTCACTCTCACTCCATCTTGCTCCCTTGCTTTTCTTGTCCTTTGTATTCTCCAATCCACATTCTTCTGTTCACTTTCACTACATCCATCTTTCTACCGCACTGTCAAGTCTCTCCGTTTCCCTCCCTCCAACTCCCTGAATTCTTCTTCTCCTCCCTCATTCCCATTGTCTCTCTCTCTCTTGCTCTCAGTTGTTTTGTCCCTCAGCCTGTTGCTCTGTGCTGTAGGTTTCATGAATAAATCCATGTCTCCTTTAAAAACACGTCCTCCCTGTGGCTTTGCTCCACTCCTTTCAGCTCCTCCTGTCTCCCTCCTCTTCCTCCTATAATGACCATCATATAACGTATGGATCTTTCACTGCTCTCTACTCGCCATTTACAAACATGACTTCCCCCCAGGAGTGTGTGTGTGTTTACCATTGTGCACCCTCAGCGGGTAGTAGACAACCGGGTGCATCCTGTTTTCAGGGGAAATGGAAGAGTGCCTGTGAAGCTGTTTTCAGGGGAAATGGAAGAGTGCCTGTGAAGCGACTTCCGCGTTTGGACATTAACAAAGCCACACTCCTCCTTAACTCCTCCTCCACATTTATGAGATTGGTGGAACAGTGCAGAAGAGAACCTCCCCAGATTTGTTCTTGTCAGGACCAGAATGAAGGAAACGCCAGTCAGGCGTTTCTTTTAGAACAAACAACTGGGTTGCGTCCATAGATTTAGAACAAAAATACTTAATGACTGAGTCTCAGTCAACCGAACCGATAGAACGAACAACCAGCCGGCTTGGGTAGCAACCTTAGATTTATGTTGGGACTATATCTCACTGAAGGATGAAATAGTATGAATAAATTCATCAAAATAAGCTATGGAAAATAATGAACAAAGTGGAAGGTGTGTGTGTGTGTGTGTGACCTTCCACGGAATTACATTATTTTCCATTATCTTGGATTATTTATGCCATTGGCTATAATTTAACACATTTGCCGTTAGAAATGTGTTCATTTTCTGGTAGAAATGTGTTCAACATTCACTGAAGTAGCTAGGAAGTTTACTAGATAGGTCCAGTAGTTGCCGTGGTATTGTTACGTTCGTCGATGGAAGGATCGGACCAAGGTGCAGCGTGGTAGGCGTACATTTTAATTTATTAAATGAACACCGAAAAAACAACAAAATAAAACGTAAAGATTAATAGGGCTAAACAGCACAGTACCAAAACAAGATCCCACAAACTACAGGTGGAAAAATGCTGCCTAAATATGGTCCCCAATCAGAGACAACGATAGACAGCTGCCTCTGATTGGGAACCATACCCGGCCAACAAAGAAATAGAAAACAAAGATTTCCCACCCTAGTCACACCCTGACCTAACCACATAGAGAATAAAAAAGATCTAAGGTCAGGGTGTGACAGGTATCCAAACCAACATTCTTGCTAGTTTAGCTAACCAAACCATCAGTCCTAGCTTGCCATTATAAAAATTGCCAATAATGTTTTAAATGAGACGTTTGCTTTAAAAAGCAGCTCAAACATAAAACTAACTACAGCCATTGAATTCTATCGCGCAATATCTAGTGCGTTATAGGGAATTATAAAAGGAGTGGTTAGAGCCATGAATGTTGATTGGCTGACAGCCGTGGTATATCAGACCGTATACCACGGGTATGACAAAACATTTCTTCTTACTGCTCTTATTACGTTGGTAACCAGTTTCTAATAGCAATAAGGCACCTCGGGGGTTTGTGGTATAAGGCCAATATCCAGGCACTCTGCGTTGTGTCGTGCTGAGGAACAGCCCGTAGCCGTGGTATATAGGCCATATACCACACCCCCTCGTGCCTTATTGCTTAAATATTGCAGGCTCTAAAATGCTCTTCAAGTCAATCAGATACAAGTTCTTTCAACAATTGAAAGTGTCACGATCGTGTGGCGGATTGACGGACCAAAACGCAGCAGTTGGAAAATAAGCCATCTTCTTTTATTTTAAAAGATGACGAAAAATAAACACGACACGAAACACTTTAACAAAACAACAAACGACCGTGAAGCTAAATAACGTTGTGCACTTACACACACAGGCTACAAACGTTCTGACATAGACAATTACTCACAACCAATGAGAGCCTATGGCTACCCTAAATAAGGCTCCCAATCAGAGACAACCGAAATCAGCTGTCTCTAATTGGGAACTCATTCAGGTAACCATAGACTCTCCTAGATAACTAAACATACATAGACAACGCTAGACATCTGAACTCAACACAAACCCATATACTACACCCCATAACCCCTTTACCATATAAACACCCAAAACCAACAAAACATAAACATTCCCCATGTCACACCCTGACCTAACTAAAATAATAAAGAAAACAAAGAATACTAAGGCCAGGGCGTGACATAACCCCCCCCTTAAGGTGCGAACTCCGGGCGCACCATTACACAGTCTAGGGGAGGGTCTGGGTGGGCTTCCATCCACGGTGGCGGCTCCGGCTCAGGTTGTGGTCCCCACGTCACCACAGTCCCTAACCACCTCCTAGGCTTCCTCCAAATGACCCCCCTCCACATTAACCCCATTGCATTAAGGGGCAGCTCCGGACTGAGGAATGGCAGCTCCGGACTAAGGGCCAGTACCAGGGTAAGGGGCAGTACCAGGGTCAGGGGCAGCACCAGGGTAAGGGGCAGCACCAGGGTAAGGGGCAGCACCAGGGTAAGGGGCAGCACCAGGGTAAGGGGCAGCTCCGGACTGAGGAATGGCAGCTCCGGACTGAGGGACTGCAGCTCCGGACTGAGGGACTGCAGCTCCGGACTGAGGGACTGCAGCTCCGGACTGAGGGACTGCAGCTCCGGACTGAGGGACGGCCCATGGCTGGCTGACAGATCTGGCTGCTCATGGCTGGCTAACGGATCTGGCTGCTCATGGCTGGCTGACTGATCTGGCTGCTCATGGCTGGCTGACGGATCTGGCTGCTCATGGCTGGCTGACGGATCTGGCTGCTCATGGCTGGCTGACGGATCTGGCTGCTCATGGCTGGCTGACGGATCTGGCTGCTCATGGCTGGCTGACGGATCTGGCTGCTCATGGCTGGCTGACGGATCTGGCTGCTCATGGCTGGCTGACGGATCTGGCTGCTCATGGCTAGCTGACGGATCTGGCTGCTCATGGCTAGCTGACGGATCTGGCTGCTCATGGCTGGCTGACGGATCTGGCTGCTCATGGCTGGCTGACGGATCTGGCTGCTCATGGCTGGCTGACGGATCTGGCTGCTCATGGCTGGCTGACGGATCTGGCTGCTCATGGCTGGCTGACGGATCTGGCTGCTCATGGCTGGCTGACGGATCTGGCTGCTCATGGCTGGCTGACGGATCTGGCTGCTCATGGCTGGCTGACGGATCTGGCTGCTCATGGCTAGCTGACGGATCTGGCTGCTCATGGCTAGCTGACGGATCTGGCTGCTCATGGCTAGCTGACGGATCTGGCTGCTCATGGCTAGCTGACGGATCTGGCTGCTCATGGCTGGCTGACGGATCTGGCTGCTCATGGCTGGCTGACGAATCTGGCTGCTCATGGCTGGCTGACGGATCTGGCTGCTCATGGCTGGCTGACTGATCTGGCAGATCCTGTCTGGTTGGCGGCTCTGGCAGATCCTGTCTGGTTGGCGGCTCTGGCGGATCCTGTCTGGTTGGCGGCTCTAGCGGCTCCTGTCTGGCGGGCGGCTCTAGCGGCTCCTGTCTGGCGGGCGGCTCTAGCGGCTCCTGTCTGGCGGGCGGCTCTAGCGGCTCCTGTCTGGCGGACGGCTCTAGCGGCTCCTGTCTGGCGGACGGCTCAGTGGGCTCATGGCAGACGGGCGGCTTTGCAGGCTCATGGCAGACGGGCGGCTTTGCAGGCTCATTGCAGACGGATGGCTCAGATGGCGCTGGGGAGACGGATGGCTCAGATGGCGCTGGGGAGACGGATGGCTCAGATGGCGCTTGGCAGACGGGCAGTTCAGTCATCGCTGTGCAGACGGCAGACTCCTGCCGGCTGAGGCGCACTGTAGGCCTGGTGCGTGGTGCCGGGACTGGTGGCACCGGGCTGGGGACACGCATCTCAGGGCTAGTGCGGGGAGCAGCAACAGGACGCACAGGACTCTGGGGACACACAGGAGGCTTGGTGCGTGGTTTAGACACTGGTGGTAAAGGGCAGGAGACACGCACCATATAGCTAGTGCGTGGAGGAGGCACTGGTGGTACTGGGTTGGGGCGGGGAGGTGGCGCCGGAAATACCGGACTGTGCAGGCGTACTGGCTCCCTTGAACGCCGAGCCTGCCCAACCTTACCTGGTTGTATGCTCCCCGTCGCCTGACCAGTGCGGGGAGGTGGAATAACCCGCACCGGCCTATGTAGGCGAACCGGGGACACCATGCGTAAGGCTGGTGCCATGTACGCCGGCCCGAGGAGACGCACTGGTGACCAGATGCGTTGGGCCGGCTTCATGACATACGGCTCAACGCTCAGTCTAGCCCGGCCGATACGTGGAGCTGAAATGTACCGAACCGGGCTATGCACGCGTACAGGAGACACCGTGTGCTCTACTGCGTAACACGGTGTCTGCCCGTACTCTCGCTCTCCACGGTAAGTACAGGGAGTAGGCGCAGGTTTCCTACCTGACTTCGCCACCCTCCCTTTAAGGCCCCCCCCAAGAAATTTTTGGGTTGTACTCACGGGCTTCCAGCCTTGTCTCCGTGCTGCCTCCTCATATCGCCTCCTCTCGGCTTTAGCTGCCTCCAGCTCTTCACGAGGAAGGCGATATTCTCCAGGTTGTGCCCACGGCCCCTTACCATCCAGGAGCTCCTCCCATGTCCATGAATCCTGTGTAGGTAGGTCCTGTTGCCGCTTTCCATGCCGCTTGGTCCTATAATGGTGAGTAATTCTGTCACGATCGTGTGGCGGATTGACGGACCAAAACGCAGCAGTTGGAAAATAAGCCATCTTCTTTTATTTTAAAAGATGACGAAAAATAAACACGACACGAAACACTTTAACAAAACTAACAAAACAACAAACGACCGTGAAACTAAATAACGTTGTGCACTTACACACACAGGCTACAAACGTTCTGACATAGACAATTACTCACAACCAATGAGAGCCTATGGCTACCCTAAATAAGGCTCCCAATCAGAGACAACCGAAATCAGCTGTCTCTAATTGGGAACTCATTCAGGTAACCATAGACTCTCCTAGATAACTAAACATACATAGACAACGCTAGACATCTGAACTCAACACAAACCCATATACTACACCCCATAACCCCTTTACCATATAAACACCCAAAACCAACAAAACATAAACATTCCCCATGTCACACCCTGACCTAACTAAAATAATAAAGAAAACAAAGAATACTAAGGCCAGGGCGTGACAGAAAGAAAGGCAACGCTGCTCTCGGGTTAACTTGCTCCATTCAAATCTTACTTTAACATTAGAAATATTCCACAACACTGACGACGGATCAGCTCCGAGAAAGATATTATCATCTATGGCTGCAAATATTGAGGCGGCTTATTGTAATGCTTACCCGATAATAATACACTAAATCAAGATTTGGCACATCATTGTGCACATTTTAGACTACACATCATGAAATATATTGAGACAAATTACAGACAATAGAACTCAATTGATTGAGCATGAAATGTACCCATTTCAATATGATTGAAATAGGCCTACTGTATTTATATTTTAATGCAGTCATCTCAGTTTTAATTAGAAGCATACGTTGCTGGTTTGTATCAATTGCAAAGTCATTGGCAACTTTATATTTCTTTTAAACTTTGTTCTGAAAGTAGCATTTCTTTGGACGATGTATAAATACCATGCGTATTCCGTACATACGGCTAATAAAACTTGAAACTGGAAACTATCAGTGTTCACACAGAGGTGGATAAACATGTGATTCTGTGTTTAGCGGAGATCTTCTGTGTATAAAGTGATGTGGGAGGGCAAAAATGCCTTACGATTGGTCTGAGGCGGGCGTTAGATTCCGAAGGTTTTTCAATTGCAACTTTACGATCAATGCTTTTTGGGAAACAGCTCGAGATTTAACAGTACTCCTATGAAGGTTCTAACAATGAACTTCGCCTTAAGATGCTTTTGGGAAACAGGCCCTGGTTTGCATCCTAAATGGTACCCTATTGGCCCTGATCAAGCACTATATAGGGAATAGGGTGCCATTTGGGACGCACACCTGGTTATCCACTGTGCTGATCATTTTAGAAATCCTTGGAGTATCTGTTTCTTGTGTTGACCTAAATGTAAATTCAGTTTTGCTTCTATAACTTTGTCTCCTCAAGTACTCTCTCCTGCTTTCCATTTTTACTTAAATGGTTTATCCATGTCCCCAAACATTAGCAGTAATATGTGACGCATTAAGTCCAAACAGTAGCACATTAACAGGGACAGTTCAGGACAAGCCCGGCACTCAGAGGAGCTTAGATATGACCATTTCCTCTTCCTGCACACTGGACCCAAATCAACGATATTTTAAACACATAATCTAGACATTTAAGTGTGATATTTTTATTTATCTATTGTAAAAGGTGTGGGTGGGTGTTTGTGGGAGTGTGTTTCTTTGAAAGATATGGATGTTGGACACAATCTAGACATTTAAGTGTAACAAATTGTATTTTTAGTAAAACGTGTGGGTAGGAGTTTGTGGGAGTGTGTTTCTTTGAAAGATATGATGGATGTGAGAAGTGGGAAGTTAATTTTCATGCCTATCAGACAAATCCTCTTATGAATGCTTTCAGGTCCTATTTCCTCTCTCTCTCCTCCATATAACAGACGACTGGCAACTCATTAACCTCTGAATGACCAGCCGACCTCTCTCTTTCCCTGGTCTATGGTGGTAATCCATCCCTTCCTGTGTGTGTGTGTGTGTGTGTGTGTGTGTGTGTGTGTGTGTGTGTGTGTGTGTGTGTGTGTGTGTGTGTGTGTGTGTGTGTGTGTGTGTGTGTGTGTGTGTGTGTGTGTGTGTGTGTGTGTGTGTGTGTGTGTGTGTGTGTGTGTGCGCACGCTGTGTGTGTGTGTGTGTGTGTACTGAGTGTGTACGCTGTGTGTCGGTGTCAGGCTGTGGAAAGACACAACCATTACGAATATGTACCGCTTTGCCTCCTAATCCTGTGGAGAGAGATGGCCTTAAGGCCATGCAACCGAACATTGCATGGCCATTGCTCATGCAAACTCCCATGAGCACAGTTTTAATGCTAAGTATCTTTCCTATTCTCTCTTTCTCACATCATCTTCCTTTACCAAATTACCAAATTCTTTGTGACATTCTCAACAGCGTCATCTCAGGCTCCCAATGACATGCAAGCAGAAACACCACACTCCCCCCCCCCCCCCCCCCCCCGCTTCTTCCTCCTACTCCTACTCCGAAAAAACATGTTCCGTTGCAGTCACATGGTTACACATGATAAATTAATTATCTGCATGAGCGGTGTTTGGTTGAGCAAGTGCCAGGAGCATCGCGAGTCAGAGGCTTGATCCCAAGCTCATTAGGGCTCAGCAAAAAGCTCTCCTCAAGTTAGAAGTTCAAAATCAGAGCTTATTTTGTCAGGCTTTTATACTGTTTGATTTTCCAAAGAGCGTGCAAAAGGTTGCATAAAACACTGAGATGTATGATTTTAACCCAGCCAAATATTCAAGAGCGCCCAAGGCAGTATCTTGTACGGGACATGTTGACTGAGTTTGGCTGTACAGTTAGGCATAATCAAACTCCAATGGTGCAAGGTGAGGGAGACAGTTAGGGAGAAGAGTACAATTATTTGATACCGAGGGCTGATCTTGGATCAGTCTCTGATAGACATGTTTTAGTAAGTAAAACTCCAATGAGCACCGTTTTAATGCTAAGTAGCTTTCCTTTTCTCTCTTTCTCACATCATCTTCCTTTACCATGACTTTTGTCTACCTTCCATTTCTTCCCTTTATCTACTTCAATCTTTAACCCTCTTTTTCATTTCTTTCAATGGCTCCCTTTCCCTTTCTCACATCGCATTACTTCTCTCTCTTTCTCCTTTCATCTCTGCCGCTCGCAAAATCATTCCCTTAATCTCTCTCACTCTTCCAGAACCCTTTTTTTGTCTGTCACCCTCTCTCTTTGTCTGTAACCATCTCTTCTTCTCTCCATATTTCCTGTTCCCATCTCTTTCCCCTTTCCACTCTCCCATCGCTTCCCTTTCTTTCTCAAACTCTGCCTCTCTCTTCCCGCTCTCTCTGGGTTTCTGTGTGAAAGGGGGCTTTATCAGTGTGGCTGAAGAGTGCAGGTCCAGTGGAGGCTGGGACAATAGGCCCATCATCAGAGGAGAGCAGAGCACATGAATGAGGAACAAAGACCTCCAGCCATAGAGGCCCCACTCTCCCTCCAGTCTCCACCTCACATCACCACACAGCAGCCCCAACTGAACCTTGCTCCGTACACAGTACTACAGAGTATTACACACACTGCTCCAATGTGTGTGTGTGTGTGTGTGTGTGTGTGTGTGTGTGTGTGTGTGTGTGTGTGTGTGTGTGTGTGTGTGTGTGTGTGTGTGTGTGTATGTGTGTAAGCAGACGTTAAATTGAGATTCAAATCAAATCAAATGTATATATATAGCCCTTCTTATATCAGCTGATATATCAAAGTGCTGTACAGAAACCCAGCCTAAAACCCCAAACAGCAAGCAATGCAGGTGTAGAAGCACGGTGGCTAGGAAAAACTCTCTAGAAAGGCCAAAAGGAACCAGGCTATGAGGGGAGGCCAGTCCTCTTCTGGCTGTGCAGGGTGGAGATTATAACAGAACATGGCCAAGATGTTCAAATGATCATAAATTATCAGCATGGTCAAATAATAGTAATCACAGTGAACAGGTCAGGGTTCCACAGACGCAGGCAGAACAGTTGAAACTGGAGCAGCAGCACGGCCAGGTGGACTGGGGACAACAAGGAGTCATCATGCCAGGTAGTCCTGAGGCATGGTCCTAGGGCTCAGGTCCTCCGAGAGAGAGAAAGAAAGAAAGAGAGAGAGAATTAGAGAGAGCATACTGAAATTCACACAGGACACCGGATGAGACAGGAGAAATACTCCAGATATAATTGAGGGATTGAAGGAACTGTTCTCAAAATGGATTGTTCCCCTCTGCTTTCAGCTATCAGTTTTTTTAAACAGGCACTTTGATAGTCACTGATGGTACTACGCATATATTATTGTCTCGGACCATCGTTTGACTGCATATGTCACTACACGTTGACTGATGTCTGTGTGGAATTGCAGCTGCCTTTCTCCAAACGTGATAATGCAAGTGACTGCGATAATTATGCATGCCACGCTTTGTGAATTCGCGGCTGCCTAGCAGCGGGAAAGAAAGTGAGCATTTAAAAAAAAAACATGTTTTGTGCATAGATAGCAGCATGTGTGTGACTGGAATGTGACATGTACTACAGTGTGTGTGTGTGTGTGTGTGTGTGTGTGTGTGTGTGTGTGTGTGTGTGTGTGTGTGTGTGTGTGTGTGTGTGTGTGTGTGTGTGTGTGTGTGTGTGTGTGTGTGTGTGTGTGTGTGTGTGTGTGTGTGTGTGTGTGTGTGTGTGAGTACGTGTCGAACGTGCGTGCGAGTGTGTGTTTGTGCGTGCGTGCGTGTAGCTGCTGTAAGAAACAAAGGGACCCATCTGTTCATGAATTTGCCATCATCATTTACTGTCCACGTCTCCCCAGACATCAAAAGCACAGAGACCAAACCAAAAAGGGACTTAACATATGACATGTATAAAATATTATGCACTTAATAACAAAATATCATCTAATGTGTGCTCTAAGCCTATCGTCCACATATTAATGTTGTAGATGTTGCACGGTATATCCGAGGTGAGTTCATATTAACCTGACCTTATATGATCAACTGTGGTTATGAGTTGATGAAACAAAATGGCCGCCTATCAAAGCCCATTACGCTTGTAAGAGACCTGGGGTGACCTAGTGTGAATAAGCTTTCATCGAGGTGCTTCAGGGTGAGTGAGTAAGTGAGTGTGTCTGTGTTTGTGTGTACGCGCACGTTTACATAATTGTGGGCGTATGCCCTTTCCATTTTTCTCCTGATAGGTGGTGTGACAGTGTACTCTAAGAGGCCAACACACACAGACAGACCAGAAAAGAACTCTATTCATGGGGTTAGCCGGAAAGAAGAGCATGTTATGCAGCCCACAGGACAGGGCACAGGCAATCAACCTCTGACCCCTCTTCCATTAGGGAAGAATAATCCTAGCAGTGTTTACCGCACAACTGGGACAGCAGCTGGATGCTCAGCCCACGGTCTCTCCCCTCAGACCTGTCTGCGGGGTAATGCATATGCATGCTCACTCTGGTGATGTGCCCTTGGACTGCGTCCAATAGGTAGGGGAGAGATGTAGGCCATACTCAGCCCAGAAGGAGACATATGGGGGTTCACTCCAGTGTGCTGCTATCTAGATCAGTGGTTCCCAAACTGTGAGGGGAGCCCCCTGAGGGGGGCGCGAGAGGTCGGCACGAAAAAGGGACGTTTTTAATTAAGGAAGTCGGTACAATTTTCAGCTTAGTGTGGAAAGTTGTAATAGTAGAATGCACAAGGTTAAATTTCGAATTTTGGGTAGAGCATCATCAGTATTCCTCTTGTCATGTCAGTCACTGCATACCTGAGAGGGCTTTTTAAAACTTGTCATAAATGTCCAGATCAACTACCCCATGTCAGCGAATGTTTTTTAGCTCGGTTCTTTAGCCCGTAGATTTTGTTGTGATGTTCGAGTCACTCAAATATCACATGAATACACATTAGACATGGCAAAATGTATGGAATAAAATGTGTAGAATTGAAGGAAATAAGCTTCAAACCTGCAAAATGTTCACACCAACAAGAGGGGTGTGAACAGTTTGTGTCATGAACAATGTTTGTGCTCATAGAAATAGACATTGCATGTGTTCCCCAATGCGGGATATTCCCGAATGCTGTAAGGGGGACCTGAGTGAAAAAGACAGGTAGACAGACAGGCAGGCAGTCAAGTGTATCTCTCTCTATTCTCGAATCCCCCATCTCTTTCTTTCTCTCTTCTCTCTCTCTTTCCCTCCTCTGTCCCTCTCTTCACCTCCCTGTCCCTGTCTCTCTCTACCTGTTTTTTATCCCACCTTCTCTTCTCTCCACCTCCCCCCTCTTTCACCGCCTCCACCCTATCCCTCTGACTTTCTCCCTCCTCTCTCTCTCTCTCTCTGCCTCCCCCTCTCTCTTTCTACCTCTACCTCTTTCTACCTTTTTCTGTCCTCTCCCTCCTCTCTCCCCCTGCTCCCTTCACCCTCCCCTCTCCCTCTTTTCTCTCCATCCTCCACCCCTCCATTCTCTCTCCTTCATTCTTTCCCTCCCTCCCTCCCTCTCCCTCATCTCATCTCTCTCTCCCTCATCTCATCTCTCTCTCCCTCCTCCCTCCTCCCTCCCCTCTCCATTCTCTCCCCCTCCTTCTTTCCCTCCCTCCTCTCATCTCTCTCTCCCCCCTCTCTCTCCCTCCTCCACCTCTCTCTCCTCTCTCCCACCTCCACAGACAGGATATTGACACATAGATAGTCTGTCTGTTGACTCTCTCTCTCTCCCCTCCCTCCCCTCTCTCCCCTTCCTCCTTTACCCTCTCCCTCTCTCTCCCCTCTCGCATTTCCTCACTTTCCCGCTTCTCTCTCTCTACCTCCTGTCCTCTCGGTTCTTTCTCCCTCCTTCTTTCCCTCCCTCCCCCTACATTAACCTGTTGAGGATGGGGGCGCTGTTGTGACTATTTATGCTAATCGTGTAATTTTTGAAACGGCTTCCCACAAAATTCTTGATCGTACAATATGCATATTATTATTATTATTGGATAGATAACAGTCTATAGTTTCTATGGGAGTTGAAATGTTGTCTCTAAGTGGAACAGAGCCCATTCTACAGCAATTTCCCTGACATGGAGTCAGATTTCAGAAATGTTGGCCCCTGATCTGGAGTCAGTTAAAAGGGCACTGTTATTGCTATGAGTATACGGACACTGCTTACGTCTTCCCCTGGATGCCTTTACGTGATGACGATTTGAATGGGGTCGATTGCGCGTTCACAGGCACTATAAATTAAAAAAACCTGTAGCTAGCAAGTCTTTTCTTGCTGCGTAATGCGCCTGGAGGACATCGACCCGCACTTGTTCCAAGCATTAGTGGAGGGAGTAATATTACTCTGGTCATGTTTCTACTCGTTATGGGAGTTAAAAACATCATAAGGTAGTTAATTTAAAGCGTTTTATAGCAATTTATATCCGTTTAGTGCGATTTTGGGACATTTATTTCTGAAACGCTGTGAATTGCTGGGCACGCTTCCAGTTCATCCCGAACGCAGTTGGCATTTCCACATGGCAAGAGGACAGCTTTCCACCAAAAGACGATTGGACCCAAGAAAGGATCCTTTGCCCAAGATACTGATGGAAGAACAGCTCAAAGTAGGACATTTGTATTATGATAAATCGTGTTTCTGTTGAAAAATGTTAGTGGCTTAGGACGCCATGTTTTTTGACGTAGCTTCGCTTGGCGCAAACTGTATTGAAAAGTAAGGATAATTTAAAAAATGTAATTCCGCGATTGTATTAAGAATTAAATTGTCTATCAATCCCTGTCCACCCTATATTTTTTAGTCACGTTTATGAGTATTTATGTATAAGAGTAGATCACTGTCTAATATGGCGCACGGACATTTTCTCACCAGCTGGGCTACATTTCACATTGTCTAACCATGATTTTGGTGGCTAAATATAAACATTTTCGATCAAACTCTATATGGATTGTGTAATATGATGTTACAGGAGTGTCATCTGAAGAATTCTGAGAAGGTTAGTGAAAAAATTAATATATTTTGTCGATGTTGACTTTTATCGCTCACTTTGGCTAGAATCAATGCTGGGCTGCTATGTGCTATGTGCTATGCTAATATAACGATTTATTGTGTTTTCGCTGTAAGACACTTAGAAAATCTGAAATATTGTCTGTATTCACAGGATCTTTGTCTTTCGATTAGTGTATGCTGTGTATTTTTACGAAATGTTTGATGATTAGTAAGTAGGTAAACACGTTGCTCTATGTAGTTTTTCTAGTCCATTTGTGACGGTGGGTGCAATTGTAACCTATGCCATCTACCTGAAATATGCACTTTTTTCTAACAAAACCTATCCCATACCATAAATATGTTATCAGACTGTCATCTGATGAGTTTGTTTCTTGGTTAGGGGCTATAAATATCTTAGTTTAGCCGAATTGGTGATAGCTACTGGTGTTGGTGGACAAATAAAAGATGGCGGATTATGCTAATGTGTTTTTAGGTAATAGATGTACATCTTTACATATTGTGTCTTCCCTGTAAAACATTTTAAAAATCGGACATGTTGGCTGGATTCACAAGATCTGTGTCTTTCATTAGCTGTATTGGACTTTAATGTGTGAAAGTTAAATATTTTTAAAATATATTTTTTTTGAATTTCGCGGCACTGGTTTTTCAGTGGGGGTGGGGGGGGGAGTGCCGCTAGCGGCACCCTCATCCTAGACAGGTTAAGCAAACCAAATTTACGGAAAGCCAGGCGCAAACTGTCAAGATGTGTATGAAGGCGAAGTCAGGTGCAGGAAAGTAGAGTATGATTAAATAAAGCGCAACCAAACAAAAGCAATATTTACAGCCCTTACATAACCATGACGCCCCCTTGGACTACGATGGAGCTAGCTACAGTAACAGTCCATCCACAAAGCCTGGACCTTATAGGGTTGCCCTGTGTTAAGGTTCAGCTTCAAGTGGCAACAGGAAATGGCTTAATTCATCCTCAAAATGGTCCTTCATTCTCTCCCTGCAGGTACACAATAACAATGTTTTAAACCCTCTGTAGAAGTCATTTCTTAACATAAAGAATTTAAACTTGAAAGTTAGTAGATTGAATTTCAGCTTCCTGTGATTACAGGAAACTTAATTGGGGGTCATATGGGTGGTTTCGAAGCGTTAAAAAGGTTAAATCTTCTCGAATGTGACTGTCTGTCTGTTTGCTTGCCTGCCTGCCTGCCTGTCTGTGAGTGTATATGTCTGTCTGCTTGCCTGCCTATGTCTGTCTGTTGTCTGTCTGTCTGTTTCGCTGTCTATCTGTGTGTGGATATGTCTATCTGTCTGCCTGTCTGTCTGTGAGTGTATCTGTCTGTCTGCTTGCCTGCCTATGTCTGTCTGTTGTCTGTCTGTCTGTTTCGCTGTCTATCTGTGTGTGGATATGTCTGTCTGTCTGTCTGTCTGTCTGTCTGTCTGTCTGTCTGCCTCTCTCTCGCTTTCTGTCCATCTGTCTGTGTGAATTTACCCATTGCAGATTTATCACTAAATGTATTGCCTAGAAAGCTATGTATGCATATCTATGCGTCAATATCCTGGCTGTGTAGGTGGGAGAGAGGAGAGAGGTGGAGATAGAAGAGAGGAGGGAGAGAGAGAGAGGTTAATATAAGGAATTTGAAATTATTTATTCTCTTACTTTTATTTTTGATACATAAGTATATTTACATTTACATTTACTTTTGATACTTAAGTAAATTTCAAACGAAATAATTTAATAATTTTACTGGTGACAATCCCCCCCTCTTCTCTCTATCTCCAGATAATGTCACCTCTCCTGGCTCTTACTGTAACGACTGTCTAATGCCTCCTCCTCGGGTGAGGAGGAGGAGTAAGGGTCGGACCAAAACGCAGCGTTGTATGCAGACATAATGGAATTTATTAATGAAAGACGAAACACGAAAACTCTTACACAAACTACAAAACAACAAACGACGTAGACAGACCTGAACTTGAGAACTTACATAAACACGAAGAACGCACGTAACAGGAAAGACTAGCCAAACGAACGAACAAACGAAACAGTCCCGTGTGGTGCAACAGACACAGACACAGGAACAATCACCCACAAACAAACAGTGAGAACAGCCTACCTTAATGTGGTTCTCAATCAGAGGAAACGTCAAACACCTGCCTCTAATTGAGAACCATATCAGGCAACACATTTAACCCAACATAGAAACACATAACATAGAATGCCCACCCCAACTCACGCCCTGACCAACTAAACACATACAAAAAAAACAGAAAACAGGTCAGGAACGTGACAGAACCCCCCCCTCCTCAAGGTGCGAACTCCGGGCGCACCCCTAAAACTCAAGGGGAGGGTCTGGGTGGGCATCTGTCTGCGGTGGCGGCTCCGGCGCAGGACGAGGACACCACTCCACCATTGTCTTTGTCCCCCTCCTTAGCGTCCCTTGAGTGGCGACCCTCGCCCCCGACCATGGTCCAGGAACCTTCACCAAGGCCCCTCCTAAATATAGACAACTCAGGACAGAGGGGTAGCTCAGGACAGAGGGGTAGCTCAGGACAGAGGGGTAGCTCAGGACAGAGAGGTAGCTCAGGACAGAGAGGTAGCTCAGGACAGAGGGGCAACTCCGGACTGAAGGACAGCTCCGGACAGAGAGGCAGCTCTGGACTGAATGGTTGCTCCGGATTAGATGCAGCTCATGACTGGAGGGCAGCTCATGACTGAAGGGCAGCTCATGACTGAAGGGCAGCTCATGACTGGAGGGCAGCTCATGACTGGAGCACAGCTCATGACTGAAGGGCAACACCGGACTGGCTGGCGGATCCTGGCTGGCTGGCTCTGGCGGATCCTGGCTGGCTGGCTCTGGCGGATCCTGGCTGGCTGTCTCTGGTGGATCCTGGCTGGCTGGCGGCTCTGGCTGCTCATGGCTGGCTGGCGGCTCTGGCTGCTCATGGCTGGCTGGCGGCTCTGGCTGCTCATGGCTGGCTGGCGGCTCTGGCTGCTCATGGCTGGCTGGCGGCTCTGGCTGCTCATGGCTGGCTGGCGGCTCTTGCTGCTCATGGCTGGCTGGCGGCTCCTGCTGCTCATGGCTGGCTGGCGGCTCTTGCTGCTCATGGCTGGCTGGCGGCTCTGGCTGCTCATGGCTGGCTGGCGGCTCTGGCTGCTCATGGCTGGCTGGCGGCTCTGGCTGCTCATGGCTGGCTGGCGGCTCTGGCTGCTCATGGCTGGCTGGCGGCTCTAGCGGCTCCTGTCTGGCGAACGGCTCTAGCGGCTCCTGTCTGGCAGATGGCTCTGAAGGCTCATGACAGATGGGTGGCTTTGCAGGCTCAGTACAGACGGGCTGCTTTGCAGGCTCTGTACAGACGGGCAGCTTTGAAGGCTTAGTACAGACAGGCAGTTCATGCGGCGCTTGGCAGACGGACAGTTCAGACGGCATTGGGCAGACGGGCAGTTCAGGCGCCATTGGGCAGACGGGCAGTTCAGGTGCCGTTGGGCAGACTTGCAGTTCAGGCGCCGTTGGGCAGACGGGCAGTTCAGGCGCCGCTGGGCAGACGGCAGACTCTGGCCGGCTGAGGCGCACTGCAGGCCTGGTGCGTGGTGCCGGAACTGGTGGTACCGGACTGGAGACACGCACCTCAAGGCTTGTGCGGGGAGCAGGAACAGGGCACACTGGACTCTCGAAGCGCACTATAAGCCTGGTGCGTGGTACCGGAACTGGTGGTACCGGACTGGAGACACACACCTCAAGGCTAGTGCGGGGAGCAGGAACTGAGCTGCCCGCCAGTCATGAGCTGCCTTCCAGTCAGGAGCTGCCTTCCAGTCATGAGCTGCCCTTCAGTCATGACCTGCCCATCAGTCATGAGCTGCCCATCAGTCATGAGCTGCCCTCCAGTCATGAGCTGCCCTCCAGTCATGAGCTGCATCTAGTCCGGAGCAACCATTCAGTCCAGAGCTGCCTCTCTGTCCGGAGCTGTCCTTCAGTCCGGAGTTGCCCCTCTGTCCTGAGCTACCTCTCTGTCCTGAGCTACCTCTCTGTCCTGAGCTACCCCTCTGTCCTGCGCTACCCCTCTGTCCTGAGCTACCCCTCTGTCCTGAGCTACCCCTCTGTCCTGAGCTACCCCTCTGTCCTGAGCTACCTCTCTGTCCTGAGTTGTTTATATTTAGGAGGGGCCTTGGTGAAGGTTCCTGGACCATGGTCGGGGGCGAGGGTCGCCACTCAAAGGACGCTAAGGAGGGGGACAAAGACAGTGGTGGAGTGGTGTCCTCGTCCACCACCGGAGCCGGCACCGCGGACAGATGCCCACCCAGACCCTCCCCTTGAGTTTTAGGGGTGCGTTCGGAGTCCGCACCTCAGGGGGGGGGGGGGGGTACTGTCACGTCCTGACCATAGTTCTTATGTGTTTTGCTTGTTTAGTGTTGGTCAGGACGTGAGCTGGGTGGGAATTCTATGTTGTGTGTCTAGTTTGTCTGTTTCTGTGTCCAGCCTAATATGGTTCTCAATCAGAGACAGCTGTCAATCGTTGTCCCTGATTGAGAATCATATATAGGTGGCTTGTTTTGTGTTGGGGATTGTGGGTGGTTGTTTCCTGTCTCTGTGTTTGTGGTCTGCACCAGATAGGACTGTTTCGGTTTGCCACACTTTGTTATTTTTTGTTCGTTGTAAGTGTTCACAGTTTTTTGTTTAATTAAACATGTTGAGCACTGGCTACGCTGCGTGTTGGTCCGATCCCTGTTTCACCCCCTCTTTTAGTGAAGAGAGGGAAGGCTACCGTGACAAGTACACTATAATTGACTGTATAATACTGTACTATAATAAACACTACTGTACTGTACAGTAATGAACTGTACTCTATTGTTCTGTGCTCTGCTGTTTTCTCTAACTCTAAAAATACAAATATGTATATACACTGCTCAAAAAAATAAAGGGAACACTTAAACAACACAATGTAACTCCAAGTCAATCACACTTCTGTGAAATCAAGCTGTCCACTTAGGAAGCAACACTGATTGACAATAAATTCCACATGCTGTTGTGCAAATGGAATAGACCAAAGGTGGAAATTAAAGGCAATTAGCAAGACACCCTCAATAAAGGAGTGATTCTGCAGGTGGTGACCACAGACCACTTCTTAGTTCCTATGCTTCCTGGCTGATGTTTTGGTCACTTTTAAATGCTGGCGTTGCTCTCACTCTAGTGGTAGCATGAGATGGAGTCTACAACCCACACAAGTGGCTCAGGTAGTGCAGCTCATCTAGGATGGCACATCAATGCGAGCTGTGGCAAGAAGGTTTGCTGTGTCTGTCAGCGTAGTGTCCAGAGCATGGAGGCGCTACCAGGAGACAGGCCAGTACATCAGGAGACGTGGAGGAGGCCGTAGGAGGGCAATAACCCAGCAGCAGGACCGCTACCTCCGCCTTTGAGCAGGAGGAGCACTGCCAGAGCCTTGCAAAATGACCTCCAGCAGGCCACAAATGTGCATGTGTCTGCTCAAACGGTCAGAAACAGACTCCATGAGGGTGGTATGAGGGCCGACGTCCACAGGTGGGGGTTGTGCTTACAACCCAACACCGTGCAGGACGTTTGGCATTTGCCAGAGAACACCAAGACTGGCTAATTCGCCACTGGCGCCCTGTGCCCTTCACAGATGAAAGCAGGTTCACACTGAGCACATGAGCACATGTGACAGACGTGACAGAGTCTGGAGACGCCGTGGAGAATGTTCTGCTGCCTGCAACATCCTCCAGCATGACCGGTTTGGCGGTGGGTCAGTCATGGTGTGGGGTGGCATTTCTTTGTGGGGCCGCACAGCCCTCCATGTGCTCGCCAGAGGTAGCCTGACTGTCATTAGGTACCGAGATGAGATCCTCAGAGCCCTTGTGAGACCATATGCTGACACATGCACATTTGTGGCCTGCTGGAGGTCATTTTGCAGGGCTCTGGCAGTGCTCCTCCTGCTCAAAGGCGGAGGTAGCGGTCCTGCTGCTGGGTTGTTGCCCTCCTACGGCCTCCTCCACGTCTCCTGATGTACTGGCCTGTCTCCTGGTAGCGCCTCCATGCTCTGGACACTACGCTGACAGACACAGCAAACCTTCTTGCCCCAGCTCGCATTGATGTGCCATCCTGGATGAGCTGCACTACCTGAGCCACTTGTGTGGGTTGTAGACTCTGTCTCATGCTACCACTAGAGTGAGAGCACCGCCAGCGTTCAAAAGTGACCAAAACATCAGCCAGGAAGCATAGGAACTGAGAAGTGGTCTGTGGTCACCACCTGCAGAATCACTCCTTTATTGAGGGAGTCTTGCTAATTGCCTTTAATTTCCACCTTTTGTCTATTCCACTTGCACAACAGCATGTAAAAATGTATTGTCAATCAGTGTTGCTTCCTAAGTGGACAGTTTGATTTCACAGATGTGTGATTGACTTGGAGTTACATTGTGTTGTTTAAGTGTTCCCTTTATTTTTTTGAGCAGTGTATATATGTTTTTTTACAGTTATAAGGAAGTTGAAATCTTATAGTTTGTGGTTTTATAATGTGATTATACTATATTTAGAAAGCATATATGTAATTTCAAGCCGTATTCATATTTTCCTATTTTTATCATACTGTAGTTGTACTGTGTACTTGAGCTTGTGTCCTCAAAAGTGACTACACCTCAGCAATTTATTTAAAAAAAATACCAGTAAGGTGAGATTTGAGCTTTCTTGGACTATGCAGCATTGCTAGTTATTGTTTATGGTCCTCTCATGATAAATAATAACATTAATAATGGATAATGTAGATTACATTTTAGATTAGATATACATTTATTTACATTTAAGGGGATTATTGTAGTCTTCTCCAAGTCGCACCAACCCGTGCCAGCACCTGTTAAATGACAGACAAATTTTTTTTTTCTAGACAATTAATTTTTGTTTTATGGCAGTAGGGGCAGCCATCCCTCCTCCTGAGAGCCACTGGGTGTTTCTGCTTTTGTGCTAGCCCTGATCTAGCAGACCTGATCCTACTAACCAACTGATTGTTAGGATCTGGTTGGAGTTGCAACCCCACACCACCTACATTAAAACGTTGAATATCTGACTATGAAAGCGATCTCATATTAGAATTTTGAAGTGTTGCACCATCTGCAGCCATCAGGGTTATTATGTGACCCGGTTGGTCGTCTATGAATGTTTAAGTGTCTTAAAAAACGATCTGGCCTTAATGGAGCTGATCGTGGACTTCAGGAGACAGCATTCACATCCATGGG
The DNA here is from genome assembly GCF_029448725.1 of Salvelinus fontinalis. NCBI lineage: Eukaryota > Metazoa > Chordata > Actinopteri > Salmoniformes > Salmonidae > Salvelinus > Salvelinus fontinalis. The sequence goes on along the minus strand of NC_074686.1, from coordinate 1,396,331 downwards.
ACCGCAGTAGAAAAGGTGAAAAGCTTCAAGTGTACACATCACTGACACTCTGAAATGATCCACCCACACAGACAGTGTGGTGAAGAAGGCGCAACAGTGGCTCTTCAACCTCAGAAAGCTGAAGAATTTCAGCTTGGCCCCTAAGACCCTCACAAACTTTTACAGATGCACCATTGGGAGAATCCTGTCGTGCTGTATTCACGTCTGGTACAGGAACCGCCCGCAACTGCAGGGCTCTCCAGAGGGTCTGTCCAACACATCACCGGGGCAAACTACTTGCCCTTCAGGACACCTACAGCATCCGATGTCACAGGAAGGCCAAAAAGATCATCAAGGACATCAACCATCCGAGCCACTGCCTGTTCACCCCGCTATTATCCAGAAGGCAAGGTCAGTACAGGTGCATCAAAGCTGGGACTGAGAGACTGAAAAACAGCTTCTATCCCAAGGCCATCAGACTGTTAAATAGCCATCACTAGCCAGCTTCCACCCGGTTATGCGAATGTCATGACGTTGGCCTGTTGGTGAGGTTTATGCCCCCCATAAATACCTTTCCCCTTTTCCTCTCTCTACTCTACAGAGTGACTCTTGGAAAGCAGTTTGTTAACATAGAGAGTCAGGGAACATCAAAAGGGTGGTAAACAGAACCATATTTCGGTAATCCAACCAGTTGAAAATATGCATTGGTACTTAAAGAATATGATATCAGATCAGTTGTCATCTGAGACATTATTACTGATGATAGGATGACATAAACTGTATCTTGGAAAGTCTACATATTATAGTCACATGGAATTGTTGTGCAATTTAAATGTTTAAATATGAAACTATTTGTGAACAGATGAAATTTAATTTTAGCTTCTAAATGAGAGAATTGGTTTTCATAAGTGAACTAGGCTCAGCTCAGTGGCCCGCCAATGTGAACAGACATTGGTTGTGAACTATGAAACACGCCCTTCTCTCCCTACTACATAAGCCCTTTACAAAAATGTTACATTTGTGTTCCCGAGGACGTGAGGACGACGGGCCATACGTTAAAAGGGCTAATATCAAACTACAGAACAAAGCCAACTTCAGCGTGATCTTAAAGTATGGCAACTTGATATGAACTTTGAACTCTTATTCACTAAAGAAGTGATACCTCCTAGTGGTTGAGTGAGCAGCAGCAGCTGTATACGTGGGCTAGGAAAGGACGGACGAAGTATCTCTTTTACCAAACACACGACGGTACGACAGAGTATCCGTTCTACCACAAGACATATTCTTCAAAGGACAAGGGAGATTTCTGTTGGGCAACATGGCCTTCCATCTACGACCAACATATTGAAGCACCGCTCAGAGTAAATATTTCTTGCATTTTCCTTTTCCAAATGGGCGGTTATTTAGAATGCATAATGCATAGAATGCATATTTACAATAGCATAGCTTTACAAGGTCCGATCAGAGACCAAATTCCTTTGTTCCTCCTTTCTTTGTGTAACCAGCCGTCATATCTGTTCCGTCCACCAGGGACGTTTTCTTTTATGACATAATTAGTAATCAATGTATGGCCCATCCTGTGTATGTGTAATTCTATGTGATTGTTTAGGTATTTAGTAAATAAATAATTAAACCACATTTTGCATTGCTGATTCAACTTGTTAGCCAGGGTTCGTGAAGATAACCAAGAATTCTACGACTTCAGAAGAGACTGAATAAGGTGACGATTAAGAATTGACCGCTATTGATGTAAAAGATTACCAGGTCTTTAAGAGTTTATTCCGAAGATAGCAGCTCTATAAACATTCTTTCGTGGTGCCCCGACTTTCTAGTTAATTACATTTACACGATTAGTTTAATCAGGTAATATTAATTACAGAGAAATTATTTTATAGAATAGCATGTCATATCACTTAATCCGGCATAGCAAAGACAAGACACAACCCTGCACCTTAGAGGCTGCTGCCCTATATACATAGACATGGAATCACTGGCCACTTTAATAATGGAACACTAGTCACATTAATAATGTTCAAATAATGTTTACATACTGCTTTACTCATCTCATGTTAATATATTGTTTTCTATTCTACTGTATTTTAGTCAATGCCACTCCGACTTTGCTCAATCTAATATTTATATATTTGTTAATTCCATTATTTAACTTTTAGATTTATGTGTATTGTTGTGACTTGTTTTTAGATACTACTGCACCATTAGATCCTACTGCATTGCTGGAGCTAGGAACACAAGCATTTCGTACACCCGCAGTAACATCTGCTAAATATGTGTATATGACCAATACAATTTGATTTGATTTGATTTTTTATTTGATTTGACCCCTTTTGTGTTTGCAAAGTAAGAAATATGTTTGTCAAATTTTCTGTATTAACCAGAAAAAAACCTGTCTTCCATTTATTTCCTAATCATAATTGCTTTGTTTGACTCCTTTGCTTCTGGATCATGGCGTATGTTTGTGAAACTATATGGGCATATTTACAGACTATGATTTTTATTTAAAAGTTGCATTCTATATTTGCACGACACATCTTTTTTTTGTTACTCACTACTTATATATTTAACAAATCTCCATAGACCCCTCCCTAATGTTCTGTGTAGCATTTACCAGTCCACACCCCGATTCTGTACCATACCCACAACAATACTAAAAACTCCATGTCAATGCTACCACAAAATCCTGAAGTACTTTAGGTCTTTGGGAAGGTGAGTTCACTGCGTGAGCTTGAATTGCTTGATTTGCGCCCATGCACTACACCTGCTGTAATAATGGATCAGTGTTTGCGTCCCAAACGGTACTGGTCTCTGGTCATCAGTGCTCTGGTCAAAAGTATTGAACTATTTAGGGAATAGGGTGCCATTTGCGATGCAGACAGTGTGTATGCTTATGTAATAGTTATTTTGGCTGAATAAGGAGTGTGTTTTCATGTTGTTTGATCACTCTGACCATTTTTTTTATTGTGTTATTAGATCTATAGCACAGTTTCATAATGTGTTTATCTACCACAATAGATGGGCTTAGGCTAGTCTGGACAAGGGCCAGTATTGGTGTCCTTGTAAAGGGCAGTTTGCTTTCTGTGGTCACATTTTCGATATAGACCTTATTGCAAAAAAAGCCAGCCAAGGTCTTGTAATCACTCTGATTACATCCAGGCTTTCATTTATAAAGTCAGGAGGTTTTGGCCTTGTTATGTGAGGAATAGCTAGCTACCATCACAGCACGAGGACAAGCCCACTGTTCAATACCAAAACAAGGGCACATTGTCACATATTGTATCATTTTCGGGGCCCTAGGATATGGATGATGCAACGGAGAGAGTCTAAAGAGTTCAAATGCTTCCAATCTGAAACAGGTTGGAACAGTTCATGCGTATATTATGATTACATTTTGTGACATTTGTGTTCGCTTTGGTCTTCGGAAATGTTTTTTTCCGGCTGCTCGTGACACAAAACATTTTCTTGAGGCAAGCAGAATTTCAATAGCTGAAGTCTAGGCCCTTTTGTCAGTCATTGGTCAACAGTAGGGACTCTTCAATGAAGTGTTTGTTGTCATTCTATGATAGATGACTTGTTTAATGCTATTTTTTTCATAGAGAAATACTGCACCAAACATCTTAGTTAGATGTGGAATTGCGCGACTAAGATCTCCTCTGCAAAAACGTCACAATGAATGACAGATTTACTGAGTTATCTTACTTTATTTCTGACAATTTTGAGGAATTGTATGCTGGCTACAGCGTATCAAGATGGACAAACAGTCCATCTTGAATCATAAACACACACATCCACACAGTCTTGTAGAGCTAACCTTGTGGGGACACCTTTCAAAATCCTATTTTCCCAAACGCTAAACCTAACCTTAACCCGTATTCTTAACCTAACTCTAACCTTAACCTTAACCTTAACCCCAAACCAAAAACCTAACCTTAACCCGTACTCTAGCTCTTAACCAGAAACCTAATTCTAACCCCAACCCCAACACTAATTCTAACCTTAACACTAACCCCCCCTAGAAATAGCATTTGACCATGTCGGGACAAACAAAATGTCCCCAGTGGGCCCCCCCCCCCACACACACACTATAATACCCACTCCCACCCACTCTGAGGCCCTCCCTCCTGTCACTAGGGCACATGGGGATAGACAGCTGTCAATATCTCGGCTTGTTAAATCTCCTACTATGACCATGGAATTAATGGACCACTGAGAGTGTCTGATAGAGGGAGAATGAACCTAATGGAGAGAGATTTTATTTGAGATCATTTGAATGGGTGCATATATGGATATAACACCAATCGAGGACATAGCCTCTGTCCTCTGATTAACTAATGGATGCAAAGCCAATCCAGGACACAGACAGAGGGCTCTAGTCAATCCGTATCACGAAAGTTCAGTGTTACAGCGTGATTGAATATAGACAATGTTCTAGACAATGTTCCCACGTTAGCGGAGACAGTATTCACGGTAAACGTTGTATATGTCGGCTCAATCGGAGATTACCTTTAAATTTCTATTGCACAATATGTAACGCTTCAGCTATATACTGTACACTGCTTTCGGAAAGTATTCAGACCCTTCCCCTTTTCCACAATTTGTTACGTTACAGCCATTTTCTAAAATAGAATTTAAAAAAAATCCTCATCAATCTACACACAATACCCCATAATGACAGAGCAAAAATAGGTTTTTAGAATTCTTTTCAAATTCATAAGAAAACTAACAGAAATACCTTATATACTGTACATAAGAATTCCCGACCCTTTGCTATGAGACTCGAAATTTGAGCTCAGGTGCATCCTGTTTCCATTGATCATCCTTGAGATGTTTCTACAGTCCACCTGTGGTAAATTCCATTGATGGGCATGATTTGGAAAGGCACAATGACCCTAAGCACACAGCCAAGACAACACAGGAGTGGCTTTGGGGCGGCAGGTAGCCTAGTGCTTAGAGCATTGGGCCTGCAAGCAAAAGGTTGCTGAATCGAATCCCCGAGCAAACAAGGTAAAACATCTGTCGTTCTGCCCCTGAACAAGGACTGTTCCTCACTAGGTTGTTATTGTAAATTAGAATTTGCTCTTAACTGATTTGCCTAGTTAAATAAAGGTTAAATTGAGAAAAGAAAGTTGTGTGGCCCAGCCAGAGCTTGGACTTGAAACCGATTGAACATCTCCGTTTAGTTTAGTTTATTAACTCGACCATTTTAAAAAACAAGCACACATAAAACTTAAAAGCCATACATGCACATGAATAAAATCCTCGAGGATAACACACAATAAAGTCTGGGACTTATTTCCATTGCGGTCCTCTTGAGACAAGATGGCTATACGAGATCGAACACAGTATGGCAGTGAAATAATAAAACAAAAACAAGACCTGAAAATAGCTGTGCAGTGACGCTCCCCATCCAACTTGAGAGGATCTGCAGAGAAGAATGTGAGAAACTCCCCAAATACAGGTGTGCCATACCCAAGAAAACTCAAGGCTGCAAAAAGTTCCTCCAACAAAGTACTGAGCAATGGCTCTGAATAATTATGTAATATTTCAGTTTATTTTATTTTATAAATTTGCAAAAAAAAATGTAAACCTGTTCTTGCTTTGTCATGATTGGGTATTGCGTGTAGATTGATGAGGGGGGAAAAACAATTTAATCAATTTTAGAATAATAATGTAACATTATGTGGAAAAAGTATAGGGGTCTGAATACTTTCCGAATGCACTGTAGATTGAATAGAGCCCAGACACTCACGCTGCATCCCAAATAGTACCTGTTGGTCCTGGCAAAAGTAGTTGACTATAGGGACTAGGGTGCCATTTGGAACACGGCCAGAAACTCTGATCTGGGTTTGCCCATTTGACAATGTGGGTCCTCCAGTAACCAGGGGTCTTGGTGGGGAAGCTACCTATACGGTGAGTGCCTTCAGGAAGCCTGGAGACTGAACAATAATCCTAATCTTGAAGGATTTGTGTGTCTAGGGTCCTGTGTGACTCCGTTGGTAGAGCATGGCACTTGCAACGCCAGGGTTGTGGGGTCAATCCCATGGGGGAATGAAAATGTATGCACTCACTACTGTATGTCGCTCTGTCTTAAGGATCTGTGTCCCGCTAGCGGGACAACTTCCGGTGAAACTGGAGGGTGCGCAATTCAAATAAATAATCATAAATATTGTGGATTTTAAGCATTTATGTACATATAAGTGTCTTATATCGGCTGAAAGCTTCAATTCTTGTTAATCTAACTGCATTGTCCGATTTACAGTAGCTATTACAGCGAAAACATGCCATGCGATTGTTTGAGGACGGCGCCCCACATCAACATATTTTTCCACCGGCACAGGTTTCATACATTCACATATATCGATTAAATATTCACTTACTTTAAAAAAATCTTCCTCTGATTTGTCATCCAAAGGGTCCCAGCTATAACATGTAGCTATTACATCAGTGTTAAATTCTTACTTTAGGTCCACTGTCTGTAAATGTTATTTTGTGTGCCACTAAACTTTTGTGTTAATCTGTTAGAGGCATTGACATATAGGCTGGAACCTCTTCTTTGCTCAGAATGATGACAAGCAGCAACGAGCCACCTCAAACGGAGATTACAGTTCAATGAATGCTTTATTACCCACTTTCACTATCAGTCACAGAAATTAAGTTAAGGGTTACCCCCCCAAACGAATAAATTAATCCATCAACAAATCCACAAATCCTTTCCCGTCGCTAATGATTAACAGGGATTAGTTGCCTGATTACATCCAAAGGTCATCCAAAACACTGTTAATAAGATTGAGTGATAATAACCAAGCATTCTGTTTGTTTGGTTAAGCATTCTGTTTGTTGGGGTAAATAGATTTGACACATGAAAATCGATTCACACAATAAATTTAAAAAATGAGCAGTAACGCCATTTATTGTGTTCAGTGGAGCCTGGGTTAAGGAACTGTATCTTTTGGGTAGGCCATTGTCAACCCTTGACTTACAGTTGTGATCATGATTATGTGACAGAATTATTAAAAACAATTGTTTAGCTCCAGGATTATAACAAGTAAGGGTAGAACTTTATAATAACACATTGCAATTAAGCATTTATAATGGATTAATAAAATAGATTACTCCCAGATTTGTAAATGTTAGTAAGCTAGTTATTCACACATTTATAAAGACATTTTAAAGTATGTAATAATGATTCATAAGCTCATTCATCAGATGTTTAATATAGGTCCTTAATAAACACCATTTACTGATCATTAGTTAAGTATTGGTGCGGCCTAATGTAAAGCGAGGGCTATTTATACTTTATAAATACTTAATTAACGGATGTTATTTCTCACAAAAATGTATTGAACATTTTATTCATAAAACAACTTTTGCAAGGACGCGAGGAAGAGTTGTAACGTGAATGTATGCAAATATTTTTTCTTTTGCAACCTAATTATAACTAGAACTAATCAGTACTAATCATAAAACAGGTAGATTTAGACTACGCGCAACAGCTGGCTGGACCGAACAGTTTTTCTTTAGTGGATTTGTATTCCTTCATTACTACTGATATGTGATTGAGGTAGAAATGATTTGCAGGTTGATATGTTACATGTATAACCTTCAAAGCTGGAATCAGCATTAGATGAAACAGCACCACCGGTCACCCCAGGCACATTTGTTATTGTTTTGTTTTGTTCGTAAAAGGAGGAGCATCCAGCATCTTGGCTAAAAAAAAATCATGGTGCATTCTCTGCTGTTCTATATTGCATGCAATGATGTGCAATCATGTTTAATGGAAGAAAACAGTGTTGATTGTTTGAAATAACGTCTTTATTGTTATGTAGAGTATATCGCAAACGAACATGGCAGTTTCACCGCTACGGATTCCAGCTTTAAATGCTTCCAGTGCTTCAGATTATTTTCACACTTTGCTTTGTTTGGAGACACTTTTACTGGGCCATTAAAGGTAGTAACTCTTTAAAAGTAATGGGATAGTTCATAAAAATGATGTATTCAGATATTTGTTTTCTTACGTGGTCTTACGTGGTAAGCAGTCTAAGGACTGCTCTAAGGAATGACTGCATCCACACTCTGCCAAGAAACACTAATGTTTGCATTTTCGGTTGGAAAACGTTAATTTATTCAGCAAAGAGTGTATCTGAAGTTACGTACTTATCTACTTCCCCATAGTCAGATGAACTTGTGGATACCATTTTTATGTCTCTGTGTTCAGTTTAAAGGAAGTTGCCAACTAGTGTTAATGCAATTGCTAACTAGCATTCGTGCAGTGACTGGAAGTCTATGGAACAGCTAGCATGCTTATGTCTCTGCGTCCAGTATGAAGGAAGTTAGAGGTAGTTTTGGGAGCCAATGCTAACTAGCATTAGCACAATGACTGGAAGTCTATGGAACAGCTAGCATGCGTATGTATATGCGTCCAGTATGAAGGACGATAGAGGTAGTTTTACGAGCCAATGCTATCTAAAGTTAGCGCAATGACTGGAAGTCTACAGAAGTCCACAGACTTCCAGTCATTGCGCTAATACTAGTTAGCAATTGAGCTAACGCTAGTTGGCAACTTCCTTCATACTGGAGGCAGAGACATACAAATTCTAAACTATCCCTTTAAGGAGTATCATGTACTGCTGGAATGTCTACAAATGACATGTCCATCTTTTTGTGGGGAATAACACTGGTCACGCAAAATATTTATAAAGTATGTTTATAACTGTGTGAATAACTAGCTTACTAACATTTACAAATGTGGAAGTAATGATTATTAAATGATGAATAAACTACATTTACATTACATTTAAGTCATTTAGCAGACGCTCTTATCCAGAGCGACTTACAAATTGGTGCATTCACCTTATGATATCCAGTGGAACAACCACTTTACAATAGTGCATCTAACTCTTTTAAGGGGGGGGGGGGGGGGGGGTTAGAAGGATTACTTTATCCTATCCTAGGTATTCCTTAAAGAGGTGGGGTTTCAGGTGTCTCCGGAAGGTGGTGATTGACTCCGCTGACCTGGCGTCGTGAGGGAGTTTGTTCCACCATTGGGGTGCCAGAGCAGCGAACAGTTTTGACTGGGCTGAGCGGGAACTGTACTTCCTCAGAGGTAGGGAGGCGAGCAGGCCAGAGGTGGATGAACGCAGTGCCCTTGTTTGGGTGTAGGGCCTGATCAGAGCCTGAAGGTACGGAGGTGCCGTTCCCCTCACAGCTCCGTAGGCAAGCACCATGGTCTTGTAGCGGATGCGAGCTTCAACTGGAAGCCAGTGGAGAGAGCGGAGGAGCGGGGTGACGTGAAACTATTTACTTATCCATTATAAATGCTTTATTGCAAAGTGTTATTATAAAGTGCTATCGATGTAAGTAAGGGTAGGGAGTTAATCACAAATGTTTCAGTGTAAAAATCACTGAGTTAACCTTGACTTCCTTCCTACTTCTTTCTCTTCATTTTGTAGCATTTCATTTACAGTATTTCCTATATTCTTTGTTGTGGATGACTTAGACACCAGCTGACCATGACACTTCCTGAATAAAGAGTGAATTGAGGAAATAAAAACAAGAAAATCTGTCTTTTAATACTTTTTTCCAAGAGAAGGATTAGATATCCCTAGACTGGTTGATCAGAAGCCCAGCTGTGTGTGTGTGTGTGTGTGTGTGTGTGTGTGTGTGTGTGTGTGTGTGTGTGTGTGTGTGTGTGTGTGTGTGTGTGTGTGTGTGTGTGTGTGTATGTGTGTGTGTGTGTGTGTGTGTGTGTGTGTGTGTGTGTGTGTGTGTGTGTGTGTGTGTGTGTGTGTGTGTGTTAGAGTGGGGGTGTGGCTGTTTGTGTAAGTATATCCCCAGCTGTTGAGTGCTTTGCAGATGTGACAACCAGAAATAGGGGATTACAACTAAATACAGAGAGACGGAGGGAGATAGAGAGCGAGGGCGGGAGGGATGGGGAGTAAGGGCGATAAGTGGGGGACAGTGCTAACTGAAAAGCAGCGGAAAACAGTCTGGATATAAAGAGGCAATGGGATATCGTAAAAACCAACTTGATAAAGAAGAGATGAGAAGTTAATGAGCGTAAACAACAGACTGACTGGGAGAGATATGGAGAGATAGAGAACACTAGAGAGAGAGAGATGATGATGATGATGATGATGACAGATGAACAGACTTACAATAATTGATTGACAGCTAGAGTGAAGAGATTAAAAAGAGACAGGTAGACTGAGGTAAAAAAATAAAATAATAATTGTGCTACTCTGCTACACAAGAAACGTTTTTATTAGACTTTTAAAATGTTTTTTATTCAGAAGATTTTTCCCCCACAGAAAAACATATCTGTAATGCCAGAGTACTGTATTACACAACTGTCCAGGACCAAACATAAACTGTGGATAAAGCATCTTATACTTACCATCCATTTATATTGGATATTCATAAGGGGGGAGAGTATTTGTTTATCATGGTTCACATCGGCTTTCAGCGGTGTCTAAATGTGTTTGTCTTTAATTTACAAGGCTTTTTGGCCACACAAACAGAGAAAGATGATGGATTATATTCTAAAAAGGAGGACATCCACGCGAGAGTCCCTTTTGTGATCAATTATCACTGTTTTCAGAGAGCTGAAGAGACTTCTGATTTGATTAGTTGTGAAGGTGTGAAGGTGTGAAAAGCCCTCAGACTTAATGAGATTCTCTTTTAACACTGTTTTATATGTTGATTAGAAACATCTTCACATGTAATTAATCATAGAATAGTGAAGTTCGTGGTTGGTGACATTGGTTCTATTTGTTATTCAGTGATAAGTGTCTTCCACTTGTCAACGCATTGGGCTGAATTGATCCAGAGAGGTTTGGCAGGAACTCAAATGAATGTGCACAAAAGCCCTTTGAGGGATTGAGCTTAAGGCCTTTCTAATTAAAATACACGTTGACATTTCCCCACTCCGATCTTCCAGTCTGTACGCACTTTATAGCAGGATTTCCTTTAAGAACCTAGCTTTACACATAAAACCCTGGTATATTATTTGTGAGGGATTATAAACCTGCATTTCAATCTCCTGATATTACATATTGTTGAATACACACATGGCTGTTGCTTGCTCTTTGTAAACATCTTTACAATGACTAAGGCTGGAATGCCGTACTTCAGACTGGTCTCATAGACTAGATGAAACATAGTAAATGTAAATCTGGGACACTCAAATTAATATGATACAGTATGTTACGTTTGGTATAGTAACATGAGACAGAAGGCTAGTTATGGCAAAAATGAAAGAAGGGTGGTTGGTCGGGGTGGATGGGTACGCGTATAACGCGAACTTATAGCAACCCTAGGGGTTGTGTGTTTAACTTTAGCATTTTAGCTAATTAGCTACTTCTTACAACTTTTTTGCTACTTTGCAATGACTTAGCATGTTAGCTAACCCTTCCCCTAACCTTAACCCTTTAACCTAACTCTAACCTTAACACTAACCTTAATCCCCAACCCTTAGTCTAGCTAACGTTAGCCACCTACCCACCTAGTTAACTTTAACCCCCAACAAATTGGAATTCGTAACATATCATATTGTTGAAATTGCTAATTGCAATTCGTAATATATTGTACGAATTGCAATTTGTAACATATTGTCAGAACATAAGTTAGAACATATCATACAAAATGGATGATGGACATCCACAAATTAACAAATACCATACGAAATTTAACATATACTAATGTCCCGGATTTAAATTTACTGTGTAACATCTACCTCTGAGTCTAGGTTGAATACTTAGGTTGAGTACACACTTGTTATTCTGAAAACTGGAGCCACCTGTGACTGTCATAGTTCCTCCTGGCACCAGATGGCCGCGGAGACAGTCCTAGAGACTTTTATTGGACTCAGGTGTGTCTTATTATTTCATGATTGTGTCCCAGTTAAAAAAGGTGTGTTTTCTGTGGTCCTTTGTAGAAGCTTGAATTGTTTACTGTGTGTGGTTGTTACCGGAGTGAGTTTGTGGGACTTAGTGTTTGTTTTTAACTTCTATAGGGTAGGGGGCAGCCTTCGGAATTTTGGATGAAATGCATGCCCAAATTAAACTGCCTGCTTCTCGGGCCCAGAAGATATGATATGCATAATTTGATTTGGATAGAAAACACTCTAAAGTTTCCAAAATTGTTAAAATAGTGTCTGTGAGTATAACAGAACTGATTTGGCAGGCGAAAACCTGAGAAAAGTCCATTCAGGAAGTCGTTTTTTTTGTTGGTTTTGTAGTTTTCTATTCAATGCCATTACAGTATCCATTGACTAGTGGGCTGTGTTCTGAAATAATCGTAAGGTATGCTTTCGCCGTAAAGCATTTTTTAAGTCTGACATCGTAGTTGGATTCACAAGAAGTTCATCTTTAAACCTATGTAAAATATGTTTTGTTTTCTGAATTTTAATGAGTATTTCTGTATTTGAATTTGGCGCCCAGCAGTTTCACTGGCTGTTGAAGAGGTGGGACGCTAACGTCTCACGTACCCAAGAGAGGTTAAAGTGTACTGTCTACCAGGTAGCAACCTTGGCCTTTACAGTACCCAAAACCATTCTTAGATTGGTAAAAATAGTTATTGTGTATATATCACAATGCAGATTTGAGTGATTTGAGGGTCTCCAGCGAGGGTCCCTAGTTTGAGTGATTCTACACTCTTATAAAATAAGGTGCTACCTAGAACCGAAAAGGGTTCTTCAATTGTCCCAATAGGCGAACCCTCTGAGTTATTATTTGTTGGTTCCAAGTGGAACCCTTTCACTAATAAAAGGTTCTATATGGAACCCTTTTACAACTAACAGGTTCTAAGTAGAAGCTTTCTCACCATCGAATGGTTCTACCTGGAACCAAAAATGGTTCTCTAATGGGGAGAAACGTAGAACCTTTTTTCTTAGTGTACCAACATGTCTTCAGATGGTATACCTACCTGAAGACCCCAATATCTTCACAAAGATTATCTAGGAAGTTAAAAAATAATATGCTTTAATTGTAAAAACCACAGAGTACACAATAACCTACTCTGTCTGAATCTATTCTAATGTTGAATACTTGGGGAAATGTTTGGTAGGCTATAGTACAGAAGGTCCCTGCCCATGACTCCATCTAAATTACATAATACAACCTACTATTTGCAGAGAGAGAGAGTGTATTTGGAAAAGGACCTGCAGCTACAGAAAACTACTTTCAATCTTATAGGCCTAGGCTATTTCAAATCAATATAGCCTTCACACTAAATTCTGCTGTAGGTGTATTCTAAGCTATACTCACTCATATCCTATCCTTTAACATTAGGTTGTAAGGGAAAACCAGGACGAAAGTAACACTTTTTTCTTTTCTTTTCCTAATTACACAGATATCGATAGAGTTAGACACCATATTTTATGACATACAACTTATATACAGTACCAGTCAAAAGTAACAGTGACTAGGGTGGGATATCTAGGTGAATAATGATTTATGTTGGCCTGGTATGGTTCCAATCAGAAGCAGCTGTCTATCGTTGTCTCTCTGATTGGGGATCATACTTAGGCAGCCTTTTTCCTACCTGTAGTTTGTGGGATCTTGTTTTGGTACTGTGCTGTTTAGCCCTACTAAACTTTACGATTTGTTTGTATTTGTTGTTTTTTCGGTGTTCGTTTAATAAAGTAAGATGTATGCCTACCACGCTGCAACTTGGTCCACTCATTCCAACAACGAACGTGACAACATGTCTGTGGAACTTCTTCAGTTTATGTCTCAGTTGTTGAATCTTGTTATGTTCATGTATTTACACATGTTAAGTTTGCTGAAAATAAACACAGTTGACAGTGAGAGGGCGTTAATCTTTTTGCTGAGTTTATTTCTTCTTTTTACAGGCAGGCATGTGAAGAAAATCGATTTGCACATTTACCAAAAAGCCCTAGGGGACAAGTAATTAAAAGCAACAACACTACCTGGTAAATAAAAAATTATCAAATTATAATTACAACTCTTGATAACTCCATAAGGAAATAATTGTGTCCCATAAGGTAATGGTAAAATAGACTAGACACAGGTGTCCCTCATTCAGTGGCTGCACTTTCTCTCTCTCCTTCTCGTGTTCCGAATCACACATAGAACTATTGCTAAATCGAAACTTCTTCCTAATTATTAGTGTTTACATAGCCCATATAAGTCTCACCCAATGTCTCCAGTCTTTCTAGTGAGGGTGATCAGGCGTCACCAGGAAGTCAGAACCGAGGTCATTCAACAGCATTAATTATTTTCTTTCCCTTTTCTTTCCCTGACCTTCTCAAACTTTAAAAAAAAAAACATTTCAAACATTTCCATCATTCTGCTTACAATGGTAAATCAAACAAGGTAATAACACCACTAACAAATATTCATCACAAAGAAATGGCCAGACCTTACTTATTTGGGAGCTCCCTTAACGGTCAAATCCGTATACCTTTATACTTTATAAAACTGCCGAATTTCACTAACTACTCTCCCAAGGCAACAGCCTCGGGAAACATTTGAAAGGAAGAGATAAATGAACATTTAGTTTTCACTTTGCTTAATCTTAATCAGTCCAAACAATTCAAATTCGAAATTCTTAACAATTAATCTACATCTCTGTTTACGTATTATTAATCACACGCACAGCTGCGTGTTCGAACGGTGTGTTTGTAAATTCAGACCGTTCAATGCACACACTGCCCGCTCTGGGTAAGGAGCACTGTTGATCCAAGCTCTCTTACCTCACAACAGCAGTCAAGTACCCAAGCTAACTGGCTAAAGTTGGCTAGGTTGCTAGCTACTTCCAGACACAACACCTCACTCTACAGAACACCTCACTCTGACCATTTCTCGGCCTAACAGAGCTGGTTAGGATTTTTTCATGTTATCCAGAGCATTGGTGACTAACTGTGCTGCTGGCAACAATTTTATGACGCTTTTTTTCAGATGTTTACTAACACCGGCCATATTCAACGGGTGTTGAGTGTTCGTAAATTCAACAGTTATTCTGCGCTCTCGTACATTCAGACGAGAGTGCTCTGAAATCAGAGCAGATAGCCAGAGCGAATTTACAAAGCACCTGGTTTAACAGTATCCATTGAGAATGCACAACAACCCTACCATTTAGCTAAGCTAAGAATGACGTGAATAATCAAGTTAACAAATGTTGTAGTTAGTGTATAGTTAATATACTGCCAAGTTCAATATATTAGTGGCCAACTAATGTTAGGTAGCTAGCTAACATATTACCGGTACATACTGCTGTAATGGTGTGCTATTAAATTTAGATTTAGGCCATTGTGCCAACTCACAATAGCATCTCTGAATTCTTTATTAGATTGGCATTTTCCGTCAGCAGGGAGTTGCTGCCCAATTTGATTCATGATTATATTTTCTTTCATAATTGAGCCGAATTGGTAGAATGCTTTTGCGCTTCTTTCAGTGCCTCTATGGCTTTGCTATAGTTTACCTCTTCTATTCCTACTTTTACGGGAGTGTCAGAAACAAAGGATGACATTTCAATGGTTATATTTCTGCGCCTCTCTCCAAAGTGTCCAGAGTGTTTCGATTTCCTCCTCGCTCTAATATATGCTAATTTGAAAATGTTTCCAATGTAGTGACACCCATTTCCCCAGATAGTAGTTACAGTGGTTGCTCAACTAAAAGTGTTTAGATTATGCTGTGGGACTTAGAGGTGGTGGTTTAGTACATTACCCCACGTCATTGCTCCAGACCACCGCAAGGGGGAGTTAGAGCACTGATTATGCTTTTGGGTCCCAAGGCGCTAAATGTGTCTCTACCTGACAATGAATGGGCGATATAAACTAAATAGAAACTGATAATTGTGCACAACTTCAAAATTGAATTTCAATTTACTGAATGATGAGGATGAAGAAGGTGATTGAATTTAGATATATGTCTTGACTGAATAGAAGCAAGTGATGTCTGCTAAATAGTTGGTGGCGCGGTCATATAGCCTCGGCACCTACATAAAGCTGAGTAACTCACTCACTCATGGCTTTGGATCAAAATAAATAAGTACCAACATTCTTTCTGATAGTCTTTATTAAAGAAATGTTTTAAATGCCATGTATTATAGTCTCTGAAAGGAAAAATATTATTGCGCATGTCATTTTCCAGATTTGCCCTAACGAAAAATGTCGCTTAGATATTAATTTAGAATCCTCCAATTCTCTAAATTTAATTATTTTCGGAGAGCCATATAGATTGCAAAATAGTTGAGAAGAGATTTTCGGTGGCACGTGGTTTATGAATTGACACACAATTTTCAATTCCTCCTGAAAGCGCTAACAGTCAAATGCATTCTCTCTGAACTTTAAACATTTATTTTATTTTATTTCACCTTTATTTAACCAGGTAAGCTAGTTCTCATTTACAACTGCGACCTGGCCAAGAGAAAGCAAAGCAGTGCGACACAAACAACAACACAGTTACACATGGAATAAACAAGTGTACAGTCAATAACACAATAGAAAAAAAGAAAGTCTATATACAGTGTAGATAACATTTGGATAATAAAGCATTAAATGCTGACATTAGGGCCTCCCGAGTGGCTAAGGCACTGTATTGCAGTGCTAGCTGTGCCACTAGAGATTCTGGGTTAGAGTCCAGGCTCTGTCGCAGCCGGCCACGACCGGGAGACCCATGGGGTAGCGCACAATTGGCCCAGCGTCATCCGGGTTAGGGGACGGTTTGGCCAGCAGAGATGTCCTTGTCCCATCTTGCACTAGCGACTCTTGTGGTGGCCCAGGTGCTGTGCACGCTGACACGGTCACCAAGTGTATGGTGTAAATCAGAACTGGTTTTGCAGCACTCGCTCATCACCTTCAACCATCAATGGCTTGAATAGTCTCGCTGGAAATGGAATACCATGGTAGATGTTGTGTTTTTGGTTGATTGCCAGGCATCATCATCACCTGTTTAAAACTTCTTCGGCGTAGGGGGCTGTATTCGGAAGTTTGGATGAATCAGGTGCCCAAAGCAAACTGCCTGTTACTCAGGCCCAGAAGCTAGGATATGCATATAATTGGTAGTATTGGATAGAAAACACTCTAAAGTTTCTAAAACTGTTAAAATAATGTCTGTGAGTATAACAGAACTGATATAGCAGGCGAAAACCGAGGACAATCCATCCAGAATATTTATTTATTTATTTCACCACTGATTACAATGCCTGTCTATGGGAATATAAAAGGAATACCTTCCAAATTGCAGTTCCTAGGGCTTCCACTAGATGTCAACAGTCTTTAGAAAGAGTTTCAGGCTTGTTTTGGGGAAAATGAGCGAGAATGAGCTAGAATTTGTAGTAGCCCAATTTGGCTGTAGTGTTTGTAGTGCGTTCCGGTGAGTGTTATTTATCTCCAGTAATGAACATACTATTCTCTGTCTTAAATTGTATCGTTTATTTGCATATTAGGGTACCTGAGAATTGATTAGAAACGTTGTTTGACTTGTTTTGATGAAGTTTATTGGTAACGTTTGGGGTAACGTTTCATTTTGCATGCATTTTGAACGATCGAAACCGGTGGATTACTGAATGAAGCGCGCCAACTAAACTGACTTTTTTGGGATATAAAGAAAGAATTTATCGAACAAAAGGACCATTTGTGATGTAGCTGGGACCCTTTGGATTCCAAACAGAGGAAGATCTTCAAAGGTAAGTGATTTATTTTATCGCTATTTTTGACTTTCGTTACGCCTCTGCCTGGTTGGAAAATGTTTTTAATGCTTTTGTTTGCTGGGCGCTGTACTCAGATAATCGCATGGTCTGCTTTCGCCGTAAAGTCTTTTTGAAATCTGACAAAGCGGCTGGATTAACAAGAAGTTACGTTTTTAACTGATGTATGACACTTGTATTTTGAATTTCGCACTCTGCAATTTCACCAGTTGTTGGCCAGGTGGGACGGTAGCGTCCCACCTATCCCAAAGAGGTTTTAAATTACATGAGCAAAAAACATTCAATTTTATTTGGAATGGCAAGCCAGACAAAAAGGGCCTATTGTATCCCCCCATGTTCAGAATTTTTATTTTTCTCATTTACAACTGCGACCTGGCCAAGATAAAGCAAAGCAGTGCCAAACAAGTTCTATTGGGTTTAAATCAGGAGACCAACATGTAGAGATTATTATTTATTTTTTTAGATGTACTGTAGGCCTACCGTAGGTGTTGTAGGCCTTTTATTTATTTATTTTGGTGCTACCCGTTCCAGGGTTAGGACTGTAACCACCAGAGGACTTGAAAATGAGCCAGAGCTGAGAGGTTCACCAAAACTAAAGGAATTTTAGTTTCAGTGCATTTCTTTAAAAAAGATTATATAGCCTATCAATGTGTAGGCGTACTATGTAATAAAATGGATAATTGTGTACTAAAACAGTGAATGTGTTTTTGCAGAGCATACAACCATGCCGACAACCATCTGTGGAGATCAGTGGACATAGGGCGGGACAATGGGCCGCACCGAAAAAAACACATGGTTCCACAGAATACCAACTGGGATGGATCCCGAGGCAAATGTGGCTTCCTCATCAATATCTTTATGATTTCGTTAATAAAATAATGATACAAATACTCTCGCCAGCTTTGATCCATGCCTGGGCCTGCAGGACGCAAAGTACTTTGTTTGTCAGATGAATCATTGGGTTGAAACTACAGAACAGTACAAAACAAGAGAACACGCATGGTTAATGTTCTGAAAAAAATGATATATATATATATATATTTCTTAATTCCATTATTTTGCTTTTAGATTTGTGTGTAGTGTTGTGAATTGTTAGATACTACTGCACTGTTGGAGCTAGGAACACAAGCATTTTGCTACACCCGCAATAACATCTGCTAAATGTGTATGTGACCAATAACATTGTATTTTATTTTGTTATGAACCATTCACACATCTAAAAGTAAAATAATGTAAATAAGAAATAAATACGTATTAGGATGAGCAATGTCAGAGTAGCATTGACTAGAATACAGTAGAATACAGTATATACATATGGAATGAGGAAAACAGTATGTAAACATATTAAATTGACCAGTGATTCCATGTCTATATATATTGGGCAGCATCCTCTAAGGTGCAGGTTTGAGTAACCGGGTGGTAGCTGGCTAATAACAGTGACTAAACTACATCCATACTTCCATTAATCTGAATGGGTTACCTTCATACGAGTCCCATGGGGCTTGTGGGGGTTGTAGAGCAAAATGGAGAATACCATTGTGTTCCTGAGAGACATGTCTAGGGCTGTTATGGTGACCGTATTATCACCACACCGGTAATATGTGACTGCCCAGACCCCAACCAAGGATCATCAAAAGCCGTGCTATAAATTCTCGGACAACCCAAAGATTCCTAGATACCCTTCCAGACTCCGTCTGCCTACCCACGGATTCTTTTCTTTCAGAGTAGAAAAATTGGTTAACCACCTAACTGAGGAACTCAATTTAACCTTGCCTAATACCCTAGATGTAGTCGCACCCCTAAAAATAAAAATTAATTGTCATAAGAAACTAGCTCCCTGGTATACAGAAAATACCCGAGCCCTGATGCAAGCTTCCAGAAAATTGGAATGGAAATGGCGCTACACCAAACTGGAAGTCTTCCGACTAGCTTGGAAAGACAGTACCGTGCAGTATCAAAAAGCCCTCACTGCTGCTCGATCATCCTATTTTTTCAAATTAATTGAGGAGAATAAGAACAATCCAAAATGTATTTTTAATACTGTCGCAAAGCTAACTAAAAAGCAGCATTCCCCAAGAGAGGATGGCTTTCACTTCAGCAGTGATACATTCCTGAACTTCTTTGACGAAAAGATTATGATCATTAGAAAGCAAATTACGGACTCCTCTTTAAATCTGCGTATTCCTCCAAAGCTCAGTTGTCCTGAGTCTGCACAACACTGCCAGGACCTAGGATCAAGGGAGAGAGTCAAGTTTTTTTATACTATATCTCTTGACACATGAATGAAAATAGTCTTGGCCTCTAAACCTTCAAGCTGCATACTGGACTCTATTCCAACTAAACTGCTGAAAGAGCTGCTTCCTGTGCTTGGCCCTCTATGTTGAACATAATAAACGTCTCCCTATCCACCGGATGTGTACCAAACTCACTAAAAGTGGCAGTAATAAAGCCTCTCTTGAAAAGGCCAAACCTTGCCCCAGAAAAAATAAAAAACTATCAGCCTATATCGAATCTCCAATTCCTCTCAAAATTTTGTGAAAAGGCTGTTGCGCAGCAACTTACTGCCTTCCTGAAGACAAACAATATATACAAAACGCTTCAGTCTGGTGTTAGATCCGATCATACCACTGAGATTGCACTCATAAAGGTGGTAAATTACCTTTTAATGGCATCAGACCAAGGCTCTGCATCTGTCCTCGTGCTGCTAGACCTTAGTGCTGCTTTTGATACCATCGATCACCACATTCTTTTGGAGAGATTGGAAACCCAAATTGGTCTACACGGACAAGTTCTGGACTGGTTTAGATCTTATCTGTCAGAAAGATATCTGTGGATGGTTTGTCTTCTGACAAATCAACTGTCAATTTCGGTGTTCCTCAAGGTTCCGTTTTAGGACCACTATTGTTTTCACTACATATTTTACCTCTTGGTGATGTCATTTGGAAACATAATGTTAACTTTCACTGCTATGCGGATCATACACAGCTGTACATTTCGATGAAACATGGTGAAGCACCAAAATTGCCCTCCCTGGAAGCCTGTGTTTCAGACATAAGGAAGTGGATGGCGGCAAATGTTTTACTTTTAAACTGGGACAAAACAGAGATGCTTGTTCTAGGTCCCAAGAAACAAAGAGATCTTCGGTTGGATCTGACAATTAATCTTGATGGTTGTAAAGTCATCTAAAATAAAACTGTGAAGGAACTAGGCGTTACATTGGACCCTGATCTCTCTGTTGACGAACATATCAAGAATTTTTGAAAGACAGCTTTTTCCATCTTCGTAACGTTGGAAAAATATGAAACTTTCTGTCCAAAAATGCAGAAAAATGTATCCATGCTTTGGTCACTTCAAGATTAGACTACTGCAATGGTCTACTTTCCGGCTACCCGGATAAAGCACTAAATAAACTTCAGTTAGTGCTAAACACGGCTGCTAGAATCTTGACAAGAATCAACAAATTTGAGCATATTACTCCAGTGCTAGCCTCTCTACACTGGCTTCCTGTTAAGACTAGGGCTGATTTCAAGGTTTACTGCTAACCTACAAAACGTTGCATGGGTTTCCTCATAACTATCTTTCCGATTTGGTCCTGCCGTACACACCTACACGTACACTACGGTCATAAGACGCAGACCTCCTTACTGTCCCTAGAATGTCTAAGCAAACAGCTGTAGTCAGGGCTTTCTCCTATACAGCTACATTTTTATGGAATGGTCTGCCTATCCATGTAGGAGACGTAGACTCTGTCTCAACCTTTAAGTCTTTATTGAAGACTCTTCTCTTCAGTAGGTCCTATGATTGAGTGTAGTCTGGCCCAGGGCTGTGAAGGTGAACGGAAAGGCACTGGAGCGACGAACCGCCCTTGCTGTCTCTGCCTGTCACGTTCCTGACCTGTTTTCTGTTAATTTTGTATGTGTTTAGTTGGTCAGGGCGTGAGTTGGGGTGGGCATTCTATGTTTTGTGTTTCTATGTTTAGGTCAGGTGTAATTAGCCTTATATGGTTCTCAATCAGGGACATGTGTTTGACATTTCCTCTGATTGAGAACCATATAAAGGTAGGCTGTTCACACTGTTTGTTTGTGGGTGATTGTCTTTCGTGTCTGTGTATGTTGCACCATACGGGACTGTTTCGGTTTGTTCGTTCGTTTGTTGTATTCTGTACCTGTTCGTGCGTTCTTCGTGTTATATGTAAGTTCTCATGTTTTAGGTCAGTCTACGTTCGTTTGTTATTTTGTAGTTTGTTGAAGTGTTTTCGGGTTTCGTCTTTTTTTTAATAAACTTCATTATGTCCAATTATCACGCTGCGCTTTGGTCCAATCCCTACTCCTCCTCTTCTTCCGAAGAGGAGGAGGACACCCATTACACTGCCTGGCTGGTTCCCCTCTCTCCACTGGGATTCTCTGCCTCTAACCCTATTACGGGGGCTGAGTCACTGGCTTACTGGTGCTCTCCAAGCCGTCCCTAGGAGGGGGTTGAGTGGGTTGAGACACTGACGTGATCTTCCTCTCCGGGTTGGCGCCCCCCTCGGGTTTGTGCCATGGGGGAGATCTTCGTGGGCTATACTTGGCCTTGTATCAGGGTAGTAGGTTGGTGGTTAAAGATATCCCTCTAGTGGTGTGGGGGCTGTGCTTTGGCAAAGTGGGTGGGGTTATATCCTGCCTGTTTGACCCTGTCCGGGGTATCGTCGGATAGGGCCACAGAGCCTCTCGACCCCTCCTGTCTCAGCCTCCAGTATTTATGCTGCAATTGTTTATGTGTCGGGGGGCTAGGTTCAGTCTGTTATATCTGGAGTATTTCTCCTGTCTTATCCGGTGTCCTGTGTGAATTTAAGTATGCTCTCTCTAGCTCTCTCTCTTCTTCTCTCTTTCTCTCTTTCTTTCTCTCTCTCTTCTCTGGAGGACCTCAGCCCTCGGACCATGCCTCAGGACTATCTGGCCTGATGACTCCTTGCTGTCCCCAGTCCATCTGATCATGCTGCTGCTCCAGTTTCAACTTTTCTGCTTGCGGCTTTGGAACCCTGACCTGTTCACAGGACATGCTACCTCGTCCCGGACCTGCTGTTTTGGACTCTCTCTGTCTACCGCACCTGCTGTCTCTAACTCTGAATGATCGGCTATGAAAAGCCAACTGACATTTACTCCTGAGGTGCTGACCTGTTGCAACCACTATGATTATTATTATCTGACCCTGCTGGTCATCTATGAACGTTTGAACATCTTGGCCATGTTCTGGCCACCCCTCAGAACCTGTCTCCTCTCTAGGTTTCTTCCTAGGTTCCAGCCTTTCTAGGGAGTTTTTCCTAGCCACCGTGTTTCTACAATTGCATTGCTTGCTGTTTGGGGTTTCTGTACAACACTTTGTGACATCGGCTGATGTAAAAAGGGTTTTATAAATACATTTGATTATGATGATGATACATTGCCTGGCGGGACTGATGAGACAGTGGATTGCACAGTCAGATGGAAAAGAGTAAATAGGCATTTTAACGTCATAGACAGCCGAATGGTAACTTGTGGAATAGACACCGACTGGAATGTGGTATTAACCAATCAGCATTCAGGATTAGAACCACTCGTTTTTGTCATAGATATGGCTACCGGTAGTTGTTAGCTACCTAGCTAGCTAAGTTAGCAAACAGAAAAATAATTTGATTTCCCTCCACTATAACACAGTAGTATGTCAGACAGCAATATGGGTTTCAGTAGATAAACTAAAGTTAGCTAGGTGGCTTGCAGGAAAAATAACTTACTTAGATAGGCACCATATTCGTCATCTGCCCTCTTGTTGCTGGTGTCGGCTGTAGCTGAGCTTCTAATATTAGCTAAATCCAACTCTTTGTTTCGATTGAAACGGTTGAAACATGTATGGTTGAATGTGACCAGGTAGCTAACAGATGCTACATTGTCAAATGTGTGTTAATGAGAGCAATCACTTGAAGCCATTGCGTTGGGTCAGTTCTTTCAGTCTTGCCCAAACGATTGTTGTTGTGCCCGCCTCCTTTTAAAAAAACCTGCCTTGGGCTTTTCCTCCATCAATACCCCGGAAGCCGTCATAGGGCGTATCATTCAGCAAGCGAAGCCTGCCTTCCTCCTTGGCAATTATGTGTAAAACACATCTCACTGTCCTAGAAATGCCTCAGACATGATGAAAACAAGCCCAGATTTCCCTAGGGTGAAATTCCCCTTTAAGAATTTTAAAAGAACACACAAACCGTAACCATTGATTCAGGACCATGGACAGAAGGCATGCACCTTCTGTCAGCGCAAAAGTATAACGTTAAATGCACTGACGATTTCAGCAGCAGGCCAACATGAGCACCGCGGCAGGGCTCACCTCAGAGCACAACCAATAGGCTACATTGGTCATTGTCCCTATACCCATCAAATAACGCAAACCTGTATATTTATCAATAGAAATTGGACCCGCAAAAGCAAGCAATGACATTAAGAATCACAGATAAATCTAAAATATGCATTGTAAAAAAAGTAAAAATCAAAGGCCTAAACTATACATTACAGTACATAAAAAAATCTGCGAAACAACCAGTAGGCTTACATGAGAGAAAACCAATGAATTAATCATTCTGGCATGTGGCCAGGGCTATAAAGGTTGTAGCTTACCATTTAGAAGTGTTGCAGCCCCAATTCCGTGTTGAACCTCATGAGAATTTTCTGATTCCACTCTCCTTCCATGTGAAATATACTTGTTAGGAATTTACGCACATTGCTGTAGATGTCCAAAATGTTAATCCATGTTAATCCATGTTTCGCTCTTGACATGGTGTACTGGAGGAATTCTTCTTCTTCAACCAGTTGAAAAGGCTCTCATCCCCATCATTCGCAGGAGGAAAAGATGGAGATATAGTGGACGACGGTCTGGGTGCCTTGTAAGGATCCGTCACCAAGATGGTAATCTATCTTTACCATCGGTTCTATTAGCCAACGTATAATCAATAGATAATAAAATAGACAAACTACTAGCACGTATATCCTACCAACGGGACATTAAAAACTGTAATATCTTATGTTTCACAGAGTCCTGTATGAATAACATACAGCTGGCGGGTTTTAAGCTTTTTCGTCAGGATAGAACAGCGTCCTCTGGTAAGACAAGGGGCGGCGGCCTATGTATATTTGTAAACAACAGCTGGTGCACGAAATCTAAGGAAGTCTTGAAGTTTTGCTCGCCCTGAGGTAGACTATCTCATGATAAGCTGTAGACCACAATATTTACCAAGAGAGTTTACATCTATATTTTTTGTAACTGTCTATATACCACTGCAGACTGATGCTGGCACTAAGGCCACAATCAGTGAGCTGTATACGGCCAAAAGCAAACAGAAAAATGTTCATACAGATCTGGCGCTCTTAGTGGCCGGGGACTTTAATGCAGGGAAACTCAAATCAGTTTTACCTAATTTTTATCCGCATATCAAATGTGCAACCACATGGAAATACAACTCTAGACCACCTTTACTCCACACACAGAGATGCGTACAAAGCTCTCTGTAGCCGATGTGAGTAAGACCTTTAAACAGGTCAACATTCACAAGGTCGCAGGGCCAGACGGATTACCAAGACGTGTACTCCGAGCATTCACTGACCAACTGGCAAGTGTCTTCACTGACATTTTCAACCTGTCCCTGACTGACTCTGTAATACCAACATGTTTTAAGCAGACCACCATAGTCCCTGTGCCCAAGAACACTAAGGTAACCTGGCTAAATGACTATCGACCTGTAGCACGCACGTCTGTAGCCATGTAGTGCTTTGAAAGGCTGGTCATGGCTCACATCAACACCATTATCCCAGAAACCCTAGCCCCAGTCGTAATTTGCATACCGCCCCAACAGACCGACAGATGATGCAATCTCTACTGCAGTCAACACTGCCCTTTCCCACCCGGACAAAATAAACACCTATGTGAGAATGCTATTCATTGACTACAGCTCAGCGTTCAACACCATAGTGCCTTCAAAGCTCATCACTAAGCTAAGGACCCTGGGACTAAAGACCTCCCTCTGCAAATGGATCCTGGACTTCCTGATGGGCCACCCCCAGGTGGTAAGGGTAGGGAACAACACATCCACCACGCTGGTGCTCAACACGGTGGCCCCTCAGGGGTGCATGGCCAGGCACGACTCCAACACCACATTCAAGTTTGCTGAGGACACAACAGTGGTAGACCTGATCACCAACAACAATGAGACAGCCTATAGGGAAGAGGTCAGAGACCTGGTCGTGTGGTGCCAGGACAACAACCTCTCCCTCAATGCGATAAAGACAAAGGGGATGATTATGGACTACAGGAAAAGGAGGACCGAGCATGCCCCCAGATTGGCATGGGTCCTCAGATCTTCAAAAGGTTCTTCAGCTGCACCATCGAGGGCATCCTGACTGGTTGCATCATTGCCTGGTATGGCAACTGCTCGGCCTCCGACCGCAAGGCACTACAGAGGGTAGTATGTACGGCCCAGTACATCACTGGGGCCAAGCTTCCTGCCATCCAGGACCTCTATATTTTTATTTATTTATTTTATTTATTTTACCGTTATTTTACCAGGTAAGTTGACTGAGAACACGTTCTCATTTGCAGCAACGACCTGGGGAATAGTTACAGGGGAGAGGAGGGGGATGAATGAGCCAATTGTAAACTGGGGATTATTAGGTGACCATGATGGTTTGAGGGCCAGATTGGGAAATTAGCCAGGACACCGGGGTTAACACCCCTACTCTTACGATAAGTGCCATGGGATCTTTAATGACCTCAGAGAGTCAGGACACCCGTTTAACGTCCCATCCGAAAGACGGCACCCTACACACAGGGCAGTGTCCCCAATCACTGCCCTGGGGCATTGGGATATTTTATTAGACCAGAGGAAAGAGTGCCTCCTACTGGCCCTCCAATACCACTTCCATCAGCATCTGGTATCCGGTGTCAGAGGAAGGCCCTAAAAATAGTCAAAGACTGCAGCCACCCTAGTCATAGACTGTTCTCTCTGCTACCACACGACAAGAGGAACCGGAGCGCCAAGTCGAGGTCCAAAAAGCTTTTTAACAGCTTCTACCCCCAAGCCATAAGACTCCTGAACAGCTAATCAAAATGCTACCCAGACCCCTATTTTACGCTGCTGCTACTCTCTGTTTATAATCTATGCATTGTCACTTTAATTCTACCTACATGTACATATTACCTCAATTACCTCGACTAACCAGGTGCCCGACCACATTGACTCTGTACCGGTACACCCTGTATTTAGCCTCGCTTGTTATTTTACTGCTGCTGTTTAATTATATGTAATTTTTATTTAAAATGTTTTACTTATCTATTTTTTACAATATCTTTTTTACACTTCTTAAAGCATTGTTGGTTAAGTAAGCATTTCACTGTAACGTCTACTACACCTGTTGTATTTGGTGCATGTGACAAATAAAATTGGATTTGATGGTGGTCCTTGTTTTGTATCTCTTTCGAGCTCCTGGGTGGCACAGCAGTCTAAGACACTGAATTTCAGTGCTAGAGGAGTTACGACAGACCCTGGTTCCATCCCGGGCTGTATCACAACTGGCCGTGATCAGGAGTCTCATAGGGCGGCGCACAATTGGCCCAGCATTGTCCGGGTTAGGGGAGGGTTTGTTCGGGGTAGGCCTGTCATTGTAAAATAAGAGTGTGTTCTTAACTGACATGCCTAATTATTCAGTGAGCTGCTACCAAAACTTAATGAAGCTAGTAGCTACTGGCTAGCCTATTATTAACTGTAGCTGTCTGCAAAAGTGAACAACTATTTTCCCTCTCTGTGAAAAAAACTGCCAACTTGATTCTGCTCTGGGTGGGATCCAATGAGCTTCTTAAACAAGGTAATGCAGGTGGTACCTTATGATATTGCATGGCTAGGTGCCCAATCAGAATGCATTTATTTAATTTTTTTCACCACTAAATATTACATTATTACGTCCGTCCCCCTTCATCAGATCACGAGTGCACACCCGGCATATGGCCTCTGTCACGGTCTGCGCTACTGGCAGGCCCGGCAGCGATACATTGGCAAAGCATTGTTTATTTTTATGGGGGGGGGGGGGTGAATCCATGTTGGCTTTGAAAGAAATGATTAAACCATAATAGTTAGCTAGCTAGCTAATGGTTTCAATGCATCTGCTGAATGTGAAATTACAAGACACAAGACACTTAGCTAAGGCAAGGGTGCAACTTTGGTTTTAGAAGGTGGGGGGGGGGGGGGGGGGGGCATACGGAGTGTCCGCATGGTCCTAAAGCACACAGTTGCTTCATTTTGTATCACATTCCAATGATAAAACAGTAGGGGACAAAACATTTCAGAATGTGGCGGGGACATGTCCCCCCCAACCCCAGTGAATGTTGCGCCCCTGCCTAAGGGTGTTTCCTGATGTCCTCCGAGTCAGTCCCGGTGGGCTAGCTAACTAGTCAGTATCCGCTGAGTCATTTTTATCTGAAATGGAATAGTTAAGTAAACAAAAAACGATCAAACTTTTTATACACTAGATGGCTAGTTAGCAGAAAACCACTGTTGCCTCTGAGCATTCCCAGCTAGCTAACTAGCTATCTAACATAGCTAGCTGTACTACCAGTCGTTTTAAGTTGCCAGAATATAAAGACCCTACCGCTATGCTTGTTTATATTGAGCTGCACTGGGGTTGGAACGCAATCATGGTTAGATATGGGTCAGAATACGTACCTCAATGCAGGGATGGGGTATGCCACTGTACTCCATATTTTATCTTTATTCACACTGCTACATCGAGAAGATTGAATACTGATAGTTTTCCTGGAAAACGTTTCATCCTCATGCTAGCTAGCAGTAGCCACAGCTGCCATTATGGAATGGCATGTGGCGTTAAACACAAAGTAGCTGATTGGCTAACTACCATTTGAAAATGGCTGTGGTGGCTACTGCTAGCTAGCAGGAGGACGAAAAGGGCAGTTTCCAGGAAAACGATCAGTATTTCAATGTTCTCAATGGAGCAGTGTGGATAAGGTATAATTTGGTTAACAGTGGCATATCCCATCCGTGCATTGAGATACATTTTCCGACCCATATCTCGCGTTGGCTCCACAGTGTTTTAATGTAACCTTGATTGCGTTCTGACCCTAGTGCAGCTCTGTGTAAACAAGTGAAACCTTGTGGTCGGTATCTTCTGGCAACGTTTTAAGCTGCTAGCTAAGATTTGGATGAACTGTCACTCCAAAACCTGTTGACCAATAGAGATGCATATCCCTCTAAACCCTGACTACATGGAATGTGCCACATTTTTGCAAATGCTTAAAAAAACATTGATAGCAAAGGGCAGGGTAACGTAAGTGTTTCATTGCTATCGAGTTATCCTTAAAAATGTTTTGCATCCATTTACAATTAGTTTGTTTTTGCCTTTCAACATTATATCCTTGCAATATTATACATTTTTCTCTGAATAATGTGGGGTTAATGTTTTGCTTTTGATATCATTATTTTTGTTTGCAACAATAAGAATTTTGTTCTCGAATTCAAACAGTTTGCTTGATATTGAAGGCACAAAAGTCATTCCATATCATTTTGTGTTACTTTTGCGCCGTACTTCTTTCGTCTCAGTTCTCCCCTAGGCTATAACATTAAATCCAAATAACATAGTTGAGTTTAAATGACATTTGTAACAGCAAATGTCAATTTTACCAAAGATCTCTGTGATTTTGCCATAATAACCAATTTATATAAATAATCTAAAGGTTACATGCAGACAATAGGTCAAAAGGTCATGGGGCTTAGTGGTAACATAAAATATACAAATGAAATGAATGATTGTCGTCATAGGCTACCATTTAGTACATCTCGATATGAATGCTATCTTGCGACCACTGACCAGACACTCATAAGTCTATTACATAATGTGTAATGTTCAAGATATTTATTTATTTATTTAGCCATCTGTTTTACCACCAGCCCTTCTGCCTGTCTTAGTGTTGTGTGGATCAATGACTTGATGCTATGGCGACATCTTTGGGCCGGAAGCACGAGCCGCATAGCCTACATGTGAGAAATGTGTGTGATGCGTGCGATGGTGGAGTCCTAAATTCTGTGCTGTCCAGTTGTCAACATAGGTGACTAGTTTCAGGAAACTAGGCGTATGTTATGCGTCACTACTTCACAGGAGAGGCATTTGAACATAAACCTCAATTTTTTTATCAAAATGCATTTTTTGGGCAGAATTGCCTTCTGGAACATGTGAACTTTCTTAATAAGAAACTAGTATTCCATCTGTAAATACTAATAAACTTTTTAAATTACTAGTTGGTTTAGCCATAGAAAAAGTCAGGAACCTTCCCACTAGCTATGATTGGCTGAGATAATGGATGGGATGAACATGCCGAGAGCTGAGTTCTGATTGGTCTGCCATGTAACATGCTTCTGTCTATAACATGAGCTGCTCAGTGTGTGTAGGTAATCCTTTTGAGCAGGGCTTTTTTAAAACAGTTATCACAAAGAATTGCAAAAGTGAGCCTCCGGAGTGGCGCAGCATTCTAAGGCACTGCATCGCAGTGCTGAGGCGTCAGTACAGCCTCGGATTCGATCCCAGGCTGTGTCACAGTCGGCCGTGACCCGGAGACCCATGAGGTGGGACACAATTGGCCTGGCGTTGTCAGGGTTAGGGGAGGGTTTGGCGGGCTGGGATTTCCTTGTCTCATCATACTCTAGTGTCTCCTTACAGTGGGCAGGGTGCCTGTAAACTGACTTCGGTCGTCAGTTGGACAGTGTTTCCTGCGACACATTGGTGCGGCTGGCTTCCGGGTTAAGCGAGCAGTGTGTCAAGAAGCAGTGCGACTTGGTAGGGTCGTGTTTCGGAGGATGCATGGCTCTCGACCTTTGCCTCTCCTGAGTCCGTAGGGGAGTTGCAGCTATGAGACAAGAGTATAACTACCAAAAGGGGCAAAAAAAATTGATAATGCTCTACACTTTCTGGATGACTGAGTTTTGAAATCAGTGGAATGCCGGTGAAGCAGAGTATGAAAGCTAAGGAGATGGAGAAAATTCTAGCTTTTGATTGCAAATATACGGAGGGAGTTGAAAAGAGAACACACAGAAGGCTCTTGTATAAAACACCGGATTACATGTTCAAACTAAGGGCAAGCATGGCATCTGTGACAGGGAGGGAGAAGCATTCATTCATGTATACGGATAAGAAAGTCTAGCTAGTTATATTTTAAGATGTTATATGTTTCTAATCTTGTCAGAAAGTCATTTTCATTGCAAGTTCAAGCGTACTGTTAACTAACTAGCTAACGTCAGCTGGTTGGCTCACTAGCTAACGTTACGTGTATGATCTGGGTAGTAATATTATTCTTTCGCATTGCTAGTTATAGCCCAAGATATCTAACATTGACTCTAGTTGTTTATATTTTTATTAACTAGGCAGCCTGCTACATGTCTAAACAAAAGACTCCACTATGCAAGTAACCATTTCACTGTACTGTTTACACCTTCTGTGTCCTGTGCATGTGACAAATACACTTTGATTTTATTTGATATACGGTACTGTGTGTTTACCAGAGATGGTAATGTGAAGAACAACATGACCTGCACCAAAGTCAAATTAGGATATAACGTTAGGCCAACGATACAGTGTCGTTGTTCTAAAGTTCTAAAATTCTCTCTTAGAATGCCCTGTTTTTATTTTGTCACACTCACAACCGTAAGCTATTTTCTGTAATTAGCTTGCCATTAACCTGTAAAGAAGTATCTTGTTGTGAGTTTATTTTCCTGTAATTATGAATACAAATTAGCTAAAGTTAAGAAGTTGTCAGCTGTTTGATGTGGTCATTATTTGAACTGGCTAGCCAGCTAACTTAACGTTAGCTAGCTAGCTAACAAGCTAGAAACAAACAAAAACATTGTTTAGAAAGTTGCTTTTAGTTGTCTGGTTTGCTAGTTGGTTAACTTTAGCTACAGGTTGTTGCAGGGTAGTAACATTATGAGTTGATATTATGGTTAATTGTTTAGCTAGCTAGTTAGCTATATGACATGGTCATTATTTGAACTGGCTAGCCAGCTAACAAACTAACAAGCTAGAAATGTTGCTTTTAGTTTCCTGGTTTACTAGATTGACATATTTATTTTATTTATTTTTATTTTACCGTTATTTTACCAGGTAAGTTGACTGAGAACACGTTCTCATTTGCAGCAACGACCTGGGGAATAGTTACAGGGGAGAGGAGGGTGATGAATGAACCAATTGTAAACTGGGGATTATTAGGTGACCATGATGGTTTGAGGGCCAGATTGGGAATTTAGCCAGGACACCGGGGTTAACACCCCTACTCTTACGATAAGTGCCATGGAATCTTTAATGACCTCAGAGAGTCAGGACACCCATTTAACGTCCCATCCGAAAGACGGCACCCTACACAGGGCAGTGTCCCCAATCACTATACTAAATTCATTTTAATTTTGGTGTTAGAATCCACCAGTTATGCTATTTTGGACCACCAGGCTACTGGTGTCATGCAGCCTGTCGTTTTTGTGTTTATACTTATTCATAACGACAGCAACAAGTTTGATGTCAGATGTCAAAAGAATGTTAATGATGTCACTGCGACAACTGTCTACAGACATGTCGATAGACATAGTATATACCAGCCTTAAGTCTTGAAACCTTTGGTTGTTTAGTACACTACCATACTCACTCTGTTTAGCACATGGCCTCTAATGTGAATCCTTAAAGAGATGGGTGGGGCTAAGGCTTAAGAGGGTGTGAAGGATTCTGAATGGGTGTAGACAAAGAATAGCTCTCCAGTAGGTGTACCAAAATATTAAGGGGCCTTTTTCTCAAAAGCGGGGTTACAAGTTTATCAACTTTCAAAGCAGAATTACTTAATTTTTACATTTTCTAGCTCTGAGTCTACTTTTATCCAATGTAAAAAACACAATTACTAATTTTGCTACATATGAGCGAATCGAGCTGGTCGGTCACATATTATCACATAAGCATGCTAGGCCTAGGCCTATTGGTTAGCCTTCCTCTGAATATTTTGCAACTTGTTCCTGTTATTTGAGTAGTATCTATTTGAGTAGTTGACAAATAAACAACAGGCCTACCTACAGCTGGAACCAGTCTTCCATCCAACCGTCCACATTTTGAAGCGAGATTGTTCATTGATGTCATACGCTCTTACAAGTTCCCAGTGGAACTAGAGTTGGCATCTGTTTCATTGTCGGGACCAGATGGCACAGGTTGTCTGGGGAATTCTACCTGGCACCCACGTAGGCTAGGCTACAGATGGTTTATCACACAGTAAATTACTCAGAAAATGATAAATGTGTCCAAATAACCTAAAGGTCATCTCGCTTTACAAATGGAATATCTTCCTTATCGGTTGTTCTACGAAATTGGTGGCTTTTTGACCAGCCAATTTAAAAATATTTTTTTACAAACTCAGATAATAGTTAACCCCTTAACAATGTAGATCCTCATATATGACAGCTTGATGTATTTTGATATTTTTACTGCATTACATACAAAAAAAATCTTGTTGCCTATTTGACACTGTGGTTAGCTATATTTTAATGACAATTCAGACTTTCCAGAATGTAACTTGACTATTTAATTTGCATATATAATCAAAGACAGAAAAGGGTAATGATAATATTATGAAATATTCTTTGTGATAACACCAGTGACGTTAACACCAGTGACCAGTAACACCAATGACAAATCTTTATAATATTCAATTAAAACCAGCAGGAACAGTAACACCATTGATGGCAAAACCAGTGACAAATCTGCAGAAAATATAGAATATCTAAGATGGCGGCAACACAGTAGCTCTGACCAATCGGAATCTATGCTTCAAGATAGTTTTTTGAAACAGACCAGTTATGACCTCCGTAAGGCAATCAAAGAGGCAAAACGACAGTACAAGGACGAAGTGGAGTTGGAATTCAACGACTCAGACACGAGCCATATGTGGCAGGGATACTTAAGGGAAAGCCAGCCACATCACGAACACTGACCCTTCGCTCCCATATAAGATAAACACCTTATTTTCCCGCTTTGAGGAAAACAATGTCGAGCCACAGCCCACCGCTCACGAGAACTGTGTGCTCTTGTTCTCTGTGGCCAATGTGAGTAAGTCATTTAGCGTGTTAACACTTGCAAGGCTGCCGGGCCAGACGGCATCCCAAGCCGTGTCCTCACACTGGGCGAAAAGGGTCAATATCAGGCGATATCTTTATCTATTATACAGTTGATGTTGAAAGTTTAAAACACTAAGATTGGAGTCATTAAAACTCGTTTTTCAACTACTTCACAAATTTCTTGTTAACAAACTATAGTTTTGGCAAGTCGGTTAGGACATCTACTTTGTGCATGACACAAGTAATTTTTCCAACAATTGTTTACAGACAGATTATTTCACTTGTAATTCACTGTATCACAATTCCAGTGGGTCAGAAGTTCACATACACTAAGTTGACTGTGCCTTTAATCAGCTTGGAAAATTCCATAAAATGATGTCATGGCTTTAGAAGCTTCTGTTAGGCTAAGTGACATCATTTGAGTCAATTGGAGGTGTACCTGTGGATGTATTTCAAGGCCTACCTTCAAACTCAGTGCCTCTTTGCTTGACATCATGGGAAAATCAAAAGAAATCTGCGTTTGCTGCAGGAGGGACTGGTGCACTTCACAAAATAGATGGCATCATGAGAAAGGAACATTATGTGCATATGTTGAAGCAACATCTCAAGACATCAGTCAGGAAGTTAAAGCTTGGTCGCAAATGGGTCTTCCAAATGGACAATGATCCCAAGCATACTTCCAAAGTTGTGGCAAAATGACTTAAGGACAACAAAGTCAAGGTATTGGAGTGGCCATCACAAAGCCCTGACCTCAATCCCATAGAACATTTGTGGGCAGAACTGAAAAAGCGTGTGCGAGCAGGGAGGCCTACAAACCTGACTCAGTTACACCAGCTCTGTCAGGAGAAATGGGCCAAAATTCACCCAACTTATTGTGGGAAGCTTGTGGAAGGCTACCCTAAATATATGACCCATGTTAAACAATTTAAAGGCAATGCTACCAAATTCTAATTGAGTGTATGTGAGCTTCTGACCCACTGGGAATGTAATGAAAGAAATAAAAGCTGAAATAAATTCTTCTCTCTACAATTATTCTGACATTTCACATTCTTAAAATAAAGTGGTGATCCTAACTGACCTAAGACAGGGAATTTTTACTCTGATTAAATGTCAGGAATTGTTTAAATGTTTTTGGCTAAGGTGTATGTAAACTTACGACTTCAACTGTATTTGTAGATATTTTTTTGGAGACATTTTATTAGATATAAGGAGTAGACATGCTCCAGATACGATTGTCCTTCATTTCATATACAGAGCTAGGATATTCTCTATAATAGGACAGTTTCTACATGCATCCAATCCGGACCTCAGAAATCTCCCTGCTATTGTATGAGTCCAGGGAGATACACCACATGTCCAAAGGCATGTGGACACCAAAAGTCTGTGGATACACATGTCATTCAAAAATCATGGGCATTAATATGGAGTTGGTCCCCCCTTTGCCGCTATAACAGCCTTCACTCTTCTTGGAAGGCTTTCCACTAGATGTTGGAACATTGCTGCGGGGACTTGCTTCCATTCAGCCACAAAAGCATTAGTGAGGTCGGGCACTGATGTTGGGCGATTAGGCTTGGCTCACGTTCCAATTCATCCCAAAGGTGTTCGATGGGGTTGAGGTCAGTGCTCTGTGCAGGCCAGTCAAGATCTTCTACACCAATCTCGACAAACCATCAAATACTGTCCACACTGTCTATACACACCATATTCCGGACTCAGACATTGTTCTGATACTTCATAATTTTTTTTCTTTTTTTCTTTTGGATTATGTGCATGTTGTTTTGTAATGTTTTCTAGGTATTATTACTGCATGGTTGGCGCTAGAACCACAAGCATTTAGCTGCACCAGCATAACATCTGCAAATATGTGTACGCGACCAATTCACTTTTATTTGGATTTGATTAAATGGTAAATAAATCACTTAATCATGTGATTTGATCAATTATTTAAAATGTAAAAAAAATCTCCGCTTACAATAAACTATATAACACCAGTGACACATCTTAAGGCTTCACATGAAATGACCAAATTATTCATAAAAATGTTAACATATGACGACAGAGTTCAGACTCACCACATGCTTTTCAAAACTGCCCACCTGCAATGAACCTTTGACCCAGTAAGATGTTGGCAAGGATGTTGCATATTTTTTAAATTGTGGTTTTTAGAACCAGTGACATGAAATCCCTGTAAATTATTTATAATATTTAGTTGATATTTTAATTTAAGTAATCCACTTAATAACAACAGTAAAATACTTTCCTATGTATGGGAGAAAAAATACATTTTGTTTAACTCAAAATATGTGACTTAACCACAACTCCTGACCCGATGTCAACGTCGTGTGTATAGGTGGCAGGGAAGTCAGACGCAGGAGAGTAAACGAAGTGTATATGGAGACTTTTAATAAACGTCCATGAAATGCTCCAAACACGAGTAATATACATATATCAAAATAAAATGGGTACAAGGACCCGTCGCACACCTATACACTAATAAAACAACACTTGACATACAACAATCTCTGACAAACACATGAAGGGAAACAGAGGGTTAAATACACAACAGGTAATGAATGGGATTGACAACAGGTGTGTGGAAAGACAAGACAAAACCAATGGAAAATTAAAAATGGATCGATGATGGCTAGAAGACCGGTGAAGTCGACCGCCGAACACCGCCCGGACAAGGAGAGGCAACGACTTCGGCAGAAGTCGTGACATTACCCCCCCCCCTGACGCGCGGCTCCAGCAGCGCGTCGACACCGGCCTCGGGGACGACCCGGAGGGCGAGGTGCAGGGCGATCCGGATGGAGGCGGTGGAATTCTTTTAACATGGAAGGATCTAAAACGTCCTCCACCGGAACCCAGCATCTCTCCTCCGGCCCGTACCCCTCCCAGTCCACGAGGTACTGAAGGCCCCTCGCCCGACGTCTCGAATCCAAAATGGATCGAATAGCGTACGCCGGGACCCCCTCGATGTCTAGAGGAGGCGGAGGAACTTCACGCACTTCAGCCTCCTGGAGCGGGCCAGCCACCACCGGCCTGAGGAGAGACACATGGAACGAGGGGTTAATACGGTAATTAGTGGGCAGTTGTAATCTATAACATACCTCGTTCACTCTCCTCAGGACTTTAAACGGCCCCACAAACCGCGGACACAGCTTCCGACAGAGCAGGCGGAGGGGCAGGTTTCGGGTCGAGAGCCAGACCCTGTCCCCTGGTACGAACACCGGGGCCTCACTGCGGCGACGGTCTGCGCCAATTTTCTGGCGCCTTATGGCACGCTGAAGGTGGACGTGGGCTGCCTCCCAAGTTTCCTCAGCGTGCCGAAACCAATTGTCCACCGCAGGAGCTTCGGTCTGACTCTGATGCCAAGGAGCCAGAACCGGCTGATACCCTAATACACATTGAAAAGGGGTAAGGTTAGTGGAGGAGTGACGTAGCGAGTTCTGGGCTATCTCTGCCCAGGGCACGAACTTCGCCCACTCCCCTGGCCGGTCCTGGCAATAGGACCGCAGAAACCTGCCCACATCCTGGTTAACTCGCTCCACCTGCCCATTACTCTCGGGGTGAAAACCTGAGGTAAGACTAACCGAGATCCCCAGACGTTCCATCAACGCCTTCCAGACCCTTGACGTAAACTGGGGACCCCGATCAGACACTATATCCTCAGGCACCCCATAATGCCGGAAAACATGTGTAAACAGAGCCTCCGCAGTTTGTAAGGCCGTAGGGAGACCGGGCAAAGGGAGAAGACGACAGGACTTAGAGAACCGATCCACAACGACCAGGATCGTGGTGTAACCCTGTGAAGGTGGAAGATCAGTCACAAAATCCACTGACAGGTGCGACCACGGCCGTTGAGGAACGGGTAAAGGTAAAAGCTTACCTCTAGGCAGGTGTCTAGGAGCCTTGCACTGGGCGCACACCGAACAGGAGGAAACATAAATCCTCACGTCCTTAGCTAAAGTGGGCCACCAGTACCTCCCATCAAGACAGCGCATCGTCCGACCTATCCCAGGATGACCAGAGGAGGGTGATGTGTGAGCCCAATAGATCAATCGATCGCGGACAGCAGACGGAACGTACAGACGACCAGCTGGACACTCAGGAGGAGAGGGCTCTGCACGTGACGCCCGCTCAATGTCCGCGTCCAGCTCCCACACTACTGGCGCCACCAAACACGACTCTGGGAGTATGGGAGTGGGATGCATGGGTCGCTCCTCTGTGTCATACAGCCGAGACAATGCGTCTGCCTTGACGTTCTGGGAGCCTGGTCTGTAAGTAAGCGTAAACACAAAACGAGTGAAAAACATGGCCCACCTTGCCTGGCGAGGATTTAGTCTCTTCGCCTGCCGGATGTACTCCAGATTGCGGTGGTCAGTCCAGATGAGAAAAGGGTGATTAGCCCCCTCAAGCCAATGCCTCCACACCTTCAAGGCTTTTACGACAGCTAACAGCTCTCGGTCCCCCACATCATAGTTACGCTCCGCCGGGCTGAGCTTCTTCGAAAAGAAAGCACAGGGGCGAAGCTTCGGTGGCACACCCGAACGCTGAGAGAGCACTGCTCCTATCCCAGCTTCGGATGCGTCCACCTCTACTATGAATGGCAAAGAGGGATCCGGATGAGCCAACACAGGCGCCGAGGTAAACAGAGCCTTCAGTTTACCAAAAGCCCTATTCGCCTCGGCCGACCACTGCAAGCGCACCGGTCCCCCCTTTAGCAGTGAGGTAATGGGAGCTGCAACCTGACCAAAACCCCGGATAAATCTCCGGTAGTAATTGGCAAACCCTAAAAAACGCTGCACCTCCTTTACCGTGGTTGGAGTCGGCCAATTACGCACGGCTGTAATGCGGTCGCTCTCCATCTCCACTCCTGAAGTGGAAATCTGATGCCCTAGGAAGGAGATGGATTGTTGGAAGAACAAGCATTTCTCAGCCTTGACATATAAATCATGCTCCAACAGGCGACCAAGCACCCTGCGCACCAAGGACACATGCTCAGCGCGTGTAGCAGAATATATCAAAATATCATCGATATACACCACTACACCCTGCCCGTTCAGGTCCCTGAAGATCTCATCTACAAACGATTGGAAGACTGATGGAGCATTCATCAACCCATATGGCATGACCAGGTACTCATAATGACCTGAGGTGGTGCTAAATGCCGTCTTCCACTCATCACCCCTCCTAATACGCACCAGATTGTACGCACTCCTGAGATCCAATTTTGTGAAGAAGCGGGCTCCGCGCATTGACTCCATTACTGTATTGATCAAAGGTAGCGGGTAACTATATTTTACCGTGATTTTATTAAGGTCTCGATAATCAATGCACGGGCGTAAACCGCCATCCTTCTTTTTCACAAAAAAGAAACTCGAAGAGGCGGGTGAAATGGATGGCTGAATGAACCCCTGACGCAGGGATTCAGAGATATAATTATCCATAGCCACTGTCTCCGCTTGCGACAGAGGATACACGTGACTCCTGGGATATGCAGCGTCTACCAGGAGATCTATCGCACAATCCCCCTGTCGATGGGGTGGTAATTGAGTCGCCTTCTTTTTACAGAAGGCGAGTGCCAAATCGGCATATTCTGGGGGGAATGCGCACGGTGGAAACCTGGTCTGGACTTTCCACCGTAGTAGCACCAACGGAAACCCCTACACACCTACCTGAGCACTCTCGCGACCACCCCGTGAGAGCCCTCTGTGGCCAAGAAACAGTGGGGTTATGAGTAGTTAACCAGGGTAGGCCTAACACCACAGAATACGCAGGGGAATCAATAAGGAAAAGACTAATCTTCTCCTTGTGACCCTCCTGCGTTATCATAGACAAAGGTGCGGTGACCTCCCTGATAAACCCTGACCCTATTGGTCGACTATCTAAGGCATGAATAGGGAAAGGCATATCCACAGAAACAACAGGAATCCCTAAACTATGAGCAAAATTTTTGTTAATGAAATTCCCAGCCGCGCCTGAATCTACTAGCGCCTTATACTGGGAATGCAGAGAAAAATCCGGAAAGGTGACAGAGACAAACATAAGTGCAGCAGAGGGCTCTGGATGAGTATGGTGCCTACTCACCTGGGGTGATGCCAGAGTGCCCTGCCTGCCTTCTCTATTCCCAGAGGAACCAACCCGGCACCGATCAGCAGTGTGATCTCTGCGATCATAGATGGTGCTCGAGCGGGTACCCCCTCCGGTCTCCCTGCGCACCATCCCTCCCAATTCCATAGGTTCGGGAGAGAGAGTGCGGGAGGATGGAACAACCAGACCCCGATCTAGACGTCCCCGAGTAGCCAGCATGTTGTCCAGCCTGATGGACATATCCACCAGCTGGTCGAAGTTGAGGGTGGTGTCTCTACAGGCCAGCTCCCGACGGACGTCCTCGCGTAGACTACAACGGTAGTGGTCGATCAGGGCCCTGTCGCTCCATCCAGCGCCGGCAGCCAAAGTCCTAAACTCCAAAGCGAACTCCTGAGTACTCCTCGTCCCCTGCCTCAGATGATAGAGGAGCTCACCTGCTGCTCTGCCTTCGGATGGGTGGTCGAATACCTTCCGGAAATGGCAGATGAGCTCCTCAAAATGGTCCAACGCCTTATCCTCTCCACACACAGCGTTGGCCCACTCCAGGGCTTTCCCGGTAAGGCATATGACGAGGGCGGAGCTTTTCTCACGGTCTGATGGTACTGGAGAGACCGTGGCCAGATACAAGTTCAGTTTTAGGAGAAAACCCTGGCAGCTGGCAGTATCTCCATTGTATCCCGTGGGTAGGGATAACTGGATCCTGTTCTGTTCCGGAGGAGAAAAAACATTCAAAGGAATTCCAGGTGGTGGTGGAGGTACTGGAAAAGCGCCCTGTCTCTCCCAGCGGTCCATACTCTGGACAATGCGATCCATGGCAGCGCACAGACTGTCAATCTCCTCCGCTTGTTTCAGGACGCGTTCCTCAACCTCCATTAGCGAAGTGCCTCCTCCTGCTGACTTCATTTTTTAAGGTCAGAGATTCTGTCAACGTCGTGTGTATAGGTGGCAGGGAAGTCAGACGCAGGAGAGTAAACGAAGTGTATATGGAGACTTTTAATAAACGTCCATGAAATGCTCCAAACACAAGTAATATACATATATCAAAATAAAATGGGTACAAGGACCCGTCGCACACCTATACACTAATAAAACAACACTTGACATACAACAATCTCTGACAAACACATGAAGGGAAACAGAGGGTTAAATACACAACAGGTAATGAATGGGATTGACAACAGGTGTGTGGAAAGACAAGACAAAACCAATGGAAAATGAAAAATGGATCGATGATGGCTAGAAGACCGGTGAAGTCGACCGCCGAACACCGCCCGGACAAGGAGAGGCAACGACTTCGGCAGAAGTCGTGACACCCGAGGGAATAGCTATTTTCATGGTACTGACCATTTTCTATGATATATATAAAAAATAGTTAGCAAAATAGCTGTCTTACATATCTTTTAAAGTGTTTTTCCTCGTAGTTAAGGCGGGGAACAGGAAAGCCACCATGTTCTTAGAATGACCCAATCAAGAAATTGTTAAATACTTTTTGGGTAAAAGGAGGACGATTCAGGAGGATATTAAATTATAGGTTACTGTTGGAGTTTTTTGTCTTCCTTTTGAAAATCAAACTAAGATTAAGCATAATTTCCAAACATTCTCCAGGCATGCAAATCACAGGCTAAAAATGTCAAGCAAGAGCTTTTATGACAATGAAGGTATCACACACAAGCAATCATGTCACTCACCCCGCCATACCACACCTGCCAAAATTAGGCATTTATTCTTAAAGTGATGACTTATCTTCTAACCAGTTTAGTCCAAATAGCTACATCCTACTCATAACCCCCAAAAACAGATATAAATCATTAAAATTTAAGTATTAAATGAATGTACAAGTCTGAAAGAGTGACTAGGACCTAATACATGCATTGAGCCAAGATGGCAACTATATACACTGAGTATACCCCCCCCCCCCCCCCGTTGTCCTCAGAACAGCCTCAATTTGTCAGGGCATAGACTCTACAATGTGTCAAAAGCATCCACAGGGATGCTGGCTCATTTTGACTCCAATGCTTCCCACAGTTGTGCCACAGCCCCACAGTTGAGGGGTGTACCATTTTTGATACACACGGGAAACTGTTGAATGTGGAAAAAACCCAGCAGCATTGCAGTCTTTGACACAAACCAGTGTGCCTGGCACCTACTACCATGCCCCGTTCAAAGGCACTTACATCTTTTTTCTTACCCATTCACCCTCTGAATGGCACACGTGCACAATCCATGTCGCAATTATTTCAAGACTTAAATATTAGTCTTTAACCTGTCTCCTCCCCTTCATCGACACTGATTGAAGTTGATTTAACAAGTGACATCAATAAAGGATCATAGCTTTCACATGGATTCCCATAAATGAAACCCATGAATGTCAGATATAATCAGGAACTTCATGTCAGATTTTAATATATTTAATTGCAATGAGACTCCAGTGTATGCTTCTCTGAAACTCTTTAACCTCCAGCTAATGGGAGTGAAAGGCAGAAGGAGAGAGAGAGAGAGAGAGAGTAAGCCAAAATCAGAATTCTCCCCTTTTCTCCTGCTTGTAATTTTTGTGTATTTAGATTAAAACAGTGGTTTCCAGTCCTGGTGCTTGGGACCCACAGGGGTGCAATTTGGTCACACTTGATTTGGACAGTCCGGAAAGTAATTCTGTGGATAGATGCTTTAGGGTTAGGTTTATTTATCTAAATGTTTTATTTATTGAACCAGGCAAGTCAGTTAAGAACAAATTCTTAATTACAATGACTGCCTACACCAGCCAAACCCGGACAACGCTGGGCCAATTGTGCGCCACACTATGGGACTCCCAATCACGGCCGGTTGTGATAGAGCTAGGATTTGAACCAGGGTGGCTGTAGTGACGCCTCTAGCACTGAGATGCAGTGCCTTAGACCACCGCACCACTCGGGAGCCCAGGTTTAGAAAAAGGCGTCAGCTTCGGTTCGGCTGGCGCCTGCTTGCATACTCTCTTAAAATACTTTTGATTGATTAACATGAAAGTGCCTCAATAGTACTGTTTGTCCATCTTGAGACGCTTCAAAATAGTTAATTAATCTAAGATAACTCTGTAATAAATGTTTATGTTTTTGTAGAGGAGATCTTAGTCGTGCAATTTTACTCGTGCAAAATGTAACTAAATCTAAGATGTTTGGTACGCTATTTCTCAAGTGAAAAAATGTGCATGAAAATGATTTGTCTCTAGTTGAAAGACAACAAATACTTCATTAAAGAATCCCTACTGTTGACCAATCAGCAACTAAGGAGGTGAAGACTTCGTAATTTTTTTGGGTCACAAACAGACGAAGAGAGTTAAGGTTAGGGTAAGGATGGGGGTTAAGGTTAAGGTAAGGGCTAAGGTTAGGGTTAGTAGATAGTTGGTTGAAATGTTACTGTTATAGTCTATAGATAGTCTGTAGAGCATCTACAGATGGACTATGCAAATAAAGTGTTACCTGATTTTTTTTAGCTGCTCTAGCACTAACTAACACACCTGATTTAACTAATATGCTCATCATTGAGCCTGAATCAGGTGTATTACAGTACAGTAGTGATAGGGCAAAAACAAAAATGTCCGCCTTTTGATTCCCCAGTTCCAGGATGGGGAAACACTGACATAAAACATGAAAGAGAGATCTAATCTGCCCCCTTTACTCTCTGACGCGATGGATATTACTGCATCTGAAAAATGTGTCAATCCCTTTTGTCGACTTCTCTCTGGTTTGCGTACAAAGATTACAGAGAAACTGATAAGGGCACATGGAGCAAGGGACAGAGAGAAAGAATGAGGGAGATAGATGTGTGGAGACATGAATAGCTTGCAGGTGTTTGGTGGAGAGCAGAGCGAGCGAATGGGGAGAGAGATAGAGAGATGAAGCAGTAGGTTGTTTTTCCCCACGCTGTCATTATGATTTATGGGTGCTGCGTTTGAGCCCTCAAGTAGATATATCACTGTAAGCACAGGCCATGTGATGAAGGTGATCATGTTGAAGCTGAAAGGCTAAGTAACAAAGGAGGATGGTGGTGCATGTCCGTATGTAGTACGGCTGCAGGATCTGAGAAAAAAATGTAATAGCGTTTTTTTTTTTTTTTACACAACTATTGCGATATTGATTTGAATTGCAATTTAGATCAAAACACTTGGGTCACCAGGACCACTCATACGTAAAAAATGTATGCATATGACTAAGTCGCTTTGGATAAAGGCGTCTGCTATATGGCATATGCAGTGCATTCGGAAAGTATTCAGACCCCTTGATTTTTCCCCACATTTTGTTACTTTACAGCCTTATTCTAAAATTGATAAAATATTTTTTGTACCCTCATAATACCCTCATCATAAACCCTCAATCTACACACGAAACCTCATAATGGCAAAGCAAAAAAACGTTTTTAGAATTTGTTGCAAATGTATAACAAATACAAAACTGAAATATCACATTTACATAAGTATTCAGACGGTTTACTCAGTACTTTGTTGAAGCACCTTTGACAGCGATTACAGCCTTCAGTCTTTGTGGGTGTGACGGTACAAGCTTGGCACACCTGTATTTGGGGAGTTTCTCACATTCTTCTCTGCATATCCTCTCAACCTCTGTCAGGTTGGATGGGGAGCGTTGCTGCAAAGCTATTTTCAGGTCTCTCCAGAGATGTTCGATCAGGTTCAAGTCTGGGCTCTTGCT
This sequence comes from Salvelinus fontinalis, assembly GCF_029448725.1. Lineage (NCBI taxonomy): Eukaryota > Metazoa > Chordata > Actinopteri > Salmoniformes > Salmonidae > Salvelinus > Salvelinus fontinalis. The sequence goes on along the minus strand of NC_074686.1, from coordinate 1,351,754 downwards.
GGGCCACTCAAGGACATTCAGAGACTTATACCGAAGCCACTCCTGTGTTGTCTTGGCTGTGTGCTTAGGGTCTTTGTCCTGTTGGAAGGTGAACCTTTGCCCCAGTCTGAGGTCCTGAGCACTCTGGAGCAGGTTATAATCAAGGATCTTTCTGTACTTTGCTCCATTCATCTTTCCCTCGATCCAGTCCCTCTCACTGAAAACCATCCCCACGGCATGATGCTGCCACCACCATTCTTCACCGTAGGGATGGTGAAGGTTTCCTCCAGACGTGACGCTTGGCATTCAGGCCAAAGAGTTCAATCTTGGTTTCATCAGACCAGAGAATGTTGTGTCTTATGGTCTGAGAGTACTTTAGGTGTCTTTTGGCAAACTCCAAGTGGGCTATCCTGTGCCTTTTTACTGAGGAGTGGTTTCCGTCTGGCCACTCTACCATAAATGCCTGATTGGTAGAGTTCTGCAGAGATGGTTGTCCTTCTGAAAGGTTCTCCCATCTCCACAAAGGAACTCTGGAGCTCTGTCAAAGTGACCATGGTCACCTCCCTCACCAAGGCCCTTCTCCCCCTATTGCTCAGTTTGACCGGGCGGCCAGCTCTATGAAGAGTCTTGGTGGTTCCAAACTTCTTCCATTTAAGAAAACATTGAGGCCACTTTGCTCTTGGGGACCTTCAATGCGGAATAAATATTTTGGTACCCTTCCCCAGATCTGTGCCTCGACACAATCATGTCTCGGAGCTCTACGGACAATTCCTTCAACCTCATGGCTTTGTATTTGCTCTGACATGCACTGTCAACTCTGGGACCTTACATAGACAGGTGTGTGCCTTTCCAAATCATGTCCAATCAATTGAATTTACCACAGGTGGAATCCAATCAAGTTCTAGAAACATCTTAAGGATGATCAATGGAAACAGGATGCACCTGAGCTCAATTTCATGTAATCCATTTTAGAATAAGGCTGTAACGTAACAAAATGTGGAAAAAGTCAAGGGGTCTGAATACTTTCTGAAAGCACTGTAATTCTATGGTTGGTGTTGTTTGGCATGAAAACGAATGAAAAAGACAGGTATAGGAGTTGTTGTGAAAGGGTACTAGGAACCAAAGGGTTTGTCAGTGTTTCCAAGGGGACCCTAATTAAATTTGAATGAATGTTACATTCAGACAAAGGTTTTAGATGATGCTTCCAGTCTGATTCAGAACATGTGATTGAACAAACAACATGCTGACACCACCACTGGTAGCAGCCTGTATTAGAGCTAACATTCGTTAGCCAGATATCCCCCCTACCTCCGTAATCTTTGCTAGTTAAGTGCATTTAGATAGCCAGTTAGCTAGTTAGCGATTAGCATTAGGATTGGAGCTTGCTAAGACTAACTAAAGCCTTGTTCACACTGCAGGCCTTAATGCTAAAATCAGTATTTTTTTCTAATCCATTTTTGAATACTGACTGTCCAAACAACTGACTATCCAAACAGCAACTGACCAAATGTAAATTGTGTGTGTTCAGACAGCAGTCATTTGCTGACATGGCTATGCTAGTTGTCATAGTAACGATGGGTGTGTGCGCAGTGGTGAAGGCTGATTGGTGTTGGTCCTCGTGCTCCCTATCATTCAAGAAGTTAGGTCTATAGCCAGCTAAGATGTCGTGGACATTTCCCAATTGCTTTGAATGTTCAAAAGCATAGTTTAAGAACACTTTTAAAGCCTCAAATGGATAAGATGATCCAACTTTCAAAATTCTACATTTTTAGCTAGCCACAGCAGTCAACTAGCATGCTAGATTACTGTTAAGCTTTCTAATACATGTTTGTAAACTATTAACAAGCTAGTTAGCTACCACGTGTTCTTGTCAAAATGTCAACAGAGTACCTAGCAAGCACAAGATTGGTATCTCAATTCAAACCACCTATGATGGTTGTGGCTTGAAATGTGGCTTGAAATATCCGATTCCATGTGCTTTTTGGCTGTTCAGACTGGAGGAAAAAGATCTGATTCGAATCGGATATGCACATTTTTTATTTGAGTTACTTCCAACTGCCAGTGGGAACAAGGATTAACTCGATTTTTTCAGAGATAAAGATACACAAACCAATAGTATAATAGAGAAAACATGGATTTATCGTGAACAAAAATATAAACGCAACAATCAATAATTTCTCAGATTTGACTGAGTTCCGATTCATATAAGGAAATCAGTCAATTGAAATAAATTAATTAGGTTCTAATCTATGGATTTCACCTGACTGGGAATACAGATATGCACCTGATGGTCACAGATTTCTTTAAAAAAAAGAAGTGGCGTGGATCAGAAAACCAGTCAGTATCTGGCGTGACCACCATTTGCCTCATAGAGTTGATCAGGCTGTTGATTATTGATCGTTTCCTGTGGAACGTTGTCCCATTCCTCTTCAATTGCTGTGTGAAGGTGCTGGATATTGGCGGGAACTGGAACATGCTGTCATACACGTCGATCCAGAGCATCCCAAACATGCACAATGGGTGACATGTCTGGTGAGTATGCAGGTCATGGAAGAACTTGGTCATTTTCAGTTTCCAGGAATTGTCTACAAATCCTTATGACATGGGGCTGTGCATTATCATGCTGAAACATGAGGTGATGGCGGCGGATGAATGGCACAACAATGGGCCTCAGGATCTCATCATGGTATCTCTGTGCATTCAAATTGCCATCGATAAAATGCAATTGTGTTCGTTGTATGTAGCTTATGCCTGCACATACCATAACTCCACCGCAACCATGGGGCACATTGATGTCAGCAAACCGCTTGTCCACACAATGTCATACACGTGGCCTGCAGTTGTAAGGCCGGTTCTCTAAAACGACGTTGGAAGCGGCTTATGGTAGAGAAATTAACATTATTTCTCTGGCAACAGCTCTGGTGAACATTCCTGCAGTCAGCATGCCAATTGCACACTCCCTCAAAAAATGTAGACATCTGTGGCATTGTGTTGTGTTACAAAACTGCACATTTTAGCGTGGTCACCAGCACAAGGTGCACCTATGTAACGAGCATGCTGTTTAATCAGCTTCTTGATATGCCACACCTACCAGTTGGATGGATTATCTTGGCAAATGATAAAATGCTCACTAACAGGTTTGTAAACAGATTTGTGCACATCATTTGTGAGAAATACGCTTTTTTGTGCTTATGGAACATTTCTGGGATTTTTTATTTCAGCTCATGAAACATGGGACCAACACTTTGCATGTTGCGTTTATATTTTTGCTCAGTGTATATGAAGAAGTTGCACGTCAATATCGCAATAATGATAAATAAATAACGAATTGTGCAGCTCTAGTATGTAGGATACTTTAAATTAGTATAATATAGTGTGAGGGACAGGGGGAGCAAGATCTTAACAGGAACAGACAAGGACCAAACAGAAAGGGAAGGTAAACGTATAAACGCAAACTGAAAGAGAAAGTGAAGGACAAGGGTAGGTGCAGGTGAGATAGAAGAAGAGCAAAGAAGGATAATAAAGATAAATGGAGAACATTCTTACACAGAATGTTCCTGACGAAACAACGTAGCAAGTAAACAATGGAATTTAGGACATACATGTATGAAGACTTTTGCTAAAAGTACGATTTTTATTGTCATTATTTTAACAATCGTCATTCTTAGTTCAGTTGACATGTTTTTTTTTTATTGATTCTTGTCAAAGGTAAACACAATTCTTGTTGTTGTCTCCAACGTTAGTAAATGCTTTTTTTAAATCCTAACATAAACTAACATTACTGAAGCACACACTCACTCTAACTCTTTCTCTCTCTCACTCTCTCTCTCTCTCTCATACACGCTTGCATATTCAGATCCTACAAACAAGTCCTTCAACGAATACCAAAAGTCTAAAATGCACACATACTCGAAAGCGCGGACAATCACACTCCTAATACATATATAACTCACACGAATGTGCAAGGATATGCCTTTTCTCTCTCTCTCTCTCTCACGCACACGCACGCACACACACACACACACACACACACACACACACATACATTCTGTCCCTACCTGTATGCATATAAAGTCACATTACAATGCACTATCCTCATTTCTTGAGTCAAAATGTTTAACTTCAGCACTTAAGGGGTGACGTCTTTTATCCGGTATCACCTGTACTCTTATTTCCTCCGTGCTGTTGCCATACGTTTTATGGTTAAATGTGATGCTTTATAACAAGTGAGAAGAAGAGTTTACATCTCTCCTTAATAGTCTTAACCGGCACATATCCTGGTACTGTACTTAACAGAAGCAAGTACTTTAGCAAAAAAAAATTATAGTTTGGCACAGTAGCTTAATTAATGAAAAAAATACTTTAAAATGTACATAAATAAACAAGCAAATCAATAAATAACGTACTTAAAAAATTTAAATGTTAATAAAACCATACAGCATTGTCATCGATAATGCAATCCTGATATTGTCCGACTTTATAGTATAAAACAGTACATCAGAGGACTGCTGTCTGTTTGCACATTCACACATGTTTACAAAATGGCGGCGAAAGTAATCTGTGACACAAATCACAGTCAGGCACCTGTGGCACTCTGGCGACTGTATTGGGTCGTTACCACGGTGGCTGGGATTGCAATAATGACCAGCCCTGATTCAGGAACCTTTAAAAGTGACGGGAATTTTAAAAAACAAAATTAAATCAGGTCTGGATTTGTAGGGAATTTGTTTGTTGTGAAATGTTTCATATTGTAATTGGTGGTATTAGAAACCACTCTGTTGACTATTGATAAAATGTTGGTACCTGGAACCCATGCAAAGTGTTATGGGTAAATGTATATAGCAAAAACACAGATGTGTGCTTCTGGAAATGCTCTAAAAGCAAAGGTCCAGAGTCTCAGATCTAGGACAGATCTAGGACCAGTTCTTGGAGGGACATATGGGCTCTGGACCTTTCTATGCACCACAAAGCCAAGGTTAGAGAACATCTGGAGGAGATGGATAACGGTACTCGAAAGCCTTATAGAGATCTTCTCAAAATATTTCCAGTCAACACCACCATGACAGTAAAAGATGGGTTGACATCCGGTAGAATGGCAGCAGTGTAGAGAAATGGCTGCAAGTATATGGCACAGCACAGTACAGCGAATCTCGGGCAGAGTCCAGCATGGGCCACAGTACTGCAGCACAGCCAAGTCCAGCTGAGTCCAGTCCTCAAAACCCATTGGAGGCCTACAGTCCCCAGTCTATTGGTCACACTCAGTGGAGCCCAGTCCATCCTACTCCACAGAGCTCAAAGGTCCTCCATACTGGGACTAGCTGAAGGCAATGTCATGGGAGTTCCTTAGCAGATGGACAGGCAGCCATACTCCTGGATGGTTGTGTCCATCCCATTACAAATCCCACTGCACATGTCCTACTTTAACTGCATATGTGTAGCCAGAGGCAGCCTAGGTCTGATGGAAGTATCATAAGTCTATAAGTCTGAATGCCATTTTCTCCTATTGGTCCTTGTGGTGGCATACCGAATGCATGAAATGCGGTGGCACATATGCACAAAGTGTATGTCTGACAACGCATGAACCGACGACATCATGTCGCACAAACGGTGTACCAACGGTGATTAGAGGTGAGTGGAGATAGACTTGAAAAAGGGAAAGGAACGTGAAAGGGGATACCTAGTCAGTTGCACAACTGAATTGTGTCTTCGCATTTAACCCCAACCCTGACTCCGAGAGGTGCAGGGGGGCTGCCTTAATCTACGTCATCGGTACCTGGGGAGCAGTTGTTTTGGGGGATTAACTGCCTTGCTCAAGGGCAAAATGGCAGATTTTAAAGGCCTCTCCTTAAGTGAGTACGATCCGAGAGTAAGTCCTGTTTTTTATGTTTGTGTCGAATTGATTGTAATTCTGGCTTTTGTTTGGTTGAATTATGTGTCCTTTCCTTGGTTTACTCCCACTTTCTAATTGAACCCAGGGTTAGTGAATACAGAGCCCTTCAGGCCAAGCGGTCCAGGTATCCATGTGATGTCACTCGGGGAGACAGTTGCTAGGACACCAGGAGGGCGGAGATGAGCAATGTTGCCACGGTGAGCAGAAGGCGATCGCGTGATGGGCTGCTGCCACTGACGCTCTTCTCCAGTTTGGGAATTTCAGGGTTAAATTCATCTGGGTGGGGGGAGAGAGAGAGAGAGAGAGAAAGAGAAAGAAAGAGAAAGAGAAAGAGAAAGAGAGAGAGAGAGAGAAGGATATATTTATATATATATATTTATATTTATATTGTAAATAAGCTTTGGCAATATGTACATTGTTACGTCATGCCAATAAAGCAAATTGAATTGAATTGAATTGAATTGAGAGAGAGAGAGAGAGAGAGAGAGAGAGAGAGAGAGAGAGAGAGAGAGAGAGAGAGAGAGAGAGAGAGAGAGAGAGTTAGCTTCATCTAGCAGGATTTGCAATTAAATGAAATTGCTATAGAACAAACCTATTGATTAGGCACAATCCTACATTAGCTGGAGGGTAAGAGAAAGCGAGAGAACAGGGAAAAAATACATCTCATTCTCAATGTAAGCCTGGGATGTGTGAGAAGAATCCGGAGCCTCCCTATAGGCCCCAATGGGGACAGACGGTGAAGAGGTAACGCGATAAGAGAGACACACACAAGGTGCGACACTGATACAGCGAGAATCCGGGCGTAGACACAGAAGAATGACACTTGGCGCCTGTCTCATTACACTTTTTGTGGAAATGTCTGGAATTTTGTTTTGTGAAGAGATGGCACAGCCTCCAACTCGACTGGTTTGACTGTGCTTCTGCCACGTCAAAGTCATTCATCGAAACATTAGAAAACGTGTCTGTCGGATACGACGATGACACATAGCCCTGACATCCACACCAGTGACGTGGGTAAATAAAGTAATATGGTAAAGTGATAGGGCCTGAGTGCCTGTGGTAAACAGACTGTTCCAGCTGAAAGGTAGATTTACCCATAGAGTTAGATAGAGATAGGATATAACCCCTTTTAGCATGGACATTGCCATTGAGGGCTTCCACCATTTTAAAGTAGTCAACTGGGTGTGGATTCTTATGGGTGTGGAGCGATCAGCCAATGATCAGAGCATTCTTCAAATTGGATGGCCTACGCTTACTAAATGGCTTTAAGCTATTTCACTGCCATCTCGTGGCCACAATAAATGACTGACACAAAAGATTTGATTCAGGTCTCTAGCACTGCAGGTGGCGGTAAATCACCAATATTAGCTTTATGCTGTTTTCAAACACAAAATAAAATAACATTGACCACTTTACCATGCTGTCACAGATGCCAAAATTGCACAAATACAAGGATGAGTCCTTTATCTAACTCTATGAGATTAGTTGACAAGGTATTTATCAGCGTGTTATCTCAGTACGGGAGGGGGCGGTGAGTGAGTTCGTACCATAGAATAGTGTTCCTGATTGTGTACGGTAGTGCTCGCTAAACTGGAGCTGTTACAGTAGGTGTTCTCAGGGATGTAAACTGGAGCACTGCTCTAGGGTGTTCTTGGACTCACATACAGGTAAATGGAGACCCATCCGATAGGAAACATACTGTAAATATGAAGAGAAGAGGAAGTAAAAACACCAATCAGAAGAGAGAGAGCTAATCCAAGGCCAAGACCAGTCCAGTGGGTGAGCAAGTGGGCGGTCAGTGTGGCTAGCGAGGCCATCAGGGTTACGCAAGTGTTTATGGGTCATGAGTCATGACTGCTACTGTGTCCTCTTTCTGTTGATGTCACTAAGTACAGAAGGATGCATTAGGATTCCCCAAGGCATTCTGGGTTGTTTGGACTATGTGCGTTTACTTTCATTTTTTCTCCCTAAGCTCGGTCATGAGTTACGATGCTCTGTGGAGCCATCCAGGCACCATTGAGCCTTTCTCTCAGAATAGTCTTATAGCTCAGGGGCTCTTTCCCCCCCTGTGCCCTGGTTTGAGTTTCCATCTCATGCGGGTCACACTGTTTTAGCCCTGTCTCGGCTGGCCACAAGCAGCCAAAGCTAAATGGTTCTCAGCAAGAAAGGCTTTTTTTTGAGAGATAGAGAGATAGAGATAGAGATAGAGATAGAGATAGAGAGAGAGGAGAGAGAGAGAGAGAGAGAGAGAGAGAGAGAGAGAGAGAGGACGAGGGTGCTTATATAACCACTCAATTGCACCATTGACTCGTTCACCTCCACCTGCTAGTCTTTGGTAAACAGGAATCTTCCATTCATTAGAAGACCTAGGATACAATTGAGGAAGGATAACTGTGTGTGTGTGCGTGTGTGTGTGTGTTTGAGAGAGAAAGAGTGACAGAGTGACAGAGAGAGAATGTGAGATGCAGAAAGAGATCGAGAGAGCATCAGGGAGAGTACTCACCGATGTTGTGTATTTTGATATTGGGCCTGAATGTGTAGTCAGGAGGGGTCTGACTGGAATCATCATCGTGGGAGACTTAGAGAGAGAGGAACACAAATACACAATGTCATTCAAATGCCCACACTACTTATTTTACACACTAACTGGGCGGCCACTGCACTGTTACTGCATCCCAAATGGTACCCTTTTGCCTACATAGTGCACTACTTTTGACCAGGGCCCAGGTTACGTCTCAAATGGCACCCTATTCCCTATATTGCCCGTCAAATGGCGCCCTATTCCTTATGTATTGCACTACTTATATAGTGCTATATACTGCACACTATGGTCCCTGGTCAAAAGTAGTGCACTATAAAGGGAATATGGTGCCATTCTGGACGCACAATGTGTGAATGCCAGGACACTCCAGTCCAGTACGTGAAGATATCCTATGAGGTGAAGCTATCGAGCAAAAGATGAAGGCATATTCACTGAGAGGGAAAGTATTACACACACTGATAAGCCTCGACTTGGTATTACATTCAAATCAGCTCAGTGAATTTTGAAATGATAATGCACATTGCTTACCCATATAATATTGCACTGCAAAGAGGGATGTAGCATATTGATAGGGAGCTACTGTACGGTGTGTTAATCTGTTAGACATGAGGCACATTGTAAGTATGTGCATTTGTAGAGACGAATGCTCTCAAAACAAAAGGGATAGGCCAGAGATACAGTGGCATGAGAATAGCAGAGAACAATTGGGTCCAGATGATAGGCTATTAAGCAGACCGTTCAGAGGGAAGGTTGTGGTTTGTAAAGGAAACACTATCACACACATGCAATCACGCACGGACGCACACATACAAACACACACAGACACTTTCTACAAAAACGCACACATACAAACACTTTCTACAAAAACGCACGCACGCACGCACGCAGGCGCGCGCACGTGCGCACGCACGCACGCACGCACGCGCACGCGCACGCGCACACGCACACGCACACGCACACACACACACACACAACCTGAGTGGACACTTCAATAGATTAGCCCTGACACTCAGAGAGGGGGTTAAGGTGATGTGTACACCGAAGCTGACACTGGCCTGAGTGTGGGATGTATTAATGGTGACAAGGTTAGAGAAGTAGGGGGAGCTTTCAGCACAGGGCGTTGATCAAAGGCCTGCAGGAGAGAGAGAGGCTACTGGAGTAAAAATAACACAGAACGTCACTATCAGAGAGAGCATCAACTATCAGAGAGATGCGGAGATGAGCGAGAGGGGGAGATGTTGAGCAGCGAGAGAGCGAGAGAGTGTGAGACAGAAACACAGAGAGAGCTGAGTGGGGGAGAGAGAGAGGGAAACAGAGAGAGATAAAGAGGAAAGATGCAGAGAGGGGGGGAAAGAGAGAGAGAAGAGGAATAGGGGAGAGAGAGAGAGAGAGAAAGCATCAGATAGAGAGAGAGCACATCAGGATCGAAGAGAGCGCATTCCTATCAAACACTATCAGAGCACTTGAGACTCAGAATAACACTGAACATCACTATCAAAGCCCTGGAAACATAGAATAACATAGAACATCATACAACCCTGGAACACAGTAAGGTAGAAATAACCTCACTATAAGAACACTGGGAAAGCACTGTCAGAAGCTGTAGTCTCAGGTCTCCTGTGTGCGTGGTGCGTGCACTTGCTTTCCTACATTAGCAGGACCCTAATGTCGTAACATTTCACCCTAATGTCCTGAAAAGGTAGGATTTTTTCCCAGGTCCTGCATTTGTTCAAATGCAATTTTAAGCTTAAGGGTTAGGTTTAGGGTTAGGTTTTTGGGGTTAGGTTTAGGGTTTTTGGGATAGGGTTAGGTTTAGGGTTTTGGGGTTAGGGTTAGGTTTTGGGGGTTAGGGTTTTGGTGTTAGGTTTAGGGTTTTTGGGGTTAGGTTTAGGGGTTTTGGGGTTAGGGTTGGGTTTAGGGTTTTTGGGGTTAGGGTTTGGTTTAGGGTTTTTGGGGTTAGGGTTAGGATTTTAGGGGTTAGGGTTAGGTTTAGGGTTTTGGGGGTTAGGGTTTTGGGGTTAGGTTTAGGGTTTTTGGGATTAGGGTTAGGTTTAGGGTTTTGGGGTTAGGGTTAGGGTTTTGGGGTTAGGTTTAGGGTTTTGGGGGTTAGGGTTTTGGTGTTAGGGTTAGGGTTTTTGGGGTTAGGGTTAGGTTTAGGGTTTTTGCTGTTAGGGTTAGGTTTAGGGTTTTGGGGTTAGGGTTAAGTTTAGGGTTTTGGGGTTAGGGTTAGGTTTAGGGTTTTTGGGGTTAGGGTTAGGTTTAGGTTTAGGGTTTTGGGGGTTAGGGTTTTGGGGTTAGGGTTAGGTTTAGGGTTTTGGGGGTTAGGGTTAGGTTTAGGGTTTTTGGGTTTAGGGTTTTGGGGTTAGGGTTAGGTTTAGGGTTTTTGGGGTTAGGGTTAGGTTTAGGGTTTTTGGGGTTAGGTTTAGGGTTTTTGGGGCTAAGGTTAAGGGTTAGGGTTCGGTTTAGGGGTTAGGGAAAATACGATTTTGCATGGTGAAAATTTCCGGAAACACAGCTCTGTGTGTGTGAATGCATGCGTGAGAGTGTGTGTGACTGTGTGTGTGTGTATGTATAGGAGGAAGAGGGAGGGAAGAAAGAAACAGAGAGAGACCCACCTGTGGAGCAGCAGACGTAGACTCTCAGTCTCAGGCAGCTGTGGCCGTGATGATGGGTGGGCGTGGCTTCAACAGAATACAGATACACGTCAGCCATGTGCCATCTATAGGCCAGCCTATGAACTAACACTCAGAGTCTATGGCTCTGTCCCAAATGACACCCTATTCCCTACATAGTGCACTACTTTTGATCAGAGCCTAGGTCAAAAATAGTGCACTAAACAGGGAATAGGGTGCCATTTGGGACGAATACAAAGTGAAATGTTAAACGGCTATTATTGCAGCATTCTAACACAGCTACTAGCAGTATGTTTATTCACAAGGAAGGAAGTATAGTTAGGATTGTGGTGTAAGTGTTAAATGAACTAATGTAGCTCAACGACTCACAAAGATATGCTGTAATAGTCCAACTCTAACGTACTAAGGTATGTGGGTGGGTGCTACACATTGGTAATGGCTGAACTGAGTTCCCACTTACAATGTAAAGTGCCTGCACTTGGTACACTTGCAAAAGCACTATATAGATAGCCCATGCAATCCATTTCCATTACTCGACTATAACAATATATATAGAGAGAGAAGAGTACCTCAGCTCCACCACTTACAGATGTAGTAGTACAATCATCATTACATCAATATTGTACTCCTATAGAGACTAGTATAGCAATATTCCACTCACATATGTAGTAGTACTCGTGACCCACGTTGAACTCGTAGCCCAGGGAGAAGGCGCTGTAGCGCTGGAACTTCTCAGAGAACTTGATGGGCGCGTGGGGCGCGTGCGGCCGGTTGCACTCCCAGCGCTTGAAGCCCATCTGGGGGTCGCAGGTGCGGTAGCCGCGGTAGCTGACCATGTAGAGGACGTACTGCTCGGCCACTGTGCGCTCCAGCGTCCCCCGCTGGCTAGTGGCGGTAGTGTTGTAATGCGGGCAGTAGATGTCCAGGTAGTCGTTCACTGCCACCTGCACTGTGTAGCCCTCCCTCCGTAGACTGGAGAGAGGGGGGACGGAGAGAGGGAGAGAGAGGGAGGGGGGAATGAGAGCAGGAGGGACAGAGAGAGAGGGAGAGAGAGAGAGAGAAGGGCGAGAGAGAGCGAGAGAGAGGAGAGAAGGAGAGAGAAGGAGAGAGGAGAGAGAATAAATACATGGATGAGTAACAGCATACTATAAAACTCACCCTGTTACATTGAAGTGCTTTTAACAACAAAGCCAGTGGCAACTGAGCTGCCACCAACACGAGGGAGATGAAACCTTAACTTTGCTGGAGTATTGAAACATCATCCTGAGATGTTTTGAATCATTACATGGTGTGTTGTAACACCACCTTGCCAGGGACTGGGAGCACTACCGGCAATGGTTGAAACACTGTTTTTGGTGTTTCGACTTCTGTTTTAGGGCAGAAATAAATACCTTCTCTTTTGGTGTATATTCCTCTCTCTATAGCTTCTAAACACTATTATGGTGTTTCAAATCCTGTCTAATGCAGAATTAGATCACTTCTTCTAGACTATTTTAATGTTTAACGTTGATTTCTACATCTACATAGTTTAGTCTAGTTTTTAGTCTGTATAGTTTAACCCATTTTGTTAGGCATTATTGAGCACAGTGCTCAATGCGCCAGCAAAAACGACAGGTTTTACAGCAAGCGTTGCAGGATACATCTCATGGCACAACAGGCTGATTAAATACTAATATAGAAGTTACTTTTCTTTCTTCGAGCATACGACATTGTGTATAAGAATCCTAGTCTAAAAATGTTGGCAAGAGCCATGTGGCAAGATAGGAAGTGCAAGGAGATTAACACCAGACTTCCAATGAGTTAAATCACAAACTGTTCTCTATATTTGGTTATCTTCATAAACGATACCATTAAGTTGGATTTAGTATTACATTTTTGGGTAAAATGAAATGAACAAATTATTGACATGACTTACATTTATTTTGATTAAGTATACAATATGTTGATTGTTCTTGTTTTTTCCAATTTCAATTCACCCCAGATTTATTTTTATTTTTTTACAGTGTGGCTGTATGGTTGAGTGTCTAAAATTCCAATGAAATTCCACAGAAGTCGGGGGTTCAATTCCCACTTCCGCCTGTTCCACATTCACTACTCTGTCTCCTCCTGTTTCGAATCTCTCCAAATAAAGTACTTCTATTCTGTTTCAAAGCAAGTTCTGTGTATCATCACTTTCATTGGGTTAACATTGAAAACCTTTCAAACACCAGATATCAGCTTAGGTGCACTACTTTTCATGTTTTGAGTCCCTGCCATTCTCATGAGCATGACATAGTCTGGGTCAGTGAAGCGGAAGAAGATCATGTAATTGGCTTAGTGGCTCTTCTACCACAGGGAGAAGGGATACACTAACGTGAAGGGGCTAGGTCCATGTGCCTACGGCGACTGAACACAGTGTACCAGTGTATTAGCAGGTACAGAAGATCAGTCTTGGGTTGGGACATGTGAAGTGTGTGTGTGTGTGTGTGTGCGTGCATCCATGCATGTGTGTATACAGTCATCACTGTAAATCAAATCATATTTTATTAGTCGCATACACATGTTTCAGCAGATGTTATTGCGGGTGTAGCGAAATGCTCGTGTTCCTGTAGCCTTAGGGGGGATTGTGACATAATGTAACATCCTGCCACCATGACATGGCTTGACATCCCGCTGGGCAAAAAAACGGGTTTGAATCAACGTTTGAATCAACGTTGTTTCAACCAATAAATTCAATGTGATGACGTTGAATCAACGTGGCCAACTGATTTGATTAGCAAAAAAGTCATCAACGTTTTTATTTTTCCACCCAACTTTGAACCTAAATCCAATGGCATGGCGAATTGTTGTCGCTGATTTTACGTTGAATTCATGTGAGTTGACACCTCAGCCAAACGTAAATCAAAACAAGACGTAGAACTGACGTCTGTGCCCAGTGGGATAGCTGTTTATCATACTATGTATATTCATTATCGTAATTGTACAAAGTATTATTATACAAACTCATTACATCTATCCTGAAGGGATCGAGAGGACAATTGATGAGATGTGAGGAATCCTTAGCTGTGGGTGGGAATCTGTGTCAGGATAAATGGCAGGGGAAATCTGCAACAACTGGAGCTGTATTTACTATTATGTAACAGTAGGCGGCAGTATTGAGTTGCATTCAGCCCTAAGGTTTTTTCTCTCTCTCTCTCTTTTCTCTTTCAATCTCACTCTCCTCTCTCACATACACACAAAATGAGCAAACGAACACGCACACGAGCGAAAAACCTCACACGCGCGCGCACGCCAACGCACACATGCAATGCACGCAAACGCACACACCCCACTCTCACACACACACACACAATACTAGGTCAGTTCTCAAGAGAGATTATTATTCAATTAAAAAATGAGGATCAGAAATGTCACAACCCCTCTCTCCCTCTCTCATTATAGCGTAGTAGAGTAACTCCTTGCCTGTGTCTTTTCCTACTCCACCCTCGCTCCATCTCTCTTCGTCTTTCCCCTTGTCCTCGTTTGCCATTACACACATGCCAAGACAGAGCAATATCATATCCCTTAACCACTGTTCTTTCCCTGCCATAAATCTTACAATATCTCCTCGCTCGCACCCCACTTCTCTCTCAGATGTTGGATGACAGATATTTGTCTCACACAACACAGCCATGCTTCAATAGGACTATATTTAGAGAGAGAGCGGGAGAGATGGGAGAGAGAGTGGAAGATAAAAAAAATGAGAGAGGGAGAGAAAGAGGGGAGAGGAAGGAAAACGAGAGGGGAAAGAGAGAGGGGGGGCGGGATGGAGAGAGAGATTGAGGGGAAGAGGTGAGAGGGAGGAAAATAGAGTAAGAGACCTGTAAGAGGGAAAGGAAGAGGAAAGATGGAGAATGTGATTACGGGGAATCATGGACGCAAATGGGATAGAAATGCATAGGGAAGGGAGCTTCTGTCATTGAGAGAGTAGGGGGAAAGAAAGGAGATTGTGTGTGCATTTGCAAGTGTGTGTGTGTGTGTGTGTGTGTGTGTGTGTGTGTGTGTGTGTGTGTGTGTATATGTGTACATGTGGGTGTGTGTGAGCATATTTGTAAGTGTGTGAGTGTTGAACCCTGCTGTAGCAGCGCACTCTACGCATAGCATAACATAAGAATTAGATCCCAGTTCCATCACAAAGGTCACAGACAGAGTCAGAGGTGGGAAGTGGGAGAAGGAGGAGCAAGGAGGAGGAGGGAGATGGACAAGGATGTTCAATAGGTGTGTGGAGTCATAGACTTATATAAGCAGTCCACTTAGTGACACATGAGGTGGTGGGGCGAGGAGGGCAGAAGATGTAACAACAAGGAGAGGGAGAAAGGAAGACGGGGAGAGCTAGTGGGGGAATCTAAACAGGAGAAAGAGATACAATGAAGATGACAAACAAGTGAAGACAAAATGGAGAGAAAGGGAGGCAGAGGGAGAGACAGAGATGTAGTGCACCCCAGGGATACACAGATATGTAGTAAAGTGCACGGGGGGAAAAGAGTGATGGTGTGCTCTTTCTCTCTCTCTCCCCGCTGTGCATTGTCTCTGTGTCGTTTCTGCTGTGTCATCCTTTTCCTATGAGTGGGAAAGCACTGCTCTTTAGTACAGCCGGCACAAGCTGATGAAGACAGCCTAGAGAGAGGGGAGAGAGACGAGAGACAAACACAAAGGTAGCACTACTGTACCTTCCACCACTGTCTCCGCTAAAACGTATTTTGAGAATACATTTCAATAAATGACAAAGAAACTGCAAACAGACACCAGTGGACAGAAACTAAGGGTCTGCTTCCGCAGTGGAAGATTTAAATAAAATCCCATTTACAACTAAACCAACCTCCATTGTGAATGAGCATGAACAAAATGGCCATTACCGTTACATCACTGTCAGTACCATCACAGTATCAGCATTGACTGTTCGTAATAGTAGATCACTAGATCTACATGCTGCTCACATGCAGGCTGCTGCCTGACCTCGCCTGACGACTCACACTAAATTCTTCCGCTGCTCTGACATTCGCTACATACTTTAGTCCGAGACTGCCATCATTGAAGTCGTTTATGGTGACGAGGGGCACGAGGGGCGTTATATAAAACAAAGTAATCAGTGATTATATAGTCTCCCATCAGAGCATCAAAACGAACTTTCAAACCGCAGCTTTACCCACGTGTGTTCTGGCTCTTGCCCAAACCCATCGTTTCCTGGACCAATCAGACGGAACCGAATGTGTCAGGGAGGTACTCGAATCCAGACTCATTTTGGAGATGAAACTAACGTCCGTTTGGCTGGAGCAAGGAGCGTAGCCAGGCAATGTCTTACCAACATATCCAACCAAACCTTTCAATATTTGACACGCATACCCAAAATGGTCAACACCGTTACATGATGCATTACCACTACAGCCTAGTGGTATCCTTAGTGGTAGCCTAGTGGTTAGAGAGTTGGGCCAGTAACCGAAAGGTTGCTGGATTGAATCCCCGAACTGACAAGCTAAAAATCGGTCGTTCTGCCCCTGAACAAGGCAGTTTAACCCACTCATCCCCGGTAGGCCGTCATTGTAAATAATACTTTGTTCTTAACTGACTTGCCTAGTTAAAGGTTAAATAAAAAGATATATATTACATGGTTCATTATCGTTACATTCATGTCAATGCTGTAACATTGACTGTCTGTACGCTGCTCACATTCAGGTTGGTTTCTTAGTCTGACCATCAAACAACCTTCATTCAATCACAAGGAAACTGTCATGACATCATCAATGATCTCCCTCAAGGTCACCATGATGGATTTACAGGTAAAACCCATGTACTAAATGTACCAGTAACATAGCGATGCAGAAACAATTTCTTCCTCTGCTAGCGAGACAGAGACAGGGACAGGGACTGTTGCTATTCCTCGTACCTCAGCACCAAAAGTCATTTAATCGTCTCCAAGTAAAAGTACACACTGTCTCCAGCAAATCCTCCCTCTGCTGATTGGGTTAGCCTCGCAATTAGCGAGCAGTTTACTGTGTTTCGATCCAAAATGGAGGCTGAAAACAAGTGCTGAGGCGTGGGGGAAAAAGAGCTAGACGCTGCAGCCTTTCAGACCTGGGATTACGCCTAGATCTGACTGGAGTAATAGTGATGATTCAGAGATGACTCAGGGTGGTGGTGGTGGATGCTGCACTACACTTTACACTTTACACACACACACACACACACACACACACACACACACACACACACACACACACACACACACACACACACACACACACACACACACACACACACACACACACACACACACACACACACCCACACACACACACACACACACAGACAGACACAGACAGACACACAGACACACAGAGCACTAGTCTGTGTAATTCTGTCGGACGGCACACATTAGGGAAACGTGTCCCCATAGCTAGCGGAGCCAGGTTTGGCTGCAGATTGGAGCTACTAAATGAATACCGTGCTATGACTGTAGTGATGCCAGTATATGGCAGAATCTCTCTCGGGCAAAACAACTAATAGAGGGGGCAGATGGAAACGAAGGCCCGCTCTTTGGTTGATGGAGAGCTGATAGTAAAAGACCACTAGGTGATGTCACACCACAACAAATAAGTACCAGGCTTTGACCTTTCTTTACAGGGTACTTTAGAAGTGCATGACTACCAGCCTATAATCATTTATTTTCTATCAACAGAGGTATGAGAGGAGTGTATGACTGCATCTTCTTCCCTATATTGTGCACTAGTTTAAGTTCAATGTTAGAACCTTAAGATGCCTTTGGGAAACTGGACACAGAGCCACATGGGCTCTGGTCAAAAGTAGTGCACTATAGAAGGAATGGAGTGCCATTTGGGACACATCCCTTGTCTCTGAAGGTGAGTCTCTAATTGTGAGCGGATATTAAAGGCCACTGGCTCACCTCTATTTATTCTCAAAGTGCCTCCTGATGAAAAGCAGATCTCATTCTCTCTCTTTCTTTATCCGTCCCCTCGTTCTCTCAGAAGAGCTGCGTTGATAGCGATACAAGAAAAGTTCGCTCCGCTCGCTTTCTGAGAACGCACTCTAAATGGGTCGTGTCAGAGAATGGAGGCTCTCATCACAGTGAATTCTCCACAGTGGCCGCCTCAGTTGGAATGTCAGGCACATGTGTTGCGGCAGAGGCGTACGAGAACACAGTGCTCATCTTCTAGACGTGTCTCCGCTCAGGCTACAGGCCACATTGATGAGACAACGGTGTAGAAGAGCCAAGGGGTAAGAGGACTCCTGGAGGAGGTATGTGGACACGCATAGTCGCAGACATGTGCGCACACTAGGACACACAGACGCACGGACGACAGCAGCACTTACGCATTCGAAGACACATTTGAAATACTTCGTTGGAATCCACAAATTACATTACAGTCAAGAAGGATTCAAACATTTCAAAGGACACTACAGATGGCACCTTCTTCTCCACATAGCAAGGCTGCCCATGACCGCTGCCAAGGAGCAGTACCTCGCTATCTGCTTTGCCTCTGTCTAATGCAGGTCTGCAATCTGAAGGCCTCGTACTGTCAGCCTATCTACACTGAACGAGAATATAAACGCAACATGTAAAATGTTTCATGAGCTGAAATAAAAGATCCCAGAAATGTTCCATACGCACAAAAAGCTTATTTCGCTCGCATTTTGTGCACAAATTTGTTTACATCCCTGTTAGTGAGCCTTTCTCCTTTGCCATGATAAACCATCCGCCTAACAGGTGTGGCATATCAAGAAGCTGATTTAACAGCATGCTCATTACACAGGTGCACCTTGTGCTGTGGACAATAAAAGGCCACTCTAAAATGGGCAGTTTTGTAACACAACACAATGCCACAGATGTCTAATTATTAATATTTTTTACTTTTATCCCCTTTGTCTCCCCAATTGGTAGGTACAGTCTTGTCTCATCGGTGCAACTGCGCCATTGACTCGGGAGAGGCGAAGGTCAAGAGCCATGCGTCCTCCGAAACATGACCCTGCCAAGCCACACTGCTTCTTGACACATTGCTCGCTTAACCCGGAAGCCAGCCGCACCAATGTGTCGGAGGAAACACCGTCCAACTCACAACCGAAGTCAGCTTGCATGCGCCCGGACCAACACAAGGAGTCACTGAGACAAGGAACTGCCGGCCAAACCCTCCCCTAGCCCGGACGACGCTGTGCAAATTGTGCGCTGACTCATGGGTCTCCCAGTCACGGCTGGCTGTGACACAGCCTGGGATACAACCCGAGGCTGTGACACAGCCTGGGATACAACCCGAGGCTGTAGTGATGCCTCACTCCAACGTCGTTTTAGAGAATTTGGCAGTACGTCTATATTCCCTCTCAACCGCAGAGCATGTGTATGGCGTTGTGTGGGAGAGCGGTTTGCTGATGTCAACGTTGTGAACAAGTGCCCCATGGTGGCAGTAGGGTTATGGGCAGGCATAAGCTACGGAAACAAACACAATTGCATTTGAATGCACAATTTGAATGCACAGAACTACCGTGACGAGATCCTGAGGCCCATTTTTTTTAAGGCATCTGTGACCAACAGATGCATATGTGTATTCCCAGTCATGTGAAATCCATAGATCAGTGAATTTATTTAAATTGACTGATGTCCTTATATGAATGAACACCTCTCTCTGGCCTCCCCACCACAACAATATCTGTCATTTTTGGTATGCAAGAAAACACATTATCATCAACATCAAACCAGCCCCTCACCTCAGTAGCTATCAGGTCGACAAGGCCGGTCATGTCTAGCTATGTACAGCAACCATTAACAACAGGTGCAACAGACTCCATTCCATTTGACTTGTATAGACAAACACGTGGGCCGAAGAACAAAGAATGCCAGCAAACAGCCTGAGAAATAAACAGACAAAATGAGCACTATACTTACTTCAGACAACAGAACCATACCTACTTCCAAGGTTTCAAAGAGCAACGTATGAGCTTTGAAGTGTAGGGTGTGAGAGCCTATGCAGCTCTCATAGGAAGTCTACCACAGTGGGGTGTTAGCTTTCTCAAACATAACTCTTTAAGACTCTCCATTGGGTTGGCACTGAGAGAGAGAGAGCGAGAGAAAGCACGCGAGAGAGAGATAGAGAGAGAGAGACAGAGAGAGGGAGAGAAAGCGCGCGCGCGAGAGAGAGAGAGAAAGCGCGCGAGCGCGCGCGAGAGAGAGAGAGAGAGAAAGGAAGAGGTAGAGAGGGGAGCAAGATTGATCATGAGAGAGAGAGGGATATATAGGAAGAGAGAGAGAGAGAAAGAGTGCTACCCACACACACACACACACACACACACACACACACACACACACACACACACACACACACACACACACACACACACACACACACACACACACACACACACGGTATGCAAAGCTGTGCTCGTGAGCATATCAACACACATACGTTGCTTATCCTTATACAGACACTGTCCACATGCAGTTACTCATATATATCCCATAAAGCACACTGTGTGAAAAGAATTCCAACATATTCACACAGAAATAGGAGAAAAGCACACAGTATGTATGCTTCAGGGCAAGCCTCTCTCTGCCTCCATGAATATTTCATCCCTTCTTAAAATAACCTGTCCCTTTAAAATATATGTTTGCGCAAACCACCTACAGCCACAGCCAAGCGAAAACGCCCAGGGTACTTATTTACAAGTTACACAGGAGGGCACCGATAATGCTAAACGCCACATGCTACAGCGGCAGTGCTGAGGAGAACTACTCAGGTAGCGACTAAATCTGTATCCTGGTTTGAGTTGAGTTCAGGCCATACAGGTTTAGAGCAGCCAGAGCGGTGGAAGATAGAGCATATTTCGCTTCCTGAATAATTGACTGGCACTAGAACACCTGTTTTTTTTCTCTCTCTCTCTCTATTCTCTCTCTATATTCTATATTCTTTCTCCCTCTCTCTTTCTCGCTCCCTCTCTCTCTCGTTCTTTCTCCCTCTCTCGCTCTCTCTCTTTCCCAGGGCCATGACATAAAGACCTTACATAACAGGCGAGAATACATACGTTCATGTATTCTCAAGTTATTCTCAGTGATAAAGCATTAAAGTGGGTGAACCTACAGTGTGTCAAGGTTTCCTCCAAGGCAGGTTCTTTCTCCTGGCTCTGTGTCTATGCAGTACCCAGATAATGACGGTCTGCAAGTGTAATTATGCTGTAGGTTGATTTGAAACTTTATGTGTATTTGTCTAATACAGATTCAAGGTTCTTACGAATGGAAATGAGGGACCACAATGGAAATAAGTAATTGACTTTGTATCATCCCTGAAAAGTAAAAAAAAAATGTGTGTACTCTGTGTATATGTATTTTGACACAATAAAGTCAATGGCAATAAATGAAACCAATCAATCGATCAATAAACTGTTGAGTGGCTGGCTGGTCAAGGACCGCCAACCATGTCGAGAAGACAAAGACGGGCATTAGCTGGAATGACATGGCAGAGGGAGGGATACGCATGTGCCAAACCAAGTGCAGCATAATAATACCCAACAATAATCTCATACTTTCCAAATTCACAAAACCCCCCCCATCATTGAAATCCCACTCCAGAATTGGTCATATGGCACAATGTAGAACCTTGTATTATCCTAAAATCTAATTTATAAAGTCCATTTTGTAGTGTGTAGCAGGTGGCTATGGTGATCATATTAACGAATGAATGCGTATGCTTTGCCATCTCATCATGGAAATGCCCGGCCCCCAAACTACAGCACAGTGGCCGCGTCCAAAATGGCACCCTATACCCTGTATAGTGCACCACTTTTGACTAGAGCACTATGGGGCTTTATTCACTATAAAGGGACCAGGGTGCCATTTCAGACATATGCAGTGACACCAGCTGAGAAGCAGGAGATAACAGAGAAGATAAAAAATGATAGACCACGACAAGAGCCCAGCAGAGATGACAGGCAGTTATGAGGACAACCCCCAAGATCACACATTAGATAATTGGTGTAAAAAATCTCTCTCTCTCTCTCTCTCTCTCTCTCTCTCTCCCCCCGTTGGAAAGTGGCACTCGGAATGCTCGTGGGCAGCGGATCCCTGCCTGGCGCGCTTGTCACACCTCCGCATCGGGGAGTTTTTGAAGACGATTGGAACAAAGCCTTGGCTGTTTTGTCGTTCTTTGCTGTGGGGCCTGATCTGATTTGGCCTGGCCTGGGCTGTAGTACTGTAGCCCAGACAACACTAACACTTTAGATAGGCTAGCCATATGGGTCTGGCTAAATTTGGGAGGATATAGCGCCGAGATATCTCTCTCTCTCTCTTCCTTCCTCCCTCGCTCTCTCTCCTCTCTCTTTTTCTGTCTCTTCCGCCCCCCCTCTCTCTACCGCCACCCATCACTCTCTCTCCTCTCTTTCTCCCTTCCACCCCCCCTCTATGTCTGTACCTCTCCCTTCCTCTCTCTCGTCTTCTCTTTCTCCCTCTCTCTCTCTCTAATCCCCCTTACCCCCCTAACTCTCACTCTCTCCCCCCTCTCCTCCCTCCCTGGCACCCTATTCACTATATAGTGCAATATTTTTGACCAGGGCCCATTTGGTGCCATTTGAGATGCAGCCAGTAAGACATCAACACCTTCAATGAGCAGAACAAACACTTTAATGTAACCTAATATGGGACCATTTGTATTTCGAGGGACCAATAGCATAGTAGAAAAAGATGAATGAGGTCATTTTACAGACTGCTGATTGCTGATATTACACTTCTGGGTTAAAACTGTGGTTGTGTTCATCTGTGAATGTGGTCGTTGTCAAAACAAGACAAGGTGAGAATGACACAAAGGGGAAAAAGCACATAGAACAAACACACAAACACTGAACCATCTGAACTGCCAGGGTCCTACAGCTGTGCCGATACCTACTCTGATACCCTGGCCAGATGAGTGACAGATTCACACACACACACACACACACACACACACACACACACACACACACACACACACACACACACACACACACACACACACACACACACACACACACACACACACACACACACACACACAGAAAGAGAGAGAATAAGAGAGCCCTGTAACTACTTTAATCAGTGTTAATCACTGCAGACTCTTGCTTCACTGTCAGATTGAGACCAGAGAGAGAGAGAGAGAGAGAGAGAAGAGAGAGGGGGGGGGGGGTGAGAGCGATAGGGGAGAGGGAGAGAAAGAGAGGGAGGGGATGGGAGAGAGAGAGAGAAAGAGAGAGTGAGAGGAGAGGGAGAGAGAGAGGGAGGGAGAAGGGGAGAGTAAGAGAGAGGAGGGTGGAGAAAGAGAGGCACAGAAACAGCTTGTAAAAATGTTAAATGGTTATCTAAAAATATACAGTGCCCACAGAGCCGCGAGTCCGTGGCAGTTTTGATGTACTTTATCTTATTCTTCAAGGTCTATTTCTTAGGCCCATATGGCCGGGCCTTGGCGGGAGAGGTGGACACGCCAAGCCAACGCAGTCAGGTTTTAATTTCAGTCAGGGGCAGGGGGACAGCACGGAGGTCGGGAGCGAGTGAGGAATGCAGAGCGAGCCAGGCGGAGAGATAGAGAAGAGGGGAGAAAAAGAGGTAGAGATGAAGGGATATAGGGGGGAAGAGATAAGGGGGGGGGGAGGCGGCAGTGAGGGAGGGAATGAGAAACGAACGGCAGCACAGAAATGGAGATAGAGAGGGGATGTGCTTTACAAGGAGGAGAACAAAGGGAGGCCGAGACGGAGGGAGGCAAAGGGGGAAAATTGAAAGATAAGAGGGAGAGATTATTAAGAAAAGATGGGTAATGTATAAATAAATCATGACAAAGGGAAGGGATAGGGAGAGGAATGTGTGAGGGTGAGCAAAAACGGATCATTTAACTTCGAGCGAAACGGAGAAAGTCAGGCAAAGAGAACGAGATAGAGGTGGAGGAAGAGTGTTGAAAAGTAAGAAAGAGATAGTGTTTATCCAAATATAATACAAATGTGTTTGTTTTTTTAACGAAATGGCTTTGGCCTTCACGGTTTGACCAAAACTGTGTAGAAAGCTTAGCAGGAATAGTCGGAAGCATAGATAGAATAGTAATGCCTGTGTTCGGTGATTAGAATTTCAGACAGTCTGCTTGTACTCAGGCTGGTCAGGCTATTTCGCGAGGCCCTAATGCAGCCAGTTTGTTTAGTGGAGCATGCGGGACCTCTGAATGTGACCTTATGTGCGTAAAGATAGCATACAACGTCAACTAATGTGTTTCTCTTTTAGCGAGCATACGAATGGAGGGCGTGCATTCATATGTGCAGCTGGAGCATGATGCATAGGCCGCCCTACAGAACACTGCAGTGTGTGTGGCTTGTGACTCGCCAAGCAGCACTAGTGAGGGTTAAGTATTTCAGATTTGTGCGATCTGCTAGCCAACATCCTTTGTGCTCTGGTGGGCTAGTGTTTATACAGGGCACTTACGTGAGGTAGTGCCTGGCAGATACATACAGACACACGTACACACAGGTCACAACAACTCCCTGCTTTTGCTACCTTGGCAGTGTGTGTGTGTGTGTGCACGTGTATGTGTGTGATTGACAGCTGTCACATGACAGAGCTCCAGGAGGAGAAGAAGAGAAGGAGAGAGGGAGAGATGTCAGGGTAGGAGTGAAAGGGAGAGCCAGGACGAAGATAAGGGAGGAAGAAACACAGCAGAAAGAGAGAGAGAGAGAGAGAGAGAGACCCCCCTCCCTCCCCTCTGTCAGTGTCTGTGTTCGTCTATTCCTCCTGTTCTCTCTATCAGTGACTCAGTAACCTTCAGCACAAGACCCAAGTTGAGATGATGAATTGAGACGCAGACAGGAGAAAGGACAGAGATTAGAAAACACAGACAGATGATGAAAAATGACAAACTGAGAGAGGGGGCTGGGAGAGGAGGCGAGAGGAAAGTGGAAGAGAGAGGGAAAGGTGACATTGAGGGAAGTGTAGAGGAGACTGCTCCTGGTTTTTAGCTGGAGGACGGCCACGGAATTACATTAGTGTAACACACTTTGGCTGCACCCGCTGTGGGAGAGGCACACACACACACACACACTTGCACAGACAGAGATTCACGCGCACTCACACAAAAATAAGCACCTTATGCAGATTGCATACTTAACCCGTGGGGAGCCTGCCTCCCAATCACATCTATTGTAGTTTAACTACCTTGATGACCTTTCCATGTGCAGTACAATATATGGTTCCCAAAAACAGCGATGGTAGTTTCTGAGAGGAGTAACCTGGTGATATAAACTAAACTAAACTACCATTACACCTCGGGGTGATTTTGCGGACACGGATCAAGCCTAATTCTGAACGTCTGCCTTTTCCTGCAGTCAATGTGTCACCTATACACCCACCCCGGCCTCTAGTTCATCAGGCTGCTGATTATCCCGCACACCTGTCACCATCGTCTCGTGCACCAGTGCCTCATGACACTCACCTGGACTCCATCACCTCCTTGATTATCTTCCCTGTATCTGTCACTCCCCTCGGTTCTTTCCTCAGGTGTTGTTGACTCTGTTTTTTCATGTCGGTGCGTTGTTTGTGTTTCGCATTTATTTCATTTATTAAAACGCTACTCCCTGAACTTTCTTCCCGACACGCACTCGTTACCCAATGACCAAAAACGCCTTATTTGTCCCTCATGGGTGGAATGTTATTCATCTTTTTCATAATTAATAAAGATGGGGGGGTTTTACGACGTAAATCCGGTGTTTCTGTGCAAAACAGTTGTGTTATATTTCAGTCTTCTGTGATGTACAGTACCAGTCAATAATTTGGACACACCTACTAATTTTTCTTTACTTTTACTAATTTCTACGTTGTAGAATAATAGTGAAGACATCAAAACTATGAAACAACACATATGGAAACATATACTAACCAAAAAAGTGTTCAACAAACTATATTACATTTGAGATTCTTCAAGGTAGCCACCTTTTGCCTTGATGACAGCTTTGCACACTCTTGGCATTTTCTCAACCAGCTTCATGAGGTCTGGAATGCATTTCAATCCATTCAGCCTTGGGTTAATTTGTGGAAGTTCTTTCCTTCTTAATGCGTTTGAGACAATCAGTTGTGTTGTGACAAGGTAGAGGTGGTAAACAGAAGATAGCCCTAATTGGTAAAAGACCAAGTCCATATTATGGCAAGAACAGCTCAAATAAGCAAATAGAAACCACAGTCCATCATTACTTTAAGACATGAAGGTCGGTCAATGCGGAACATTTCAAGAACTACGTTTCTTCAAGTGCAGTCGCAAAAACCATCAAGCGCTATGATGAAACTGTCTCTCATGAGGACCGCTACAGGAAAGGAAGACCCAGAGTTACCTCTGCTGCAGAGGATAAGTTCATTAGAGTTAAATGCACCTCAGATTGCAGCCCAAATAAATGCTTCACAGAGTTCAAGTAACAGACACATATCAACATCAATTGTTCAGGCCTTCATGGTCGAATTGCTGCAAAGAAACCACTACTAAAGGACACCAATAATAAGAAGAGAATTGCTTGGGCCAAGAAACACAAGCAATGGACATTGGACCGGTGGAAATCTGTCCTTTGGTCTGATGAGTCCAAATTTAAGATTTTTGAATCCAACCGCCATGTCTTTGTGAGACGCAGAGTAGGTGAATGGATGATCTCTGCATGTGTGGTTCCAGTAGTGAAGCGTAGAGGAGGAGGTGTAATGGTGTGGGGGTGCTTTGCTGGTGACACTGTCAGTGATTTATTTCGAATTCAAGGCACACTTAACCAGCATGGCTACCACAGAATTCTGCAGCGATGTGCCTTTCCGTCTTGTTTGCGCTTAGTGGGACTATCATTAGTTTTTTAACAGGACAATGACACGACACACCTCCAGGCTGTGCAAGGGCTATTTGACCAAGAAGGAGAGTGATGGAGTGCTGCATCAGATGACTTGGCCTCCACATTCACCCAACCTCAACCCAATTGAGATGGTTTGGGATGAGTTGGACCAGAGTGAAGGTAAAGCAGCCAACAAGTGCTCAACATATGTGGGAATTCTTTCACGACTGTTGGAAAATCATTCCTCATGAAGCTGGTTGAGAGAATGCCAAGATTGTGCAAAGCTCTCATCAAGGCGAAGGTTGACTAAATTGAAGAATATAAAATATAACATATATTTTGATTTGTTTAACACTTTTTTGGTTACTACATGATTCCATATGTGTAATTTCATAGTTTTGATGTCTTCACAATTATTCTACAATGTAGAAAATAGTACAAATAAATAAAAACCCTTGAATGAGTAGGTGTGCCCAAACTTTTGACTGGTACTGTATATAAAGTGTAATATCGGGATGCAAACTCAAAATGGAATACATTTCAACTCTTTATCTGACATGGTACAGATGTCTTCTTTTTTTAAACCATAACCATGTGTGAGGTGTATATTTTTGTATCAAAGTAGATTTGTTTAAGACTACCAAGTCCGGAAAACATACCCATTATGTGGTTTTAGCTGGTACATGGACATTATTATCTGCAATTTTAGCTACACTTCACTCACATTTCAGTGGCTCTGGGTGGTTAGAGGATGTGTTGTTTAAACAGTTTAAAACACAAAAAAAGCCCATATCAGATCATGTAATCTTCTACTGTTTACCTTCAAGGGCTCAATATTTTTTTTTATGAACCTTTATTTAACTAGGCGAGTCAGTTAAGAACAAATTCTTATTTACAATGACGGCCTACCCCGGCCAAACCCTAACGACGCTGGGCCAATTGTGCGCCGCCCTATGGGACTCCCAATCACAGCCGGATGTGATGCAGCCTGGAATTGAACCAGGGTCTGTAGTGACGCCTACTAGCACTGAGATGCAGTGCCTTAGACCGCTGCGCCACTCGTGAGACCCAAAAGCCTGGGGTTGATAGTAAATGACTTCCTCTACTACCCGCAAGACTTTGATAAACAACTGAGGGGTACCCTGTAATGGAGACCAATAACCATGCTTGGTTACGTGAAAACCAAAGGCCTGCTGTAAGCCACATGCCAGAGCGGACATGGAGCAGAAATGTAGTAGGAGTGGAAGAAAGGAGGGAGGGAGGCAGAAAAATGAGAAGGAGAGTAAAAAGATGAAGGGAAAATGAGCGGGTGGAAAAAGGGTGCATTCAATGTTGAAAAGAGCATTACTGCACCCCCCCTCCTCCCCCTCTTGTCAACCCCCCAGACAAACACAGTGCCCTTTACCTCTCCCTTGGAGCGAGGCATAAACGAGTGGAATGACAGACAGAGAGAGCCAACAGGCCCCCTCCCCAGAGAGGGGAAACGCACTCATCCGTACTGATCTTAAAACAACAGCCTCCCTCTCTCCCTCCCTCTCTCTCTCTCTCTCCTCCTCCCTCCCTCCCACCTGCCTTTCTCTACGTCTACACCTTCTTTCTCTCTCTGTGTCTCCATCACCCTTTCATTCATCCTTCCTTTTATTATCCTTTTTGTATCTTACGTTTATCCACTAAACCACTTATTTGTTTTTTTTATTAGCAATGCTTTCTCTTCATCCTTTCATGGTGTCTCTCTCTACTGCTGTGCTGTACCCCAAAATCATTCCGAATTTTAGTCTTTACATATACCCATCCTCTCATTCTCTTTCTCCACATTCCTATCGGTTGATCATTCTGCTATATACTTTTCAGTCTCGTCAAAGACCCTGGCAGTCTCTTTCCCCACAAGCTTCTCTGCCCTTCTTTCTCTTTCTCTTGTATTTTCCTCTTCCACTTCAGAATCAATTTGTGACACGAGCTCTCCAGTGTTGCCCTTAGATTTCATTGTGGTAGAGCCCGTATTTAAAACAGTGCAAAGCCAATCTCCTCAACCCTGATTCACAGGTAGACTCAGACTAAATAAGAAAGCATTTCTCGACTCTTTGACACCATTTAGATGCTGATGACGCACTTCAGCGGTTGACAAATGAGGCGATAAATTGACTTCTCTAAAGCATTCAAAAACAACAAAACACCCAAAGCACATCTCACTTAACTAAACGCTGGAAGAAACTGCACAATAGGACCAGGGGATAATTACAATTTATTTATTTCTCTCCTTTCTTGTCTTTCCTCCTAATCCCCATCTTCCCCTCTTTCTCTCTTTCCCTCTTTCTCTCCCCCTACCCGTTTACAGTGGTTTGTGCCCCAGACGCAGATTGACCCTAGCGCTGTGGACCCAGTAGGGGGCCTTGTTCCTCTGCGTCGCTCCACTGCACATGACTGACGTACTTCATAAGGGAGGGAGGGAGGGTGAGAAGGAACAAGGGAGGGAAGAAGAGATGGAGGGAGGGAAGCATAGAAAACAGAGGAGTGCTAGCTGCGCTGAGGGAGGAGAGGGACCTGAATGCGATTTATGATCAATGGTGCTTCTCCAATTACATTCCAATTAAAGTAGAGTCTCAAGCACGGCTCTAGAACACCGCGTCGGCAGAAGGGCTTTCGACGATCTTTGTATGGGCATGCTACTATGCCCATAATAATGGGCTACTGCACACACTCATACATACACATGAATGTACGCACATACACGCATGCACGCTGGCAGGCACACACAAACGCCACCCAATAGTGTTTGTTTGTGTGTTTGTGTGCGTGCGTGCGTGCGTGCCCGCGAGAGACTGCAGTCACCTTATCAGAAGTACAAGGGCGAGTTTATTAAAGTCAGATTAAGGGCAGTTCAAAGGGCTAATGCCCACTATTACATCGATGCTGGTTTAACACCACCTTAAACTCCACAGTCAATAAAGAACCAGGGAGATGGAGGGGAGAGGGCAGCCGACCAGAACAACAAGGCTGGCTGGAGACTGGAAGTTAGACTGGAGAAAATAAATGGATATCGAGGACTCTAGCATAAGTCCAACTTGTTTGTTTCTGTCTCTGGTTCTCTGATTTCGACATGCTACTTACTATATGTGGCAATGCATTTTGATTTTGATTGACATGTTGAACGCATGCTTGAACGTATTCAGCGGAAACAATCGCTTCAAGTTTACCGCGACACAACCATTCGGCGAAGCATTAGGGACTGCATTATTACACGTAATTATTTGTGACGACGGGCTAGTCATCACAAACGTCCTCTCGCCAATTTGCACTCTGGCATATTGGAGTTAGTAACACATCATCATCAGCGTCAATTACAACAAGCAACCTGCAATAATGCAATATTAATGTATTTAATGATCACAAACAACATGAGTCATCCGTCGGGTGCGTCGCAAATGGCACCCAGCGCCCTACATATTGCACTGCTTTTGAACAGAACCCTATGGGCCATGGTCAAAAGTAGTGCACTATATAGGGAATTTTTTCCCATTTGGGACGCATCCAAATCAGGCCTGACCAGGCTAGGGAGTTTTTCGGTCTGAGTGCTAAGGGTTCATCCCAAATGGCACCCTATTCCCTATGTAGGGGTATCCATTAGAAAGAACTTAGTCACCCAGCTGCTGCTTCCTATCCTAGACTCTGGCGACACCATCAATCAAACCACAACCAAGACCTTACTTAGCGAATTAGATGTCACTTACAACAATCTTTGCAGATTCATTATTGGATGCCATTATAAGGCACATCATTGGACAATGTATGAATCACTAAATTGGCCGTCACTCCCAAACAGAAGACAACTGCATTGGTACCAATCTATTTTAAAATGTATCAACTTAAATGTTCCTGTACATATTAAGGAACACCTAACTGTACAAGACTCACACTACTCCTTTCCACAACAGAAGCAATTTGTCACGCCCTGGCCTTAGTATTCTTTGTTTTCTTTATTATTTTAGTTAGGTCAGGGTGTGACATGGGGAATGTTTGTGTTTTGTTGGTTTTGGGTGTTTCTATGGTAAAGGGGTTGTTGGGTGTACAGTAGTATCTGGGTTTGTGTTGAGTACATGTGTCTAGCGTTGTCTATGTATGTTTAGTTGTCTAGGAGAGTCTATGGTTACCTGAATGAGTTCCCAATTAGAGACAGCTGATTTCGGTTGTCTCTGATTGGGAGCCTTATTTAGGGTAGCCATAGGCTTTCATTTGTTGTGAGTAGTTGTCTATGTGATACGTTTGTAGCCAGTGTGTGCACATCGTTGTTTAGCTTCACGATCGTTTTCTTGTTTTGTTTAGTGTTTAAGTGTTTTTTGCTTCGTTTGTCTTCTTCGTTAAATAAAAAGGAGATGGCTTATTTTCCTAAAGCTGCGTTTTGGTCCGTCAATCCTCCACACGATCGTGACACAATTACAATTTCCAAGGGTACATCATGAGGTTCGAGTAAGATCTCTCAGATACAAAGGCCAAACTGACTGGAATAATTGACCTATATAAATCAGGGCATTAAAATCACACAGTGAATCTAAGAAAGCCCTTTTTCAAATGTTAAGAAGAAACGGTTTATGTTTTTAACTAATAGAAACATCACCATGTGAATATACTGTATTTGTAAATACAGTATGTATGTATGTATGTATGTATATATTATAGGTACTTTGTTTTATTAGTTATATTAGTAGTTGTAGCAGCAGTTTATATTAGCTGTAGGCCTATTAGTAGTTGTACAACAACATTTTTATGCTGTTTATGTAAAAAAGTATTATTATTATTCATTATTATTCGACATATTATTTTTGTTACTAAGTTATTGCTTTCAAAAAAATATAGTGCACTACTTTTGACCAGGTTCCACAGAGCACTGATTTAAAAAAAGGGACACTTGTTTGGTAAAAAATAGTAGGATAAATACAGTTGAAGTCGAAGTTTACATACACTAAGGTTGGAGTCATTAAAACTCGTTTTTCAACCACTCCACACATTTCTTGTTAACAAACTGTAATGAAACAGCACCCAGGGTCGTTACAAAACTATAGTTTTGGCATGTTGGTTAGGACATCTACTTTGTGCATGACACAAGTAATTTTTCCAACAATTATTTACAGACAGATTACTTCAAATCAAATCAAATTTATTTATATAGCCCTTCCAGCCTAAAACCCCAAACAGCAAGCAATGCAGGTGTAGAAGCACGGTGGCTAGGAAAAACTCCCTAGAAAGGCCAAAAGGAACCAGGCTATGAGGGGAGGCCAGTCCTCTTCTGGCTGTGCCGGGTGGAGATTATAACAGAACATGGCCAAGATGTTCAAATGTTCATAAATGACCAGCATGGTCAAATAATAATAATCACGGTAGTTGTAGAGGGTGCAGCAAGTCACCACCTCAGGAATAAATGTCAGTTGGCTTTTCATAGCCGATCATTAAGAGTATCTCTACCGCTCCTGCTGTCTCCAGAGAGTTGAAAACAGCAGGTCTGGGACAGGTAGCACGTCCGGTGAACAGGTCAGGGTTCCATAGCCGCAGGCAGAATAGTTGAAACTGGAGCAGCAGCACGGCCAGGTGCTTATAATTCACTGTATCACAGTTCCAGTGGGTCAGAAGTTCACATACACTAAGTTGACGGTGCCTTTAAACAGCTTGGAAAATTACAGAAAATTATGTCATGGATTTAGAAGCTTCTGTTGGGCTAATTGACATAATTTGAGTGAATTGGAGGTGTACCTGTGTATGTATTTCAAGGCCTACCTTCAAACGCAGTGCCTCTTTGCTTGACATCATGGGAAAATCAAAGAAATCAGCCAAGACCTCAGAAAAAAAAAAGTCTGGTTCATCCTTCATCCTTGGGAGCAATTTCCAAATGCCTGAAGGTATCACATTCATCAGTACAAACAATAGTACGCAAGTTTAAACACCATAGGACCACGCAGCCTTCATACCGCTCAGGAAGGAAACGCGTTCTGTCTCCTAGATATGAACGTACTTTGGTGCGAAAAGTGCAAATCAATCCCAAAACAACAGCAAGGGACCTTGTCAAGATGCTGGAGGAAACCGGTACAAAAGTATCCACAGTTAAACGAGTCATATATCGACATAACTTGAAAGGCCGCTCAGCAAGGAAGAAGCCACTGCTCCAAAACCGCCATAAAAAAAAGCCAGACTACGCTTTGCAACTGCACAAGGGGACAAAGATTGTACTTTTGGGAGAAATGTCCTCTGGTCTGATGAAACAAAAATTCATGCTGGAAGGTCATGTCAGGATGAGCCTGCAGGAAGGGTACCACATAAGGGAGGAGGATGTCTTCCCTGTAACGCACAGCGTTGAGATTTCCTGCAATGACAACAAGCTCAGTCCAATGATGCTGTGACACACCACCCCAGACCATGACGGACCCTCCACCTTCAAATCAAACCCGCTCCAGAGTACAGACCTCAGTGTAATGCTCATTCCTTCGACGATAAACGCAAATCCGACCATCACCCCTGGTGAGACAAAACCGCGACTCGTCAGTGAGGAGCACTTTTTGCCAGTCCTGTCTGGTCCAGCGACGGTGGGTTTGTGCCCATAGGCGACGTTGTAGCCGGTGATGTCTGGATAGGACCTGCCTTACAATAGGCCTACAAGCTCTCAGTCCAGCCTCTCTCAGGGTATTGCGGACAGTCTGAGGACTGATGGAGGGATTGTGTGTTCCTGTTGTAACTCGGGCAGTTGTTGTTGCCATCCTGTACCTGTCCCACAGGTGTGATGTTCGGATGTACCGATCCTGTGCAGGTGTTACATGTGGTCTGCCACTGCGAGGACGATCAGCTGGCCGTCCTGTCTCCCTGTACCGCCGTCTTAGGTGTCTCACAGTACGGACATTGCAATTTATTGCCCTGGCCACATCTGCAGTCCTCATGCCTCCTTGCAGCATGCCTAAGGCATGTTCACGCAGATGAGCAGGGACCCTGGGCATCTTTCTTTTGGTGTTTCTCAGAGTCAGTAGAAAGGCCTCTTTAGTTTTCTAAGTTTTCATAACTGTGACCTTAATTGCCTACCGTCTGTAAGCTGTTAGTGTCTTAACGACCGTTCCGCAGGTGCATGTTTATTCATTGTTTGTGTTTCATTGAACAAGCATGGGAAACAGTGTTTAAGCCCTTTACAATGAAGATCTGTGAAGCTATTTGGATTTTCACAAATTATCTTTGAAAGACAGGGTCCTGAAAAAGGGGTTTCTTTTTTTGCAGAGTTTAGTTCTCCATGCGCCTGTCTGGCAGAAGGTACCGTAGCATCCAGGCTATGCCCAACAGACTCCTAAACAGCTTCTATCCCCTGGCCAGAATACTGAGAATTGGCTAACACCTACTGCTCTTCCTCACCCACAGACTAGTCACACTCTATGCTTAGACTCTATGCCCGTCCATTGGTTTCTACTCACAAAGACGCAACCTACACTTCAGCTAAAACAATTATAGATTAGATGTATTACTTTGTTACGCTGCTGTCCATTGATTATTGATGTCCATTACCATTATTAGTTACCGTGCCTATCATGTTGTGTTACAGCCTGAATATAAAAGGGAATCGATTGAGGTTTTGTGTCACTGGCCTACACACAATACCCCATCATTTCAAAGTGGACTTATGTTTTTAGAACATTTGACAAATGAATAAAAAATGAAAAGCTGAAATGTCTTGAGTCAATAAGTACGCAACCCCTTTGTTATGGCACGCATAAATAAGATCAGGAGTAAAAATGTGCTTAACAAGTCACATAATAATAAGTGGTGACTTATTACAGAGCTTCTTGATGGCTGTGAAAGGAGAAATATTAGGCTAGATCAACACCATTGTAGTTACTCCACAATACTAACCTAAATAACAGAGTCTGTACAAAATACAAATATTCCAAAACATGCATCCTGTTTGCGACAAGGCACTAAAGTCAAACTGCAAATAATGTGCAAAGAAATGTACTTTATGTCCTTACAAAGCGTTGTGTTTGGGACAAATCCAACTAAACACATCACTGAGTACTAGGGGTGTGCCAACACGGCATACTCGTAATCATATCTGTAAATTGACAGTTGATAGCCGGATTGGATTGGATGATACTCATGATTGGGAAAAAAAGTATTTTGTGCTTAGCTCTATTTACTTTAGTTTTATCCTAAAAAAAACTCCCTAATCCTTGCCGATGACACGCATAACATGATGAAGCCACCACCATGCTTGAAGAGTGGTAGTCATTAGGGGTGTGCCGAGTAGTCAGACAAAACGAGTATCATAACGGATATCAAAGTATTTTTTGTAATTATCCATGTAAGTAATTTTCGGGTGTCGGCACACATCTTTCTCGTGTCAGTCATATGCAAGGTTCTACGTGGTCTAAATAAGTCAACTGGCCAGTTTGCTTGTCTGTAAAGAGAAGGGTGAGCTGTACGTTGATCCTGCTGCTCTGATTGGATGGAGAGAAGCTGTATTTCTCCCTCTACTTGCTCCATAATTTCACCCGATCACTTTTCCTCGCATGTTTTTGGGTCTGATCATTTAGATTGCTGTTGCAATCCCATGGCGAGAACGTCTGCTATCAAGCTATCAATGTGCATCATAACTAACAAGCGCAATCTGACTGAGTGACAGCAAAGTTGGCGGCCCGCTGCAAGTCGAGGACACACAGACACACACACATAATGCAGGGTTAAAGACACATTCTTTATGATCGTCTTTAGGATACGCAGTCTCTCTCCTCTCGCTACAGCTAACTTCATTCGAATTATTATGTGGATTATAATAAATGGATATATTTGTAGGGGTTGATACATTTTTCGTTAGTTAAATATGTAAAACTTTAGAGGACTTAGCCTCGAATATATTGCAAGTTTGCCCTTTTTGACAATCAGGCTACACTTTACAATAGGACTCAACTCTGACCGCAGCATCTATCGGTAGTCTAAACTGTGACACAAATTGGGGGATTTTTCACACATAACCAAGCTATTAGACTATCCTTTTGTAAATTAATGGAGGTGTGCATGTTTCTGCCTGTGAGTCTCTCTACTCTCGCACTAGAGTTCTGCATCGGGAAAAGAACTCCGTAGGCTGGTGGTCCCGGAGTTGAGAGAACTTGGGTAAATACAATGGCGCAATTACACTTGACATGTGGACTGACGGTGTTCGAAAAATAGGATACTTGTACCTTACAGCCCATTACATGAACGAAGAGTGGATGCTATTCACCACGGAGTGGGACAGCGCAGCTCAAAACTGCAGATAACATAAGGCCAGCTGTTGTGAAAGAATACTTGTGGATCTTGTTGATTTCCTCTATCGCTTCCTGGCCTCGGAGGAAAGCAAACAGCCTACTGTTCACCAGGTGGGTAATTGTGTGGTTCCAAAGGATTAAGTGTCACCTACAGATGGAGTTGTGGTTTCAGAGAGAACCCAGCTGCAAGCCTGCGACCCAGCATGGTGGATGACATCCTTTTCCTGCACAGCAATTTGAAAGAATCCAGTGATGAACAGACTGTTTTTGAAGTTATTGTTTTAGTATATTTATTTGTTGCCTAATATTATAAGGCTCTTTAAAGTGATTTGAGTTGTCAATGTGCCCCATTGCATTGTGAAAAAAAAGAAGTATCGTTCTGAATTCATGGCATGGTTTCTTTTGAGCTAAATGTTGAATAGACATGCAGGCAAATTAATTAATGCAGGAAAAAAAGAAGAATAGCCTGCTGTCTGTAGTCATAAAAACAATCAGGCAAAATAAATGGATGTTATTTTGTTGGCTAACGGATTGGATCAGCTCTCGGAACTCATTAAGAGGTGGCTTCTATCTTCAATATAATCACTCATTCAGAAGGTTAAACCCATAGGTCTTCGGCCTGCAGTAAATGAAATGAGATTACCAGGTTCATTGTTCATTAAGTTATAATAATCCATGCCTTCTGGGAATGTTGTGAAGTCCAAAAGTTATGGACAGAGTTATAAAGTTGCTGTCAAAAGTATTAGAAATGGAAATGTCCATGTAATCCCTCGGTCTGCATATTTCAAGACATGGCATATAAGGGTTGGTTTGTAACGGCTTTCATATCCGTCCTCCTCCTTGGACGAGGAGAGACGAGGAGGATCGGACCAATACACGGAGTGGTTAGTGTTCATGATGAAAGATTTATTATAACGGAAAAACTGAACACTGAAAACACAAAACAAATAAACGAAGTGCAGAAAACAGATACAGTACCGTGTGGTGAAAAACACAAACACGGAAACAAACACCCACCAAACACACGTGAAACCCAGGCTGCCTAAGTATGATTCTCAATCAGGGACAACGATTGACAGCTGCCTCTGATTGAGAATCATACCAGGCCGAACACAAAAATCCCAACATAGAAAATCAACCATAGACAAACCCACCCAACTCACGCCCTGACCAACTAAAATAAATACAAGACAAAGGAAAACAGGTCAGGAACGTGACAGGGTTGGGTTGGATGATACTTTTCTCGTCAATCATTTTGAAAAAAACGTATACTTAAAAACTGTAAATCAACCAATCAGCTTTTAAATGCTTTTTTTATCCAAATGTTGTGCGTGGGTGATGAAAAGAAACAAAATGGTGCAGTTTGATGCCATGTGGTGGAGAGTGATGTGGCGCTGGAGATGAGGGTGTGTGCAGGTGGGTCTAGGCAGGTCTGATGTAGTTGATATTTGTGTGCATCTGTATGTTGTCATTTGTATTGTCTAAAAAAAAAAAACGTACAAAAAAAGATAAAATGATAAGTACGCAACACACATCTGATTATTCATTAAGAATAGGATTTATTTGATTTATTTTGTTTACATTCATCAGGTATGAAGGTAAGACCCAGATGCAGATCACGTCGAATAAACAATAGTTTAATATTCCAACATGGGCAGGCAATATTCAGGTTGAGACAAGCAGGGGTCAGTAAACCAGAGGAGGTCAAAAGGTACAGGTAAGCAGGCAGGCTCAGGGTCAGGCAGAGTGGTCAGGCAGGCTGTCAGGTTTTGGCCAGGACTGTTCAGGTTTTGGTCACTAGATGTCCCCATTGCACCTTTTTTGTACCTTTTGTTTTTCCTTGCTCTAATTATTGTTTGCACCTGTGTGTCGTTCCCTTGTTAGTATTTAAACCCTGTGTGTTCCTCAGTTCCTTGCTCAGTGTTTGTATGTTAGCACCCAGCCTCAGCCTTGTTCTGAACATATGATTCTCTTATTGGATTTTCCAGAGGTTCTCTGGTTTAGTTCTTGTGTATTTTTGAGTAGTCTTTTGAGGTTTGTTTTTCCCTGCTGTTTTTTCCACTTTGTGGAGTTTCTTTGTATTTTGGAGGATATCCATTTTGTGCTTCTTGGCTTTATGTTTGGACATTGTGGATTTAGATTCTTTGCCTGAAGATTTTGTTCTTTAATTAAACCACCATCTCTAGTACTGCTGTGTCTGCCTCATCTTCTGGGTTCTGACGATTATTAGTGACTGTTTCTCGCACCGGGTCCTGACACAGGCAGGCTCGGAGTTAGGACAGGCAAGGGTCAAAACCAGGAGGGTGAGAAAAGAGAGACTGGAAAAAGCAGGCGCTGAGACACAAAACGCTGGTTGACTTGAACAAACAAGATGAACTGGCAACAGACAAACAGAGAGCACAGGTATAAATACACAGGGGATAATGGGGAAGATGGGCTACACCTGGAGGAGGGTGGAGATAATCACAAAGACAGGTGAAACAGATCAGGGTGTGACAACATTCTTTATTGTAACCACAATATCACAAATAATAGAACACATACACACACACAAACACACACAACATGAGCCAATTAACTTGGTCAAAACAGTTTCTACATCACATCAGCAAAGAAGGATTCCGTGTTTCAGAAACTCACGTTGTATAGAGAGTCCACACTGTGGTAAATAAAGCCAGTTTGTTATTTAGAATTATTATTATTTTTTCCGAGGGAGAGAAACCAAAAGCAAAACCAGAAGCATAATCAGCGTTCTAACTCCCCCTTGCAATAGTGTGGCGCAATGAGAGAATGACGCAATTTACCACAATCTGCCACCATCTACCACAACATGCCATGGCATAAACTCAAAACTTTTAATTGAGGAACCACTGTACATACACACACACCCCCCTCTGCTTGCTGCTCCTAATCTGCAGCTTCTTTCGCAGTGAGAACATGCAGGGAGGAATTTTGACAAAATCTAGTTCGGCATATAGAAAATCCTGGAGGAAAACGTGGTTCAGTCTGCTTTCTAACAAACACTGGAAGACAAATTCACCTTTCAGCAGGTCAAAACCTAAAACACAAGGCCAAATATACACTGGAGTTGCCTACCAAGACGACACTGAATGTTCCTGAGGGGCATAGGTTACAGTTTTGACTTAAATTGGCTTGAAAATCTATGGCAAGACTTGTCCAGCAATGATCAACAACCAACTTGACAGAGCTTGAAGAATTTGTGAAAGAATTATGTGCAAATATTGTACAATCCAGGTGTGGAAAGCTCTTATAGACCCAGAAAGACTCCCAGCTATAATCACTGCAAAAGGCGATTCTGACATGTATTGACTCAGAGGTTTGAGTACTTGTGTAAATGAGATATTTCAGTATTTTATTTTCAGTTAATTTGCAAAAATGTCAAAAACATGTTTTCACTTTGTCATTTTGGGGTATTGTGTGTAGATGGGTGAGAATAAGTGTAATAAGTGAAGGGGTATGAATGCTTTCTAAAGACACTGTATTTATTTAACCTTCTATTGGTCACTATTACTCCTGTTTACATGTATATATTACCATTAGTATAATACCAGTTATATATTCCTGCTACCAGTTACTTTCCAGCCCTGTTTACATGTATATACTGTATTACCATTAGTATAATACCAGTTATATATTCCTGCTACCAGTCACTTTCCAGCCCTGTTTACATGTATATCCTACTACCAGTCACTTTTTATGTATAAACCCACCTCAACCACTCCAGTACCCCTGCACATTGAATAACGTACTGGCACTGACGTGTATACAGTTGCATTCCCGTGTTTCTTTCACTCACATCTTAGTTCTTGTGTGTGTGGGGAAAAAAAGAGAGATTTTCTATCATTATCATTATCACGGCATTGTTGGGAAAGAGGTGTCAAGGTAAGAATTCCGCCGTACTGTTTTACACCTGTCTATCCTGTGCACGTGTTGAATAAACTTGGAAACTTGAATAAGGAATAGAGTGTCATTTGGGAAGCCCAGAGATGGAGGGATGTGTGGGTACTGTTGGTCGCTATGTGTACTGTAGTGTTTACTGGCCAGTCATTGCTGATGACTAAGGGGAACAGGGCTCTGATTCAGGGGGAAATTGCAGCCAGTTCCAGCCGGTTGGACACAGTTAAGACCGGTATTGATTTCTGTGGAAGTTTAGAGCCCTCGGACACCCCCCAGTGTAAAACCAGTTCGATCAGGCTTCGGCTGCCTCGGCAACAGTTGAGTAGCTACAGCTACCTGTTAGACAATGCCTATACAGGGGGACCACAGATCTCTGGACCGAATAGGAGTTGGACATGCTTTGTAAGATATATTTTGTAAGTGATAAAGATGCAGCAAATACTGTCTTTGTGAAATGTAAGTTTGAATGATTTTTCTTTTACCACTCGGTAGGTGATATCACAATATTGTGTTGGCTAGTGATATAGGTCATTGTCATGGGGATGACCAGGACCAATTAATTCCATGCCTTCCAATGAATTCAATCGATCCCTGTTGAGTTGACCTTTTTTGCATTAGCAAGTGTTTGTGTGGAGACACACAGCAATGTGTGTGTTCCCTCAATCTCTGATTATCAAGTGTTAGATAATCCAAGGTTAAGGCAGTTGTAATGAATCTCAGATCCTATCTAGGATTATTGGATCCCGGACCACATTCATCTCAATATGATGATATGGAGGTGACCTAGGGCTCTAAAGATAATCTCTTTACTCACTGGCGCCAGGCGGAATACTAATTCTGTATGCTTACAGACCGTCAACATTCACCACCGCCATCATCACCAACAGACAGTATACTTCTGTTACAGTATACTTCTCTAGTTTGGACTCCTACAAATGGACTGATACATTACTTCATTAAAATGGATTTATTTTAGAGATGATAATATATGTATTATTTTTGGTTAATAATCTATGATTCTCTTCAAAGGTTTTGTCTGTCAATTGAAACAAACAGCCTTTTCAAACAGAGATCGAATAATTTCATTTCAAAACCCTCCCGTTTACATTTCCTATGTCCGCAGGTGCCTTTTTCATGCTCAATGTCTTTGTTCTTCTTGTTCTTCCTGATTTCTCTTCTGAGGGCTCTCCTTAAATTCAATCAAATTCAATTGCATTGAACACAGATTGCTTCATTGGCATGACAAAGGAACATTTTGTGTTGCCAAAGCGTGAACAGAAACAAACAAATTGAGCTCGAAAACAATAAGTGAGAACAATAAGTGGTAATTATGAGGCCCAATTAAAGCTGTAATCCAACGAATGAGGTATATGACAATTAGAGTTGAAAAAAGGCCCCGACAGGTCGGTTGTTTTTGCGGTACCTGCTGTTTTTTAGGGTCGTGACAGGTGGCTGCGTGCTCAGCTGCCATTCCAGCACACCTCTGTATCCCCTCTCCAGAGGGCTCAGGAATTATCACTAAATTCATGTTCCACTTATTCGCAGTTTGAGCACAGCCAGTGTTCTCGGCGAGGGGCAAATCATCCTCTTTGTGCGGCTGATAGATAGGGACAAATAAATAACACCCACGCTGCATCCACGTACATGGCAATGGCACACCACCTCCACACAACTCGCATAAACACAGATCCACAGACATGTGGATATTGTGATCATGGGGGAAATAAGGAAACTGGGAATTGTAACATAAAGGGAAGACGATTTGAGCATAATGCTGAAACAAGCAAGAAACGCAGACACAAAGAGCGTAACAGAAGGGCATTTTGAGAAATATGCTATATTCAAGCTGTTTCACAGACGAGTAATAGACGGTTATTTTCTATATAACAGCATTGCCGGCTAGTCACTTACTGCTAACAAGGCACAGATCTTTATAAAGGCTTAGGAAAGGAAGAAAGCAAACAAGCAAAAAGAAGTACGGTTGCAGACAATTGCTTTGGTATTTGTCGTGTACGAGTTTGGATGTGGTGTTTCATTAAAGAAATCGTTTTGGTCAATAGATTTTTGTGCGCTGTGTGTGTCTGCAGCTTAGCCGTGTGGATTAAGTGAGGGACTCCTCTACGGTAGTACTCTACTGATCCCTCTCTTCCCTCTCTTCGCGGCTTGTTTCCTCTATCCCTGCGTGAGTGTGCACCTAGATATTTAGACATTCAGCCCTCCGAAGATTTCACGAGCATCCCTTTGATCAGCCGAGAGGCACTCAGAAGGATGCATTTCATCGTTGCCGCCCTTCCTCTCTCTCTGTTGTCTCTTTGAGTAATGTTTTGGTCGGCCTACTCCCTTAAGGATTCTGAGATACTACGGACAACTTTATTTTCTCCCTCAATCCATGAAAAATGTGTCAGTTATCATGACAATTCATCCTAATTTGGGTCAATACAAATTGGTAGTTATTAGTTCATTTTGACTGTCTAGAGAGTCTCTTTCGTCAATCCTACATGGCCACGGTAGAGTACAGTGGACAACCAATTTCCGTTTTGCCTCTCGGAGATAATTGATCAATTTAAAGTCAATGAGGACTCGAATGGCCGAATCAGTTATGCCTTTTGAAGGAAACGCAGTGGGAGCTGGCTGACTACGTGCATTCAATAACCAGGCAGAGACGGGAATGGGCAGGCACCCCAGGTTTACAGTAATAACCTACCAT
Source organism: Salvelinus fontinalis (assembly GCF_029448725.1). Lineage (NCBI taxonomy): Eukaryota > Metazoa > Chordata > Actinopteri > Salmoniformes > Salmonidae > Salvelinus > Salvelinus fontinalis. The sequence goes on along the minus strand of NC_074686.1, from coordinate 1,309,003 downwards.
TCCGAATCTGCATTCATATGAAGGTTTCCAGCTAAACATGTGCGGTGGAACTTCACTGGACGTCTGGAACTCTTTAGTGTTCCTTTTACTTTCTACTTCCTGAGGCACAGAATTCTGACAGTTCTGAGAGGGGGAGAGAAATGCAATTACTTGTAAATAGAGACTACCTGCTATTGTGAATTTGCCCTGGGCCCCGAAATTACCTCCAACACCTCCGAGATGTGTGTGTGTGTGTGTGTGGGATTAAGGGACGTGATAATGGCCTTAGCTCAAACTGTGGCACATTTCTCTTGCCACCTGCTTTAACCTTTCGTCCTCTTTCCCTCCTCTCTCCGTCCTCTGGCCTCCCACGCATCGCCTTTCCTCGCAGACTTTCTTAACAGTCACAATTGGCCCTCGTCACCCAGACGGGGGATGGAAAGGAGATTTTAAGAACCTCTGCCAATTCTGCCATGCCATCGCATAATTTAAAACACCTGCAGTACCGGTGCGTGGGTAAAATCACCGGGGATACCAAGCCAGAAAAAAAGCCATATTACAACCTATGTGTTGTGATAATTGCGTTGTTTGCTCTGTAACCCGTTAGTTCATATGCCTATATATATATATATATATATATATATATATATATATATATATATAGGCCTAAGGCCGAGACAATAAGAAGATACAGTTGTAGAATAAATAAGTTCAACCCCACCTTTGTTTCATCAGAAAACCGGAGCGCAACCGAAGTCAACAATTTAGTTCAATCAACGTAAGCTAAATATGATGTGGCTGCCCATGGTTCTGATTTCTGTGCGTGTATGTGAGTGTGTGTTCTTGCAAGAACAAAAAACATGTTGACTCACCCTACTTGTAGAGAAATGCCAATGCCATCCTCTTTCATGTTGCCTGAATGGTCTATCACTCTGTCATACAGTACAAGCTTTTAGTTTTTGTTGTCCTAGGCTACCTGACTGAAATGCTTGCTCGCTAGCAACGTTAGCTAGTTAACATTAGCCTTCTACATCTAGCTACATATTGAATTGCCATCCACTCAGGCCAGGGGCACAACGTATGAATTTATGGTTGAATCAGAATCACTGTTATAATCATTGGCCAGTACGGAGAATTAAGTAAAACCACTAGTTCAAATCCCTATCTCCATACATGGCTAATTTAGGAAAGGACCAATTTTAGCAAGCCAGCTAGCCACTGGAGGACAACAACACAACGAGATGTACAACGAGTTTCTGTTAATAAAGTTAGCGGGATTCTCTTTTTTGGGGGCGCCAGGACCATTCACAGCTCACTCAGTTTAGCTCAATGGTGACTGGCTATTATTTTATTTCTTTTTTATCAAGGGAGGCCAAATTCTCGCTGGCTTCCCTTGCATTCAATGCTACGGGTGGCCAATGGTATACTCTTTTGGACCATACAGCCTCAGATAGATGGCCTACACATACAGAGAGGCGCTGTTTCTTTGCTCGGATGCTTTCTCCAGTGAGATACATTCAGCCTCTTGCTAATTGAAGAAACATTATGAAACACAGAGAGATGAAAGATACTTTATTTTATATATTTCACTTTTTTTCTAGGTGCATTTTTTAGGGAAGCCTGGCTTCGCTTGGCATCCATTAATAAATGCCACTGAACACCTGTGCTATCATACAGGTTTCATTAAGGGGAGGATGCGGTTGTCAGTCGACTGAATAAGTACAACAGAAGTCTAATGCTTTTTATGTGGAATCTTAAAGCACAAGTCTCTCTTAAAACAGTTGAAAGAAAGTTGCCCATCTCTCTTTGCAGTCAAAAAGCCAGCCAATTTTCTTTCCTCAGCTCTGTTCCTGTGTGCGACCCAATCTAGTCTTGGACTCTGGCCTCTTTGACATGCTGAATCTCTGACACGTCTAACTGTACAGCAAACATTTTAAAAGCCGGGATGTCAAACGTATTATGTTTTTTCTAAAACCAACTTGTCTAGACCACACAATATTCAAACAAGGAATCTCAATCTGTATAATGAAACTATGTATGACATGAGTTTTCAACTGTATCCACACCATAGTATGATGAACCCAATAATATCATGTTTTTCTTCCTTCTGCTCTTTCCAACCTGTTAGCTCCCTAAGTTCTTGCCTCTTCCTCCTTTCCACCAGTCTGTTTGGATAACACCTGTTTGTCTTACCATACCTTTTCTAGCCTTTAGCTTTTCTCCCCATCTCACTTCTTCTCTTTCACTCTCGCTTTCATCCTCTCTAAACCTCCCTAAATCCATCACTCCATCCCTCATTCACTTCATCCCTTCCCACCCAAACAGTTCTCCTTTCAGATCTCTCTATCCTTCTCGGTTGTGATGGACTACAGCACCGTCACATGTGAGTGATATCAGTGATTACTCTCCTGTAGGCCTGGCTGCAGCCCGGTGCCATGCTTCATATTTCACTATGATGATCGCCTCTGTTATTAGAGAGAGAGACTGGCCCAGGGGACAGTAACGTACAGTGACAGCGGCGGTATCTGCTGCCCTCTCCATATTGGGGCTGAGGCCCAAATGGCACCCTATGGGCTCTGGTCAATGTAGTGCACCATGTAGGGAATAGGGTGCCATTTTGGATGCACCCTCTGATAGCAGCTTAATGTGATTTTTAATAGTCCTCCATTATGGTGTCCCTTTTTCAGTGTCCCATCATCACTGGATGCTGTAGGACTATAGGGGAGATGGTTACCGCCTCGATTCCTCTGACATGAAGCACTTTTTCTCCAACTTGACATCTGTGCAGCTTGGGAGGATGGCAGGGCTGTAATTTAGCTGAAAATATCTATTGATCGGGCCATTTCGCTCGTTAAAGAATCTTTTCTCTTATTCTCTCGTTTCATGTATTTTCCCATACGCTGGATTCATTCCAGGCTGGTTGGTTTGAAGCATGGGTTATTCTTAGGTTAGTATTATGGCTTACTTATCATTGAGAAATGCACTAGTATGCACTATTATTATTTATTTTTTTTACTTTTCACAAAATCCAATATGAAATTCAGACTTGCTGTACATGGGGGTAGTAGACTGTATGCTGAAATTTGATTTGAAACAGTAGAAACAAGACCAAAACATCCTTTTTCTATCTCTCTATCTCTCTATTCACCATAATAGACAACACACGTCGCGTATGCATTGGCTGATTGTTATTATCAGTCTATACATGCCAGCCATCAGTGAGGGGTCATGCGTTTTTCATAAGTGATACCTGTATTTTAATGAGAGAGGCTGACGAGGTGCTGCTGCATCTGCACAGAGGATTCACCACTCTCTCTCTCATTTAACATTTTTCTCACGACCTGTCAGTCAACAACTCCAAGGCCTTCTCGCGTCTGTCTCCCATAGTATCCCGGAATATCAATCAGCCTAAATCTTTGCATATTTTTGCATGATAATTAAGAGAAGATTGCGACATGGTGCAGACGATCAATCTGCAAATCAGCAGACCAGATTCAATCCAAATTTCGACTCTGTTCGCAGATGGCAAACTAAACAGCCTAAACTGACAGGGCTGCGTTCGGGTGGTAGGAAGGACCTCCCCTGCCAGGAAGAGAGGGCCATGTCAGTGCCTGTGTGTAATTTGGAATTAATGGGACGGTAAAACTTTTAATTCAAAATCCCAGCCTTGGGGACAAACACATTTGCATACAAATGAACACAATTTCCTATTTGTTCGATATGCAAATGGTAACAAGAAGAAACTTACAGGGGCTGCCAGCCAATTCCACAGCTCTCACCGAGTGCAGAACGTAGGCACCCAACCGAGCACTTAAAAAACAGCCCTGTTTGAGATATCAGGCTGGGGCAGGAGGTGAGCAGCGCTCCTCCTGGAGGACCACAGAGTCCCGTGAGGTTCCGAGTAACCTTTCTGTCTTCAACTCATTTACACCTGGAAATAACAGGTGAGGTGACTCTTCCTCCAAACACAGAATCCAATTATATGCCTACCGATTTGAGGTGAAAGGCAGTGGGTGAGGCTATCCCAAGGGTAGGAGGTGGAAGCGTCCCGCTGGGAACAGACGTCAGATCAACGTCTAGTCTTGATTTACATGTGGTTGAGTTGTCAACTAATGTGAATTCAACAAAAAAATGCACCATGTTATTGGATTTAGGTTAATACATGTTAGGTGAAAAAACGCATGAAATTCCCTTACGTTGATGACTTTTTCCAAATCCAATTAGTTTCCCACATCGATTCAAAGTCATCACATAGATTTTTTTTTGTGTTGAAATGACTTGGAAACAACGTTGATTGAAAAGAGTGCCCATTGGAGTTGCTTTTAAAGTTGTCGCTTTTCAGAGAGTAATTATTGAATTACACTCTGTTGCGTCTTTTTTGTTTTGATAACTTCTACACGAAATATGCATTTTGCTATTCGTGAGGTCTCACACAAGCCACGCTGAATAACGATACACCATCAAATGCAACTCTCTCGTTTGTGTGTCTTTAATTCAAAGGCTCAGCTATGCCCTGAATCACAATAGTGAAATAGGGAGAAATGACACAAGGGCACGTTCTGATAGCAAAACAGAATCCATCACAGCCAACATGAAAGAGACTGTTGAGGCAAAAGTTGTTGACATTAAGATACTGTAAGTGACTGACGTGTTGGACGGGACACAAACCAACAGCTTGTTGAAGAATTACAGGCAGCGGGCTGCCAGCTTGGATTTGATTCAGAGACTAAACTGTGCACTTAATACTGCCGAGTGTTTACATTGTGTGGGTTGTGGGAAGTCAAGGGGATATTCACTGTATACAAAAGTCGGGAAACTGCCATATTGCCATTTTCACAACAATCACACACACACATAAACATAGTCTTCTAAGCCATATAAAATTGCAGCATTTGTAGTCAATGCTATCCTTTTTAAATGTTGAGATCCAGCATCTCCAATGACCACTCATCAATAGGCCTAGAAGCATATAGCTGGAGCAATTCTCCCCAGAAACTCTGAAGGTGACACGGCACTTTCAGCAGACTTTGATGGGCCACTGGGGAGCTGTATTTCATATCACAGAAGTGCTTCTCCGTGGTGGAGGATGCTTTCACAATCAGCCACAACCATTACAGACGGGTCTCTCTCTGGCACAGAAAGGATGTTTTCTGTTTATTCTACGTCCTAAAGCAGAGAGAGGCTTGTGTTGCCTGCCAGTAAATTCAAGATGAAACTCCTCCAGATCATTTTAGTCCTGCTGCACATATAATCCAATCACTAAATCATTAATTAATCAAGTGTTTACATCAACAGTGAATCCCGCCGCTCTCCCAAAGGAATGTCCTTGTGTCTCAAGCCTTCTCGGCAACTTAACATACTAAATCAGCGGGTTAGAGGATGTTCGAAGGGGCTTTACCGTCTTTACACAGACAGGGAGAAGAAAATAAGAAATCAGAGAACGAGTGAGAAAAGGTAATAGCTCATTAAAAACAGAATTAGAAGAAGAAGAAAACTGTCCAGGAATATTTTAATGGATTCCGGCCAAATTGACAGGTCAGATAGAATCAGAGCCTCCCTCTGGCTCACCCACAAGGCCAATCCTCTGTTACCGGGCTGGAAACCCACCGCAACCCGGCCCACGCTAACGATCCTCCAGTTACCAGGCGGATTGCATTCCGTATTCACATCCCGACTGTCGGCCTGATTAAATCTGTATTTAATTGGATCAAATATAGTCGTGATGGAGCACTCCCACCGGCGTTTAGTCCACAGTCCTCTGTCAAGCAAAAAGAGAAAAAATTATACTGGGGAATTAAGAGCAAGAAATGAATACCAATGATAGCCGGTGCTTACAGTCAGCTGCTCTGGAAGTGAGGACCACACCTGCAGGTTGGTGCTGGGGATCAGAGGTGCTGGATTATTGGAATCAGAGGTAACTGGTCTATTCGTCTGTATCCCAAATGACACCCTATTGCCTTTATAGTTCATGGAATCAGAGGTAGCTGGCATCTTGGAGTGTGGTCTAGAGTCGTGGGGTAAACAGCTTGACATTTCTCGGTGTGAGTCTCACTAAATTGCTCCAGTTGCAGTTGGAGGGAGATCAGGCGGGTTCGACTGACAAATCTGTTTCAAGCTTTCAGCAAAAGGAATCAGAACAGAAGTCAAATTGTGATGCTTCATGCTTGCTACTTTGTTTTGTGTGTCTACATATAAGCCCAGGTCCATTGTGTTCAGTTTCTAGAAATCCTGTTGTTGACTGAAGAAAACCTAGACATACTGGAAAAATGATCCAAATAGTAGCGGCTAACTAACGTGGGCCTCTGTTGAGTTGATTGATTAAAGGTGTGATTCCATGAGGTCGCCTTGGGGGTCAAAGGTACCCTGGGTAAATTATCAAGCAGCAGGCTGAGGTATCGAGTGCCTGAGAATGAACACAAGGTTGATTGAAAAATGTAAATGTTCATACGAGGCTATCGAGCGGCTGACAGCGAACCAACCGGCTCTGAGCAGTAGTGGGAATGAGGCCTTCATTATGAAGTAAAATGAAAAATAATAATTTCCTTAGGCTCCAAGCACTCCTACACAATAGGCTGACACTAAGGCTCAAATGTACTGGAAACTAAATAAGGAGTGTTTAAAATGAACCGGGTTCTGCTCATAAATAATACATATGCTGAAAGATTGCTGATGAGCTGTCTAATGAGGTAGGGGTGGGGGCTTGTTGCTGACAAACTGCAAATTTATTTTTTTACAAAGATTTAAAACCTGAAACCTTGCACGCACAGCACAAAGCCGAAATGCTAATGATGTTGGCATTTTATAATGAGACTCATCTTCCCTGTGTCATGTATCAGAAATTTATTTTTTTCCTCTGAGAACTAGCTGCACTGCACATAATGGCATCTAGGGATGCAAATTTTGGTCAATTTTCCTGCCGACTAACCGACCCTCATTAACCGGTGAACAAATGGTTAAATGTTTTCCAAACAGTAAAATTATGTGATCTACAGAAAATATGCATGCATACAAGGAATGGACATTATTCATTAAGAGCTTAATTAAAAAATGAAACAATAGCTAGCCTATCGTCTTACAGTCAAAAGGCTATATTGGCTATTACTGAACATACAACTGCTGTAATTAAGTAGCTAATAAAACGTTACAGTTGCCAAAATACAGTTCGCGGGAAAACACTGTTCTAAACGGCGCACCTAAATCGAGCGGTTCCATATGGGACGAAAATCTCAGTTAAAAACTTAGGAAGAGGGGAAACTAAAGATACAACAACTAGGATGGGTTGCTAATACGACTAGGCTTGTGACTTTGGCTTCTGGACAACGAAATAAAGTTTATATGAGAGAAATGCTGGTTAATATAAAATAATTGCCTCCACATTTCTACGATTGGATTTTGGCTAGGCCACTTTGAAGCAAGGTAAGACATACCTCATTATTTGAAGTAAAGTCAAAGGTTCAGGGTTTAAACGATTATACTGCCTCAAGCTTACATTTTAAAGGGGTGGGTGACGTGCGGATAACCTGCCTACCGTTGACTATAGCCTATGCCCTCAAATGGCGAATAGGAGGCTTTAGTTACAAGTTCAGATTGAGAAATAAAACTAGTATTGCATTTAGAATGATTATTTGTTGCGCATTCCATTATTTGTTGCGCACTCCAGTGACGGCTTTTTGAAGAGTTGCTCTCACGCTGTCTGACAGGTGATAGCCATTCCGCTCCTTAAACTAGGCCCTGTATGTTGTGCATAATAAATAAGATATATGATGACTACCCATAAAACACACACAGCCATTTAATTCCACAAAATTATGGAAATGAACCTATAGACCCATAAGCATGACCTGTCAAATATATCAGCGGCTAACCGTTAACCGTTAACATCCCTAATGGCACAACATGGTAGGGGAGAACTGGGACGAAAGTAACACTTTTAGTTTTTTTTACTCAGAGATCGATAGAGCTAGATACACCATATTTCATGACAAACAACTTATATGTGTCCTCTACCATCAGCCACTGTAATTTAATTTAGGATAAATGAGTTTAAATGAAATTTACAGAGAACAGAACTACCGCAACGTTACTTTTGTACCTGCCGGCGGGGCGGCAGCAACACTGGCGAGAAGTGCACAATATCTCCATGTTTCTGGTTTGTAATACTCGTTACTTTCAACAAATGTACTATATGCCATAATTTCATGTTTGTGTCAATTTCAACGATTCATGCTATAGGTTTCGACATTTATGAAACCAATGTTGCGCAACCACAATACTGTACGTTGCCTTACAATATTAAACTAAAATAGATGACATAAAACCTATATTAACCATCATTTTCTCATCTCACTTCAATGGGAATGTAGCAGGACATGTTTAATCACCGTTTTCAATTACTTTTCATGCTTAGCCCTACCAATCAGGTGTGCTCCAACTGTCCTTGTCATGCTCTCTCCTCGTGTCTTGATGGAATACACTTCTTTATTCTCTTCACAAATGTAAAACTCATCGTTCTTATCACAATTCCACGGCTTGACACAAGGTAATTGACCCCCACTAAGTGACCCCCATCAACTACTAACCTGTTGATAAATCTCATGTGAAAGCTCATCCGTCAAGTCAATTGATTAAAGCATAATTGTAATGATGTCATATATAATTTTCAAACGGTCAGCCGTCCTCCACACTAGGAACATGCTGACTTCACTGCATCATTCTAGCTTCTGTGTTACTTTCGTCCCGGCTCTAACCTATATAAACGTGCATAGAAAAAACTACAGAATTACAAAACAGTTAGAATGATGTAACTAAATAACGCATTCATTCACCCCCCAAAAAATAAAAAAATAAATAAAATAAAATAAATAAATAAATAACTCATTCATGTTGAATGAAAATGTGTAGGTTTAGTTTCGATAAAAACCAAACAAAAGACACAACATCGAAAAGTAGAGAGAAATAGCAACTGTAACCAGGATTTAAGCATCATATGGCACATCACATGCACCGAAACGACTGCTGGAATTCAACCGTAATGTAACTACTGATTGTAATTCATGTTGACTGGAAATGCATCTGTGTTATTGGGATGAACATCGAAAATTGCGACATTTAACAGCATTTGAGAATTTTCTCCTGCATCGGGAGTGTCCTATATTGGCAGATACAGCTTCAAGAGTGATTTATGGATATTAGCAGCTCTTCACAATGTTGCCAGGGATTTTCAGCTATATTTTGATAAAGACTTGACTGTGAAGTGGGGCTTGTGTTCCAATCCACAAAATGTTACATCAAACAAAGACAATCATGTACATACGTTTTGTGCAATTTCCTCTTTTTGCTCAGCCATGGACCTCAATGTTGCTAATTCTAGCCTACTCTGTGCTTCTGGGTACAAAGAGCTTGGTGCTTCTGGGTACAAAGAGCTTGGTGCGTATATATCAGGCTTAACCATTTTTCAGGAAAACCATTGCTCTAGTATGCTTTAGTTGCCATGTTATTTTTACCAGGCATCATTTAACAGAATATTTCCCCCATCGACAGCATACAGTACATACTCTCTCCCACCATTCATTCTATTTTCACCTTCTCTATCTCCCTCTATCCCTTTCTAGACTGCAGCGTGCTTGGCCCTGTCATTTGGCTGTCACCCATGACACCGTCTGCCGTGAATGATAGGGTGTCTCTCCCTCACATCACCGCCCCTGTTCACATCATGAATGAGCATCATCTCTCTCTCACACTTTAACTAACTCTCTCTCTCAATTCAATTCAATTAAATTTGCTTTATTGGCATGATGTAACAATGTACATATTGCCAAAGCTTATTTAGGACATTTACAATATAAAAATAAAAATGAGAATCAAAATTGTCAACGGGACAACAGTAACAGTCTCTCTAAAACTTTAAAACTTTAACTAACTAGCTTTCTCTCTCTCACACACTTCAACTAACTAACTCTCTCTCTCTCACACTTCAACTAACTAACTCTCTCTTTCTCTCTCTCTCACACTTCAACTAACTAACTCTCTCTTTCTCTCTCTCTCACACTTCAACTAACTAACTCTCTCTCTCTCACACACTTTAACTAACTAACTCTCTCTCTCTCACACACACTTTAACTAACTAACTCTCTCTTTCTCTCTCTCTCTCACACTTCAACTAACTAACTCTCTCTCTCTCTCACACTTCAACTAACTAACTCTCTCTCTCTCACACACACTTTAACTAACTAACTCTCTCTTTCTCTCTCTCTCTCACACTTTAACTAACTAACTCTCTCTCTCTCTCACACTTCAACTAACTAACTCTCTCTCTCTCACACACACTTTAACTAACTAACTCTCTCTTTCTCTCTCTCTCTCACACTTTAACTAACTAACTCTCTCTCTCTCTCACACTTCAACTAACTAACTCTCTCTCTCTCACACACACTTTAACTAACTAACTCTCTCTTTCTCTCTCTCTCTCACACTTTAACTAACTAACTCTCTCTCTCTCTCTCACACTTCAACTAACTAACTCTCTCTTTCTCTCTCTCTCACACTTCAACTAACTAACTCTCTCTCTCTCACACACTTTAACTAACTAACTCTCTCTCTCTCACACACACTTTAACTAACTAACTCTCTCTCTCTCTCTCTCTCTCACACTTTAACTAACTAACTCTCTCTCTCTCACACTTTAACTAACTAACTCTCTCTCTCTCTCTCACACTTTAACTAACTAACTCTCTCTCTCTCACACACTTAAACTAACTAACTCTCTCTCTCTCTCTCTCTCTCGCTCTCTCACACACACACACTTGCAGCTCCCTATCTTCCAGGGACTTATTGTAGATCCAGCCAGTGACAGGTGTTGGCAGGGATTTCCAAGACCTGACACAGCGGTAACTCAAAGAGGGTTGTGTGTGTGGGAAGGAGTCAATGTTTGCTGTCCTGAAGTCAGCCAACTGAGTAGGTGTTCAAGGCCAAAGCTTTAGCCCAGATAGACAGATAGAAGATGGTCACATCTCAATTAGATAAGAATTGTTTCTGGATCAATGTGGTCAATCTGGTCAATGTGAATTGTTAGTGTCTGATGAATTAGTCTGATCCAATTAACTGAGCAATGTGCTCTGTGTGTGAGAGAGAGAGAGAGAGAGAGAGAGAGAGAGAGAGAGAGAGAGAGAGAGAGAGAGAGAGAGAGAGAGAGAGAGAGAGAGAGAGAGAGAGAGAGAGAGAGAGAGAGAGAGAGAGAGAGAGAGAGAGAGAGAAAGAGAGGGAGAGAGAGAGAGATGCTGGTCTGTGAAGAAACTCCACTCCCTGACACAACATTCATATTTTCTATGCCAGCTCTACCTCCACTCTCCATCCGTCTTCTATCTCCTTTTACATCTCTGCCTTGGGTAATACTGTATCTAGTTCCTCTACCTCTCTCCCAATCTCACTTTCTTCCTATCTTTCTTTAGCTCGTTTTTGGTTATTTCTGCCTTATCTTTTTCTACCTCTTTCTGTTGCTCTCCCTCTCGAGGGAAGTGGCACAGAATCCTTTAACTGCTGTAAAATCAAATCTATTTATCATAACCATCTATCTCCCACATTTACAAAACACACATACACACAGCCTGCAGCTAGCGCAAATAGATTCTAGCCGACACACAAACACACGCACACGCACATACACACACACACACACACACACACACACACTGTAGCACGGTAAATGAAAGGGAGGTAATGTGCGGCAGCGTCAGCTCTCCTCCCACGCACAGCAATGCGGTTGAGCGTGGTCTTCTGGGACTTCCCATTGACTCTACACAAGGTGAGAAGAGAGAAGGAACAGAAGGATAGGCAGAACCACTTCAAATACACCACAGAGAGTGAAGATAGAGAAAAGAAGGGCTACTCTCCACGCAGGAACAACCCCACATAGCAGCAGCCATGGTCTGCTGTGTACTCAGAGAGAAACACACACATTATCAGATGGGAGAGAGATAGAGAGAGACAGAGAAAACAGGTTGAATCAGTATTCTGCACTTCCAGACAATCACTCTCAGACAAACCCACAGATAGGTTAGATATCCACCCACACTTACATACTGGACACACACAAACCTTGACTCACTGACACCCAATCACAGACATGCATTGTCTCTTCCGTGCAAGAGACAATGCACACACACACACACACACACACACACACACACACACACACACACACACACACACACACACACACACACACACACACACACACACACACACACACACACACACACACACACACACACACACACACACACACACACACACACATTAATACATTGAGAGAGCAGGGCATTGATATTCAGCACACCCACACACAGCGTGGTGAGGATCTGGAATTTAGGATCTGGGCTCATCTTTCTGTGTGTCCCTCAGTTTACATACTGTACTGATCTGTTCTGCACCATCAATTGACACACTAACACACACGGGCGCACACGCATGTACGCACACACACACACACACACAGCAACACAATTAAACTACACATTACACACTGTCGTCTACAAAAACACATACCACCCTGCTTCCCATTGCTGGCTTGGTTCTGAAACGAAGCAGGGTTGGTCCTGGTCAGTCCCTGGATGGGAGACCTACCACCTACCTCTGCAACATCTATCAGAGGTCAGAACATAGAGATTGTAGAGGAATACAAATATATGGGTCTCCTCTTGGACAACACACTTCAGTGGAGTAAATGTAGTAAATTACCTGATCTATAAACAGAGACTGTACTTTCTCAAAAAGCTGGGATCTTTTAATGTTGACTGTACTATACTGACTCTGTTCTGCAAATCTTTCATTGAAAGTATTTTAACTTTTTGTATTGTTGATTGACTTGGCAATGCCACTGTCAGCCAGAGAAATATGCTGAGAAGGATTATCACCACCGCAAGCAAGCAAGGTACTTGGAGTCAAATCAAATCAAAATCAAATCAAATGTATTTATATAGCCCTTCTTACATCAGCTGATATCTCAAAGTGCTGTACAGAAACCCAGCCTAAAACCCCAAACAGCAAGCAATGCAGGTGTAGAAGCACGGTGGCGTGGAAAAACTCCCTAGAAAGGCCAAAACCTAGGAAGAAACCTAGAGAGGAACCAGGCTATGAGGGGTGGCCAGTCCTCTTCTGACTGTATCCGGGTGGAGATTATAACAGAACATGGCCAAGATGTTCAAATGTTCATAAATGACCAACATGGTCAAATAGATGAGGCCTGGATGAGATCTTTAAGGTCAGGGTCCTCCACAAGGCTAACAAAAGAATTATAGACCCAAGCCACCCCCTGTACCCGGACTTTGAACTACTCTCCTCTGGGTGCAGGTTTAGGGCATCCCTCAGCAGGAAAAACAGAACTACTGTAGACAATAATTTGTGCCAAGTGTGATATCTCTCCGAAATAGCTTGGGCTAATGTTCCTATTGACCCAGTAAGGCCGTTAAGCAAGTCTCTTTTTATTGGTATGTAACTGTTATGACATTTGTGTTGTCAAATAGTTGTTTTATTTAAACCCCACTTGAAACGTGTACATGACACTGCAACACAATTTCCCCATGGGGACAATAAAGTCAGTAAAGTAAAGACCAGATGCTGCTGGAAGTGGTTTTGGAGGGCCAGTAGGAGGCATTCTTTCCTCTGGTCCCCAAAAAATAACAAAATCCCAGTGCCAAAGGGCAATGATTGGGGGCGTTGCCCTGTGTAGGGTGCCGTCTTTCAGATGGGACGTTAAATGGGTGTCCTAACTCTCTGTGGTCACTAAAGATACCATGGCACTTACTGTAAGAGTAGGGGTGTTAACCCCGGTGTCCTGGCTAAATTCCCAATCTGGCCTTCATACTGTACCATCATGGCCACCTAATCATCCCCAGCTACCAATTGGCTCATTCATTCCCCCTCTTCCTGTAACTATTCCTCAGGTCGTTTCTGTAAATGAGAATGTGTTCTCAGTCAACTTACCTGGTAAAATAAGGCTAAAGAAATAAATAACACAACCATACCTTAAGCACAAAATCTGAAAAATACACTACAGTAACAATTATAGTAGCCATTACAGACATAAGGACATACAGTTAGTCAGAAGTTTACATACACTAAGGTTGGAGTCATTAAACCTCGTTTTTCAACCCCTCCACAAATGTCTTGTTTACAAACTATAGTTTTGGCAAGTCGGTTAGGACATCTACTTTGTGCATGACACGTCATTTTCCCAATTTTCCCAACAATTCCGTTACAATAATTCACTGTATCACAGTTCCAGTGGGTCAGAAGTTTACAGACACTAAGTTGACTGTGCCTTTAAACAGCTTGGAAAATTCCAGAAAATTATGTCATGGCTTTAGAAGCTTCTGATAGGCTAATTGACATCATTTGAGTCAATTGGAGGTGTACCTGTGGATATATTGCAAGGCCTACCTTCAAACTCAGTGTCTCTTTGCTTGACATCATGGGAAAATCAAAAGAAATCAGCCAAGACCTCAGAAAAAAAATTGTAGACCTCCACAAGTCTGGTTCAACATTGGGAGCAATTTCCAAACGCCTGAAGGTACCATGTTCATCTGTACAAACAATAGTACGCAAGTATAAACACCGTGAGACCATGCAGCCATCATACCGCTCAAGAAGGAGATGAGTTCTGTCTCCTAGAGATGGTACTTTGGTGAGAAAAGTGCAAATCAATCGCAGAACAACAGCAAAGGACCTTGTGAAGATGCTGGAGGAAACAGGTACAAAAGTATCTATATCCACAGTAAAACGAGTCCTATATCGACATAACCTGAAAGGCAGCTCAGCAAGGAAGAAGCCATTGCTCCAAAACCACCATAAAAAAGCCAGACTACGGTTTGCAAATGCACATGGGGACAAAGATTGTACTTTTTGGAGAAATGCCCTCTGGTCTGATGAAACAAAAATAGAGCTGTTTAGCCATAATTACCATCGTTATGTATGGAGGAAAAAGGGGGAAGCTTGCAAGCCGAAGAACACCATCCCAACCATCAAGCACGGGGGTGGCAGCATCATGTTGTGGGGGTGCTTTGCTGCATGAGGGACTGGTGCACTTCACAAAATAGATGGCTTCATGAGGAAGGACAATTATGTGGACATATTGAAGCAACATCTCAAGACATCAGTCAGAATGTTAAAGCTTGGTCGCAAATGGGTCTTCCAAAAGCATAATGACCCCAAGCACACTTCCAAAGTTGTGGCAAAATGGCTTAAGGACAACAAAGTCAAGGTATTGGAGTGGCCATCACAAATCCCTGACCTCAATCCTATAGAAGGATTGTGGGCAGTACTGAAAAAGCATGTGCGAGCAAGGAGGCCTAAAAACCTGACTCAGTTGCACCAGCTCTGTCTGGAGGAATGGGCCAACATTCACCCAACTTATTGTGGGAAGCTTGTGGAAGGCTACCCAAAATGTTTGACCCAAGTTAAACAATTTAAAGGCAATGCTACCAATACTAATTGAGTGTATGTAAACCTCTGACTCATTGGGAATGTGATGAAAGAAATAAAAGCTGAAATAAATCATTCTCTCTGCTATTATTCTGACATTTCACATTCTTAAAATAAAGTGGTGATCCTAACTGACCTAAAACAGGAAATTTTACCAGTTTTTTATATAGATTTTTTACCAGAGTTAAATGTCAGGAATTGTGATAAATTGAGTTTAAATGTATTTGGCTAAGGTGTATGTAAACTTCCGAATTCAACTGTAGCTACACAGGCCAAAATAACATACAGATACCTTTACACACATCCTCACTGCATCGCTTGAGACATACCTACACTTGTTATCGAATACAGAAACATTGCACACACACACTAATGAACCATTGAGAGCACGTCCATTGATAGAGGAGACTATAGGTGAGAGATAAGTCACGAATATCTCTGTACACATCAATGAGAATAACACAGAGATTAAAACATGTGCATGTGTGTGAAGAGAAATACATGATTATGCATGTGCCGTAGCTCATGTATTAACCATAGTCAAATTTACACATCAAGGCGCCAAATGAATTCCAAATAGATTTTTGATGCAGGCCAACACGAGACTGGATTAAATGATGAGCTTGAAGAGATGGAAACACTGACACAAGGAATATGCTTGTGTCAATGTCGGATTTTCGTACCGATTTCTATTTTGTCTTTGAGTCTAAATGTAGAGGGGAATTAGGCCAGCAGTTTGGGTGTTGCAATCTATGCAAAACACTAATTTAGTCACAGAAGCCGTGTCTTGTATGTCAAATAACGCTATCAGCTTTTCTGTTAAACAGACTGCTTTTAGGCTAGTCTTTAGACTTGGCAAAAGTGGGACTTCTTCCATCAGGGCTCCCCAGGCCTATATGGCTTCCTAACAAGAATTCTTCTTCCCTCCTTGCCTTCAGGTAGTGGCCTCATGTCCATTCCACTTATTTCTGACTTTCAAGCTCTAATAGAAGTGTTTCGCTTGAAGTTGTCCTGATTTAGACGTCCCCCCTCAACATTATAAGCGGACACATGAAACTTCTGGAGGCAGCAGTGGCCGCCTGCAGCCGTCGAAGGAGGTCAGATGACATTTAGTCATTTTCAGTGTGCAAAGCACTGGAGAGAGATTTCAATTTTCTTCATATGTTCTCATTAGGGAGACGACGGCTGCCAAAGGGTCTCAGACCATCCTTTAATTACAGCTTGAATAGGAAAATTCTCAATTATAACAGAATAGCTAATTATTACATCAGAATTGACCCTCTTGATAGATCCACTAAAAAGCACTCCCATCCACTGAACTCGGATGAAGCTTCCATTCCACTGCCTGTTCATGTGACTGCATTGTTGTAAAATACTCAGGAGTATTACAGACGACTTAAGCCGGCACCGACTTAAGACCTGTAAGGGGTTGTTAAGACGACAAGATATGACTGAGCACATCCTTGTGAGTAAGTGCTTTTTTCTACCGAAAATGTTCAATGACAAGGTATAGTTATCTATTGAAGAGGTACTGGCTAGCAGGAACTACAAACTCAAGCCTCACACCTGAGAGCTTTTCTTATTGAGAAACGATAACGACTTTTCCAGGCCATGCAGCACGGTCCATTACAAGGCACTATGGCCAGTGACCATCCATATATCAATGGCTTTGATATTTTTCTACAAGGGTTAACAATTTCCTTCACAGAATAAATGCATTTCCTGGCAGAAACATCACAACACTGGTAGCATAATGCATTGTAGTGGCGGACTGGCCATAAGGCAGTTCTGGCAAACGCCAGAAGGGCTGGTCCATATTTAGCCTATTTGGACGTGTCTAAATTGGTGGTTTTGTGCAGAATTATCATTATTTGGCTATTCATGGGGGCCTTGAGGGGAAAGAATGGGCAGATGTGGGGGCCTCGAAGAAAATAATGGTCCGGTTCGGGAGCTTCAAGGGAAAAAATGTGCGGGTGTGTTAGAAGTGCATGGGCCTCTGTCCGTCCCTACTCACAACGCTGCTAGCATAATGCACACACTGTAGTAGAACTTAGAGGAGGAGGCTCAGGCTGAGAGTTGGAAGGCCTCCTCTGTAGGAGCATTTACATTCAAATCATTAAGTCTGAAATTGGTTCTACCTGTCTGGATCAGGGCTATCTCCTGTGGGTTTACAGAGCTGGCTAAGTGTAGTCTCCATAACCTTGGAGCGCCTGGAATACTAATGGCTTTTGATAGCATGTGAAGGGGCCTTGTGTTTTCTCTCTGCGTTCATCTGAAGAAGGCATGCCCTACTCTCACATTAGTCCCATGACACCTCCCCAGTAGGGTTCTCGATATGAAGAGAGAGAAACTACACAATGGATGCGTCCCAAAATGTACCCGATTACCTCATTCAAGAGTTTTTCTTTATTTTTACTATTTTCTACATTGTAGAATAATAGTGAAGATATCACAACTATGAAATAGCACATAGAATCATGTAGTAATGAAAAAAGGGTTAAACAAATCAACATTGATGTAATATTTGAGATTATTCAAAGAACCGACAATTTGCCTTGATGACAGCTTTGCTTCTCCAACAGTCTTGAAGGAGTTCCCACATATGCTGAGAGCTTGTTGGCTGCTTTTCCTTAATTCTGCGGTCCAACTCATCCCAACCCATCTCAATTGGGTTGAGGTTGGGTGATTGGGTAAGACAGGTCATCTGATGCAGCACTCTGTCACTCTCCTTCTTGGTTAAATAGCCCTTACACAGCCTGGAGGTGTGTTGGGTAGTGATGCACCGATATCATATCCAATATTTTCCTTGCCCAAAAAAACTATACTGAAAACCGATACACACATGGACGCAGCGGTCTAAGGCACTGTATCTCAGTGCAATAGGCGTCACTACAGTCCCTGGTTCGAATCCAGGCTGTATCACATCCGGCCGTGATTGGGAGTCCCATAAGTCGGCGCACAATTTTCCCAGCGTCGTCCGGGTCTGGCTGGGGTAGGCCGTTATTGTAAATAAGAATTTGTTCTTAACTGACTTGCCATAAAGGTTGCACGCACACTGACCAAAAAGTTATTTTGTTGGCATTTACGTATGTCCCCATTACCAGTAAAACATAATCAAAACCTATTTATTTCACTTACTTGCTGTGCTGTTTTGTTGTTCATTTGTTCAGGCGTGTCATTCTCAACCAGGATTTCTATGGAGCACCGTTTGGGTCTTTGTGTGTCAAAAAAGATACTACATATAACACTATTTGACATGTGAAATAACCCTATTTGACGGGTCAAATAAGCTTGTTGACCAATCAGGACCTGAATATGACGGAATTATTACATTGATTACGCGATCACTCGTATTTCAGATGTCACAACGATTCATCGATACGTAGGCTATGATGCTGGTAAATTTGTCTCGCGCACCTACAGTGCTGGTCATAAAAAAAAGCTAGCTAGCTCAGGGATGCAAACAATGTGCTTCCCCCAAAACATAGCAAAACGACATAATGTGTTTCAGTAGCTATAGTTACCTAGCTAACTATATAGCTAGGTGTCATCATCTAAAATAACCCTAATTTATAAGACGGTTTGATGGTCGGACCCATCTATGTGACGCTAGCCACAATAAGGATTAGCCACAATAGTGGACTTCACGATAATCCTTCAAAATAAAAGTATATCATTGACAGTGATGCAAATGAATACAAATAGTAGAATTATGCCATAATTTAATAGATCATGCTAAACGAGGTTGGAATGTTGTTATATATAATCCACAAAAGACAATAATTTGTTAATTTGACAAAAATCTGTTGAAATCACACTGTGTGTATTATACTTTAGAATTGCATTTGGGGCATCCTTATTTCACTGTACAGCCCTACCTATGGATTGTGGATCAATGACATGTGGAATCAGTCTACTCAGTGACACCCAGAGAACTTTAACGTCGTAGCTCTTATTGCGGGACGCTGAAACAACTGTGAATTGAGCCACATTTATTGTCAACCTATGTGTATTGAACACTATTTCCGAGGAAAGACCCATACTGCGTGGATGTTTTGGAGTCTGATAACTCTGAGGAGGACGTTGGTGAAAAAATATATTGGGTATTGAGTAGACTGATACTCCATTTCATTGATCCCTAATCCTTAGGTAAAGCTGTACAGTGCAATATGAATATGAATGCACACAGTAGGCTGACTGGGGAGGTGATTTCGCACAATCACAGTCCCGCGATAAGAGCTACAATGCTAATATTTGCGTAAACTCTTCACAGTTATGTTCTGTGGGTGTCATGATACCCCATTGTATTGCTTCACGTTCCAACCTTGTTTAATTATCAGGTCAAAATATGGCATGACTCCACCAATTGTAGCCTTCTGCATCACTTTCAAATCGGTACTTTTATTTTGAAGGCAAACCGCAAATTCCACTATTGTGCCTCATCCTTTGTATGATGGGGGCGGTGAGTCATTTTTAAAACATTTTTTTAATAAAACAACAAAACCAAGAACACGACACTAACATAAGGCAGAACGCCGATACACAAGAACAAAGTCAATAACGCCTGAGGAAAGAACCAAGGGGAGTGACAGATACAGGGAAGATAATCAAGGAGATGATTGAGTGTCCAGTTGAGTGTCATGAGGCACTGGTGCGCTTGACGATGGTGACAGGTGGGCGGGATAATCAGCAGCCTGATGACCTAGAGGCCGGAGAGGGAGTATACGTGACACTAAGAACTTTTACCGCCGCGTCATCAGGAACTTCAGTGCCGTCGCCGCCACTCTCACCTCCCTCATCGAGGGTGTTATTCTGTAACGAGTGCGCTGAGAGTCGAGAAGCAAGCACAGGGAGTGAGTGTTATAATAAATAAACAAAACAATAAACACGAAACACAAACAACGCACCGACATGAAACAGAGTCAATAACATGACACGCAAAACAACGACGCCGCAGAAGGGGCAGAGCGGTCTTCTGGTCAGGCTCCGTAGACGGGCACATCGCGCACCGCTCCCGAGCACACTACTCCCCAATGTCCAGTCTCTTGACAACAAGGTAGACGAAATCCGTGCAAGGGTAGCCTTCCAGAGAGTCATCAGAGACTGTAACATTCTTTGTTTCACGGAAACATGGCTCACTCGAGACACGCTATCGGAGTCGGTACAGCCAGCTGGTTTCTTCGCGCATCGCGCCGACAGAAACGAGCCTATTTCTGGTAAGAAGAAGGGCGGGGGAGTATGCCTTATGATTAATGAGACGTGGTGTGGCCATAACAACATACAGGAACTCAAGTCCTTCTGTTCACCTGACTTTGAATTCCTCACAATCAAATGCTGACCGCATTATCTACCTAGAGAATTCTCTTCGATTATAATCACAGCCGCATATATCCCCCCCAAGCAGACACATCGATGGCCCTGAACAAACTTCATTTGAGGGTAGTGAGGTCTGCACGAGGGTAGTGCGGTCTGCACAACGCATCACCGGGGGGCAAACTACCTGCCCTCCAGGACACCTACACCTCCCGATGTCATAGGAAGGCCAAAAAGATCATCAAGGACAACAACCACCCGAGCCACTGCCTGTTCACCCCGCTATCATCCAGAAGGAGAGGTCAGTACAGGTGCATTAAAGCAGGGACCGAGAGACTGAAAAACAGCTTCTATCTCAAGGCCATCAGACTGTTAAACAGCCATCACTAACATTGAGTGGCTGCTGCCAACATACTGACTCAACTCCAGCCACTTTAATAATGGACAACTTGATGTAATACATGTATCACTAGCCACTTTAAACAATGCCACATTTATATGTTTACATATCCTACATTACTTATCTCATATGTATATACTGTACTTTATACCATCCACTGCATCTTGCCTATGCCGTTCTATACCATCCCTCATTCATATATTTTTTTTATGAACAAATTCTTATTCATTCCTTTACACTTGTGTCTATAAGGTAATTGTTGTGAAATTGTTAGGTTAGATTACTCGTTAAATATTACTGCATTGTCGGAACTAGCACAAGCATTTCGCTATTAACATCTGCTAACCATGTGTATGTGACAAATACAATTTTATTTTATATTATTTGATAACACCTGAGGAAAGAACCAAGGGGAGTGACAGATATAGGGAAGATAATCAAGGAGATGATGGATTGTCATGAGGCGCTGGTGCGCTTGACGATGGTGACAGGTTTGCGGGATAATCAGCAGCCTGATGACCTAGACGCCAGAGAGGGAGTATACGTGACATCCTTATAGTGGCTAGCTTCACAACACATAACCCGGTCCGGTCGAGCTTCACTAGCCAGATGAAGCTAACTGAATGCTTATAACGTTAGCTTTGGGCAACAGGGTTAAGTAGCTGGCTAGCTATTTATTTTCATGAACTGAAGGCTACCTAGCTAATACTTACTCAGAAGGAATCCTAAATCATTGCTAAGAATAATGAAAATAACTGCATTTTCTACTGGTCATTGTTTTCAGGCTGGTTGTATTGGTGCGAGCTAGGTACCAAGTTAAAGCTAGCTAGCTACCCCAGAAGTTGCGGTCGAACAAATAATGCTTTATTACCAACGCTGTATTGTAAACACATCGTTCGTGTTCGGTGTTTGCTTGTTTGCAGACTTTTTTGTACAGCTTTGACAGTGCTACTGATTGTAGTGGTGGCACTTGGCTTGCACGTGCAAATTCAGAACATACAACATTCTATAACAGAACTGTGCTATTTGACGTGTCAAATTAAAAGCTTATTTAACGCGTCAAATAGTGTTATTGTCAAATAGTGTTATTTGACGTGTATTTCTTTTTAAACGCAAAGACCCAAATGGCATTCCATAGTATGTCGTAAAGCTAATAGCAGTGACGCTATTACTGTGTAACTCCGGTAGGGCAACATCTGAAAAATCGCACACTTGGTAGTGTGTCCTCAACCAGTCGCGAAAACCAACATCACCCACGACAGAGAACGATTGATTGTCAAGGGCAATGAATTCCATTATCTTGGCATTATTTTCGCCTTTGAGTTGTCTCGATGAAAGGTTCTTACTTACTTTCAAATTACTGCTCGACTTGTTGACTGCTCGATCCACACAGCAGACATTGTGGGCTAGGTTAGGAATGCTGTGTTGCATGTGTAGAGCAACATTTTACGTGGCGTCATTACGTTATGTACCTACCTTATATAGGTATGCACGTCAGCTTTAACATCAGTTTTGCACATAGGCATTAAGCTAGACATCGGACCGATACCGATGTTGGCATTTTTAGCTAATATCGCCCGATTCCGAAATGTTCAATGATATATCATTGGGTCATTGTCCTGTAGAAAAACAAATGATACTCCCACTAAGCATAAACTAGATGGGATGACATAACGCATGGAACCAAAAATCTCAAATTTGGACTCATCAGATCAAAGGACAGATTTACACCGGTCTAAGGTCCATTGCCCGTGTTTCTTGGCTCAAGCAAGTCTCTTCTTTTTATTGGTGTACTTTAGTAGTGTTTTTTTTTGCAGCAATTCAACCATGAAGGCCTGATTCACGCAGTCTCAGTTGATGTTGAGATCTGTCTGTTACTTTAACTCTGTGAAGCATTTATTTGGGCTGAAATTTCTGAGGCTGGTAACTCTAATGAACGTATCCTCTGCAGCAGCGGTAACTGGATCTTCCTTTCCTGTGGCGGTCCTCATGAGAGCCAGTTTCATCATAGCGCTTCATGGTTTTGCAAAAGAAGTTCATGTCTTAAAGTAATGATGGACTGTTGTTTCTCCTTGCTTATTTGAGCTGTTCTTGCCAAAATATTGACTTGGTATTTTACCAAATAGGGCTATCTTCAGTATACCACCCATACCTTGTCACAACACAACTGATTGGCTCAAATGCATTAAGAAATAAAGAAATTCCACAACTTAACTGTTAACACAAGGCCCACCTGTTAATTGAAATGCATAATTGAAATGCATTCCAGGTGACTACCTCATGAAGCTGGTTGAAAGAATGCCGAGAATGTGCAAAGCTGTCATCAAGGCAAAGGGTGATTACTTTGAAGAATCTCAAATATAAAATATAGTTTGATTTGTTTAACACTTTTTTTGGTTACTACATGATTCCATATGTGTAATTTCATAGTTTTGATGTCTTCACTATTATTCTACAATGTGGAAAATAGCAAAAATGTTACGGGCACTGTTCAAAAGTAGTTCACTATATAGAGAATAGGGTGCACTCCAATGCTTACCAAGACAATTCCAGTCAATAATGAGAGAGAGAGCTCTTGAGTGCCTTGCTATTTTGCCGGGAGGCTGTTGCGGTCTCATGAACCTCACTGAGAGAAAGAGCTTTCCATACAAGAGATATGGCTGTTTTTGTAGTCTACAACATGACCAGTCTTCTCATCAATCTAAAGATGGATCATATCTCAAGAAGTCCCATAATTGCATAATACAGTCATTGGAAATATAATTTAGCTATTTTGAACTGTATTGTCTTGCTGACAAATAGCTGACGTGTTTTGCAGACCTTGAGAGGAGGGCGTTCGATAATAAGCATAGAAACTCTCAACCTCGTACAATGCCTCTGAATTCTTGCTATACTTCTCATCGGTTCCAGCAACATTTTTGCTCTTCTCTTACCTTCAGCCACAACAGTATGTCAAAGCCTTGTGGACAGACCATGTAGCAGAGGCCTCCCTAAACATAGTATGCGTCCCAAATGGCACCCTATTCCCTATTTAGTGCACAACTTTTGGGGATAGAGGATAGGGTTCCATTTAGGACGTACACATTCTCAAGCATGCGTTTATAAGTCAACACCCTGATCTGAAGCATTCCACGTCCACCTCAGAATACTTAATGGAAATTTACTGACAGAGTGGAATCTAATTAAAAATGCTTTTGAACATTGATCATCTTATGGCTTGGGGATAGAGCGATATACAGAGTGCAACCTTTGTATGTTTTCAGACCACGGCCGGGAGCACAACCTTTCTGCCCCATAGAACTATATTGATTCACACACCCACCTTCAGGTTCCATATGGACCATTAAGGCTAGGTCCCAAATAGGTAAGGCTGGGAACTGCCAAACACTTCACGATACGATATTATCCCGATGGTAGCCTATAAAACATTGCAACATTACAATTACAACCAAACAATTCCTTCCACAGGACTCGAATGTTCCAAAAATGCAATTAGCAGGAAAACACTTTTCTTAAACACGCACTGCACGTGTGCATGGTTTGATGTGACAGAGATGAAAATATCTGTTAAAAATTAAGAAGGGGGAGCTCTAAAGAGATCCTTGCTAACACCAGCCTATCTATGTCCTTAACTTGAGAGTCTGGGTCAGCTGCTTTGATGTGTGGGCACGAAGCGATGATAATCAAAGGGCTGTGCCCTCAGACTTCACACATTTTCAAAACGTTATCACGACCCTTTTACATTAAAAAGAGTAACGCATTAGACAACTGCAAACTGTTAAATGTTACAATCTTGTGGCTAGCAAGTAGCAACTAACGTTAGCTAATAATAGGAATATTTTATTTTTTACATTAAATGCACTACGCATTATGTGGGTTGAATGCTATAACAACCCAGAATAAACAATTAATTAAAGTCAAATTATGGTAGAGACTACACATTACTGCTTATTACTTAATAACCATGATTTATTAACATAACTCTACTTTAATCAAATATTTCAGTTGTTGTGTATATTACATTTGTTTTCTTATTATTACATATAGACAGTTGAAGTCGGAAGTTTACATACAGAGCAAAATACATTTAAACTCATTTCACAATTCCTGACATTTAATCCTAGTAACAATTCACTGTCTTAGGCCAGTTAGAATCACCACTTTATTTTAAGAATGTGAAATGTCATAATAATAGTAGAGAGAAGGATTTATTTCAGCTTTTATTTCTTTCATCACATTCTCAGTGGTTCAGAAGTTTACATACACTCAATTAGTATTTGGTAGCATTGCCTTTAAATGGTTAAGACATTTTGCCAAAACTTTGGAAGTATGCTTGGGGTCATTGTCCATTTGGAAGACACATTTGCGACCAAGCTTTAACATCCTGACTGATGTCTTGAGATGTTGCTTCAATAGATCCACATACTTTTCCCTCCTCATGATGCCATCTATTTTGTGAAGCGCACCAGTCCCTCCACAAAGTTCTTGTTAACAAACGATAGTTTTGGCAAGTCGGTTAGGACATCTACTTTGTGCATGACACAAGTACTATTTCCAAAAATTGTTTACAGACAAATTATTTCACTAATAATTAACTGTATCACAATTCCAGTGGGTCAGAAGTTTACATACACTAAGTTGACTGTGCCTTTAAACAGCTTGGAAAATTCCAGAAAATGATGTCATGGCTTTAGAAGCTTCTGATAGGCAAATTGTCATAATTTGAGTCAATTGGAGGTGTACCTGTGGATATATTTCAAGGCCTACCTTCAAACTCAGTGCACCTTTGCTTGACATCATGGGAAAATCAAAGAAATCAGCCAAAAAATTGTAGACCTCCACAAGTCTGGTTCATCCTTGGGAGCAATTTCCAAACGCCTGAAGGTACCACGTTCATCTGTACAAACAATAGTACGCAAGTATAAACACCATGGGACCACGCAGCCGTCATACTGCTCAGGAAGGAGACGCATTCTGTCTCCTGGAGATGAACGTACTTTGGTGCAAAAAGTGCAAATCAATTCCAGAACAACAGCAAATGACCTTGTAATGATGCTGGAGGAAACACGTACAAAAGTATCTATATCCACAGTAAAATGAGTCCTATATCGACAACTTGAAAGGCCGCTCAGCAAGGAAGAAGCCACTGCTCCATAACCACCATAAAAAAGCCAGACTACGGTTTGCAACTGCACATGGGGACAAAGACTGTACTTTTTGGTGAAATGTCCTCTGGTCTGATGAAACAAAAATAGAACTGTTTGGCGATAATGACCATCATTATGTTTGGAGGAAAAAGGGGGATGCTTGCAAGCCGAAGAACACCATCCCAAACATGAAACACGGGGGTGGCAGCATCATGTTGTGGGGGTGCTTTGCTGCAGGAGGGACTGGTGCACTTCACAAAATAGATGTCATCATGAGAAAGGAACATTATGTGGATATGTTGAAGCAACATCTCAAGACATCAGTCAGGAATTTAAAGTTTGGTCGCAAATGGGTCTTCCAAATGGACAATGACCCCCAAGCATACTTCCAAAGTTGTGGCAAAATGGCTTAAGGACAACAAAGTCAAGGTATTGGAGTGGCCATCACAAATCCCTGACCTCAACTGAAAAAGCATGAAAAACTGAACTGCAAAAAGCATGTGCGAGCAAGGAGGCCTAAAAACCTGAGTCAGTTGCACCAGCTCTGTCAGGAGGAATGGGCCAAAATTCACCCAACTTATTGTGGGAAGCTTGTGGAAGGCTCCCCGAAACGTATGACCCAAGTTAAACAATTTAAAGGCAATGCTACCAAATACTAATTGAGTGTATGTAAACTTCTGACCGACTGGGAATGTGATGAAAGAAATAAAAGCTGAACTAAATTATTCTCTCTACTATTATTCTGACGTTTCACATTCTTAAAATAAAGTGGTGATCCTAACTGACAGGGAATTTTTACTAGGATTAAATGTCAGGAATTGTGATAAACTGAGTTTAAATGTATTTGGCTAAGGTGTATGTAAACTTCCAACTTCAACTGTATGACAATAGGTCATGCTGGCACTATGAAGACATCCTTTACCAACAGTACAATTTGTTGGCATTGGGAACTGACACAAAACGAACAGCTCATTTAAAGACCCAGAGCTTTTTGTTTTACGTTGTGTTTCACTTTGATGACACTATCTATTAGTGGCAATGGCCCCTGGTAAAATAGACAGTCGACTTTGGGCTATAATCTATAGTAAGTGATGCCTTCTCAACATGGCTCCTCATGTTTATTCTCTCTGTCACTCAAATAATGCTGCATTTGAACATGATGTTCCCATACAGCATATACGAGTCTCATTTTCTTTCACCAAAGAAAGCAGTTCTACAAGCTTGCTGAAACTCCTAAATGGCAAGTTTTCATTTTGAGCCCTGACCCCTACAGAAATATACTGTTGTTAGACTGCTGACTGTGATAAAAAAAATAGGATATAGATTCTTAATTCCCATTTCTCATTCAGAGTAAATGCATCATTGGTAACAATATGCAGATTTTTAAGCACATTTGATTACTATGCTAGTAGTTCTTGCATAAGAAAATGTGTAGGGTTCCCATAGTTGAATCCAGTAAAAAGTACTTTCTGTAGTGCCTCTTTTAGCACTTATGTTGCCTGTAACCCAATTATTTATGATGCAGTTATATAACTTTGTTTAGGTTATTGTCTTAAAGGCCTATCATGCAAACATTTCATGCAAACACATACTTCTTACTCATTACGTTTGTACCAATACCAACACTTTCAAACAATCATTCCTCACTATAATTTCCATTCCAACATTACATGTATCCATCGCAGTGCCATTCTATACCATTGAGCTATAGTTCTAGGTCTGTGTACATACAATATGTAGGTCATATGAACTTCATCCACAACGGTTCAGATGATTTTGGAGCTGTATAGAACAGAGGCCAACACATCCCTCCCTGTCTTCCCCAACCAGCTCTCCAGACTTCCGAAGACAAGGTCGCATGCAGCCTTCCTTGCTTTTCCCAAAATCCCGTTGGCAAGACCGCTAATACATCATACCCTCACACAAAGGCTCGAAATGCTTCAAGTGGCTCCTATTTTATTTAAATCCTTTACTATTTGGCAGTGTCGTCTCTCCATCTCCTTTTCAGAAAGGAGTTTTTCTCCCCAGTTTTAGTTAGTCCTAACTTTATCTTGGATGGTTTACCTCTCTTGTGGGGGCATAGTATATTGATGAGGAAGCATCGGGGGCATTGCACATCTACATGGAATATTAAGTGTTTATAACATAATTCCCTCAACCTTTCTATAGTTGTATTTTGGCTAGGCTAGGGTACTTTGAAACAAGGTAAGACATACTTCAAAGACATGCTTTTAAACAACTAGGTTTATGGTTAAATATACTGAAGAAAAATATAAACGCAACATGCAACAATTTCAACGATTTTACTGAGTTACAGTTCATATGAGGACATTTCAGGTCACAACTTGTAGACTTGTTTACGTGCTGCTGTGCATTTTGTTGCTAACCTTACTTTGCTACCTGACAACTTTACGTTTTTTAGTTTTTAATTACCGTTTATATTTTTAGTTTATCCCTCGCTTGACTTTTTTTCATTCAACTTTTTCTTCATGTGGTTCGTCAGGGCCTCCAACAGCCGAAGCTTAGTAACATTAACACGATGCCTTCTAATTGCAGTTGCTGTACTCTTAATATACAGGAGAACAATTGCCTTACGGCGAAGATAGAAGTGTTGCAAGCCCAGCTTCAGACGCAATCGTTAGGCAAGGGTAATTTCAGTGTAGGAAAGGATGAAACAGCGTCTGTGCCACTAGTAAGTACAGATAGTAGTATAAATCCCCTCGCACAGTCCCCACAGCCGGACAACTTTCTCATGGCTTCTGGAGGGAAATGCTGTAGGAATGCTCAACCGGTGTCGCTCATTCAGCCAACAGAAACTTTCAGCCAGTTCTCCCCATTAAGCAGCAAGTCGGAGTCAGAGGCCGAGTCTTCTCTGGTCTCTACTCCTCCCGTTACGGGGTCTGAGACGCCGAAGGCTCCCACCATTAGCTCTGACAAATTGAAAACCCTAGTCATTGGCAACTCCATTACCCGCAGTATTAGACTTAAAATGAATCATCCAGCGATCATACACTGTTTACCAGGGGGCAGGGCTAACGACGTTAAGGCTAATCTGAAGATGGTGCTGGCTAAATCTAAAACTGGCGAGTGTAGAGAGTATAGGGATATTGTTATCCACGTCGGCACCAACGATGTTAGGATGAAACAGTCAGAGGTCACCAAGCGCAACATAGCTTCAGCGTGCAAATCAGCTAGAAAGATGTGTCGGCATCTAGTAATTGTCTCTGGCCCCCTCCCAGTTAGGGGGAGCGATGAGCTCTACAGCAGAGTCTCACAACTCAATCACTGGTTGAAAACTGTTTTATGCCACCTCCCAAAAGATAGAATTTATAGATAATTGGCCTTCTTTCTGGGACTCACCCATAAACACGACCAAGCCTGGCCTGTTGAGGCGTTACGGACTCCATCCTAGCTGGAGGGGTGCTCTCATCTTATCTACGAACATAGACAGGGCTCTAACTCCCCTATCTCCACAATGAGATAAGGTGCAGGCCAGGCAGTAGGCTGTTAGCCAGCCTGCCAGCTTATTGGAGTCTGCCACTAGCACAGTCACTGTAATCAGCTCAGCTATCCCCATTGAGATCGTGTCTGTGTCTCGACCTAGGTTGGGAAAAACTAAACATGGTGGTATTCGCCTTAACAATCTCACTGGAATAAAGAGCTCCTCCATTCCTAACATTATTGAAAGAGATTGTGATACCTCACCTCTCGAAATAGGGTTACTTAATGTTAGATCCCTCACTTCCAAGGCAGTTATAGTCAATGAACTGATCATAATCTTGATGTGATTGGTCTGACTGAAACATGGCTTAAGCCTGATGAATTTACTGGGTTAAATGAGGCCTCACCTCCTGGTTACACTAGTGACCATATCCCCCGCGCAACCCACAAAGGCGGAGGTGTTGCTAACATTTAGGATAGCAAATTTCAGTTAACAAAAATAAACTACGTTCATCTTTTGAGCATCTAGTCATGAAATCTATGCAGCCTACTCAATCACTTTTGTAGCTACTGCTTACAAGCCTCCTGGGCCATATGCAGCGTTCCTCACTGAGTTCCCTGAATTCCAATCGGACCTTGTAGTCATGGCAGAAAATACTTACATTTTGGTGACTTTAATATTCACATGGAAAAGTCCACAGACCCACTCCAAAAGGCTTTTGGAGCCATCATCGACTCCGTGGGTTTTGTCCAACATGTCTCCGGACCTACTCACTGCCACAAGTCATACTCTGGACCTAGTTTTGTCCTGTGGAATAAATGTTGTGGATCTTAATGTTTTTCCTTATAATCCTGGACGATCGGACCACCATTTTATTATGTTTGCAATCACAACCAATAATCTGCTCAGACACCAACCAAGGATCATCAAAAGTCGTGCTATAAATTCTCGGACAACACAAAGATTCCTAGATGCCCTTCCAGACTCCCTCCGCTTACCCAAGGACGCCAGAGTACAAAAATCAGTTAACCACCTAACTGAGGAACTCAATTGAACCTTGCGCAATACCCTAGATGCAGTCGCACCCCTAAAAACAAAAACCATTTGTCATAAGAAACTAGCTCCCTGGTATACAGAAAATACCCGAGCTCTGAGGCAAGCTTCCAGAAAATTGGAATGGAAATGGCGCTACACCAGTCCACTGACTAGCTTGGAAAGACAGTACCGTGCAGTATCGAAGAGCCCTCACTGCTGCTCGATCATCCTATTTTTCCAACTTAATTGAGGAAAATAAGAACAATCCAATATTTATTTTTGATACTGTCACAAAGCGAACTAAAAAGCATCATTCCTCAAGAGAGGATGGCTTTCCATCCTAAAATAAAAAATAAAAAAATGTAAATTCATGAACTTCTTTGAGGAAAAGATCATGATAATTAGAAAGCAAATTACGGACTCCTCTTTAAATCTGCGTACTCCTCCAAAGCTCAGTTATCTTGAGTCTGCACAACTTTGCCAGGACCTAGGATCAAGGGAGACACTGAAGTGTTTTAGTACTATATCTCTTGACACAATGATGAAAATAATCATGGCCTCTAAACCTTCAAGCTGCATACTGGACCCTATTACAACTAAACTACTGAAAGAGCCTGCTTCCTGTGCTTGGACCTCCTATGTTGAACATAATAAACGGCTCTGTATCCACCGGATGTGTACCAAACTCACTAAAAGTGGCAGTAATAAGGCCTCTCTTGAAAAAGCCAAACCATGACCCAGAAAATATTAAAAACTATCGGCCTATATCGAATCTCCCATTCCTCTCAAAAAAAATTGAAAAAGATTTTGTGCAGCAACTCACTGCCTTCCTGAAGACAAACAATGTATACGAAACGCTTCCGTCTGGTTTTAGACCCCATCATAGCACTGAGACTGCACTTGTGAAGGTGGTAAATTACCTTTTAATGGCATCAGACCGAGGCTCTGCATCTGTCCTCGTGCTCTTAGACCTTAGGGCTGCTTTTGATACCATCGATCACCACATTCTTTTGGAGAGAGTGGAAACCCAAATTGGTCTATACGGACACGTTCTGGCCTGGTTTAGATCTTATCTGTCAGAAAGATATCAGTTTGTCTCTGTGGATGGTTTGGCCTCTGACAAATCAACTGTACATTTCCGTGTTCCTCAAGGATCTGTTTTAGGACCACTATTGTTTTCACTATATATTTTACCTCTTGGTGATGTCATTCGGAAACATAATGTTAACTTTCACTGCTATGCGGATGACACACAGCTGTACATTTCGATGAAACATGGGGAAGCCCCAAAATTGCCCTCGCTGGAAGCTTGTGTTTCAGACTTAAGGAAGTGGATGGCTGCAAATGTTCTACTTTTAAAGTCGGAAAAAACAGAGATTCTTGTTCTAGGTCCCAAGAAACAAAGAGATCTTCTGTTGAATCTAACAATTAATCTTCATGGTTGTACAGTCGTCTCAAATAAAACTGTGAAGGACCTCGGCATTACTCTGGGCCCTGATCTCTCTTTTGACGAAGATATCAAGACTGTTTCAAGGACAGCTTTTTTCCATCAACGTAACATTGCAAAAAACAGAAACTTTTTGTCCAAAAATGATGCAGAAAAATGAATCCATGATTTTGTTACTTCTAGGTTAG
The DNA here is from genome assembly GCF_029448725.1 of Salvelinus fontinalis. Classification (NCBI taxonomy): domain Eukaryota; kingdom Metazoa; phylum Chordata; class Actinopteri; order Salmoniformes; family Salmonidae; genus Salvelinus; species Salvelinus fontinalis. Next base: position 1,276,575 of record NC_074686.1, on the reverse strand, counting down.
ACTACTGCAATGCTCTACTTTCCGACTACCCGGATAAAGCACTAAATAAACTTCAGTTAGTGCTAAACACGGCTGCTAGAATCTTGACTAGAACCAACATTTTTTTTAGCCTGGTACCTCTCTAGGTTTCTTCCTAGGTTCTGGCCTTTCTAGGGAGTTTTTCCTAGCCACCGTGCTTCTACACCTGCATTGCTTGCTGTTTGGGGTTTTAGGCTGGGTTTCTGTACAGCACTTTGAGATATCAGCTGATGTAAGAAGGGCTTTATAAATAAATTTGATATGAAATTTGAAATCAGTCAATTGAAATAATTTCATTATGCCCTAATCGGTGGATTTCAGATGACTCGGAATACAGATATGCATCTGTTGGTCACAGATACCTTAAAAAAAGTTAGGGGTGTGAATCATAAAACCAGTCAGTATCTGGTTTGACCACCATTTTCCTCATGCAGTGAGACACATCTCCTTTGCATAGAGTTGCTCAGGCTGTTGATTGTGGCCTGTGGAATTTTGTACCACTGCTCTTCAACGGCTGTGCGAAGATGCTGGATATTGGCGGGAACTGGGACACGCTGTTGTTCATGTCTATCCAGAGCATCCCAAACATGCTCAATGGGTGACATGTCTGGTGAGTATGCAGGCCATGGAAGAACTGGGACATTTTCAGCTTCCAGGAATTGTGTACAGACTCTTGCTACATGGGACGGATGAATTGCACAACAATGGGCCTCAGGATCTTTTCAAATGTTGTCCGTAGCTTATGCCTGCCCATACCATTAACCCCACCGCCACCATGGGGCACTCTGTTCAAAACGTTGACATCAGGAAACCGCTCGCCCACACAACGCCATACACATGGTCTGTGGTTGTGAGGCCGGTTGAACGTACTGACAAATTCTCTAAAAAGATGTTGGAAGCGGCTTATGGGTGAGAAATGAACATAACATTCTCTGGTAACAGCTCTGGTGGACATTCTTAAGTCAGCATGCCAATTGCGCGCTCCCTCAAAACTTGAAACATCTGTGGCATTGTGTTGTGTGACAAAACGGCACATTTTAACGTGGCCTATGTTGTCCATAGCATAAAGTGCAGCTGTGCAATGATCATGCTGTTTAATCAGCTTCTTAATATGCCACACCTGTCAGGTGGATGGATTATCTTGACAAAAGATAAATGCTCACTAACAGGGATGCACACAAATTTGTGCACAAAATTTGAGAGAAATAAGGTTTTTATGCTCTCTCTGGTCTTGTGATCATTTGATATGAACGAACCGTGCACTGAGTATGTTGACAGAATCAAGTCTTTAGACGTTGATGTTATCATTCATTATATTTGTTAGACATGACTGGCGTTTAGCCTATATTTATGTAATTAAAGTCTCCTTGAAGTTTGGTTACATTTTCTGGTGCCTCCCTCATGTCATCACCAGTTTGGACATGAGGCTGTAGCCAATATGCACATCACCTACACTCTTACATTTTATTTCTGTATATGAAAAAAGATTGAAAATCATTCCTAATGTTGGCCTCTCCGATCCAATTCGGATCTCAGTAAGTGTTTGATATTGTGATTTTGTGTGGGTTTTTTTTACCTGTCTATTTGGACAACTTAAATTTCTATCATTTCTATGCTCGTATATCGTTTGTAAGGTTCTCGTGTTCTTCTTATTTCTCATTTTTATGTATTGTGTGTTCTTGCTCTACCTTATGCTATTTTTAGTACTATATTGATATTGGTTACTGAATTGTTGGGTTTAGAGATGGCAAGAAATGCATTTCACTGTACTTGTGCATGTAACATTAAAACTTGACACTTACATTCTTCTTGTACAACTATTATTTTTACTTGTTCATGACAAGACGACGAGCATTAATGTTGAGCCCCGGTCGTGGAAATAAATGTGCTGAAAACAAATGTGTGCCCTATTTAAAATAAGATGGAGAACACGCTATGAAGGAAAAATACTGGAGTTTTGGTGAAGGTACAACCAACAAGCGCAAAAATAATACTGTGATATTGTCAAAACTATACGACTAATGGTAAAAAATCATATGCCGATACAGTACCAGTCAAAAGTTTGGACCCACATACTCATTCCAGGGTTTTTTACTATTTTCTTCATTGTAGAATAATAGTGAAGACATCAATACGATGAAATAACACACATGGAATCATGTAGTAACCAAAAAAGTGTTAATCAAATCAAAATATATTTAATATTTGAGATTTTTCAAAGTAGCCACCCTTCAGCTTGATGACAGCTTTGCACAGTCTTGGCATTCTCTTAACCAGCTTCATAAGGTAGTCACCTGGAATGCATTTCAATTAACAGGTGTGCCTTCTTAATGCGTTTGAGCCAATCAGTTGTGTTGTAACAAGGTAGGGGTGGTATACTGAAGATAGCCCTATTTGGTAAAAGACCAAGTCCATATTATGGGAAGAACAGCTCAAATAAGCAAAGAGAAACGACAGTCCATCATTACTTTAAGACATGAAGGTCAGTCAATTCTTTCTTCAAGTGCAGTCGCAAAAACCATCAAGCACTATGATGAAACTGGCTCTCATGAGGACCACTACAGGAAAGGAAGACACGGAGTTACCTCTGCTGCAGAGGATAAGTTCATTATCGTTACCAGCCTCAGACATTGCAGACCAAATAAATGCTTCACGGAGTTCAAGTAACAGACACATCTCAACATCAACTGTTCAGAAGAGACCTTGTGAATCAGGCCTTCATGGTTGAATTGCTGCAAAGAAACCACTACTAAAGGACACTAATAAGAAGAAGAGACTTGCTTGGACCAAGAAACACGAGCAGTGGACATTAGACTAGTGGAAAAGTGAGATTTTTGTCTGATGAGTAAATATGAGATTTTTGGTTCCAACCGCCGTGTCTTCGTGAGATGCAGTGGTGTAAAGTACTTAAGTAAAAATACTTTAAAGTACTACTTAAGTAGTTTTTTGGGGTATCTGTACTTTACTTTACTATTTATATTTTTGACTACTTTTACTTTTACTGCACTTACATTCCTAAAGAAAAGAATGTACTTTTTACTCCATACATTTTCCCTGACACCCAAAAGTACTTCTCATTTTTTATGCTTAGCAGGACAGGAAAATGGTCAAATTCACACACTAATTAAGAGAACGTCCCTGGTAATCCCCACTGCCTCTGATCTGGGGGACTCACAGACTCAAGAAACACAAATGCGTCATTTGTAAATTATGTCTGAGTGTTGGAGAGTGCCCTGGCTATCTGTCAATTAAAAAGATCTGCTTAATATAAGGAATTTTTTTAACAACTTGTACTTTTACTTTTGATACTTAAGTATATTTTATCAATTACATTTACTTTTGATACTTAAGTATATTTAAAACAAAAGTCTTTTACTGGGTGATTTTCACTTTCACTTTAGTTATTTTCTTTTAAGGTATGTTTACTTTTCCTCAAGTATGACAATTGGGTACTTTTTCCACCACCAGTGAGACGCAGAGTAGGTGTACGGATCTTTTCCCACCGTGAAGCATGGAGGAAGAGGTGTGATGGTGTGGGGGTGCTTTGGTTGCGACGCTGTCTGCAACTGCTTGGCATCCAACGCCAAGTAGCTACAGAGGGTAGTGCAGACAGCCCAGTACATGACTGGGGCCGGGCCCCCTGCCATCCAGGACCTCAATACCAGGCGGTATCAGAACAAGGTCCTAATTGTCAAAGACTACAGTCATTCAAGTCCTAGACTGTTCTCTCTGCTACCGCACAGCACGCGGTACCAATGCACCAAGTCTGGAAACAGCAAGACCCTGAACAGATTCTACCCCCAAGCCGTAAGACTGCTAAATAGTTAGTTAAATAATTAACCAAATTGCTACCTGGACTATCTGCATTGACCCTTTTTGCACAAAGTTCTTTGAGTCATCACTGCTGTTTACATTCTGTCACTTTATTCCTAGTTAGTTATATGTACAGGCATCTACCTCAATGACCTGTACCCCTGAACATTGACTCAGTATTGGTACCCCTTGTACATAGCCAAGTTATCATTACTCACTGTGTATCTATTATGACTTGTATTATTACATGTTTAACTTTTCTATTATTTCTCTATTTTCTTTCTCTCTGCATTGTTGGGAAGGGCCCATAATTAAGCATTTCACTGTTAGTGCACACCTGTTGATTACGAAGCATGTGACCAATAAATCACATTTGATTTGATTTGAAAACCAGTGTTTTCTTTTTTTTATGTTACAGTAAGCAACAGATACATATACCAAAAAATTGCTGAAGATACTATACACAAATAAGTCAGAAGACTTGTTTCCATTGTGGTCCTATAAGTGCTTTATAAGGAATAGGGTGTAGTTTGGGACTTTAAATATCCTTTCAGGTTGCTTTTCTCCACGCATTTTGCAGGACTCATACCCAGCCAACAATACTGAAGAAAACAGCTTTCCGATCCAAAGACTGTCGTTTATATGTGTATTTTTGACACCTGTGCCAACCTATTGCACAAAGAGAAAATGAGACAAATACGAATCACTAAGCTAACAGCTCTGTGGGTCTTTAACGGCTTTGGAAAGTCAATAGAATGTGAAGACAAGATGATAACTGTTTTGAATTAGCATAATCATGCTACATTAATTCAGAAATATTTCCATCGAATTTCATTCCGTTTTGAAGGTCATCCAGTATACTTTCGAGTCAGCGTTGCTCACAGATTCCCAGTCAGCACTACAGACATCAACTACAAGTCAGGAAAGAAAGAAATACTTGAAACATATCTAATGCTGTTTGAGACGGCTGCGTTGCACAGTGGCATGACGAATGTGGAAAAGAACAAATTGAATGCCAGTGAGTAAGATGCATTTGTATGTCAAATTGGCGAGACTGTTCAGAGAGCGAGCCAGGCAGACAGCCATGCATGTAATCATCTAGCAAATCCGCTTGTGTCTCACGCACTGCACTGCACAATGATGCGTAGGGCCAGGCCGCTGCTATTGTCTCTGAGCACTGGTCCACATGAATAACCCTGCGTGTATCCACATTAGCACGGGTCACCTCTCATAAGTATCATCTCTGAAGAAACAGCGGCCGCAGCATATTCGGCAAATAACTTTCACTTCCGCAAAAGCTCACCACCTCTTTCTCCCTCCTGGGTCTCTCAATCATTCTCTCTCCATCTAAAAAAAATAATCTCCCTCTCTCTACCTTGGCACACTTTCCATCATTCCACTGGCACCCCCTGTTCTCCATCACTACTCCCCGCCCCTTTCTCTCAATACTGTTCCCGCACTTTGCCTCTCCTCCATCTTCTTCCATCTCTATTTGTCTCCCTCTGTGTGTTTCTCTCTCTCTTTCTCCCTCTCCCCCAGTCGTTTTCCCATATATATCTCACTGAAAACATCAGAAACCTCAACAGCAGGGGTGTTGGGGCTCCCCTCTCCACCACCACACAGCGCCACCTCTAAATTGCTGGTCCTCCACCCACACAGCCTCAGTGGTTAATGAGCCGGTTGAGTAAGACAGCAGCTCCGTTCCACATTGATCATGAGAAGCCCCCCGCCTCTTACTCCCAGGGAAGCTATTTGTCAAGGTGATCATTTATTTTGTAACACCATGTATGGTGAGCCAACCAGGCAGGCTGGGATGCGCTGAACGTGTTTTTTTTGTCTTCATTTGGTTCGGGTCCTAACAGACTCAGTTTCAGGTCTTAAATCGGGGTCACAACATGTGGTACCACGAACACACAGAGCAATAACTCACTGAGGTTCCACCGGTGAAGAAATACCTTTCAACTTTTTAAGGGGGCGATGGTAGGCCGATTTTACAATAAGGTTGCCACATTTTCACCACAGGTTCCTTGCTATTCCCTCCTACGCCTGTACAAAGGACCGGCAGCTTTTGTTCCCTGATCTCCTGCTAAGTTAAGATCCTTAGCAGCTACACTGGGAGTGAGTGAAAGCCACACTATTGTTTTGACCATGTTGACACAGAACATCCAATTAAGAGGCTACGGTCTGTGGCAGCTTCCCAAATGGTACCCTATCCCCTACATAGTGGACTACTTTTGTCAAGAGTCCACAGGGAATAGGGTGCCATTTAGGACTTAATCTGTGTCAGTGGCAAGGCCAATACCTGATAGGAGGAGACAGGAGTGCGGGCCGCCAGAGGAGAAGTGACTTCTTCGCGGCATTTCCCCCACCGGTCCCATGCACTCCTTAAGATGTTCCACATCTCCCCTCTCTAATTGGCAGACGGCCTCAGATGCAAGATGATTTAATGGCCTGCGTGTGATTTTTCCTGCCTCAGTCAGCCATTAGCAGGGACATCTGTAGCATGTTGGCTTGGGCACGGCGCTGCGAGTGAAAGCTGAGAGCGACTCTGTCTAATGGAGATGGAAGCAGGTAGCTAACGGTGCTGCAACTCCGACGGTTGCAGTCAGGGTACTTCTTCTTCGAGGTACAGTGCCAATCAAAAGTTTGGACACACCTACTGATTCAAGGGTTTTTCAGATTTTTTTCTACATTGTAGAATAATAGTGAATACATGAAAAATATGAAATAACACATGGAATCATGTAGTAACCAGAAAAGTGTTATACAAATCAAAATATATTTTCTATTTAAGAATCTTCAAAGTAGCCACACTTTGCGTTGATGACAGCTTTGCACACTCTTGGCATTCTCTCAACCAGCTTCATGAGGTAGTCACCTGGAATGCATTTCAATTAACAGGTGTGTCTTGTTAAAAGTTAATTTGTGGAATTTTTGTCCTTAATGCGTTTGAGCCAGTTGTGTTGTAACACGGTAGGGGTGGTATACTGAAGATAGCCCTATTTGGTAAAATACCAACTCCATATTATGGAAAGAACAACTTAAATAAGCAAAGAGAAACAACAGTCCATCATTACTTTAAGACATGAAGGTCAGTCAATCGGGAAAATTTCAAGAACTTTGAAAGTTCCTTCAAGTGCAGTCTCAAAAACCATCAAGCGCTATGATGAAACTGGCTCTCATGAGGAGAGTTACCTCTGATGCAGAGAATAAATTAATTAGAGTTAACTGCACCTCAGATTGCAGCCCAAATAAATGCTTCACAGAGTTCAAGTAACAGACACATTTCAACATCTACTGTTCAGAGGAGACTGCGTGAATCAGGCCTTCGTGGTTGAATTGCTGCAAAGAAACCACTACTAAAGGACACCAATTAGAAGAAGAGACTTGCTTGGGCCAAGAAACACGAGCAATGGACATTAGAATGGTGAAAATCTGTCCTTTGGTCTGACGAGTCCAAATTTTAGATTTTTGACTTAAATAAAAACCCTTTAAAGTACTATTTAAGTAATTTTGGGGGGTATCTGTAATTGATGCAAAGAAACCACTACTAAAGGACACCAATAATAATAAGAGACTTGCTTGGGCCAAAAAACACAAGCAAATACAATTTTTATTGGTCACATACACGTGATTAGCAGATGTTGTTGAGGGTGTAGCGAAATGCTTGTGCTTCAAGCTCCGACAGTGCAGTAAATTCTAACAAATGACACAACATGTACCCACTACACACAAATCTAAGTAGGAATTAATTAAGACTACATACATATGGACGAGCAATGTCAGAGCGGAACGGACTAAGGTACAGTAGAATAGTATAGAATACAGTATATACATATGAGATGAGTAATGCAAGATATGTAAACATTATTAAGTGAATGAGATACTGTAGAATAGTATAGAAACAGTACCGGTATATACATATGAGCTGAGTTACACAGTATATGCATATGAGATGAGTAATGCAAAATATGTAAACATTATTAAGTGAATGAGATACTGTAGAATAGCATAGAACAGTACCGGTATATACATATGAGCCGAGTACTGCAAGATATATGAACATTATTAAGTGACTACGATTCCATAGAATAGTATAGAATACAGTATATACATATGAGAAGAGTAATGCCAGATATGTAAACATTATTAAAGTGACTTGTCTTCCATTCCTTAAAGTGGCAAGTTTTTTCTATTCTATAGCCTCTAATGTGCTACTGATGGCTGTTTAACAGTAAGAAGATAGAAGCTGTTTTTCAGTCTCTCGGTCCCAGCTTTGATGCACCTGTACAGGCCTCGCCTTCTTAATGATAGCGGGGTGAACAGGCAGTGTCCTTGACAATTTTTTTGGCCTTCCTGTGACATCGGGTGCTGTAGGGCGGGTAGTTTGCCCCCAGTAATGCGTTGGGCAGACCGCACAACCCTCTGCAGAGCCTTGCGGTGCAAGTTTGTGAGGGTTTTAGGTGACAAGCCAAATTTCTTTAGCCTCCTCAGGTTGAAGAGGCTCTGTTGTGCCTTCTTCGCTACACTGTCTGTGTGGGTAGTCCATTTCAGTTTGTCAGTGATGTGTACGCCAAGGAACTTGAAGCTTTCCACCTTCTCCACTGCTGTCCCATCGATGTAGATAGGGGGGTGCACCCTCTAATGTTCCTGAAGTCCACAATCATCTCCTTTGTTTGGTTGACGTTGAGTGAGAGGTTGTTTTCCAGGCACCACATTCCCAGAGCCCTCACCTCCTCCCTATAGGCTGTCTTGTCATCATTGGTAATCAAGCCTACTACTGTTGTGTCGTTTGCAAACTTGATGATTGAGTTGGAGGCGTGTTTGGCCACGCAGTCATGGGTGAACAGGGAGTACAGGAGGGGGCTGTGTATGCACCCTTATGGGGCCCCAGTGTTGAGGATCAGCAGAGTGGAGGGGTTGTTTCCTACCTTCACCACCTGGGGGCAGTCCGTCAGGAAGTCCAGGACCCAGTTGCACAGGGTGGGGTTCAGACCCAGGGCTTCAAGCTTAATGATGAGCTTGGAGGAAACTATGGTGTTGAATGCTGAGCTATAGTCAATAAACAGCATTCTTACATAGGTATTCCTCTTGTCTAGATGGGATAGGGCAGTGTGCAGAGTGATGGCGATTGCATCGTCTGTGGATCTATTGGGGCAAATTGAAGTGGGTCTAGGGTGGCAGGTAAAGGTAGAGGTGATATGAGCCTTGACTAGTCTCTCAAAGCACTTCATGATGACAGAGGTTAGTGCTACGGGGTGATAGTCATTAAGTTCAGTTACCTTTACTTTCTTGGGTACAGGAACAATGGTGGCCATCTTGAAGCATGTGGGGACAGCCGACTGGGATAGGGAGATTGAATATGTCCGTAAACACACCAGCCAGCTGGTCTGCGCATGCTCTGAGGATCGTGGCTAGGGAAGCTGTCTGGGCCGGAAGCCTTCAGAGGGTTAACACGTTTAAATGTTTTACTCATGTCCGCCACAGAGAAGGAGAGCCCACAGTCCTTGGTAGCGGGCCGCGTCGGTGGCACTGTGTTATCCTCAAAGCGTGCGAAGAATGTGTTTTGCCTGTCCGGAAGCAAGACGTCGGTCTCGGTGACGTGGCTGGTTTTCCTTTTGTAGTCCGTGAATATCTGTAGTCCCTGCCACATACGCCTTGTGTCTGAGCCGTTGAGCTTCTTTGATTGCCTTGCGGAGTGAATAACCACACTGTTTATATTCTTCCATGTTCCCAGGCGCCTAGCCATGGTTAAATGCGGTGGTTCGCGCTTTCAGTTTCGCGCAAATGCTACCGTCTATCCACGGTTTCTGATTAGGGATGTAAGAATATTTTGAGAGATGAATACACAACGCAGAGGACGAGAAGTCAATAGAGTATTAACGGTCAGTAGGGAATGATCAATGGAAATAGTGGTTTTTCCAAAACAATATCCCATTAGCAAGGAAGCTATGAATGCTACTAAAGTAGTGATTAAAGATTCTGCCGACATGCTGCTCACACTCTTTTGACAATGAATGGAGCTGCACAGGTCACAGCTGCTCATTGGAACAAATGGTCAGCTGTGTTGGAGGCTCCTAACATCATCATAGCATGTAATCCAGCTACTCTGATGTATCCTCCAGATACCACATTACTTGAACATGACTGTTGTGAGTTGGTTTTGGATCAGCTCTCTGATGGGTTTACTAAGAGTCATCTGTTGGAAAACCCTGAGGTTATCTCATACACAGACGGTTCAAGCATTGCGGAGGAGTGTGTGAGGAAGGCACGCTGGGCAGTTACTACAATACTTCAATAGTAGGGGAAAGCAGACAGACAAGTAAAAGAGGCGTGGGGAATAACTCCCGAGGGGGGACATGACATAGTACCAGGACAGTGGGTGATGGTAAAAATATATATACAACAGACACATGAAATGCCAAAGTGGGAAGGTCTTTATCAAGTTTTGCTCATAATGAGGTCAGCAGTGAAAGTCCAGGGAAAATCACAATGGATACATGTCACTCAATGCAAGGTTGTCCATTTTGATGGCAAAGCGGAGCCTGGAGAATAAAGAACTGACTGATGAGCAATCGGGGGTCAATCTCGGGTGAAGAAGCATGGTAAGATGATCAGAACCTGATAAGCTTCTATGTTGTACACCGCAGTCAACATATTAGGGATATCTAGGTGAAATGTCCAACGTTTTCCTGAAAATCACAACAACAACAAAAAATCAGTGAAATTTTCATTTCTCTTGAAACCAGGACATGTTACTTTCACTTTTTTGATTCCTTCGGTACAGGTTATGAGAATCTACCATCTGAAGCTGAAGCTATTTTCCTTGACCCAAGGACTGTACTTGAAATTATATAAGATCATCGGTGAAGTTGTCATTAGAGATGTCCTTATCAACCAGTGGAACGAAAGAAGAATTCCTCACTACTGGCAGACTGTCAGAACATAATTTCTAATAGTTATCTATGTGGGACTGATACCAGTGTGGAAGAGCTGGTCACGTTTAAAGGACTTGGTGAATGATTACCTTGCCAATAGGACGATTGAATATTATTGTCTTGTCGACAATTTTTTTTTTTTTGAGTTTCCTCCTAATACAGGATGTGGTAGGAATCGTAAGAGACATCATCATTACACCTGTTAATACTTATTTTCTATACCTTTGTTTGAAATATATTTCTTATTGCAACAGCAAGTAAAATATGCCCTTTGTGTTTTATAGAAATCCAAGGTGTTTAATGTGAATCATTTTATGCTTACTGCTAATGTTTTTTATACTTTCTATTTTTTCATGCTTTATATTGTTTTCTAAAAATACATTTTAAGTATATTTATTTTTTAAATGGTCTAGGGGGGAGTGTAAGAATGTTTTGAAGATAAAAACACAACGCAGAGGACAAGAAGTCAATAGTGTACTAACGGTCAATAGGGAATGATCAATGGAAATAGTGTTTTTTCTGTAATAAGGGATTAATGATCAATGGGTCAGATACATGGGAGGAATTTCATTCCGGGACTCATAGCTACATGGCAAGTTCTCATTGGTCCAAATTGTTAATACATTGAACCTGAAATCGGATACTTCTTATTTGGCCTTTGGCCCAGTTTTATTGCAAGGAATACTAATTGGTCAACCACTTGCTAGGGCTGGGTATAAAGTACATCTGTCCCTTTGTTCTGTGGAGAGAAGCACAGGAGAGAATCACTGAAGAGAATCACTGAGGACAGGGGAGAATGAACATCTGACTCTCAGCATAATAGCTCCTCTTTGAATAAAACTATTTCTCTCTCCCCCTGATTTGCTTTGGGGTCTGTGTTATTGAAGAGTAACATCAACTGCTAACAGGGTAGATTTTAATAGTCACAGTGGGTACTACATCTCCTATACACTTCCTTATAAACTCAGTCACCGTATCCATGTATGCATCTAGATTATTTTCGCAAGCTACCCGGAACAGGTCCCAGTCCACGTGATCAAAACAATCCTGAAGTGTGGATTCCGATCGGTCAGACCAGCGTTGAATACTTTGAAGCACGAGTACCTCCTGTTTGAGTTTCTGCCTATAGGACGGGAGGAGCAAGATGGAGTCGTGGTCAGATTTGCTGAAAGGAGGGTGGAGGAGGGCCTTGTAAGCATTCCGGAAGTTTGGACATTAGACCAGTGGAAATCTGTCCTTTGGTCTGATGAGTCCAAATTTGAGATTTATGGTTCCAACAGCCATGTCTTTGTGAGACACAGAGTGGATGAACGGATTATCTCTGCATGTGTGGTTCCCACCGTGAAGCACGGAGGAGGAGGTGTGATGGTGCAGGGGTGCTTTGCTGGTGACACGGTCAGTGATTCATTTAGAATTCATGGCACACTTAACCAGCATGGCAACCATAGCATTCTGCAGTGATACGCCATCCCATCTGGTTTGCACTTAGTGGGACTATCATTTGTTTTTCAACAGGACAATGACCCAAAACACACCTGATGAGGGCTATTTGACCAAGGAGAGTGATAGAGTACTGCATTAGATGACCTAGCCTCCACAATCACCCGATCTCAACCCAATTGAGATCGTTTGGGATGAGCTGGTTGAGAGAACGCCAAAAGCTGTCATCAAGGTAAAGGGTGGCTACTTTGAAGATTCTCAAATATAAAATATATTTTGATTTGTTTAACACTTTTTTGGTTACTACATGATTCCATATGTGTTATTTCATAGTTTTGATGTCTTCACTATTATTCTTCAATGTAGAAAATAGTTTAAAATAAAGAAAAAACCTTGAATGTGAAGGTGTGTCCAAACTTTTGACTGGTATTGTATATATCCCAATTCCCCAGGGCAGTGATTGGGGACATTGCTCTGTGTAGGGTGCCGTCTTTCGGATGGAACGTTAAACGAGTGTCTTGCCTCTTTGTTGACAATAAAGATACCATGGCACTTATTGTAAGAGTAGAGGGGTAAACCCATATCCTTGCTAAATGATGACCATCATGACCACCTAATCATCCCCAGCTTCCAATTGGCTCATTCCTCCCCCCTCCTCTCCCCTGTAACTATTCCCCAGGTCTTCGCTGTAAATGAGAATGTATTTTCAGTCAGCTTACCTGGTAAAATAAGAGGTAAATGTGAATTTTTCCTCAGAATAAAACCCGTAGCAAGCTGTTTTCATGGCCTTAACACAAACAGCTTGGTTTTCATGTGATCCCATTTTTCACAGCTGGATTTCTTTCTGTAGCCATCTGGGCTGAATGCTTCACTCAAGGGTACAACCAACAGCGAGGCCTCATCACCCAGAGTTCATCCCTGAAAGCCCCTGGTCCCTTGCCCTCTGCCCTGGCCTCGGCTCCTCCCTGTTCCCCCTGAGGTAGTATCTAATTCTGAGGTGGGTAAGTGAGGCCTGCAGCAGGACGTGGACAGCGGGATACATCCCAAATACCACCTTAATCCCTATATAGTGCACAACTTTTGACCAGGGCCCATAGTGCTTTGTTTACAACTAGTGTACTATATAAGGAACAGGGTGCCTTTTGAGATGAACCAACGATGCTGAAGTGGCCTAAAGCCTACGGCCTATAAGGCTTGATCGCTTATCAGTATTCCTGCCATAGCCTCTGTGGATTTGTCTGCTACCTGCAAACTGGGTCAATTTTTGCATTATTTTACAGATTCTTATCTCAATGTGGAGGAGGGGATTTTTTTTAAACAAACACACACATCGCCCCACACAGATACACGTATTATCATTGGAATATATTAAAATGAAAATATATTCATATAAGTGTTATATTAAGGTGCTGATGTGTCAAGACCTGATGAATGATTATCCCGTACAATGCCTGGGCGTACTGCTCACGCTGTGCAAGTCACAGAACACACACCAAATGAATAATTAACAATGATAGATAATACTAATACAGAATGTGACACGCACAAACCTGCAAAACCCTCGCAACACTTTGAACATGGGCTGGTACTGCTAATGATTCTCTTTTAATATGCCTCCTCTATTGAGATTCTAACTGACATGCATAATTGCTATCGCAACCAGGGCTAGTTGGAATTTGACTAGGTGTTCGTTTGCACTGCTGGTTGGGTCCACTAGAGGTGATTGACATACCTTGAGTATCTCAAGCCTCACATGCCCAGAACTCAAGCCTCGCATACCCAGACTGAGTTATATGAAATACTTCAGAATTATCATCCAGATGCATTCAAACAACTCTATTGCATAGACGTAATTATCTTTGATATTATCTTTCCATCTGAGTATATGTCCCAAATGGCACCCTATTCCCTATATATAGTGCACTTTTCACCAGAGCCCTATGAGCCCTGGTCAAAAGTAGTGCACTATAAAGGGAATAGGGTGCAATTTGGGACTCACCCTGGGTTTTGGAGGTGAATGAGGAAACAAGAGCAGATGGGGGGGAGGTAATGAGATGCACACAACAACAAAAAAGAAATTGATGGGGACAGGCTGGCCATGAGAGAGTAGAAAAATAAGGGAAAGAGGGAGGTAAATAACCAAGTATGAGCTAGAGAGAGGAGATACAGGCGATAAGCCAGTGTCTGAGGTGAATATAAATGGACAAAACGAAAAGGTGGAAAAACAGATAGAAAGAGAAAAATAGAACGAGAGAGAGAGGGAGAGAGAGAGAGAGAAAGTGAGCAACAGAGGGGTGAGGGGAGAAGATAAAAGAATGTGAGAAAGATGGATAACTAATGAGAGGACAAAGGCACCAGATACCCCATCGATCTGTGCTGCAGAGGTATTGAGTTAGAGGTCTGGAGATGGTTACCTACAGTATAGTTACCTACTGTAGTAAGATTGTTATGACCAAGGAGAGATAGAAGAAGAATAGGAAGAGAGGGGCAGGTTTCTGGGGTGGTGTGTGTGTGTGTGTGTGTGTGTGTGTGTGTGTGTGTGTGTGTGTGTGTGTGTGTGTGTGTGTGTGTGTGTGTGTGTGTGTGTGTGTGTGTGTGTGTGTGTGTGTGTGTGTGTGTGTGTGTGTGTGTGTGTGTGTGTGTGTGTCTTGTGCACGCGTGTTTGTTTGTGCATGTGTGTGTGTGGAGGGGGGGGGGGCATAGACGGGGTGTGGGTTTCAAGTTTGGGGAAGCAAACTTTCACCATAGAAATTCACCTTTACCACAACGCATTCCATGCATCCTCACATTTGCAGACTTACGTCAGATATCCCACTCTTCCTATTTGTGAGGATTAGATTGTCTCGTCCTAATTTAGGCTAATAATATAACTCAATCACTGTTTGCAAATAGAATAAAATTCAACGCAGCGCGTAGTGGCGTAGAGTAGGCTAAACTACAGGCTATATCAGATAGCCGTTAGTTTCTTTGCAGGGCAAAATGTGGCCTTTAATATACATATTTCATGTATTTCTACAACACTTCATATTACTGGAGACATTAGCAGAATATTTTTGTAATACGACAAAAATGACAGGTGAGCCAGATCAATAAAAACAGTGTTTTCTTCAACCATCTAATAGGCCTAAGGAAAAAAGAGAGACACAAATACAATATGACGTCCATCTAACCTGGAGGAGTAAATGATTGTTCAAGAACTAATTTAGAACTAAACACAGTGAATACGCACACTCACCTGGGATTAGTGCTGAGCGATTAACCCGAAATGTCGGTTATTTTTTTATTTTTTTAAAACAACCAACTGACAAGAAGTCAGTTCAATTATTTGAATTCCATTTTGTACATTTTTTCTTCTTCTGTGATTTCGATGTGCAGTTTCGGTGGAGATAAATCAGATCAAGCCTGAACTGTGTTATGTTGTAGTTTCAAACAGACAAATATTCGACATAGTTTAGCACTGAAAACATGGTAATTAACTACAATGACCATAATCCATTGCGCTCCCACTTACCTTAGTCCAGTCTGACTTGGAATTAAATAATGAAGTAATCAAATAAAACAAATATTTTATTAAAGTAATGTGAATAAATGATAGTTAATAAAGTGATATGCAGTAATGAGCAGTCACTACCATCATGGGACTTCTATTAATTGTATTAATTGTTACAGCATTCAACCCACATAATGCATAGTGCATTTAGTGTCTAAAAAAATTGCAAAACCAACATTTTTTCATAAGCTAACCGAAAACGAACCCACCTCAGAAACCACTAATCGCTCAGCACTACCGGGGATATGACTGATACTCTCTGCTGGTGCCAATAAGATAGGCAGCTGTTTGCTCAATTAAGTTGAGCATTTTGATAACTAAAGACAGATTAGAGTCTTTCCACTGTCTTCAATTTACAGTAATAGCCATTTGCTTTCCCAAACTATGTTATTCTGCGATTGTATTTAGAAATACCGCAAAATGCTTGGCTGGGTCTCTCTGCTTTTCATTGACAGTTGCAACTCAAGTATCATCTATTTGGTAATTGCCGTGCCCGCTGCCCAAAATGCGGGCCCTTTCGACTGTAGGCTGTGTGATTTAAAACAACCCACATCATTTTTTCTTCAAAAAACGAATGATCCTCTGTGGCCAAATCATGCTTTCTGGTGTAGCAGCCTATTTTGAATGATTTTATTTTGTTTTATGTATAGACAATAGGATAATTAGGCTACATCATTTTGGCAACTTAATTCAATATGAAATAGCTTTCCCTAGCCTTATGGATGCACCACCTATGGGGGGGGGGGGGGGGGGGGGACAAAGAAAGCAGACAACATCCGAATGGATTGCAGTCAGATGGAAAGGGTTGAGTGTTTGTGAGAGAGTGAGAGGGGGGGGGGGGTCATAGATGACAGATATGAGTCATTGTGGAGTAAGAGATGGACAGTGACAACTGAGTTGGCCGCATTAATTACATATTCATATAGAACACCAGGTACCTGCTTACATGGTGGAAAGGAACATTAAGGCAACACAATTGCCTGGTGTTGGCTAGTGTGTGTGTGTGTGTGTGTGTGTGTGTGTGTGTGTGTGTGTGTGTGTGTGTGTGTGTGTGTGTGTGTGTGTGTGTGTGTGTGTGTGTGTGTGTGTGTGTGTGTGTTTAATTGGAAATGAATACAGCATTCATCACACACTTAACAATGATTCATACATACATTTCACCTGTAAATTCTCTAAAAAATTAACTTTTAGTTAGGGGATGATCAATTCCTCATACTGACATCTGTCGTCGGTTTAGGTCCATAGCAACAAAGAAAACAAAGACAATAGTGTACTGTATTACACTTGAAGCCTACTTACTGTAAATTTGAGCTGTTCCAATAGACGGCATGTCGGTCGTTGGCTCGCGTCAGGTGCAAGTGTGTCAAGGCGAGCGCTATTAGACAGAGAGAAACCGTTGCGAGAGCCATAATCCCACTGTTCCTCGTTCTTTTTAGGCTACCTTCTTCGCTCTCAGTTTCCGCCGTCCCAAACAGTGGGTCTCTCACAACATCCCAGCGGTCAAAACAACGCAGTTGAATAGTTTCCAGCAACCTTTGGGAAGGACAAATATGCGTACTTGGCTTGGTTTACGTGTTTTTCAATTCTAACTCCATTGCGCGAAGAATCCCATTTGGGCATTCTCCCCAATCCTGTTTGTGCTTACTTTGCCTGCTGCGCACGTTGAAGTCACCGTGCTTTGAGTAGGCTATTACTTTTATGTTCCCTATTCCTCTCCACTGACCGAAAACAGTAGTGTAATAAGAATAAGTGATAAGGCAAATTAGGCTGCCACAATTGACAACTGTAGTCCCATGTTGAGCCAAGAAGACGCTGCAATTCTCCTCAACATATCTCAATACTATCTTTTCGTCTTGGTTGGTCAAGCACAGCTGGCATTGAAGTTTCTCAAAATGTGTTCACGTTATCCTTCTGTTGGTATTGGGCTCCCGTTTCGACGATAGACTACTTCGTCATGTTAAATTAGCCTCCGCTCAGACTGTCAGTCGAGACTTTGAGGTGCCTACCTTGCCTTGCTACCCAGACTCCTTGCTCCAGCCAAACGCCACGCCCACGGACGTTGGTTTATTCTCCGCAATGAAAGTATATACGTCAAGTATGCAGCGAACGACAGAGCAGCGGAAGAATTTGGTGGCTAGTTTCTATCTGCCGCCGCTTCCAAACCACCCACGCACTGCGCGCCAGTTTCCTACAATCCCGCCCTCTGATGGACAAGATGCGCTCACTCTGCCCAACCCCGCCACCACGGTGTGTGTGTGTGTGTGTGTGTGTGTGTGTGTGTGTGTGTGTGTGTGTGTGTGTGTGTGTGTGTGTGTGTGTGTGTGTGTGTGTGTGTGTGTGTGTGTGTGTGTGTGATGCGCGCGTCTGCGTGTGATGCGGGCGTGTGTTTAATTTCCAAAATTCAGAGAGATTTTAATTAACCTGTTTAATTTCGATGGTGGGTTTAAACACTATTAATTTCACTGTTTTAGGCATTACTGTGTTTGATTAACTATGCAAATTCTATAGGCCTATTATAACGGTTATTATCATATCTTGGGTGTAATTTTCATAAGTGGTTTTGGTGATGTGAGTGGGGATTTAAGTCTCCCTAATGTGAGTTTCTATAATCTGTCATTGGGAATACTAAATGCTTTGCATCTTGTGATTAGTTCTCACTAAAGTTCAAATTCATTGGAGAAAATGCTATATATATTCCTCCAAAACCACAGTAGGTCTATAGCCCTACTCTCTCCTCCTCGCACCCCTTCTTTCATGCACACACGCTCTCACACACACTCTGACACACACACTCTAACACAAACACTCTACCACAAGCACACACACACACACACACACACCCAGTCTATTTTGATCTCGATTCCCTTCACTCACTCTCTCCCTCTCTGTTGTTTTTGTCAGTGATGACCCCTCTTTTGAATGCCTTCCAGGCATGTTGCCTTGGTGACAGGGAAAGGGGGATGAAAGAGAAAGAGCGAGTAGCCTACCAACACTTTCCCCCAACTCTCCCTTTCCTCTGCCTGTTCGTACTATGCCAGATCCCTTGCTACTAGCATTTGTCACCCCTTTGTCACCGCTCACTCAAGAGGAATGCATTGCGTCTCCATGGCATGTCCCAGCCATCTCTTCACAAACCCTCTCTTTTTTTATAACCTACAACTCATACTGAAAGCACTCTCAATGAAGATCAGAAAATATTGAGATTGACATGTTTAATATTCACATATTCCTATTTGAGAAACAGGAACCACGTAGTAGGCCTTATGCGTGTGTATGGGAAGGGTTGGCCTATGTATGAGTGTTAGAGTGTGAGTGTCTCAATATGGGCTTTATACAAACATAGTACGTGAGAGGGAAGCATGGTCTAGTGGATTGCTTCATGTCATCAATAATCACATGTGTTTAAATTTGATGTTTTGGGACGTGTTGCGAATGTGCACTCTTTGGCCGTTGCTGGGCACTGCATGGTAAACATGTGTAGCCTTACACTATAGAGAAGGTACCTTGTTTACTCGACGTGCACAGTGATTCATTCATGATTGTTACCGGTATGGACATATTGATGATTTAGATCATATATTATCATCAATCTACCTCTTTGTCTTCCTATATCCTTGTTTTCATGATAATGATTTACTAACAGAATTCATTAACAGAGAAATATTTTTGAGAAATGTTCTGCTCTGTTTCTCTTCGGCGTCATACATTTTCTCCTGTTTCTTTTTACCACTCTTCTTTTCGCTCTTTGTTTCTTTCATTTCTTATCTCACTTAATAATAATCACATTTTAAATTCAAACACCAAAGACCTACTTTGAATGAAGTGTTCAGAGAATTCTGGGTATGAGAATGATCCCAAATAAACACATTTAGTGAGTGTAACCAACCATTATTAATAAGAAAAACAACAATATATGGCCACGAAGAAACACCTACCAATGATGTGTACAGTTTCAAATCTTGCCGTCTATGTCCCTGTCCCTCTCCCCATGTTCAGCGTTGTGTTAGTAAACCACAATGGCATGGCCATCACACCCACCTCCCAAGTCTTCCCTTTCTCACCCCTACTGCCCGACATGAATTTTCAATTCCTCTGTTTACCTAACCCCACTGTGCCAAAAACAAGTGAGATGGCGAGAGAGACCAAGTGAGAGCCTAGGAGACTATGGTGAGAAAGAACGAGAGAGAGAAATTGAAAAGAGAGAAAGTTTAAGGGAGGGGGAGAGAAAGACGAAGGACACTATAGTGTGTCTGTTATGGTTATTGGCGATCAGGAGGATGGCAGGTCTGAACTCTAGGTGGGCCTTACTGATGTGTGTACCCTTGAGCGTGGTACTTAACCTGATTCGCTCCAGCAAGTACCCAGCTGTACAAATGGCTAATGAGATCGGGAAGATATAGGACCCGGGATAATGGCATCTGCCAAGCAATCAAGAACAATGTTCTGCAATGTCAGGACATGATGAAAAGTGAGAGAGAAAGTTAACGAGTGGATAAGAGGTGAACCTTCGGGGAATGAGCTGGGTACTGGTAAATGATCGTGGCGACTGAAAAGGAGGGGAGAATGGAGATGGGGGCGTGCTGTATGTATTAAGAGTGATGACAGACATCATAACAGGTGTGAGACACATGTACAGTAGGCAGGGTTGGGGTGTAACGGATTGCATATAACACTTCTCTGTTTTCTCAATGACATTCAAATCAGCATTGAAAACAGGCACAAGTTTAAATTTGTTCAACATGGGCGAGTCTGACCACAAGTCAGAGACCACTATGATGACACACCAAATGTGTTTGATGGATCGCGGGAAAAGAACCTGAATAGGCTATTGTAGGCTTTTGTAGGCTACAGTCCAAGCTATAGTGAGCACCATAAATAATTGGACAGTGACCATTTTTTTGGTTATTTTAGTCTTGTACTCTAGCACCTGGAGTTTGAAAGGACACAATGACAATAACGGTGAAGTGCAGACTGTCAGCTTTAATTTGAGGGTATTTTCATACATATCGGATGAACCGTTAAGAAATTATAGAAGATTTTGTACATAGCCCCCTCCATTTTCAGGCATCAAAAAACATTGGACAGTTTAACATAATGTAGAATAAAGTAATCATTGTTAAAATTTGGTTGCATATCCTTTGCATGCAATGACTGCTTGAAGACCGCTGAGTATCTTCCCTGGTGATGCTCTGCCAGGCCTGTACTGCAGCCATCTTCAGTTCCTGCTTGTTTCGGGGATTTATTGCCTTCAGTCTCCTCTTCAGCATGTAAAATGCATGTTCAATGGGATTCAGATCCGGTGATTGACTCGGCCAGTCAAGGATTTTCCACTTTTTGGCCATCAAAAACCCATTCGTTGCTCTAGCAGTATTTTGAGGATCATTGTCTTGTTGCATGATGAAGTGCCGTCCAATGAGTTTGGAGGCATTTGGTTTTATCTGAGCAGATAAATATTTCATTGTTCTACTTCTGTCTGCAGTCACATCATCGATGAAGACAAGTGAGGCTGTTCCACTGGCAGCCATACAGGCCCAAGCCATAACACCCCCTCCACCATGTTTCACAGATGAGGTGGTATGCTTTGGATCATGGGCATGTCTATGTTTCTCTCCACACATTTCTATTTCCATCACTCTGGTACATGTTAATCTTTGTCTCATCTGTCCACAATACTTTTTTTTCAAGAACTCTTGGGGCTCTTTTGGGTGCTTTTTAGCAAACTGTAATCTCGCCTTTCTGTTCTTCAGGCTTATCAGTGGTTTGCATCTTGTAGTTCTGCTGGTGTAGTCTTCTACATATGGTAGACTTTGACACATCTACACCTGCATCCAGGAGAGTGTTTTGATCTGTTGGGCTGTTGTCGGGGGTGGTTTCTTCACCATAGAGAGTATTCTCCGGTCATCCACCACAGTGGTCTTCCTCAGTCTACCGGGTCTTTTGACATAATTGAGTTCACCGGTTGTTTTTTTCTTGTTTAATGATGAACCAAACTGCAGACTTGGGCATGCCCAGGGTTTTTACAATGTTCCTGATTGATTGATTTTCATTTCTGAGCCTTATGACGGCAGCTTCATTTGCATCGACACTGCTGTCTTCCTCATGTTGTCACACCCCAACAACAACCTCCAAAGGCAATAGCAGAGTCTAGAATCAATACTATTCATCAACAGCTCTCCTGCATTCACTAACGACACAAATGAATACACCTGCCTAACGACACACATCTGTGAAGCCAATTCAACAAATACTTGTAGTACCTTAAAATGGGGGGGACCATGTACAAATGGTGCTGTCATTTCTAAACGGTTCATCCGATATGTATGAAAATACCCTCAAAGTAAAGCTGACAGTCTGCACTTCACCCTCATTGTCATTGTATCCTTTCAAACTCAAAGTGCTAAAGTACAGAACCAAAATAACAAAAAATGGTCACTGTCCAATGAATTATGTTGCTCACTGTATGTCTTCCAATGGTGCGACTGCTGTCGGCATTCCAAAGATTATCCAACTTGAACAAACGCTTGGAGGTAAGGATGACAGCAGTGGTCTGGTCTACGGCGATACGGATATCACTTATTATTGATATCTACAGTACATAGGTCATTGATGTGAATCACACTGCTGCTCTCTCATTTAGCTATTTGCGCCTTACGGATTGTGGTTGTTGTGGATGGCTGTTCACAAATCTAAATGTGTATTTGAGCCCAATAATGGTTGAATTCAAGAAGTTTAAGGTGCCTATCAATCATTGTTTTGAAACCAGTGGACAGCCAGTGAAAAATGTACTCTTGCAACAGCTGCATAGCGTGGATCCCAGCCTATGGAATAAAAGTGAGACTTTTATTGCTCAATCTAATTCATGCTGATAAAAAAAATCCATAGGCCTAATGGAGACATGCTCAAACTCGTACACTTTAGATAAACTTAAAGGAGCATTCTGTAGTTGCTACATCCAATTTTGGATTTGTATATATATATATATACAGTGGGGCAAAAAAGTATTTAGTCAGCCACCAATTGTGCAAGTTCTCCCACTTAAAAAGATGAGAGAGGCCTGTAATTTTCATCATAGGTACACTTCAACTAAGACAGACAAAATGAGAAAAAAAATCCAGAAAATCACATTGTAGGATTTTTTATGAATTTATTTGCAAATTATGGTGGAAAATAAGTGTTTGGTCACCTACAAACAAGCAAGATTTCTGGCTCTCACAGACCTGTAACTTCTTCTTTAAGAGGCTCCTCTGTCCTCCACTCGTTACCTGTATTAATGGCACCTGTTTGAACTTGTTATCAGTATAAAAGACACCTGTCCACAACCTCAAACAGTCACACTCCAAACTCCACTATGGCCAAGTGGACAGTCATATTCTTGAAGATCAAGGGGTATAACATTTATTGGAATGACTGGAATTCTGATAGACTTTGGTTTTTAATGTAAAGATATAATTTAATCGTATTATTATATGTAGTAGAAAGCGATGGGTTAGAAGAAGTCTACATAACCAACCCATAAAGTTAAATTTAACATCCATATGTGGCCAGCTATGTAAACCTTAACATTGATTTATCCTGCAATCGATGTCGTTCAATTCTTCTAATGCCTCTTAAGGGGAAAGTAATCTAAAAGTAACTGAAGGTAATCAGATTATATTACTGAGTTTAGGTAATCTAAAAGTTACATTATTGATTACAATTTTGGATAGGTAATTCGTTTCTGTAATGGATTACATTTAGAAAGTAACCTACCCAACCCTGACAATAGGTGATTGACTTTTGTTTGTATGTGTGCGTGCGTGCGTGCGTGCGTGCGTGCGTGCGTGCGTGCGCGCAAAATGGGTGTAGTGTGTTTGCAAAATTGGGGTAGCGACAATAATGAAACAATGGCATACAAACATGAGGAGAAATTAAATAAAGGAAGGCAATCACTGCACCGAGGGTCATCATCACCAATACATGATGGTCCCAACGGAGATGATTGAGAAGCAAGGGGGTAGAAAGAGTCAGGGAGAGGGATGTCGAATGATAGAAAATGATGTTTTGACAGTCAGGAGGTGGTAGGACATGGGGAAACGCTGAGAATAGATGCACTTTCAATGCCATGAAATATTGAAGAGAGGAGAAGAGAAAACAAGAGATGGGAGAGCAGCATGTGTCTGATGAGAAGACAAAAAGAGGAGTGTGGTTATTAGCATGAGTGACGCGTGGAGTACTAAAGGAGAAAGGAGGGAAGAGAAAGGAGGGAGATAAGGGGGGATGCTCGGGGGTATTGGGGAAAGTCTTAGGGCTGTCTCACCATTGACTATAAATCAATCAAAGTAATATAGCATCTCATTGCAACATGGAAACGTAATGGAGCACTACCTTCAAAATGTGACGATGCTTACATAAGCTGTGTATAACTACACTGGACAGGTACAGGAACAAATATTGACAAGCATGATGACAGGCTGTAGCCTGGAAGCCATAACCTTTACTTGGGAAAACTGTAGGGTAATCAAAACAACTTAAGAGATGATAGTTGATGGTACCTTACATCAAGTATTTGGTGGAACCGAGCATGCATTTCTTTTATTAAGCCTCCAAGGATTGGTTTTGTAAGACAAAGCAAATGCACAATCAACAACAGGGTCAATACGCCGCTCCTCCCAAATCAGCAGTCTCAACTGACCAAGTCTGCGTACCAAATGGCGCCCTATTCCCTTCATAGTGCACTACTGAGCCCTAAGGGCCCTGTTCAAAAGTAGCGCACTATAAAGTGTAAGGGTGCCATTTGGGATGCATCCCATGCCACGGGACGACCATCGATTGCGGAAGCAATTAAGTAAGGTTCTCAATGAATCCATAGATATTTCTCTTTATTTTTCACCTCCTATCTCACTCTTTCTTTCTTCCTATCGCTGTATCTTCCCCCTTTCTCTCTCTCTCTCTCTTTCTCTTTTCAATTCTCGCTTTACGTCAATCGATAAACTGCTGTGTATAAATGTACTCTAATAGCCTGGTAGTGAGCATCATCGGTGAATTTGGTGTTCTTCTCATTGTCCTGAGGGGTTGATGGTACAGTACAGTGCATTTTGCATTGGCTGCGTTGCACTCTACGTCCTCTCACATTGTTTTACCACCCAACACTAATGAGAATCTATGAGAAGAAAACTAAGCTGGCAGAGGGAACTCACTCGCAGAGTGAATCAGAGTCAAAGGCAATGTTAGTCTTCGGCATCACAGCCTTAGGGCCCGGCTGCAACCTTGTCTACTCCCTTGCACGCTGATGTATAAAGATAGGACATCAGCATCAAACAAGATTAGAAACAGAACCGAAGTAGTTTCCTAAATGGAGATTACTGTCTCGTAATAATTTGAGATATTTTCGTCATCCATTCGCAACCTGCACTCTTAGAGAAAAGGGTTCCGAAAGGGTTCTATGGCTGTCCCCATAAGATAACCCTTTTCGTTCCGGGTAGAACTCTTTTGGGTTTCATGTAGAATCCTCTGTGTAAAGGGTTCTACATGGAACTCAAACGGTCTACCCTTTTAGGTTCTAGATAGCACCAATGTGTAAGCATCCAAAGTCTAACATCAAAACATGATATTCCTGTAGCATCCATTTCAAACAACAACATGCCGACCAAACTCCAGTGTCACATCGAGGGCTATTTTTTCGCCTCCTCTCTCTGTAAATGTTAGGTCAAAAGTTCAGTTTGAAATAATGGAGCATGTGACCTTTTTCTCTGTGAGGAGGAGATATTGCTCCTTAGGAATTGGAGCATTTTGGATGTCGGAGGGAGTGAGGCAAAGTGAGGCCCTCAGGGAGGAGAGGAAATGTCACAATCACTATCAGACTGGGGGCTTGGCATGGACATCAACCTTTCCCTGTGTGCTTTTGGAAGGAGAATGCTGCCGGAATTATGTCCTCACATTAGGAAAAGTAACAGCTCATTGGGCTTTGGTAAGAGAGAAAGAGGGCCTGATTATACATGAACATGACACAGCAGGTTTTAGATCCAACCACTAAATCATGATTTGAAGAGACATGTCTTGTAGGACAGCAGTTCACTTTCATCTCCATCACGGCTTAATGCATTAACCTTGTCAGAGCTGCTAATCAGGTTTGATATGCAAGGTATAATACAGTTATAATCAGTATGTAAAATATGTAGCTTATAGTAAGTTACTATCTACATATTGGTGTTTAGGTAAAGTTGCTGTCAATGTCTATCACAAAAGCCTGTGGAATCCGTGGCCTTTATAACCCTGCTCTAGATCAATCCATTCCCCTCAATCAGATGTCTGCATGCTACCTGAGAAAAAGGAAACACAATCCAATCCTTCACATGGCCCATGATCATACCACATCATATGCCTGGGAACATCACAGGGTGGGCTGGCAGGTCTACAGTACAGTGGAGGCTCAGCAGTTGAATCATGAATTCTACTGACAGTTAGGTCTACCATCCCTCAGAGTTGGACCGATCATAGCCTGCGATGTTCAGACACCACCAGAGGAGAGTCAGTAGGCCAGTCTCGGACATCTTGCACATCATTCCTCCTGTGTTGCTGGAGGAGCTGACTGACCTAATTAACTGTCTGAATGATTGCAGACAGGCTGGCGTGAGGTCGGTCGAATGGGGTGGGGGCGGGGTGCGGGTGGTGTGTCAGCCACGGATGGGTGGTCGATGGCCTGACCGATATGAGGAGTTTGCAGCCCTCCCCTATCAGTTTTGCTCATTGCTCAGCCGACTGGTCGATGAGCGGCGAAGGCGGACGGACACTGGTCCGCTGTAATGATGTCTCGTGCTTTTTGTGCTGCCTGGTCTGCATGGTCCCTGTCTGATGGATAGATGGCCTCTCCTATCCTCTCCTTTCCGACAGGGATATTGACCCTATTGACTGTCTGTGGGCCGGACGGCTGAAAGCCACAGTGCAATATCTGCCTCTATTTAAACTCCTTTCATCTACCACTTCCAGAACCACTTCCCCATGCTGTTCTATTGTGCCGGTCAGGGTGAACGGCAGGGAGGATAGCCGAGCTGATGCCCGGAGAGCTATTTTAGGCAGGGGACAGGGACCTCTCAATTGTAAGCACTTGTAAAAGGGCCAAGTCCAATGCCTCGGAGGAGCATTATTAGGCAGTAGCCCAGTGGTGTATTGCAATGAGGCTATCAGAGGGGTTATGTGTTCACCAGTGACACAGCTGGTATGCCCTGTGAGGCACACCATAGCCAATGACTTCAGTAGTATATAAACATCTGCAGGGATAGATAGAAAAATAGGCTACATCCAAAATGTCACCCTTTTAAGTAGTGCACTACTTATGACCAGAGCATTATAAAGGGAATAGTGTGCCATTTGGGACGCAGCCAGACTTAAAACAATGACAGCCATCTTGGGTGAGCATGGCTTCTCCTCTAAATAACGCGTATCTGCAAGAGCACCACTTCATACCATGAAGCCCTTCAGACTGCATTGTTCTTTTTCACTTCATCGTTGTGCCAAATTGAGTCGCTAATAAGGTGACGAGTTTGCTCATGCTAATTAAGGTTTCGAAAGAGGGGAAGGTGAAAGAGGGAGGAGGATGGGAAAAAGAGATGGATTAATAAAGAGGGTAAGATGTAGGATGAAAAGATATTCTAGGAGATATACTGGAGATATACTTGTTTAGCGTCTTTACTGTCAAACTTTTCGGAAAGATAAAGGTTGTCCCTTTTCTTTTTCTCTGATTGAAGGTTTCTCATTATTCAAGGTGTTGTAAATCTCACTGAAGTAGCTTATTACTATCATCAGCCCTTGATAGTTGAGTTGAAGGTGATCTACTTCTGAGCCCTGGGCAGAGCAGCTGTGTTCTATTGATTTGGCTGTGAAGAGGTGCTTGTGTTAACTAGGCCACATCGCAGTCTTTCATTAAGACAATTACACTCTCTATCACATTCTGCACACCTTTGTGGTCGTTTGAATGCATAAAATTACAGATAATTAGGTCGTTTTTTTTTGTTTGTTGCTGAGACAGCTCATGAAGTTAAGCAACTATGTGCCTAGCTCAGGGCTTACTAGATTGTAATAGATAGATTTTGTAACTTGCCCCCACAAATTAGGGCTCCCGAGTGGCGCAGCGGTCTAAGGCATTGCTTCTCAGAACAAGAGGCATCACTGCAGTCCCTGGTTTGAATCCAGGCTGCAATCACATTTGCCTGTGATTGGGAGTCCCATAGGGCGGCGCACAATTGGCCCAGCGTCATCTGGGTTTGGCCGGGGTAGGACGTCACTGTAAATAAGAATTTGTTGGTAACTGACTTGCTTAGTTAAATAAAGGTTACATATTTTAAACTCAGAAACTAATCTGAGTATCACCCTATGGTGCCGTATGGGTCCTGGTCAAAAGTAGTATACTATATAGGGAATAGGGTGCTATTTGGGACACTCTTTAGGACAATGAACACACTTGGTTCTGTATCAGTTAGAGCCATGACCCCAAACTTGACTTCTGGAAAATGATACTCTAGAGACCTTTTTTTTGTTGCCGATGGCCTCTTGGAGAGCCCGTTTTATGGCAAACCATTCGATATTAACATTTTCGAAAGGGCAAGCGAGTCAGCGCGTCAAAAACAGGGAAAGGTCACCAGGTTTCCTGCTGGTTAGAACCTCCAGACTCTATCAAACTCTGCCCGGCTGCCACGGAAGAGCTGCCGCCAAATTGAGAGATGGCTCGTTCTTGTCGCCGGTGACATTAAACGGGTCATTTACCACTTCAACTGGAAAACACTGATCGCTCTGAACAAGGGCCTTCACACTGAAACCTCATGGATTCATACACAGCCAACAGTGGAAATGTGTTAGAGAGAGAAGCTGCTTCCCAAATGGCCCCCTATTCCCTATATAGTGCACGACTTTTGACCAGGGCCAACAGGGCTCACCAGGGCCCATAGGGATCTGGTCAAACAAAAGTAGTGCA
This sequence comes from Salvelinus fontinalis, assembly GCF_029448725.1. NCBI lineage: Eukaryota > Metazoa > Chordata > Actinopteri > Salmoniformes > Salmonidae > Salvelinus > Salvelinus fontinalis. The sequence continues at coordinate 1,247,870 of NC_074686.1, read as the reverse complement.
CTATGTAGGGAATAGGGGGCCATTTGGGAAGCAACTAGAGGGTGCCATTTGGGACGCACCCATCATATGCCTCCAGACTGCAGCAGGACTTGGCTGTGACCCAGCTGACTGGCACCGAACCGCGAGGGTAGAGAGAGAGGCGCATGGAGGGTAGTAGTGGTTGTGGTGCTGGGGGATGTCTCTCTAAGCGCTTGTCTCCTTTCCAGTGAAATCGGCGGTGCATGCCTCCTCGCTCGTCGTGCGCTGTGTGGCAAAGCCAACTCGGGGCCCCCACGGAGGCAGGTTCCAACAGTCGGGAGAGATGTGCTTACACGGATGAGTTAGCTAAGCCTGGAGATTCAGAGGGGACATACGGGGTGGTTTGGGGAAAGAGGGACCGCCCCTGGGACCCGCATTGCACTGGCTGGGGATAAAAGCGATGGCTCCGAGGCTCTGATATCTCTAAGTACCCCTGGGTTGACCTTGACAAACTGCTGCTGGCTGTCACCCTGTCAACTTGTTTTAAAGATGTTATAGATATGGAATAGTCCCATTTTCTCATATCTGGTTGCTAAGAAGTGTTTTGTTGTGAGCTTTGTTGTGTATGGATGGAGCGAGTCAGAATAACGTGGACTGTAATTCTTTTGTCTCGAGAGTCATTTTCCTTACACTGTATGATTAAATCTTGTCTCGATTCTAACTAAGCTCAACACACAAATGTGAATGAGCACATTTACTCTTGGTTGACATTCATTTCCCCTCCCTCTTTGCTTCTGTTTCGATCTGTAAATCTGAACATAATGTTTCCATCTATTACACTCATTATCAGCACATTATCGTCGCTTGGACACCTCTCTTTCTCTCTCATAACCCTCTTCTCACCTCACTCTCCCAGTCCCTTTCTCTCTCTCTCCATCGCCCTCTACTGACCTCGCTCGCCCAGTCCCCCCCCCCCCCCCTCTGTCGCTCTCTCCCTCAGTTTTCTCCGTCTCTTTGTCCTTTTGCCTGAGCGTCAGACGACGAGCAGGTAAATAAATCACTAAGCTGCTCCAGCTCAGATAATGAGGCGATGGGGGATACTCCACCATTGCAGATGTGTACAGATGCTTCGCCTCAGGCCAAATGGAGAAGGACCATGACGGCAGAGACATTATACACCACTATATATTGACTACACCACCAGAAAGACATTGTACTTCAGCAGGTACTTGCATGACATTCATTTTTTTTTTTTAAACGTCCAGCAGTGCACTCACGATTAGATGTACCATCAGTAGTCACAATGGACACATTTTGGCCATCAAGACTTCGACAGCAACCAGATACTCCATTATGTTTTCATATGTTTGTGCACTATACTTGGGTGGGGGGGGGGGGGGGGGGGTGGAAGAGAGTGTTGCCCTTGTTCCACCTCCCTTTCACGCTCTCTGAATCACCCACTCTCCCAAACGGATTCCTCATTTCCCAACAGGACTCTGGGAGGGAGGGAGCAAGACAGAGGGAGAGAGAGAGAGAGACAGCAAAAGACAGTCTCTCGTACGTAAAGTACACACAGAGGCACACTATAATGTATGCACAGCCATATCTGCAGTACTGTATACATACAGAAAATATGAAAGGTATCATTGCAGGAGAGAGGGAAAAACAAAAACTGACAGAGTAATGGGGAGAAAAAAAATACCAAAAAGGGTTAACGTTAGATCTCAGTTCTGAGAGGCAGGTAACCTATCAGATAAGAGTGTTAGGCCAGTAAATGCAAGGTCCGTAGTTCGATTCGCTGACTTGGTGAAAAATCTGTCAATGTGCCCTTGAGCAAGATACTCAAGCCTAATTGCTCCTGTAAGTTGCTCTCCGTCTGCTAAATGACTCAAATGTAACTTTTATGTATCCAGTTGTTTGTCGAGGATTGGTTGAGGCTGGAAAACAGTGGAAACAAATGTTAATGTGCAATTAAATTCCCTAACATACAGCCAGATTATTCAAAGAGCCCATTAGAGAAATATATATTTTCCTCATTTAGCATGAGAGAATGAAGGGGAGGGAGAGGGGGGAAGAAAGCGAATCATCAGAGAGATATCCTTTTATCGAATGACACTAATGAGCAAAGCTAGAGAACAGAGGAACACCGCGAAAAATAGATGGACCAACAGCCTGTTAGGTGTGTAAAAAAAGATAAATGAGTAGTTAAGAAATATTATCAAAACACATTATGCTGTACACTAGCACAGTTTCATATGGTTACATTATACTGTTTATGATTAATGTAATAGTGAGTGCTTTGATATGGAAAGGATCTAATTATGCAGTGATACAGTGTGTGTGGAGAGTGTCTCTGTGTGGACGTGTGTGAAGAGCAGGCAGAAGTTATTGCATGACATTGTAGAGTTTGATGAGGCAGGTGAAGTAGTACGTTAGGTATTGCTCTGTTAATAAATGGTTCATGGCGTCTACACAATGGTTTATTTATTAACACTTCTGCCAGCCAGTCTTTGGCAAAGCAAATGGAGGCTCAATTAAGGCGCAAAAATGAGGATTAACACAGAAATGTGGAGCATTTTTGTTTTAATTAAATGTGTTTATTATTTATTTTTTGTAGATATAGGGAGGGGAATTAGGGATAATGAAACTCCCTGCTGGTCTCTAATGACATGGCACACAGACTCCGACTGGAGAAATTAACCAGATTAGAATTTAGCGTTGCAAAAAAAAAAAGTCTACTCACTACAACAGCAACCAATACAAATACTGTGAAGAAATTGTACCATTGCCACATATCCATCCATATCAAATTGTAGTCACTGTCATCATAACCATGCTGAATACATTATCAAGCCCTGCAATGCGACAAGGGTATCAACACCATAGATTTCCATTTCATTCTTAAAAGTTACGCTTGGCATGGTTTTATGAGTCGGCAAACATATCATATTAGGGTTGCCGCCGAGGAGTTCTTATACGTTGCTGCGTCTCCGTGAAGTTAAGTCCCCAGAAGGAACGGAGCTAGGCCCCACACTGCGAGCGAGAAACATGCCGCTAAATGGCAGTAAGACAGCAGAGGAATGACACACATCGTGTCATCGATGTCACGGCAACGCATCCCACTGTCTTGTTCTGTATCATCTAACTAGCTTTGGCTTCAGCCCGAGCCTTTTCTGCCACGCCAATAGGGCTTGGAGTGAGAGACCGACAGAAAGAGAGCGAGAGAGAGAGAGACTAAGCAACAGAAGGAGTGTTTAGTATTATGCCCAGAATCTGTCCTGCTGTACTAGGCACTAGGTAGCAAATCAGGGTGACATTATACTTGAGGTTTGAAGTCAAAAGAGAGCCTCTCTCTATTGCAAAAAGCAAATGTGTTTATAGCATGAGATACACCCATGAAACTTAGAATTCTGTTTAACTATTGTCTGACTCCCCTCCTATGGCGATATCGCAACCCTATGAGCAGGAAAGATGTTGAGATGGCGCCAGAAGGGATGGCTGCCGTTTTATGGGCCCTTAAACAGCCTTGCTATTTTGCTCGTTTATTTTGCGTTGTTTGTAAGTGATTTTGTACATAATGTCGCTGCTACTGTCTCTTATGACCGAAAAGAGCTTCTGGACCTCAGAACAGCGATTACTCATCTTGAATTGGATGAAGAATTTCTCTTTAATGTGTCGGACAAGAGGGATTTACTCCAGACACCCAAACAGGCCCTCATCACCATCATTCGCAGACGGAAAATGAGATCGGGTTGCCTTGTGAGAATCCCCCGGTTCTATTGGCTAACGTACAATTGCTGGATAATAAATTAAAAAGTCGTGGCTGAACGACGTCATATATAACATACAGCTGCCTGGTTATACACTGTATCGGCAGGATAGAACAGAAGCCTCTGGTAAGGGATGGCGGTCTGTGTAAACTCAGCAACAAAAAGAAACGTCCTTTTTTCAGGACCCTGTCTTTCAAAGAGAATTCGTAAAAATCCAAATAACTTCAAAGATCTTCATTGCAAAGGGTTTAAACACTGTTTTCCATGCTTGTTCAATGAACCATAAACAATTAATGAACATGCACCAGTGGAACGGTCGTTAAGACACTAACAGCTTACAGACGGTAAGCAATTAAGGTCACAGATATGAAAACTTAGGACACTAAAGAGGCCTTTCTACTGACTCTGAAAAACACCAAAAGAAAGATGCCCAGGGTCCCTACTCATCTGTGTGAACGTGCCTTAGGCATGCTGCAAGGACTGCAGATGTGGCCAGGGCAATAAATTGCAATGTCCGTACTGTGAGACAACTAAGACAGCGCTACAGGGAGACAGGACGGACAGCTGATCGTCCTCGCAGTGGCAGTCCACGTGTAACAACAGGTGCACAGGATCGGTACATCCGAACATCACACCTGCAGAACAGGTACAGGATGGCAAAAACAACTACCCGAGTTACACCAGGAACGCACAATCCCTCCATCAGTGCTCAGACTGTCTGCAATAGGCTGAGAGAGGCTGAACTGAGGGCTTGTAGGCCTATTGTAAGGCAGGTCCTCACCAGACATCACCGGCAACAACGTCGCCTATGGGCACAAACCCACCTTCGCTGGACCAGACAGGACTGGCAAAAAGTGCTCTTCACTGACGAGTTGCGGTTTTTTCTCACCAGGGGTGATGGTCAGATTCGAGTTTATTGTCGAAGGAATGAGCGTTACACAGAGGCCTGTACTCTGGAGCGGGATCAATTTGGAGGTGGATGGTCCGTCATGGTCTGGGGCGGTGTGTCACAGCATCATCGGACTGAGCTTGTTGTCATTGCAGGCAATCTCAATGCTGTGCGTTACAGGGAATATGTCCTCCTCCCTCATGTGGCACTCTTCCTGCAGGCTCATCCTGACATGACCCTACAGCATGACAATGCCACCAGCCATACTGCTCGTTCTGTCCGTGATTTCCCGCAAGACAGGAATGTCAGTGTTCTGCCATGGCCAGCGAAGAGCCCGGATCTCAATCCCATTGAGCACGTCTGGGACCTGCTGGATTGGAGGGTGAGGGCTAGGGCCATTCCTCCCAGAAATGTCTGGGAACTTGCAGGTGCCTTGGTGGAAGAGTGGGGTAACATCTCACAGCAAGAACTGGCAAATCTGGTGCAGTCCATGAGGAGGACATGCACTGCAGTACTTAAAACTCTTTGGGCTAGGGGGCAGTATTTTGACATCCGGATGAAAAGCGTGCCCAAAGTAAACTGACCAGAAGCTAGGATATGCATATAATTGGTATATCTGGATAGAAAACACTCTAAAGTTTCTAAAACTGTTAAAATAATGTCTGTGAGCATAACATAACTGATATGGCAGGCGAAACCCTGAGGACAAACCATCCCCCAAAAAATTATCAGCCTCCCACTGTTTCCAATGGCTGTCATGTTTATTATGAGGTGAAATCCTCCCAGATTGCAGTTCCTAGGGCTTCCACTAGATTTCAACAGTCTTTAGAAAGAGTGTCAGGCTTGTTTTTGGAAAAATTATCTACGAAAAAACCTATTCCCCCTCAGGAGACTGAAAAGATTTAGCATGGGTCCTCAGATCCTCAAAAGGTTCTACAGCTGCACCATCGAGAGCATCCTGACTGGTTGCATCACTGCCTGGTATGGCAACTGCTCGGCCTCCGACTACAGAGGGACTACAGAGGGTAGTGTGTATGGCCCAGTACATCACTAGGGCCAAGTTTCCTGCCATCCAGGACCTCAATACCAGGCGGTGTCAGAGGATGGCCCTAAAAATTGTCAGACTCCAGCCACCCTAGGCATAGACTGTTCTCTCTGCTACCGCACGGAAAGCGGTACAGGAGCACCAAGTTTAGGTCCAAGAGGCTTCTAAACAGCTTTTACCCCAAGCCATAAGACTCCTGAACATCTAATCAAATGGCTACCCAGACTATTTCCATTGCCCCCCCCCCACCCCCCCCACCCTCTTTTACGCTGCTGCTACTCTCTGTTATTATATATGCATAATTCACTTTAATAACTCTACCTACATGTACATATTACCTCAATTACCTCATCTAACCAGTGCCCCCACACATTGACTCTGTACCGGTACACCCTGTATATAGCCTTGCTATTGTTATTTTACTGCTGCTCTTGAATTATTTGTTACTTTTATTTCTTATTTTCCTTTAGGTATTTTTCTTAAAACTGCATTGGTTTGGTTAAGGGCCTGTAAGTTAACATTTCACTGTAAGGGCTACACCTGTTGTATTCGGCGCATGTGACAAATACAATTTGATTTGATTTGGCTCACTGAAAACAGAGATTCATATACATTATTTGTTCAGCAGGGAATTTGAGAATTACCTCTAAGTGTAGCTTGGAGTTGGTGTCAGGTCTAATTCATTGCGTAATTGTTCCGATAACCCTTTGTCCTGCATTAGCTTCCTCACTGCCTGAACCCTGTATGTGTAACATGTAGGCCCGCAGTACTTTACTTTGAGTGTTATAAACAATGCCTCGTATTTTCGTTGTCTACTTGGGAGCATACAAAACGTGAATCAGACGTTCATTAGGCTTTCACGAGGGTCCAGAAAGACAACTCACTGCTTTAATCTCCTTTACATTAGCTCTCCGGTCACAAGGTTTAGGGAAGTGTTTGGCAAACAATGATGTATGGCACATACCCACACAGATGCATTATCATAAACAGCAGCACAATGGTTAGATCATAAGATGAAAGCAGTTTTTCAGCCCCAAGCCAGACAAAGCAGGAAGCCCTGTGGTATTGTAAACACCTACGTATATTGGGAAACAGCTTACTGAGCTAGCTCATTTGTCACACCCTGACTGTAGAGAGCTTTTTATGTCTCTATTTTGGTTTGGTCAGGGTGTGATTTGGGTGGGCATTCTATGTTCATTTTCTATGTTTTGTATTTCTTTGTGTTTGGCCGGGTGTGGTTCTCAATCAGAGGCAGCTGTCTATCGTTGTCTCTGATTGAGAATCATACTTAGGTAGCTTTTCCCCACTGATGCTTTGTGGGTAGTTGTTTTCTGTTTAGTGTTTTGCACCTGACAGGACTGTTTCGGTTATTCTCTTTGTTATTAGTGTTCAGTTTCAATAAAAAGCATGAACACTTACCACGCTGCGCTTTGGTCCGATTCCTGTTCTTCAGACGACGAAAACCGTTACATCATTTGAGTATTGGGTGAAAATTTGGCAGTAATTATCTGGAATGAGACTTGCATGACAATTCACTGGGTTTATCAAATCAAATCACATTGTATTTGTCACATTCGCTGAATACAACAGATGTAGCCCTTACAGTGAAATGCTTACTTACAAGCCCTTACCCAACAATGCAGTTCAAGAAATGCATTGATGGAGGCAAAGAAATTAGAGGGACAATGAAATAGCTAGAGAAAGAGACTGAGAAGATATGAGAGAAAGAGACGGAGAAGATATGAGAGAAAGAGACTGAACAACAGGAAGGGAGAAAAGCCTAGTCCATTAGTAAGGCTAGGCAGGGAAAACAAAGGGAGGAGAAGCTGTGAGAAAAAGGGCAGACTGGGAATCATAAAAACAGGAAAGTGCATTTATAAACATGTCTCTATAGTAACCAGCTGGTAATTTGGCTGGTGGGAGAGAAAGAGGGGGAGATGGAGGGATGGAGGCATACAGGAGCAGCATTTACCACCTCCACCAGAATCAGACCGGTTATTATAGTAAGAGAGGGACAAGAGAGAGAGAGAGAGAGGAGGAGGTCGAGGGGGAAAGAAAAATAAAGAATAGATTGATAGTGAGAGACAGCAAGATACAGACAAAGAAGCAGAAGCAGGGGTGAATGAAAAAGATATAGAGGGGATAAAAAAATGCAGATTTGCAGAAAAACAAGGGATGATTGTCCTCCTTTCTCAGAACTCCTTCCCTTGAGTTCCATAATTCTGGTGATAGTGCTGTAGTTTGGCCCTGCTGTGGGAGTGATTCCATCTCACTGGCTGCTTCCGAAATGGCACTACTTTTGACCATAGCGCTATGCGGGCCCTAGTAAGAAGTAGTGCACTATATAGGGATTAGGGTGCTATTTGGGACGCACACTCTCTTTACTGCACCGTTCTCAGAGGGCTTTACCCTGGCTGTGTAAAATCACAAGCACTTACAGCCAATCTTTACTAGGAGGCAATAATGTTGTTAGGGAGAGACAAAAAGGGGTGAGATTGGGCATTTGTACTGTATCTCTATGTGCTCAACGTACTACACCATTTTCTCTTTTGTGTGTGCAATTACCCTTTGAGTATGTTCGTACATGTATTGGTCACGTGGTGTGTGTGTGTGTGTGTGTGTGTGTGTGTGGTGTGTGTGTGTGTGTGTGTGTGTGTGTGTGTGTGTGTGTGTGTGTGTGTGTGTGTGTGTGTGTGTGTGTGTGTGTGTGTGTGTGTGTGTGTGTGTGTGTGTGTGTGTGTGTGTGTGTGTGTGTGTGTGTGTGTGTGTGTGTGTGTGTGTGTGTGTGTGTTGTTCCTGTTGCTATGGCTGTTGTCACAGCTGAGCTTCTTTCTCTCAGGGGGGTGCAGTGCTTTTTTGATGTGACATGCTGCATGAGAAGCACACACTTCTCGCTTCTCCTTCACACACACTAAGAAACACACACTCAGAGACACACACAAACACACACACACTAGGAGATAAAGAGCACAGAAAGATGGAGGGGATGGCAGTATTGGGCTCTATGCACTCAGCACAAGCTGCCTGGTAATGCTTTTTAATCTGGTGATATACAGTCAAATCCATATCTCAATATCTCAGCAGGGTAGAGACGTATGGACATGAACAAAAAATGATCGACTAAGAATCTCAGAATCTCTTAGATGTTAAAAGAAAAAATTAACTTCATCTATTGCAATGGTTTCCATTACCAAAGACTCCACCATCACCATTTATGCTAAGAAAGAGATGGGGCTTAAGACAGACAACCCAGAACATTTGTTTGGTTGCAGCAAAAGTTATCCTAAGACAAAAGCTGTCCAGTTGTGCGGATGATTATACAATGTTTTTTTTAAGGTGCCTAAAACATTTACCTACCTAGATACTGATGTTTACAATGTTTCTATTAGGTTGAAAACAAATGAACATGATGTTGCAAGAACGTTCCCAGAACAAGTTTGTTATGTTTTTTAAAAGTTCCTTAAAAATGTATTTAGGTTGTGGGAACATTGTGAGGATATGACAAGAGATATGTTCCCAAAACACAAAATCAGTGGTGATGATATTCTTACAATTTGTCAGGGTGCACAAAACATTCCCTTAGTGTTGACATGTTCCCAGAATGATAAAATGTCATTTTGAACAGTCAGTGGAGGTTTCTTTCATGTGTTACTATTATCTTAGTGTTGAGGAAGTTATTTATACAACAATCCATGTAAAAACACATATGGCAATTATTTTGAATCACATGACAAGTTATTAGACAGCTACTGTACAAAATGATCCCTGGAATTAATCAATTTTTCTGTTAGTTCAGATGGAACTAACAGAAATATAAAGCTGTTTACACCTTTACTCTGAATTCCAGGTTGTGATCTTTTGTCTTTGCAAAAGAAAAGATAACTAAATCAATTATCCGGAGGAACCACCACATGATAATGCTGCCTCTCAGCCAAGCTTCTTTTTTTTAAACTCTTTCTCTCTCTCAGACACTGTGGTGGACTGTCAGCTCTCAGACCTTTGTGAGGAGGACACAATATACAGGTCACCTGTGCACCAGACAGTCAATACCCACTGGGCACAGATGTCAATTCAACGTCTATTCCACCTTGGTTCAATGTAATTTCATTGAAATGGCGTTGTATCAAAGTCTGATTCAACCAGTGTGTGCCCAGTAGGTAGCTGCCCCTTTGGGGTGGTGGACCATTCTTGGTACACACGGGAAAGTGTTGAGCGTGAAAAACCCACCAGTGTTGCAGGTCGAGGCACAAACCGGTACTCGTAGCACCTACTACCATACCCCGTTCAAAGGCACTTAAATATTTTGTCTTGCCAATTCATTCTCTGAATGGCACGCATACACAAGACATGTCTCAAATTATTTAACTAGTCTCCGCCCCTTCATCTAGGCATCCAATATGATCTAACCCTTGGCCTACAAAATAATTAACACAATAAAATATTCCCCATCTAAATCTGTCTGTTTAAGCTTGTGATATGCGTTTTTTTGCATGGGCTGCGTCTCAATCCACCACATCCGCCGATATCACCCTTCCGAATCTGCGGTGAAAGGTCGTAGAGCTAGAGTGGGTTTTTAGAGACCATGAGACATCCAGAAAATCGGTCTCCTCAAGAAAACATCTATAGCGTCCGAATGGTTTGACCAACAAACTGAGAAAGCTGAGACTCTCACGAACATGATGGTCTACTTCATTTTGCTCTAGCAGAACAAAGCAGAACATTGCAGCAATGTTTCAGAACTATTTCCATTATAGTTGATGTATGTTTTTAGAACAATTCTGGATCATCATGCCATTATAAGTATTAGTAGTGTCACACCCTGATCTACTTCTCCTGTCTTTGAGATTGTCTCCACCCCCCGTCAGGTGTCGCCAATCTTCCCCATTATCCCCTGTGTATTTATACCTGTGTTCCCTGTTTGTCTGTTGCCAGTTTGTCTTGTTTGTCAAGTCAACCAGCATTTTTGTGTCTCAGCTCCTTCTTTTCGCAGTCTCTCTTTTCTCGCCCTCCTGGTTTTGATCGTTGCGTGTCCTTACTCTGAGCCCGCCTGACTCTGAGCCCGCATTGTCTGCATCTGGGTCTTACTTTCACACCTGATAGTACGAACTGCCCATGATTGACCCAGTCGACCCGGGCCAGCTTTGCAACGCCATCTCCTCCCAAAGAAAGAATTTTTTTATGCCCTGTTTCCGGGAGATAAGCTGCCCGGAAGCTAATCCAGCTCCGGCAGGACGCAGCGGCTGACTATGCAGTGGATTTTTTGCATGTTGGCGAGTGGAACCATGTGGAACCACAAAGCACTGTTCGACATGTTCCTGCACGGCATCTCGGAGGAGGTTAAGTCTTTTGTACCTAGACTTGGTGCTCCGACACCGCTTCCCTTGCAGTAGCAGAAAGAACAGTCTATGACTAGGATGGCTGGATCTTTGGCAATTTGTAGGGCCTTCTTCTGACACCGCGAGGTATAGAGGTCCTGGATGGCAGGAAGCTTGGCCAGAGCAATGGACTGGGCCGTTCGCACTACCCTCTGTGGTGCCTTGCGGTCAGAGGCCGAGCAGTTGACATACCAGGCAGGGATGCAACCAGTCAGGATGCTCTCGATGGTGCAGCTGTAGAACTTTTTGAGGATCTTAAGACCCATGCCAAATCTCTTCAGTCTCTTGAGGTGGAATAGGCATTGTCGTGCCCTCTTCACGACTGTCTTGGTGTGTTTGGAGCATGGTAGTTTGTTGGTGATGTGGACACCAAGGAACTCGAAGCTCTCAACTTGCTCCACTACAGCCCCGTCGATGAGAATGGGGGCGTGCTCGGTCCTACTTTTCCTGTAGTCCTCAATCATCTCCTTTGTCTTGATTACATTGAGGGAGAGGTTGTTATCCTGGCACCACACTGCCATGTCGCTGACCTCCTCCCTATAGGCTGTCTCATCGTTGTCAGTGATCAGGCCTACCACTGTTGTGTCGTCGGCAAACTTAATGATGGTGTTGGAGTCATGCTTGGCCATGCAGTCATGGGTGAACAGGGAGTACAGCAGGGGAGTGAGCACGCACCACTGAGGGGCCCCCATGTTGAGGACCACCTGGGGGCGGCCCGTCAGGAAGTCCAGGATCCAGTTGCAGAGGGAGGTGTTTAGACCCAGGGTCCTTAGCTTAGTGATGAGCTTTGAGGGCACTATGCTGTTGAATGCTGAGCTGTAGTCAATGAAGCATTCTCACGTAGGTGTTCCTTTTGTCTAGGTGGGAAATGGCAGTGTAATGGAGATTGCATCATCTGTGGATCTGTTGGGGCGGTATGCAAATTGGAGTGGGTCTACGGATTCCGGGATAATAGTGTTGATGTAAGCCATGACCAGCTTTTCAAAGTACTTCATGGCTACAGACATGAGCGCTACGGGTCAGTAGTCATTCAGGCAGGTTACCTTGATGTTCTTGGACACAGGGACTATGGTGGTCTGCTTGAAACATATTAGTATTACAGACTCGGTCAGGGACAGATTGAACATGTCAGTGAAGACTCTTTACTGGTCAGCGCATGCTTGGAGTACACGTCCTGGTATTGCGTCTGGCCCTGCGTCCTTGTGAATGTTGACCTGTTTAAAGGTCTTACTCACATCGGCTACGGCGATCATGATCACACAGTCGTCCGGAACAGCTGATGCTCTCATGCATGCTACAGTGTTGCTTGCCTCGAAGCGAGCATTGAAGTTAATTAGCCCGTCTGGTAGGCTTGTGTCACTGGGCAGCTCGCGGCTGTGCTTCCCTTTGTAGTCTGTAATAGTTTGCAAGCCCTACCACAGTGCTAGCAAAACAGTCCTGTAGCTTAGCATCTGCGTCATTTGACCACTTCATTATTTAGAGAGTCACTGGCACTTCCTGCTTTAGTTTTTGCTTGTAAGCAGGAATCAAGAGGATAGAGTTATGGTCAGATTTGCCAAATGGAGGGCGAGTGAGAGCTTTGTACGTGTTGCTGTGTGCGGAGTAATGGTGGGCTAGAGTTTTTTTCCCTCTGGTTGCACATTTAACATGCTGGTAGAAATTAGGTGAAATGGATTTAAGTTTCCCTGCAATAAAGTCCCCAGCCACTAGGAGCTCTGCCTCTGGATGAGCATTTCCTTGTTTGCTTATGGCCTTATACAGCTTGTTGAGTGCCATCATAGTGCCAGCATCGGTTTGTGGTGGTAAATAGATAGCTACGAAAAATATAGATGAAAACTCTCTTTTTAAAATAGTGTGGTCTACAGCTTATCATGACATACTCTGCCTCAGGCGAGCAAAACCTTGAGACTTCCTTAATATTACAATTCGTGCACCAGCTGTTATTTACAAATAGACAAAGACCGCCACCCCTTGACTACCCGGATGCAGCTGTTGTATCCAACAGCTGCATCCGGACCGAACACACAGCTAGCTGTATGTTATCCAGGTCGTTGTTCAGCCACAACTTGGTGAAACGTAAGATATTACAGTTTTAAATGTCCTGTTGATAGAATAGTCTTGATCGGAGCACATCCATTTTATTATCCAACGATTACACTTTGGCTAATAGGACTGATGGTAAAGGCGGATTATTCACTCGCTGTCAGATCCTTACAAGGCACCCCGACCTACAGCCCCGATATCGCTGTCTCTTCTTAATGTGAATGATGAAGATTTGGGCCTTGTCGGGTGTGTGATGTAAATCCTTCGCATTCGACATGTTAAAGTAAAAACTTTTGTTCAGTACGAGGTGAGTAATTGCTGTCTTGATATCCAGAAGCTCTTTTCGGTCTTAAGAGATGGTGGCAGAAACATTATGTACAAAATAAGTTACAAATAACGTGAAAAAACCCACATAATAGC